>NC_082710.1:171942133-172542133 GCF_030144855.1 Hypanus sabinus | reverse complement strand
AATTGGTGGTGAATTATGAGCTGGATGCAGGGGCATATGGGGTAGGTAATAACAAGAGGATCTCTATCACTGTTAAAGCAGTGGGAAGAAGGGGTGAGTGCAGATATCTGGGAAATGGAGGAGATCTGGACAAGGGCAGCATCAACAGTGGAAGAAGAGAAACCCGGTTCTTTGAAGAAGGAAGACACCTCTGATGTCTCCTGAATAAACAAATGGTTTCTTTTAAGTAATACATCCCATCATCTGCCTGTTTAACCATTTATTTTCTTTTAATCTTCCTGCATTACCATCAATTCCTTAGAGATTCCACTTGCTCACACGAGGAACAAACTTACAGTGCCTGATTAACTTGCCAGCCCGCACGTTGTTGGGATGTGGCAGGAAACCAGAGGACCCAGGGGGAGCCCGAATCACATGGTGACATGGTGCACGTTCCAACTCCATACAGGCCGGGGTCAGGATTGATCCCTGTGAGGAAACAGGTTTAATACCTGCACCAAACATGCCTCCCCATAGCCAGATGCCAGAGGAGCACAAACAATTAGAAATGCCATTTAGTCAAAGGGTTTTACTGTAAGGGGATCAGAAAACAGAGAGGCGCAACACACATGGAAATGAATAAAAAGTTGATGTTTAGGGCCGAGACCTTTCTTCAGGACTGGAGGGGAAGGGGGAAGATACCAGAATAGAAAGGTGGTGTTTGAGTGGGAAAGGAGGACTAGTAGAAGGTGATAGACACAGTCATGTGTGTGGGGGGTGGGGTAAAGGGCTGGAGAAGAAGAAATTTTCCACAACATGGATTCCGGGGATGTGGACAGTTCATTGACAGTACATTGCCGTTGCCTCACAGTTCCAGTAATACGGGTTCGATCCCGACCTCTGGGGCTGAGTTTGGAGTTTATAGGTTGTTCCTGTAACTGTGTGGCTTTCCCCTGGGTGTTCCAGTTTCCTCCCACCTTCTGGAGCCGCACGGATTGGCGTATTAATTGGTGGAGTTAACCCCTTTCCTGATACAAACGCCATCCCTCAAACTGCAACGAGATGTCCGGGATACCTAACTGTAGGAATCCTTGCTTGGAGACACACAGGAGCTTGGTGCAGTCAACACTTAAGTCCTTGTTTGTGATGTAATGGCCATTCCTTATTTCCTGATCACATTTTCACAAATAAAGTTAAATTTTAGCACTAAAATGAGAAAATCAAGATGCATATTGTGATAAATGTCAGCTTCTACTGGAAAGTCATCCAACTTGGTGAAGACACACTTTGTTTAGTCTTTATCATGTTCATCCTCCAGTATGTGGAGATGTCCGTAGGGGAATGTTGCTCATTGGCACATCCTGAGGGGCAAGAATGTGTTACAAAACACACTAATGCTCTGCAGGGAAGAGCAGAGTCTCTGGTCCTGTACCACTGGGCTGGGTCCTGTGTAACAGCCCCTCTAATGCTTCCTGGGTGCACTGAGTTGAGGAGGAAACAGGACTGGCATTCATAGAGCAGAAATGGTGAAGATGAGAGCGAGTGGACAATTTTAAGGTGATTGGTGGAAAGTATAGGGGGCATTGTTCCCTCTGAGGTGTGCACATGTACACATCTTTTGGTATTAGCGCAGAAAGAATTCTTAACTGTACATAAAATTTTGTCACTCTTGGCCTTGTTGGCATGTTAAGAATTTTTTATGATCGTACACAATCACATTTCCTTTTCCGGTTTCGATTGCATGCAGTTCTGACAACGTGCAATTTGTGATGATTTTTTTGAGATTTTAGAACCGGCTATTTTATATCATTTTTATTGACGAAATTATTCAGTGCACACGTGCTGTTGTTATTGGGTGAAAAATTGCACAGTATGGGATCTTTGCACAGTGGTCATTACAAATTAGAGGGAACATTGATAGGGGAAATGTTCATTACAATGAGAGTGGTGGGTGGGTAGAGTTCCCTGCCCTGCCAAGTGGTAGACCCAGATGCATTTAAGAATCACTCAGATAGTTACATAGATGACAGAAAAATGGAGCACTACATGGTTGGGAAGGGGTTGATTGATCTTGGAGTAGATTAAAAGATCAGCACAACATCGTGGGCCGAAGGGCCAGTACTGTGTTATAATGTTCTAAGAGCTTGTATTGATTTGATGCACCAATTGCATTTCCAGTGTATATAATGATGGATAAAATACGTATATTTGTAAACAAAATATACAATATGCTCGATGTATAGCAGAATGACACAGAATTGATTGATTATATTTACCGTATATATACATATATAATGAATAAAGTTTACTTCTGGGGAAAAAAGAGTGCAGGGTAACCACATCACTGAACTCTGAGAGCACTTGGGAGAGAAGCTAGATAAGTTAGATTTCATTATAAAACTCCTTCAGGCATTCCACGAGGAAGGATCAGGCAACAAAGGAACCTGAAGCCCACACGGAATAAGATGAGAGGAGTAGAAAGGTCGTTTCAAGTCAGGAGACCTTAGACAGTGAGCTCAACAGTTCTACCTAAAATCTGTCAGAAACGAGGCACTTAGAAAGAATATCTTCAGTAAGTTCCGGATTTCTCCACACGCAAGGCTGCAGGTTTGAAAAAGAATGATGTGGAGAAGAGGATGACAACATGGGCCCAGATTTAAAGGCTGCTTCTTCAGAAAGGAGGTAGTGACACTGGCCTGCCAATAGAGGGCAGTGTTGATGGAAAACTAAGCTGACTGTGGTGGATGTAACTGTCTCACCTCTCCCACTGCCATTCTCCCACCAGCAATTTTAAGAGAGGAGCCAGGCCACGGGATATTGAATGGTGATCATACTTTTTCCAAAACAGAGAATTTACAACTAAACCACTGCTTGATTCAAAACCACTCCAGTCTAACAAGTTAACATAATATTTTGCACCAAACTTTCATTGAAACGTGCTTAGCAAGTGGTGGTGACAGAAGCCAGGGACACGGGTCTTTCCAGACCTGGTGCAGATTTCTACACTGTGATTCCAGTTACGTTCCCGAGGAGAATGGAACAGCATGAACAGATCTGAACTTCCATATTAGGCTCAAGATCTACGACCAGATTACATTGACCTACAGAACTGGACCGGGGATGGAGCTTAAAAGGAAGGAAAAGCTGAGTTGCAACTATGGGAGAGGCTTCACTCCTGTGCAACTTGCATCCGGTAAGTTAGGGTGGAAAAGTCTACACTGGAGGCACTTGGGAGAAGGTTGTCCCAGGCTGATTCCTGGGATGAAGAGGTGGTTTTCATTCAGCAGGTAGGGCCTGAACACATAGAAGTCCAGAAAAAAAATGAGGTGATCTTAGAGAATCATTTGCGCCCTAACGGAGGTTTAGAAGGGCAAGATACCGAGAGAATCTAGAACCAGGGCAATATTTCACAGAGATGAATTAAGGCACAGGCAAGAAGGAATTTCTTATCTCAGAGATAGGAACCTTGAATTTTCCTAATAAAACAGAAAATGCAAGAAACACAGGATGGGTCAGGCAGCACCTAAGCAAAGAGAAACTGAGTTAATTGTTTCAGGTCATGTTGGAAATGGAAAAGAGGGAATAAAACTAAGTTAGAGATGGGGCAGAATGGCAGGGACAATGGGAGGATTGGGATTGAGAGAGGCCAGGGTTGCCATGAAGATAACTTTTAAATGAGATCATCCTGACCGACTGCCCTCGGTGAGGGCAAATGTTATCCTGATGAATAAAGGATAATGTTCTCCCTCACCAACTGTCCCCCAAATGCTGTAACCTGATAGCCTTATTCATTGCTTATCCTTCTGATTTAATTTCATACTTTCATACTTTTAATTTCTATTTAATTTCATCTGCAGGTCTTTTATTTAGCTTTTTCATTGCAACTCTCTGCACAGTGAGACGTTGGGCTGAATTATTAAAATATATCCAGAGTTGAGATAACTCCTTGGAGGGAAGGGCTACTGGGGACTGGGATTCAAAGTTTAGTTGCAGTGAGCTCAGACTAGCTGTGATCCAACTGGATGGAGGAAAAGGATGAAGGGGCCGAATGTCAGACCTATGCTCCTACTTCTCCAGTGGGAATATGATACAGGTGTGTCTCTACTCTTTGACTGTTCACTATCGTAACAACTGCAACCAGTGGTACAAGGCGACATGAACAGGACATGCAGACTAGACAGTGGCACGGGGTTAATAGACATAGAGAGGAGGCTCCAACACCTACTTTCTCACAATATCCTCCTTGGCTCATCTTACAGTTACGACATCCAGACAGGTTTCATGGCTCCCTGTGAATGGGAAAAAGGTGGGGTTTTACAAAGAGCAGAGACAAGCCCCGTGAACTTCCTCTCACACTTGTTCAAAGCCACCCTTCTCTAAGCTGTCTGCAAAATATTGCCACATCACAAGCACCATCCTCTTGAATGCTATGAATGCTATCCTCAGGCTGTGCCCTCTTGTCCTAGACTCCCCCACCACTGGCAGCATCCTTTCCACATCTGCTCTGTCTAGGCCTTTCAACATTCAAAAGGTTTCAATGAGATCCTCCTTCATCCCTCTAAATTCCAGGGAGTACAGACCAGAGCTATCAAACATTCCTCGTATGATAACCCTTTTATTCCCAGAATCATCCTTGTGAACAGCCTCCGGACCCTCTCCAATCCCATAACATCTTTTCTTCGATGAGGAGCCCAAAATTGTTCACAATACTCAAGGTGAGGCCTCACCAGTGCCTTATAAAGCCTCAGCATTACTTCCCTGCTCTTGTATTCTAGACCTCTTGAATTGAATGCTAACATGGCATATGACTTTCTCACCACTGACTCAACCTGCAAGTTAACCTTTAGGGTGTTCTGCACCAGAACTCCAAGATCCCTCTGCATCTCAGATTTTTTTGATTTTCTGCCTGTTTAGAAAACAGTCTGCTCATTTATTTCTGCTACCAAAGTGCATGACCATTCATGTCTTCTGCTTAGATCCATGCTGGGTCAAAAGATACAAAAGTCAAGGTTTTCCTTCCCTGGGGTTGATTGTGCTGTTGCTTTGTAAAACAAGGGCCTTTGTTATATGTATTGGATATCTCTAGTCTAGATATAATGCACTGGTGGATATTCCTTGATTGTTCAAAATTGTATTTTTATGCAAATCTAACTTCCGTCTTTAACCAGATCATGTGAAGCCAATGCCCTTTTCAGCCCTATTTTGCCTGCTTCGGAGCTGACTTTGCCGTTAAACAATTGTGAAAGGTGCATTTCTGACCTGTGCGTTCCGAGGTTTGCTGGGAAGGGACTACCGGTGAGCATTAGCATTGGTCAGTGTCGGTGCGGCAGCTCCTGGCTCAACCTACTGCTCACTCAGTTGACTTGATTCAGAGACAACACTGCTTTATCCTAACAACCACAACCCGTCCACCTTTTCTCGTCAGTTCTCTGCAGGCAGGGGATGTTCTTCCACCATTTCTTCATCACGTTCACTGATCATCAATAGGGTTTCCCATTTTGGTTGCCAACGTCGGAGAATCCACCCTCGAACCACATTATTTTGCTTATTTCAAAAATAGGTTTGATTTACATAATTATGTTTACAGCAGAAATACAAAACTGTGTGTGGGCTCCACTACGTTCATAGTTTCGCCGAGCGTATACATTCATAACATGTACTGTGCTCAGTTCTGGTCACCTCACTACAGGCAGGACGTGGAAACCATAGAAAGGGTGCTGAGGAGATTTACAGGGATGTTGCCTGGATTGGGGAGAATGCCTTATGAGAATAGGTTGAGTGAACTCAGCCTTTCCTCCTTGGAGAGACGGAGGATGAGAGGTGACTTGATAGAGGTTTAGAAGACAATGACCAGCATTGATCTTGTGGACAGTCAGAGGCTTTTCCCCAGGGCTGAAATGGCTGGCTCGAGAGGGCACAGTTTGAAGGTGCTTGGAAGTAGGTACAGAGGAGATGTCAGGGGTGTTTTTTTACGTAGAGAGTGTGTGGAATGGGCTGCTGGCCATGGCAATGGAGGCAAATACAAACGGATTTTTTAAGAGTCTCCTGGATAGGAACATGGAGCTCAGAAAAATATAGGGTTATGGGTAAAGCTGAGGTAGTTCTAAGGTAGAGGCATGCTCGGCACAGCTTTTTGGGCCAAAAGGCCTGTATTGAGCTGTATTTTTCTATGTTTCTATGCTTTTTCTATATAATTATATTCATAGCAGAAACACAAACTGTGCATCGGCTGCACTATGTTCATAGTTTTGCCCAGACTATACGTTCATAATGTTGTCAAGACTATACAACAGTACAGTCATCAAACTCAGGCATTCTGTGCACAAGGATCAGATGCACCTCACACTCAGTGGCCACTTTATTAGGTACACCCGTGCACTCGCTCATTGATACAGCTCTGTAATCAGACAATCATATGGGAGCAGCTCAATACAGAAAACATCCATATATGGTCAAGAGGTTCTCTTGTTGCCCAGACCGATCATCACAATTGGGAATAAATGTGACTTTGACCCTGGAAGGGTTGTTGAATCCAGTCGGGGTGGTTTGAGTATCTCAGAAACTGTTGATCTTCCGGGATTTTCACGCACAACGATCTCTACAGTTTACAGAGAAAGGTACGAAAACCAAAACAAAGCAGAACAATTAAAAGATTGAGTAAACTGTGTTTCTGTGTGCCTTGTTATGGAGAAGTCAGAGGAGAATGGCCTGACTGGTTCAAGCTGACATGAAGGTGTCAGTAATTTAAATAACCACGTGTTACAACAGTACTGTGTAGGAGGGCATCTCTGAACGCACAATACGTTGAACCATGACGTGGATGGGCTGCAGCGGCAAACGAACACGAGCATATACTCAATGGCCACTGTGTTAGCTACTCGAAGTACCTAACAAAGCGGCCAAGGTATGTATGTAGTCTCTTTGAACAGCAGACCGTCACGTGTTCAGGTGTTTGCCTGGTTGTTACACAGGACCCCATCCCTCAGTATCCAGTGTCCACATGACTCTCGCCGGTAGCCTTTCCCACAATTCACTTGCGGTAGCTGTGCTTGTGCGCAGGACCACCGGGCTTCAGGGCGTCCCTCGATAAATATTCCAGCCGGCAGTATTTACTTACAGACACCTCATTGCACCAGAAGTCGAAAATTTTCTGGATAGACTGAATTATTTCTTTCACCAAGTTGAAGATCTTCTAGCAGATCTTGATGTCTGATTCGGTGTGTGTCCATGGAACCAGTCAGCACGTGAATTCAGTTGCATAGCTCCTCAAAATGAAAAGAGGTGGGGTTGGCGTCTCATCTTCATCAGAGCCAGTCCAAGGGCAGTGTGTGCTTGCAGTGAGACTCCGACCACGCAGGAAGAATCGGGGGGAGAGGAGTACTCTCACTGCCAGCGGGTGACGTCTTGATGCTTATTGATGAGTTTTGGTGAAGAGACATTCTGCCACAGGGTTATGACAGCCCGCTCGAAGAACCTCGGTACAGGATTCCCTGTGTTTTTCTCCTGCAGTATCTGCAGGGATCTCTGTGCTGACCACTGCCTGATAGGCTGTGGTCACAATAACATGGTCAATTGACTTTAATGGCGGGGCTGAACCCACCAGTAAAATGCAAGACTCCAACTTAATTCCTCCTTTACATCTGAATTATCACCAGCGTACGCCCGGTTCTCAGGCCACTCTGCTAACACCTCACCAGAGCAGAAAATAAAATTTAACGGGTCCAAATGGAGCTGTGGGATGTTTGTGATTGTGTATGGTAAGGTCTTGTATATATATGCTCACACACACCCCAGCCATTATAAGCTTTGGAGAACTTTCACGGCAGGTAGCTCATTATTCTGTATGTCTGTGTGAATTGTAGCCTCAGTGAATCTCAGTTCTATGGCCGAGACTCAACTTTTCCGGACTCAAGATCAAATCAAAATGGGAGCAAGAGTAGCCACCAGGCCCCTCGAGTCTGTCGAGCCTTTCCATATGGTCCGGTCTGACAGATCCCAGGCTTGATCACTTCTGTTCCAGTTCCCCATAAGTTTTAAACTGCTGATGCTTCAAAATTTGATATTTTAGTTGTCCCTGGTTTTTGTGCGGTGGGGTGGGAGCTCAGAATCCCAGGTTGTGTCACTCACTCATGTGAACAAAGGGTTGGGGCTGAATACTTTTGCAGGGCGCTGCAGCTGGAGTTCAGGAAGTATACCCTGCCTTGTTGAGTTGTGGTCGGTCACTGATGTCTCTGAAATGGTGATTAAGATGACACCTCATTGTAATATTGTCAACAGTTGGTGTAACGGCAAAACAAAAATCCGAAATCAAACCAAACAATTGTCACCAGCCTGCGACCCCAGACAGAGTTGTTCTACCTGCTTGACTCACCCTCGACTCCAATTAAATGTGTGTTCCAAAGAGTCAAATCTTTTATTCAATTTTTTATTAATAATTAGAAAACATACAATATCGAAGCAATATTAAGTGATATTAATCAGTCAGCAAAAACATGAACACTGCGTTTCCAAGCTATAACCTACAAAGAAATAAGCAACAGTATGATACTTATTCCATTTGCTTTTACCACCACTACATTTTATGATAAAAATAATTAACGTGCAGCTCAGAAAACACGGCTCCTACAGTTGGTTATGCTGAACTGTCACTGGCCGGCGTTATCAGTGCTTGCAACTCTTGATCATCCTGGCTAGAGTTCGGATCACCCTGGCTAGAGCTCTGTGCACCTTCGTTAGAGCTGTGTGCGCCGTGGTTAGGGTTCTGTTCACCCTGATCAGTTATGTAGTGGCTCAGATTTGAAATTAGCTCTTTGGCCTCCACATTTGCCGTCTTTGCCACCATATTCCCCAACTCTTTCTTTATCTTCTTCCATTTCTTCTTTTCCAACGATTGTAGATACTTGAACTTGTAATATCCCTCCTCAGTATAGTCACAATAAGTCCACCTCGGAAAGAATTTTAGTAATACCAGTAAGAACACAGATACACCGAGTATAATGCTGCCAATTATCTGCCAGGATATAAAAAAAAACAAGCAGCTTATAAATAGAATGAGAGTAAATATTGAGCTTGCCCAGCCGCTGAAATTGATCAGGTATTTTTTTAAGGAGGCCGTCCATTGCTCCAATACTCATCCCCTGTACTAACTCCATATCATATTATTCTGCTCTAATCTAAAGAAAGCCATCAATCACTGCTTTGTACGCACTTCAGAGTGAGCCAGGTACCAACTGGTGAAGAACTGCAAAGGGTCACTACCCTCAAACTAAAGAGCTTCTCCCTTTGTATTTACTTTGAATGCCCACAAGAAAATGAATGTCTGGGTATGAGAGGTTGGAGGTGTTATGAATAGTGTGGAGGGCTGTCAGAGGTTACAGCGGGAAACTCATAGCATGAAAAACTATTTAAGAAGTGGCAGATGGTGTTCAACCCAGATAAGTGTGAGGTGGTTCATTTTGGTCGGTCAAATATGATGGCAGAATATAGTATTAATGGTAAGACTCTTGGCAGTGTTGAGTTTCAGAGGGATCTTGGGTTCGAGTGCATAGGACACTCAAAGCTGTTGTGCAAGATGGCTCTGTGGTGAAGAAGGCATACGGTTCATTGGCCTTCTCAACAGTGGGATTGAGTTTCGGAGCCAAGAGGTAATGTTGCAGTAATATAGGACCCTGGTCAGACCCCACTTGGAGTACTGTGCTCAGTTCTGGTCGCCTCACTACAGGAAGGATGTGGAAACCGTAGAAAGGGTGCAGAGGAGATTGAGAAGGATGTTGCCTGGATTGGGGAGCATGCCTTATGAGAATAGGTTGAGTTAATTCAGCCTTTTCTTTTGGAGCGTCGGAGGATGAGAGGGTACCTGATAGAGGTGTATAAGCTGATGAGAGGCATTGATTGTGTGTATAGTCAGAGGCATTTTCCCAGGGCTGATATGGCTAACAAGAGAGGGCACAGATTTAAGGTGCTTGCAAGTAGGTACAGAGGAGATGTCAAGGGTAAGTTTTTTACGCAGTGAGTTGCGAGTGTATGGAATGGGTTGCCGGTGACGGTCGTGGAGGCGGATGCAACAGGGTCTTTTGAGAGACTCCTGCATAGGTACACGGAGCTCGGAAAAATACAGGGCGCTGGGTAAGCCTAGTAATTTCTAATGTAGGGACATGTGACATATATGTACTTGCATAATAAACTTACTTCGAACTTTTGAACTTTGACCTTTGCCGACTGCGATCCCCTCAGACACTAACCCCATTTCCCTGCATTTATTCCGTATTCCGTACTCATTTCGTCCGTAAGTATCTGTATTTAACTACTTCCGTCTCCAACGCCTCATCCAGCACCACTTTCCAGTTATTCACCAACATTTAGTGGAAAGCCTATCGTTCAAATCACCCTGTAAATTTCTCCTTCTCACTTTAAACCTGTGCCATCATTTCTATGTCAGTTCTGGGCGCTTTCTCGCATCTGAATTATGATGTACCGGGGCGGTAACGGCGCGGATAGATCCACTGGCCAGAGACCTGCACTGTTATAATCGCAGACTTTAAGCAATATCTGACGATACTCACCCGGGACCTGAAGCAATAGTAGCGCAGAGAAGGCGAAGTCTCGAGGTTGCAAAACTGTTCGCATTTCTGATGGCCGTGCGTCCGGTTGACTGAAGGGGCTTGGTAACAGGCGACATAGTCCCCATCCAGCAGTAAAATAACAACCCATATGATAGATGGGATCGATATTTGCATCAGTGTGTTCAATTCAAAACAACATTTTCTGCAGCTGTTGCAGCAACTTGGGAACCGTGAACCAGACTCGGGACATTCACTGCGCGTACAACACTGGGAACATCCACTGCACCTTCCACACTCGGGACATGGTCTGCACGTTCCACACTTAAACATTCGCCGCGAACGGGGTACCACCATCATACTGATGAGAAGGAGGACGACTGTGGGTACAATAAAAGCAAGATTCGAATGGATAGCATTCCATTCCGGATCACAGGGACATGGGCTGTTTTTCTCCACCAGATACTCCAGTCCATACAGAACTGCTGTTAATGCTGTATTGCCAATGACGCCCAAAGCGGCGGGAACGAGGTTCGAAAATAGTTCTTTTACGTCTGGCCACTGATCCATCGCAGTCACACAGTTCTCCGGCTCTCACACTCTTAGTAAAGCAACCGTCACAGCAATGGGCGCGGAGATGAGCAGGAGTTCTTATTTAATCCGCAGAAGGGGAGGTCACGGAAGGGTTGTTGCAAAGTCCTCAGTAAGTTTCGGACCACGCCTTCCTTAATACAGATTCCTGCCCTTGATAAAATATACATTATGTATTGTGCATAAATTTATTTACATTCAGTATGTCGTTCGGCCTAAGTATTGAAGGTGTAATTGGTTCTGTACATTTGTAGTGTCAGCGCCTCTGTCTTCGGGTCACTGTTACCACTCACGTTGTTGCTTCTGGCCAAGGAAGAAATATCCAGTGTTTAGTCCCTCAAAGTCTAATGCGGAAGGAGGTTCAACGGTAGACCGATATGTGTCCCCCGGAACAGCCCGTAAATCAGGTAACTTGTTTGAACCCCTTGCATTCTCCTGCAGACCTTCCTTGCAAATCGACTCTCCGTCCGAAAACTGGGCATTGATCCACGCATATCGCAGTCGTCCCGAGGTCCGTGCTGTGTTGGTAGTGTGACTGTCAGCGGGATTCTTGTTGCTAAACATTCTTGCCTTACTCTGTTACCTGCATGGTAACTGACTTCACCGGTGCCTGGTTATTCTGAATATTTAAGCTGTGAATTGTGCTTTTCCTCACTCAGTCTATTAGCCAATTGATCGTGTGTCTGTCTTGTAATCCAGTGCGCTTTCCTTTCGAATGTGTTTTCTTTGCCTTGCCTTGCAATTTTTATATTGTGGACCGGTTTGATTTTCAAGCTTTTGATTCAGTCTGTTGTGTTTTTTGGAATTGCTTGCCGGCTGCTCTTTCACTCTTGTTTTTCTTATTTCCGGACTTCTGATTTAGATTATTGCCTGTGTTTTGGAACTGTGCTGGAAAGGCAAAATATCCCTGTAGTACTTGCCTGGGTATTCATTCCGGCCTCTCGTGTGATCTCTACATCTCCGTTCATTTCTCATTCATCCTCTTGGGGACAGTGGTAGAGTTCCGGACTGTCCGGACTGTAAATTTGACCGTTGTCAAGTGCATCAGGCCAGTCAGTGACTCTGACTTTCAGAACGGATTCTGGAGGGAAGGCCCCCTCCTATTGCCATCCAAGTGAGGTACTTGTGCTTGTTGCTGATTATTATCAATGAGCCAATCTGCCACACGCCTTTGACCATCCCACACGGGCCATTCCCTTGCAGGGACTGCCGGGCATTCCGTGTTAAAACCGTAAGGCATAGGAGCAGAAGGAGACCATTCAGCCTATCGGGTCTGCTCTACCACTCCATCATGGCAAGTCCCGGATCCCTTTCATTCCCATAACCGTTGATGCCCCGACCAATCAGGAAACTAATAATTTTTGCCTTAAATATATCCACGGTTTTGGCAGAATATTCCTCTCTCTGGCTTCACTGTTCTCTGGCTAATAAAAACTCGCCTGTTCTGTTCTGAAGGGTCGGTCCTCAATTGCGAGGCTGTGTGCTATAGTTCTGGACACCCCCACCATCAGAAACATCCTTTCAGCATTCTCCTTTCAACAGTCGGTAGGTTTCAATAACATCCCCCGCATTCTTCTAAATTCCAGATCTAAACCTTTCCTCAGATGTTAACTCCTTTATTCCCAGAATCAGCCTCTTGAACCTCAGAGGTCAGAGATTGACTGGCCGCTGAAATTGCGTAGATCAGGGGTGAAATCTAAGTGGATCTGGTTCACGGAATAGTGGAGAGAAAATATGGGATTAATGTGGGGAAAGGAA
This sequence comes from Hypanus sabinus, assembly GCF_030144855.1. Lineage (NCBI taxonomy): Eukaryota > Metazoa > Chordata > Chondrichthyes > Myliobatiformes > Dasyatidae > Hypanus > Hypanus sabinus. The sequence continues at coordinate 172,529,246 of NC_082710.1, read as the reverse complement.
TACAATTAGAAAAAATATTGACTTCATTCGCCACATGCACTGTAGATCGAAAGGTTCAGTGAAATCCATCACTTGAGTCAATGACCAACACAGTCCCAGGATGTCCCGGGAGCATCCCGCAAGTGTCGCCAGGCTTCCGACACTGACATAGCATGCCCGCAACGTACTAACCCTAACCCGTACAGACAGTACTGTGCAGAGGTTAAGGAGCAGATAGATAGCTAAGGTGCCTAAGACTTCTGCACAGTACGATGCTGATTGTATGTGTTGTACTGTACTGCTGCCGCTAAACAAACACACAAATAAAGTTCATGAAATACCGTGCCTCTTTCAGCCCGGCTGTATGGTCAGCATATGTCTCATTTCTGTTTTACACTTTCTGTCAATTATTGCCCTCCTGAAAGAGCCGTTTACGTATGATCTTCCCTCTTCCAGGAATTTATTATTCTGGCGCTGCTCTTCTTTCTTCTGTCTCCCGTCTAATCTCTGACAATCTTTTCATGCCAATTTATTTGACTGAACATGTTCTCCAAATTCTGTTATCTTTCTGTTTATCCGCCACTATGTTCGATGCCCAGATGCTATTTGCTGCACATTTGTTACTCGTTATTGACGTTTCGTAGCCATGGAGTTTTCTTCTATTTCTCAACCTCTTACAAGTTCAGATGCAGCCGCAACAATGTATCCGGCTTCAGAAGTAATTCTTGCTCAAACACTGGTCCACATAACTTTCTTCTTCCCCCTATCGGGATAGGACAACCCGAGTTATTCTGCAGATAGTGATACAACCTCTCCCTCAATGTCACAAAAACAAAGGAGCTGGCTGTCGTTGACAGGAGGAATGGAGATGGGCTAACCCCTATTGTCATCAATGGATCTGGGCTTGAGAGGGTGAACAGCTTTTACATTCCTCGGCATTGAAATCAATGAGGACCGCAGCTGGGTGGTAGAAAAGGCCCTCAAATCCGAAGAACTTTCAAGAGGGGCGCAATTGACAGCATCCTGACCAGCTGCTTCACTGCCTGGTATGGGAACTGTACCTCCCTCAATCACAGGATTCTGCAGAGAGTGGTGCGGACAGCCCAGTGCATCTGTAGATGTGAAATTCCCACTGCAGTATTCAGGACATTTACAAAGACAGTCCTGTAAAAAGGGCCCAAAGGTTTATTGGGGACCGGAGGTACCCCAACCACAATCTATTCCAGTTGCTACCATCCGGGAAATGGTACCGCAGCATGAAAACCAGGACCAACAGGATCCAGGACAGCTTCTTCCACTAGCCCACCAGACTGATAACTCACACTAATTTGAGTGTATTTCTTTGGTATATTGTCTGTTCAATTTGTTATAAATGATTATAAATTACTATGATTACACATTGCACATTTGGACTGAGATGTAACATAAAGATTTTTACTCCTCATGTATGTGAAGGATGTAGGAAATAAAGTCACTTCAATTCAATTCAGTCAGTGTTCAGACAGGAACCAATTTGGTTGAGCAATGGCTGTTTAATCTCAGAACAAAGCAGTCCAATATTCAAAGGAAAAAAGTTTCTTTAATCTAAGATGCACTGCAACTAACAAAACATAATTGCAATAAGTAGCACCATGCTTACAAGAGAACACAGAAGACTCATCTGGTGCAAAACTGAGCGAGATTGTGAATATGAAGGAGGGGGTGAAGAGCTTTGAATCAGACAAACTGAGTGAATCGTCAAGAACATAAGAAGAATTATCAATAAATTGGGAATAACTACGCAATTGACTTTTATTGAAAACACCATGTGTTATTTTTATAAAATTGGAGATATGACCATGTTCATGTTGAAAGGTACCTCGGTGTGTTTGCATTCAATATCAATGTGCACCACATGAGAAAAGAGAAGCGTCTTGCCCCAAAAATTCGATTGTTTACTCTCCCAGAGGTGACGCCCACTCACTGAGCTACTCTCGTATTTTGTGTGTATTGCTCGAGGTTTCCAGTACCCGCTGAATCTCTCCTGTAAACAGTATGTTGGACTTTATTATCAACAAACAAGGGAAAATCTGCAGATTCTGGAAATCCAAGTAACACGCTCAAAATGCTGCGGGAACTCAACAGGCACAGCAGCATCTACGGAAAAGAGTACAGTCAACATTTCAGGCTGAGACTGTTCAACACGGCTGGTCCTGCTGAAGGGTCTCAGCCAGAAACGTTGACTACTCTTTTCTTTTGATGCTGCCTGGCCTGCTGAGTTCCTCCAGTATTCTCTGTTTTGCACTTTATTATGATAGGACTGAGGTGGGTAACAAGTCCGATTGCAACCATAAATATGGAATAGGAAGAAAGGCAAGTTTTCTTGCCTTAACCAAAAGGAATGTGCTTTCTGGAGAGTGAGTGTGGTGATGAGTTTTAGTTCTCTTAGCTCGGTGATTGATTTGACATATGAGGAGAGATTCGGATGCATAACGGGCTTCTAATTGATGCATTGAACATAGAACATAGAAATCTACAGCACATTCCAGGCCCTTTGGCCCACAATGTTGTGCCGACCATGTAACCTACTTTAGAAACTGACTAGAATTACCCAACCACATAGGCCTCTATTTTCCTAAGCTCCATGTATTTTCTAAGAGATTCTTAAAAGACCTGAAGGTGTATCTTCCTCCACCACCATGGCTGGTAGTGTATTTCAAGCACCCACAGCACTCTGTGTGAAAAACTTAGCCCAACATCCCCTCTGTACCTACTTCCAAGTACATTAAAACTGCGCCCCCTCATGTTGGGCATTTCAGCCCTGGGAAAACACCTCTGGCTGTCCACATCATCAATGCCTTTCATCGTCGTATGCACCTCCATCAGGTCACCTCTCATCCTCTGTTGCTCCAAAAGGAAAAGGCCAAGTTTACTCAACTTATTCTTGTAATGCATGCTCTCCAATCCAGGCAACATCCTTGTTAATCTCCTCTGCACACTTTCTATACTATTCACATTCTTCCTGTAGTGAGACTGATTAATGAAATTGGTCCCACCCCATCAGAGGTATTCCCATGGACTAATTAGGGAGAGCCATAATGGCCTTGTTTGGGTCAGATTGTGTCTTACCATCTTGATCGAATTTTTTGACAAGGTGACAAGAGGCATTAATGAAGGTATGGGAGTGGATGTTGTTACATGAATTTCAGTAAGGCGTTTGACAAAGTCCCTCATGTGAGGCTAATCCAGAACATTGTGAAATATGGGGTCTGCAGTGAATTGGCTGTTTGGATTCAGAACTGGCTTGTGCACAGAGTGTTGTGTTTGAAGGGGCCTATTCAAGCTGGAGGGCTGTAATTAGTTGTGTTCCACAGGGATCTGTGCTGGAACCTCCACAGAGAAATGGCAGATATAATTTAACCCAGATAAATGTGAGCTGCTGCACCTTGGTAGGGAAATTCAAGGGGACAGTAAGGCAAGATCCTTAAAAGTGTTGCTGAGCAGAGAGATCTTGGGATCCAAGTTGATAGCTCCTGTAAAGTGGCTACACAGGTCCACAGGTGGTTAAGAAGGCTAATGGAATGCTTGTTTTATTGGGCAAAGCATTGAGTTAAAAATTCGAGGTTATGTTGCAACTTTATAAAGCTCGATCTAGGCCACATCTGGACGCTTGCAAACAGTTCTGGTTGTCTCCCTATAGGAAAGATGTAGAGGCTTCGGACAGGGTGCAGAAGAGGTTTAGCGGGATTCTGCCTAGTTTAGAGGGCATGTAACACCATGAGAGGCTGAACAAACTTAGATTGTTTTCTCTGGGGTGACAGAGTCTGAGGGGAGTTCTGAAAAAGATTTGATTGATCAAGGCATGAAGGGATGTGGGGAGAAGGCAGGAGATTGGGGCTGAGAGGAAGATTGGATCAGCCATAATGAGATGGCTGAGCAGTCTCAATTGACCAAATAGTCTAATTCTGCTCTTATGTTCTTATAAAATTATGAGAGGCTTGGATAGATTGGAAAGAGAATATCTGTTTCCCAGGGTGGAAAAGTCTAATACCAGAGGGCGTGCACTGAAGGTGAGAAGGGTAGGTTCAAAGGGAATATGAGGGGTAATTTGGTGCTCAGAGAGGGGTGGGTGTCTGTAATGTGCTGCCTGATACAGTGGTTGAAGCAAATACTTTAGAGACTTTTAAGAGATGCTTAGATAGGCGATGAATGTGAAAAAGATGGGGGGATATGGACATTGTGTAGGTAGGAGGGGTTCATTATTGTGTGTTTTTGATTTACTTTTTAGGCACAACGTGGTGTTCTACATTCTTGTTCCACCTTCTTTGCTACAAATCTAACAGATTCCCTGTAAAAGACCTCTGTCTCACTTACTAAGCCTACCTCATCTATGCCTCTCATAATCATTAATACATATATTATGTCTCCACTGAATTCCTTTCATATGATTCAAAATGATAATTGTGATGCATATCCTTCTCTGTTCTATGACTCGATCTTGGATCTTTTCCTTTCCCTTCAACACAGAGCTGATTTTCTGGTTAAACAGATGTGTGAAATGCAGCTCACCTTTATGTTCCAACCTGAACCGCTCTTCCCATGAGGGGACAATCGATGAGCCTCAGCAGAGGTCAGGGCAAGTGCAACACCTCCCAACTCAACCTACTGCCCACTCAATTGGTTTAATAACTTATACCTTCTACCCTACTATTGTAAGCTGATGAAGTGTGTGAGAGAGTCGATGTTGATATTTATTTATTTAATTGTTTGTTTATTATCACACATTTATGGACTTGCTTGATTAATTATTTATTATAATAGCTTTGCATTTGGTTTCTTTTGCACATTAGTTCTTTATCTGTCTTGGTGTGTAGGTTTTCATTGATTCGATTGTATTTCTTTGTTATAATGTGACTACCGGCTAGAAACTGAATTTAAAACTGGTATATGGTGACATACTGTTTAAGTACTTTGATGATAAATTTACTTTGAACTTTGAACATCAAAACATAGAATTAACTCTCAAATGGATTTCTGTCATTATAGGACAACAGTTGCACTGTACGGCAAAACAGTATTGATCACAGCCATAATCAAACAACACAGCTACTTTCAGCAGATCGCAGTGGATTGTGCAGTCAGATTCAGAACTAATGCATTCATGATACAACTTCAAATATATTTATCAAAATTTAACAAAGCAACCGATGCATGCAATGATAACCAAGCATACTTTATTTGGTCAGGATTCTATAATCTCCGACAATCTTTTCTCACTAGCTTTAGGAATGAGCTTGATGTTCTGTTTTTTAACAGATAATAATCTTGAGGAGAAGCAAACAATTCCTGTAAATCCCATGTATCCGTGCGTGTGAGAGAAAGAGAGAGGGAGGAAGGGAGAAGGGGAGGGATAGAGAGGGGGAGTGAGAGGGAGGGGAGGACGGGAGACAGGAGGGAGGTGGAGGGAGGGGGAGCAAGAAGGTAGGAAGGGAGAGAGGAGAGAGAGGGAGGGAGAGGGAGGAAGAGGGTGGGATGGGGAGTGAGGTGGAGGGAGAAGGGGAGAAGGAGGGGAGTGAGGAAGAGGAAGAGAAAGAAAGAAATAGAGAGTGCGAGCAAGAAGGAGAGAGAGAGAAGAGAGAGAGAGAAAGAAGTGAGGGAGGAGAGAGGAGAAGGAGAGAGAGTATGAGAGAGAGAAAGAAAGAGAGAGGATAGAGAGAGGAGTGGAGAGACAAAAGGAGAAAGGAGTGAATTGATGCACCATCAGTAACTCTCGGAGACAGGAAGTGAACGATAGGCTTTTATTAGCAGCAAAAGGGGAGCCCACTACATCTCTGAGACTGAGGGAGGACAGTGCCCCAATCGCCTTTATACAAGGGTCTGTGAGAGGAGCCACAGGAGCAGTCAGCAGAGGGCGTGTCCAGACAGGTATACATAGTTTACCACAGGAATAGAGAGAAGAGAGGGAGAGGAGCGAGAGGAGGGGAGACAGGAGAACAGGAGGAGAGAGAGTGAGGGTGGGGGAGAGGGAAGGTGAGAGGGGGGCTGAGGAAGAGAAAAAAAGAAATAGAGAGAGAAGGAGAAAGTGAAGAGAAAGTGGGTGAGAGGGGGAGAAGGGGAGACTGAGGAAGAGGAAGAGAAAGAAAGAAATAGAGAGGGAGAGAGATGAGAGAAAGGGAGGAGAGAGGAGAAGGAAAGAGAGGGTGAGGAGGATAGGGAGAGGAGAGAAAAGAAAGAGAGGAGGAGGAGAGAGACAAAAAGAGAAAGGAGTGAATAGAGAGAAGGAGAGAGTGAAGAGAGAGGAGGGCAGAGAGGGGAAGAGATAGGAGGCAGAGTGAGGAGAAAAGAGGTGACGAAGAGAGAGAGAAAATAGAAAAAGAGAGAAAAAGTGAGAGGGAGAAGAGAGAGGAGAGGAGAGAGAGGAAGAAAGAGGAGAGTGAGAAGGAGAGAGGGGAGAGGAGAGAGAGAAAGAGAGAAAAGAGAGAGAAAAGAAAGAAGAGAGAGAAGAGTGGCGAGTATTTGGAAGGAGAGAAGAAAAGTGAGAAAACAGAGGAGAAATTAGGGGAGAGAGAAGCAGAGAGAAAAGGAAAGAAATAGGAGAGGGAGAAGGAGAGAGAAGAGGGTGAGGGGGACAGAGCAGAAGGAGAGAGAGGAAAGTGAGGGAGGAGAGAGAGAGAGAAAGAGAGGGGGAAGGAGAGAGGAGAGAGGAGTAAGAAAAAGAGAAAGGAAAGAGGGAGAGAAGGAGTGAGAAAAGAGAAGGAAAGGAGGAGAGAGGGAAGGAGAGAGAGGGAAGAGAGAGGAGAGAGAACAGAGAGAAAGAGAGAGGAAGGAGAGAGAAGGAGAGGAAGGGAGGAAAGAGAGAGAAGGAGTGAGAAAAGTGAAAGAAAGGAGGAGAGAGAGAAGAGTGAGAGGGAAGGAGAGAAGACATAGGAAAAGGAGAGAGAGGAGGAGAAAAAAATTGATGAGAGGTGAGTGAAGAGAGAAAGAGACAGATGAGAGAGAAAAGAAACTAGAGAGAGAGTAGAGAAGGGGAGAGAGGTCAGGAGAGAAGGATGGAGAGAAAACAGAGAGAGAGGAGAGGAAGAGAGATGGAAGGAGGAGAGAGAGGATGAAGAGGGAAGAAGAGAAGGAGGGAGGAGAGAGAAGTGGAGAGAGAGGTGAGAGAGAGAGAGAGGGAAAGAGAAGAGAAAGAGGTGACAGAACAGAGAGAAGAGAAGGAAAGAGAGAAAAGAGAATAAAGTAGAGAGAGCAGGAGAGAGAGAAGAGGGAAAGAGAGGGAAAGAGAAGGAGAGAGAAGATGGAGAAAGAATGAGAGAGAAAAGTGATAGAAAGGACAGAGAAGAGAGACAAGGAAATGGAGGAGGGGGGGTGAAGAGGAGGGAGGAAAGAGGGGGAGGAAAGAAGGGGAGGAGAGAGGGGAGGAGAGAGGAAGGATGGAGAGAGGGGGAGGAGAGAGGAGAGAGCAGGAAGGGTGGGGAAAGGACAGAGATACAAAATAATAAATAAACAAGCAAATAATCAAAAGAATAAATGAATGCAGATATAAATAGATAGTCAGAGAGATAGATTTTAATCATCTCCTCTACCTTGTGTATAAATGGGAGTAAGAACTACGAGGTGCATTGGCAGTGAGGAGGTGTGGAGAATTGGTCCATTGAAGATCAACATGGCTGTCCACCTATGGATCCACAAGAGAATGGGCGAGGATTTTAATAAATATTTCCCTACAAATTTTACTGTGAAGAAGAACACAGAAGAAAATGAGTCAAAGTAAGTTGTGATATCTCGGACAATGTACGGATATGCAGAATATGACCAAATGAATCCTTGGACTTTTCTGGGAATCCAGAGAAGAAATTGCAGAGGCCCTTGTAGAAGTAATTGCATTATCTTCAGCCGCAGGTGAATCTCCGGAGATCGGAGGATGGCAAGTGTTGCATTGTTATTTAAGAACAGTAACAAATAGAAGCAGTAAACTACAGGCAAGCAAACCTGTTATCAGTTGTGGAGAGGATTCTAAGCAACAGAATATTTCAGCAGTTGGATAGACAAGGACTGATCTGGCTCTGTGCAAGGGAAGTCATATCTCACGCATCTATTAAGAATTCTTTGACGAGGTAAGCAAGGAGATTGGTGAGGACAGGGTAGTGGAAGTTGTCTATACAGACTTAAGCATGGCTTTCAGAAAGATCCTGTGAGAAAGGCTGTCTGGAAGGTCCAATTGCATGTGATTTAGTGAGAGCTAGCTGTGTGCATACAGAATTGTCTTGAGGGTAGCTAGCAAAGTGTTACAGTGGAAGGTTGTTTATCAAACTGTAGGCCTGTGTTATGCCACAGGGATGGCTGTGGGTCACAACTTTCCTTCATTTAATGTCAACAATTTGCATCACAATGTATAAGATGTGGGTAACATTTCTGCATATGATATAATAGTAGGTGCTATTGTAGACTGTGAAGAAGGTCTCGAAAAAATAACAGGGGTATATTGATCATCTAGGTAGTAGCCACTATCATTTCATCTTCCCCATTTCTTCTTAAAATTCTACTCTCTAATTTTACACTTCTCTATCCTGGGGAGAAGGACTGTGACGATGCATCTGATCTTTACTCCTCATGTTTGATAGGTTACTCTCCTATGTTGAGGGAGGGTGGGGAAGGATTGAAGTATCGAGCTCTTCAAATAACTCAAACCCTCCAGTCCCGTGGTATCCTTGTAGATCTTTGCAGGTTAATGTAATCAGTTTTACAGCCAGGCGACCAGAATTGCACATGGTATTCCAAGCGTAGTCTCACCAGCAACTTGTCGTGAGTGTTTAACCCAGTTCATATCGGTAGGTCTATGCAAGGCACAGATGCACAGAACAACCCTGGGAGAGCAGGTTATTGGAGAATGGCAAACAGGAGTATGGGAATAAAAGAAGGCAAATGGACAATGAGTCGCCATTACCACACCATCATGCCTTCCTTGTGACTTGAACAGAAAAGCGAAACCTGCAGAACAGTTCAAAGTAAATTTCTTATCATAAGACCACGGGACGTAAAAGCAGAATTAGGATATTCAGCCCATCGAGTTTGCTCTGCCAATCCATTATAGCTGATTTATTATTCCTCTCAACCCCATTCTCCTGCCTTTTCCCTGTACTCTTTGACACCCTGATTAATCAAGACCGTTAAGTATACCCATTGGCCTGACCTCCACCCTCCTGCTGAATAAGTTCATCCCCATCTCTGTTCCAAATGGACGTCCTTCATTTCTGAGTCTGGGCCCTCCGGTCCTCGACTTCTCCCCCCCCCCTTCAGTAAACATCCTGCTCCCATCCACTCTATCCAGACCTTTCAACATTCAATAGGTTTCAATGAGATCCCCCTCATTATTTAAACTCCAGTGAGTACAGGTCCAGAGCAATCAAACTCTCCTCATCTGTTAACCCATCATTCTGGTGATCATCCCCTGAACCCTCTCTAATGTCAGCACATCTTTTTTTAGATAAGAGACCCAATTCTGCTCACAATACTTCAAATGCGGTCTGACCAATGCCAATAAATCATCTTGTAATCTAGTCCTCTCGAAATGAATGCTAACCTTGCCTTTGTCCTCCTCACCACCAACACAACATGCAAGTTAACTGTTAGGGGATCCTGCAAGGCTCTCTGCACCTCTATGTTTTGAATTTACTCCCCATTTGGAAAATAGTCCATACCTTTATTACTTCTGCAAATGTGCATTGCCATGAACTTCCCAATATTATATTCAAACTGTAAATTCTTTGCTCATTCCCCAAATGTCTCGTTCTTCTACAGACACCTTGCTTCCTCAACACTAGCTGCCCCTCCACCTACATTTAAATCATTCACAAGTTTGGCCACAATGCAGTTAATTCCTTCATCCAAATTATTGACATACAACATGAGAAGAAACAGTCCCAACATGACTCCTGCAGCATCCAAGAGTCACCGGCAGCCATCCAGAAAAGATCTGCTTTATTCCCAAAGTTTCTCTCTTGCCAGTCAGCCAATGTTTTACTCATGCTCGTACCTTTCCTGTAATATCATGAGCTTTTATTTTGTTAAGCAGGCTCATGTGCAGCACATTGTTAAAGACCTTCTGAAATTCCAAATAAACAGCATCCATTGATGCTGTTGTCTATCCTGCCTGTTATTTCCTTAAAAAATTCCAACAGATCTGTCCAGCAAGATTTCCTCTTCAGAAAACTATGCTGACTTTGGCCTATTTTATCATGTGCCTACAAGTAGCACAAAGCATCATCTTTAAAAATAGACTCCAACATCTTTCCAACCACTGAGTCAGGCTAAATGACCTAGAATTTCCTTTCTTCTGCCTTCCTGCATTCTGAACGAGTGGAGTGGCATTTCCAAATTTCCAATCTTCAGGAACAAACCTGGAATCTAATGATTCTTGAAAATTCATTTCTAAAACCTCCACAATCTCTTCAGTTACCTCTTTTAGATCCCGGGAGTGTAGTTCATCTTGTCTATGTGACTTATCTACCAATACACTTTTCAGCTTCCCAAACACCTTCTCCTTACTAACATCAATGTCACTGATTTCTGCCCCCAGATACTCCCGCATTTCTGGCATTCTGCCAGTGTCTTCTACTGTGACAACTGATGTAAAATATTTATGAAGTTCCTCCACCATTTCTTTGTTCCCCCCCATCACTACCTCTTCATCATTATATTCCAGCAGTCCAATATTCACTTGGCTCTCTTTTACTCCTTAGATATTGTATCTGAAAAAAGCATTTTTTCAACTTTTATATTATTAATTAGCGTTCCTTCATATTTCATCTTTTCTCTCAATCATCCAACTTCTCACTCGCTTTTGCTATATTATATGTCCTTTCCTCGGTTTCATGCAGTCCTTAACTTGTGTTGTCAGCATGGTTGCCTAGCCCTGCTATTTGAGAACTTCTTCTTCTGTGGGGATATCTATCCTGCACTTTGTGAACTATTCCCAGAAACTTCTGCCACCTCTGTTCTGCCATCACCCCATCAGGATCCCCCTCCAATCCACCTGGGCAATCTCCTCTCTCGTGCTCGTTTATTGCATTGCAATACTGATACATGTGACTTACACTTCTCCCTCTCAGACTGTAGTATGAATTCAATCATAATATGATCACTACCTTCTCAGGGTTCCTTTCCATTAATTTCCCTAATAACTCTGGGTTATTCCACAACACCCAATCTAAAATAGCCTTTGCCTGAGTAGGCTTAAGCACAAGCTGCTCTAAAAAGCCACCTCATAGGCGTTCAACAGATTCCCTCTCTTGTGATCTGACACCAATCTGATTTTCTCAACCCCTTCGCATATTGAAGTCTCCCATTACAATTGTGTCATTACCCACATGATCTGCCCTTTCCAGCTCCCTTCGCAATCTGAACCCCCATATTGCCTACTATTGGGAGGTGTATCTTTGATTCCCATAATAGTGTTTTTTACACTTGCTGTTACTTAACTTCACCCACAAAGATTCTTCATTCTCTGATCCTATAACACCTCATTCTAAAGTGTAATTACATCTGTTACAAACAGAACTACACCATCACTTATGCCTTCCTGCCTGTCCTTTCAATATAAAGTATATCCTTTGATGTTAAGCTCCCAACTATGGCCTCCTTTCAGTCACGACTCAGTGATACCCACAGCATTATATGAACCAATCTCTCATTGCTCCATGAGCTTGTCCACCTTATTCCGAATTCTATGTGCATATAAATACAACACTGCCAGTGCTTTGCCCGTATGAATTTTGGTTCTGTGGTACAACATACTTCTTGCTCTATCTGCTTTTGTATCCGATGATTGGCTTGTCATTCATGTAATACATTCATTTTACATATTACGTCATCTGCTTGTAAAACTCCTGGCTTATCCTCAGCTCTATCATACTGGATCCTATACCCCTGCCATATTAGTATAAAGTACTCCAAACAGCTCTAGCAAATTAGCCTGCAAGGATATTGTTACCCCTGGGATTCAAGTAAAACCTGTCTCTTTTGTGCAGGTCCCACCTGCCCCAGAAGAGGTCCCAGTGATCCAGAAATCTGAATCCCTGTCCCTTCCTCCAATTCTTCAGTCACACATTTATATGCACCTCATTCTATTCCTATCCTCACTGTGATGTGGCACGGGAGGCAATCCCGAGATTACCATCCCCGAGATCCTGCTTCTCAGCTTCCTTCCTAACTCCCTGCATTCTGTTTTCAGGACCACCTCCCTTTTTCTGCCTGTGTTGTTGCTACCACAGCTTCTGGCTACTCACCCTCCCATTTCAGAATATTGTGGATGCATTCAGAAACATCTTGGACCCTGACACCCCGGGGGAAAACTACCATCTGTGTTTCCTTTTTACATCCACAGGATTGCCTATCTGTCTCCCAACTAAAGAGTTCCATACTACTGCTGCCATCCTCTTCTATTCCCTACCTTTCTGAGCCAGAGGGTCAGACTCAGTACCAGAGGCACAGGTGCTGTTGCTTCCCCAAGGTAGGTCGTTCCTCCCAACACTACTCAAAATGGAGTAATAATTATATGTATAATGTATTGTCATGGTCTGGCAATTCTTCTATTACCTCTTTAATAGGGTCTGAACCCTCTTGCCTGAGTTCCAATCATTCCCATCAGTAACTGCAGGATAAGAGCCCTGGAAGCACAACAAGGAGCTGCCAGTTCGTTGGTCGACTCTGGTGTGAGTAAGCTTGTTTCGTGGTTCTTAGGACTGCCAGTTCTAAGTCGCTCCTGGATACCGATTGCACACTTGCTACGTCAATAATGCATCCCGACTCTGCCTCCACGCCTCTGTTCTGCATTTGGGTTTGTCCACTGCCATGCTTGTGAATTATCCTGTAAACACAATAAATGTACTCACCTGCACCACTTCCTCTGGCTGCTCTAACACCCTCTGTCTGAAACTATTTCCCTCAGTCAGCTTTTAAAGAAAAGCTTTCTTTAATAGAAAGGGATCCATCGATCGAGGACAAAACAGCCTGTCTGACTGAATTTCCAACCCTCCCTCTAGACTTTCACTTCTTCTACCAGGACTGTAATAGTGTGAAATATGCACTACCTTCAAAGTAACGGCAAATAACCAATAACACCCCCAGACCCAGGACGGCTCTCCGCCAAGAGCTGCATGGAGATAGAACAACAACTCCAGTGGGACGAGGCTGCCTTTCGTTTCCTTGCCGCCAAGATCTGGAAAGGGATTCAGTGGTCTTTGTTAACCCTGCTCCACAGTACATGAATCTGGGTGTGAGCTGCTAACAGGTGTGCACACTGATACAGACATCAGTGATTTCTATAGGAGTCTTGTGGAGAAAGAAGATACGGTCTCCACAGGTACCGTGGAAGTGTTCCAGGCCATTGGGCACCACAGGGATAAATTGCATCATAGATGAGTAGTGTGGTAGAACAAAGGGGTCTGGGAATCAAGGTCAATAATTCGTTGAAAGGGGCGTCACAGGCAGATAGGGATGTTAAGAAATCTTTTGGTATTTTGGCCTTCATAGATAAATGTATTCAGTACAGGAGATAGGTTGTTATGTTGAAGCTGTATAAGAACTTGGTGAGGCCTAATTTGGAGTATTGTGTGCATTTTCATTACCAATCTATAGGAAAAATATAAACAAAGTTGAAAGAGTATAAAGAAAATTGACAATGTTGTTCCCAGGTCTGGAGAACCTGAATGATAAGGAAAGATTGAATAGGTTAGGACCAGTGATCAAGGTTGGTGCAGTTCCCACACCAGACAGTGATACAGCCAGTCAGGATGCTCTCAGTGGTGCCCATGTAAAAGCCTGTCTCTGTTCATCCTGTAACTCACAATCAGCCCTTTTGTTTTTGAACATTCAGGGAGAGATTGTTATCCTGGCACCACTGTGTCAGGGTGTCAACATCTCCTCTATAAACTGTCTCATTGCCGTTAGAAATAAGGTGAGTCAAATTCATGTCATCAGCAGATTGGAGCTGTTTGGGTCAGTACAGTCGTGGGTGTAAAGGGAGCAGAGAAGGGGACTCAGAACACAACCCTGGGGGCACCTGTGTTCAGGATCAGAGATTTCCAGCATCTGAAGAATCTCTTGGGTTGTTGATACAACTCTTCCTTCCTCTACCCACGTTTTTCCCTGGAGGGGAACTCTCAAATGTTCAAATTTCCATCAGTTGTCAGCTTCATATCTACAATGTTAGAACAATCTACCATCCACAAATACATTAAGATGCCAGATTAAAACACATTTGCGTAACAACTTCCACACTCTCCGGACTTTCTTTCATCCCCCACTCCCATTGGACAGAAGACACAAACACCTGAAAGCACGTACCATCAGGCTGAAGGAGAGATTCTATGCCGCTGTTGATCAGTCCCCTAGTCTGATCAGATGCACTCTTCACATCACAATTTACCTCGTAATGTCCTCACACCTTCCTGTCTACCTGCTCTGACTATCTCCTTAGCTGTTACACTTCATTCTGCATTCGGTTGTTGTTTTATCTTGTACTACCCCAATGTATGGGGTGTCAGTGTGGGGGGGTGGTAAAAAGGTTTGAGACTATTCTGCAATCGTTCACTTACCTCTGGACCCAACAGATTCTCAACTCTCACCCGTGACTCCAAGTAGGTGTTTGCATGTGATGGCGTCCATGCCGTGGTTACGCCGCTTTGACAGGCGGGCTAAGCCAGGGTAGGCAGCGGACCTCATACCCAGATGAGAAATGACTGGCCTGTCCTAGCTGAGAAGGCAGCTCGGGCGGACTGAGCGGATGAGATCAACAGTGACACTCAACAGCTGGGAAGGCGGCTCTGCAATGCTTCGAGGAGAGTGAAGTGTGCGATAAGGCACAGAAGTAGTCATGGGCCTCAGTTGTAATGACTAATCTTACCGCTGGACCTGGACTTCTGAGGTCGAGAGAGGGGATCAGACTTTCCCGTTTACAAACTCTCCCACACAGGTTTCTTAGTGCAGTTCATATCATTTAAGATCTTCACAAATCTGTCATATTCAGGATAAGACGGACAGCCAATCAATTGATCACCTCAATGTACTTTTGTAAGGAATGGCTTTGTATTAACGGTATGATGGCTTTTCACTGTACTTCAGTACATGTCAAAATAATAAAATGAAATATAAGGAAATGAACAAACAGTCGATGTTTCTGGTCGAGACCCTTCATCAGGACTGGAAATGAAAGGACAAGACTCCAGAATAAAAAGGTGCGGGGTGGGGGAAGGTAGCCTGGCTGGAAGGTGATAGGTAACAGCTAAGTGGGAAAGGTAAAGGGCTGGAGAAGAAGGAATCTGACAGGAGAGGAGAATGACCATGGGAGAAAGAGAAGGAGGAGGGGCACCCTGGGGTGTGATAGGCAGGTGAGAAGATGTAAGGGGCCAGAGTGGGGAATAGAAAAAGAGGGAAGGGGGAGGGAAATGTGGAAGGAGAAATCAATGTTCGTTCATAAAATTTGAGGCTACCCAAACAAAATATGAGATGTTGCTATTCCATTTTGGCAGTGGCCTCGTTGTGGAGCAAGAGGAACCATGGACAGAGATGTTGGAACGGGAATGAGATTTGGAAATAAAATGGTTGGGTACCGGGAAATTCCACTTTTGGTGAATAGAGCAGAGGTGCTCGACAAAGCGGGCACCCATTTTACAACCTATCTCACCAGTGTAGATCAGCACCGGATACAACAGACCACCCCAGCACATTCGCAGGTGAAGTGTTGCCTCACCAGGAAGGATTATTTTGGGCCCTGAAAGGTGCTGAGGGGGCAGGTGAATGTGCAGGTGGAACACTTTGGCCACTTGCAGGAATAAATGCTATGAGGGAGATTAGAGAGGAAGGACAAATGGACCAGGGATTCATGGAGGGGAGCAAGCCCTGTGAAAAGCAGAGAGCTGGGTAGGGGGAGGGAAAGTTGAGTTTGCTGGTAGGATCCCATAGAAGATGGTGCAATTGGTGGTGAATTATGAGCTGGATGCAGGGGCATATGGGATAGGTAATAACAAGAGGATCTCTATCACTGTTAACGCAGCAGGAAGAAGGGGTGAGTGCAGATATCTGGGGAATGGAGGAGATCCGGACAAGGGCAGCATCAACAGTGGAAGAAGAGAAACCCGGTTCTTTGAAGAAGGAAGACACCTCTGATGTCTGCTGAATAAACAAATGTTTTGGTTCAAGTAATACATCCCATCATCTGCCTGTTTAACCATTTAATTTCTTTTAATCTTCCTGCATTACCATCAATTCCTTAGAGATTCCACTTGCTCACACAAGGAACAAACTTACAGTGCCTGATTAACTTGCCAGCCCGCACGTTGTTGGGATGTGGCAGGAAACCAGAGGACCCAGGGGGAGCCCGAATCACATGGTGACATGGTGCACGTTCCAACTCCATACAGGCAGGGGTCAGGATTGATCCCTGTGAGGAAACAGGTTTAATACCTGCACCAAACATGCCTCCCCATAGCCAGATGCCAGAGGAGCACGAACAATTAGAAATGCCAATTAGTCAAAGGGTTTTACTGTAAGGGGATCAGAAAACAGAGAGGTGCAACACACATGGAAATCAAAAAACAGTTGATGTTTAGGGCCGAGACCTTTCTTCAGGACTGGAGGGGAAGGGGGAAGATACCAGAATAGAAAGGTGGTGGGTTGAGAGGGAAAGGAGGACTAGGTAGAAGGTAATAGGTGCAGTCATGTGTGTGTGGGGGGGTAAAGGGCTGGAGAAGAAGAAATTTTCCACACCTTGGATTCCGGGGATGTGGGTAGTACATTGACACGGCCGTTGCCTCACAGTTCCAGCGACACGGGCTCGATCCCGACCTCTGGGGCTGAGTTTGGAGTTTATAGGTTGTTCCTGTAACTGCGTGGCTTTTCCCCTGGGTGTTCCAGTTTCCTCCCACCTTCCGGAGCCGCACAGATTGGTGTATTAATTGGTGGAGTTAACCCTTTCCCTGATACAAACTCCACCCCTCAAACTGCAACGAGATGTCCGGGATGCCTAAGCTGTAGGAATCCTTGCCTGGAGACACACTGGGGCTTGGTGCAGTCAACACTTAAGTCCCTGTTTGTGATGTAATGGCCGTACCTTATTTCCTGATCACATTTTCACAAATAAGGTTAAATTTTAGCACTAAAATGAGAAAATCAAGATGCATATTGTGATAAATGTCAGCTTCTACTGGAAAGTCATCCAACTTGGTGAAGACACACTTTGTTTAGTCTTTATCATGCTCATCCTCCAGTGTCTGGAGATGTCTGTAGGGGAATGTTGCTCATTGGAACATCCTGAGGGGCAAGAATGTGTTACAAAACACACCAGGGCTCTGCAGGGAAGAGCAGAGTCTCTGGTCCTGTACCACTGGGCTGGGTCCTGTGTAACAGCCCCTCTAATGCTTCCTGGGTGCACTGAGTTGAGGAGGAAACAGGACTGGCATTCATCGAGCAGAAATGGTGAAGATGAGAGGGAGAAGACAATTTTCAGGTGATTGGTAGAAAGTATAGGGGGTAATGTTCCCTCTAAGGTGTGCACATGTACACTTCTTTTGCTATTAGTGCAGAAAGAATTTTTAACTGTGTCACTCTCAGCCTTGTTGGCATGTTAAGTATTTTTCATGATCATACACAATCACAATTCCTTTTCCGGTTTCTGATGCGTGCAGTTCTGACAACGTGGAATTTGTGCTGTTTTTTTGCAGATTTTAGAACTGGCTATTTTATATTGTTTTTATTGACAAAATTATTCAGTGCACACATGCTGTTGTTATTGGGTGAAAAATTGCACAGCATGGGATCTTTGCACAGTGGTCATTACAAATTAGAGGGAACATTGATAGGCGAAATGTTCATTACAATGAGAGTGGTGGGTGGGTAGAGTGCCCTGCCCTGCCAGGTGGTAGACCCAGATGCATTTAAGAATCACTCAGATAGGTACATAGTTGACAGAAAAATGGAGGACTACATGGGTGGGAAGGGGTTGATTGATCTTGGAGTAGATTAAAAGATCAGCACAACATCATGGACCGAAGGGCCAGTACTGTGTTATAATGTTCTAAGAGATTGTATTGATTTGATGCACCAATTGCATTTCCAGTGCATATAATGATGGATAAAATACGTATATTTGTAAACAAAGTATACAATATGCTGGATGTATAGCAGAATGACACAGAATGACACCCTAATTGATTATATTTACTGTATATATACATATATAATGAATAAAGTTTACTTCTGGGAAAAAAAAGAGTGCAGGGTAACCACATCACTGAACTCTGAGAGCACTTGGGAGAGAAGCTAGATAAGTTAGATTTCATTATAAAACTCCTTAAGGCATTCCATGAGGAAGGATCAGGCAACAAAGGAACCTGAAGCCCACAGGGAATAAGATGAGAGGAGTAGAAAGGTCGTTTCAAGTCAGGAGACCTTAGACAGTGAGCTCAACAGTTCTACCTAGAATCTGTCAGAAACGAGGCACTTAGAAAGAATATCTTCAGTAAGTTCTGGATTTCTCCACACGCAAGGCTGCAGGTTTGAAAAAGAATGATGTGGAGAAGAGGATGACAACATGGGCCCAGATTTAAAGGCTGCTTCTTCAGAAAGGAGGTAGTGACACTGACCTGCCAATAGAGGGCGGTGTTGACCGAAAACTAAGCTGGCTGTGGTGGATGTAACTGTCTCCCCTCTCCCACTGCCATTCTCCCACCAACAATTTTAAGAGAGGAGCCAGGCCACGGGATATTGAATGGTGATCATACTTTTTCTAAAACAGAGAATTTACAGCTAAACCAGTGCTTGATGCAAAACCTCTCCAGTCTAACAAGTTAAAATAATATTTTGCACCCAACTTTCATTGAAACGTGCTTAGCAAGTGGTGGTGACGGAAGCCCGGGACACGGGTCTGTCCCGACCTGGTGCAGATTTCTACACTGTGATTCCAGCTACGTCCCCGGGGAGAATGGAACAGCATGAACAGATCTGAACTTCCATATTAGGCTTAAGATCTACAACTGGATTACATTGACCTACAGAACTGGACCGGGGATGGAGCTGAAAAGGAGGGAAAAGCTGAGTTGCAACTATGGGAGAGGCTACACTCGTGTGCAACTTTCATCCGGTAAGTTAGGGTGGAAATGTCTACACTGAAGGCACTTGGGAGAAGGTTGTCCCAGGCTGATTCCTGGGATGAAGAGGTGGTTTTCATTCAGCAGGTAGGACCTGAACGCACAGAAGTCCAGAAAACTAGTGAGGTGATCTTAGTGAATCATTTATGCCCTAACGGAGGTTTTGAACGGCAAGATAGCGAGAGAATCTAGAACCAGGGCATTATTTCACAGAGATGAATTAAGGCACAGGCACGAAGGAATTTCTTATCTCAGAGATAGGAATCTTGAATTTTCCTAATAAAACAGAAAATGCAAGAAACACAGGATGGGTCAGGCAGCACCTAAGCAAAGAGAAACTGAGTTAATTGTTTCAGGTCATGTTGGAAATGGAAAAGAGGGAATAAAACTAAGTTAGAATCAAGGTAAAGGGAGAGAGGGGGCAGAATGGCAGGGACAACAGGAGGATTGGGATTGAGAGAGGCCGGGGTTGCCATGAAGGTAAGTTTTAAATGAGATCATCCTGACCGACTGCCCTCGGTGAGGGCAAATGTTATCCTGATGAAGAAAGGATAATGTTCTCCCTCACCAACTGTCCCCCAAATGCCTGATTGCATTATTCATTGCTTATCCTTCTGATTTAATTTCGTACTTGCTGCATCTGCAGGTCTTTTATTTAGCTTTTTCATTGCAACTATCTGCACAGTGAGACATTGGGCTGAATTATTAAAATATATCCAGAGTTGAGATAATTCCTTGGAGGGAAGGGCCACTGGGGACTGGTTTTCAAAGTTTAGTTGTGGTGAGCTCAGACTAGCTATGATCCAACTGGATGGAGGAAAAGGATGGAGGGGCCGAATGGCAGACCCATGCTCCTACTTCTTCAGTGGGAATATGATACAGGTGTGTCTCTACTCTTTGACTGTTCACTATCGTAACAACTGCAACCAGTGGTACAAGGCGACATGAAGAGGACATGCAGTCTAGAAAGTGACACGGGGGTTAATAGAAATGGAGAGGAGGCTCCAACACCTACTCTCTCTCAATATCCTCCTTGGCTCATCTTACAGTTACAACATCTGGACAGGTTTCATGGCTCCCTGTGAATGGGAAAAAAGTGGTGTTTCACAAAGAGCAGAGACAAGCCCCGTGAACTTCCTCTCTCACTTGTTTGAAGCCTCCCTTCTCTAAGCTGTCTGCAAAACATTGCCACATCACAAGCACCATCCTCTTGAATGCTATGAATGCTATCCTCAGGCTGTGCCCTCTTGTCCTAGACTCCCCCACCACTGTCAGCATCCTTTCCACATCTACTCTGTCTACGCCATTCAACATTCAAAAGGTTTCAATGAGATCCTCCTTCATCCCTCTAAATTCCAGGGAGTACAGACCCAGAGCTATCAAACATTCCTCGTATGATAACCCTTTTATTCCCAGAATCATCCTTGTGAACAGCCTCCAGACCCTCTCCAATCCCAAAACATCTTTTCTTTGATGAGGAGCCCAAAACTGTTCACGATGCTCAAGGTGAGGCCTCACCAGTGCCTTATAAAGCCTCAGCATTACTTCCCTGCTCTTCCCTGCTTCTAGACCTCTTGAATTGAATGCTAACGTGGCATTTGACTTCTAGTCTAGATATAACACACTGGTGGGTATTCCTTGATTGTTCAAAATTGTACATTTATGCAAATCTAACTTCCGTCTTCAACCAGATCATGTGAAGCCAATGCCCTTTTCAGTCCTATTTTGCCTGCTTCGGAGCCGACTTTGCTGTTAAACAATTGTGAAAGGTGCATTTCTGACCTGTGCGTTCCGAGGTTTGCTGGGAAGGGACTACCGGTGAGCATTAGCACTGGTCAGTGTCGGTGCGGCAGCTCCCAGCTCAACCTACTGCTCACTCAGTTGACTTGATTCAGTGACAACACTGCTTTATCCTAACAACCACAACCCGTCCACCTTTTCTCGTCAGTTCAATGCAGGTAGGGTACGTTCTTCCACCCTTTCTTCATCACGTTCACTGATCATCAATAGGGTTTCCCACTTTGGTTGCCAACGTCGGAAAATCCACCCTCGAACCACATTATTTTGCTTATTTCAAAAATAGGTTTAATTTACATAATTATGTTTACAGCAGAAATACAAAGGTCTTGTATATATATGCTCCTCAGTTAGATTTTCATGTAAAAGGTTTCACCGATACCTGCATCCTCTTGCCTGCAGCGTCTGTTGGTCTCCGGTGATGTGTTTCCTATGTAGACCGCAAGAGCGCTGAACACAATGACTCCAGCCGCTTATCATATGACTCCGATAGCACAGTGTGGATGGCACGGTCCGAGTAGTTAATCACCCGATCCACCGGAAGTCTCATTGCAGTTCCCTTAAGGGGTACCTTTGCTCCGACAAGGACAGCGGAGTGATCAATAAGGAGCTGTAAGGCGCCCTTGAGAGACAAAGTTTGGAAAGCAAGTTTTGCTGCTCCAAGTTTCCCCTGAGCTGACCACCAGCTGGCGTGCTTAATTAAAAGTAATTTTTAAAACTACAGATGCAAGAATTGTTCATAAGTATAAACAAGAGTGTTGGAAACAGTGAAGCCTTCAGACCGCAACTGTGGAAGAGAAATAGAGCTAAATTTCACCCTTCGAGCACGCTGCTCTGAATTCATTTCTGTGGCTGCAGATTCTATTCAGAAATTCAGCAACGGTGTTTTCACTTGTGGAAATACTGGTTTTCTCGCATTCGCATGTCCACTCCCACTTTACTGGCATCTATGCTAATTCATTCCAAATTCATGTCAAACCTGTATGATCCACTGCAACGTGAAAATATCCAAACAAAAAAGGTGAATACCGTATGCATATTTTGATAACAAATGTACTTTGAATTGAAGTGTTGCAAATTATTTTGAAACTGAAACGTCTCCAGTACTGGCAATAGCAACAGAAAATGCAGAAAACCGCTCAGGCAGCAACTGTGGAAGAGCAACTTTACTATGTCTTTTGTTCGGGAAATTTCAGTTGTTTTGTGCAGTGTTCACTGTCACCCTATCTCCTTATCTCTTTGTGAAATGTGATCTTTATCCTAGCTGAACATTTATTGGGTTTATGTGTAATGTGCGATGTTCCAACAGATATATCAACTCTGGTAAAATCATGACTTGGCCGGAGTTATCCCAAGTGGGAAAAAACCCAACCTGTCACCCCAACCCCATCACACACACCCCTAACCCCTGCTGAGGACTTCGGAGAACTTTCATGGCAGGTAGCTCATTACACTGTATGTCTGTGTGAATTGTAGCCTCAGTGAATCTCTGTTCTATGGCCGAGACTCAACTTTTCCGGACTCAAGATCAAATCAAAATGGGAGCAAGAGTAGCCACCAGGCCCCTCGAGTCTGTCGGGCCTTTCCATATGGTCTGGTCTGACAGATTTCAGGCTTGATCACTTCTGTTCCAGTTCCCCATAAGTTTTAAACTGCTGATGTTTCCATGTTTGATACTTTAGTTTTCCCAGGTTTTTGTGCAGTGGGGTGGGAGTTCAGAATCCCTGGTTGTAACACTCATTCATGTGAACAAAGGGTTGGGGCTGAATATTTTTGCAGGGCGCTGCAGCTGGAGTTCAGGAAGTATACCCAGCCTTGTTGAGTTGTGGTCGATCATTGATCTCCGAAATTGTGACTAAGATGCCGCCTCATTGTAATATTGTCAACTGTTGGTGTAGCGGCAAAATAAAATCCGAAATCAAACTGAACAATTGCCATCAGCCTACGATCCCAGACGGAGTTGTTCTACCTGCTTGACTCACCCTCGACTCCAATTAAATATGTGTTCCAAAGAGTCTAATCAATATTCGATTCTTTATTAGCAATTAGAAAACATGCAATATCGAAGCAATATTAAGTGATATTAAGCAGTCAGCAAAACTAATCTGTTGACTTGTTTGATTGCTTGACTAATCTGTTGGAGTTTTTTGAGGGTGTAACAAGGATGTTAGACGAGGGTAAGCCAGTGGATGTTGTGTACCTAGATTTTCAGAAGGCATTTGATAAGGTGCCACATAGGAGATTGGTGAGTAAAATCAGAGCTCATGGCATTGGGGGCAGACATGGATAGAAAACTGGTTGGCAGATAGAAAGCAAAGGGTAGCAGTGAATGTGTGTTTCTCGGACTGGCTGGAGGTGACTAGTGGGGTACCACAGGGCTCTGTATTGGGACCACAGCTCTTTACGATTTATGTCAACGATTTAGATGAGGGCATTGAAAACTATATCAGCAAGTTTGCTGATGATACTAAACTGGGTGGCAGTGTGACATGCGAAGAGGACGTTAGGAGAATACAGGGAGACTTGGATTGGCTGGGTGAGTGGGCAGATACTTGGCAGATGTCATTCAATGTGAATAAATGTGAAGTTATCCACTTTGGAAGCAGGAACAAGAGGGCAGAGTATTGTCTGAACGGTGTAGAGTTAGGTAAGGGAGAAATGCAAAGAGACCTAGGAGTCCTAGTTCACCAGTCAATGAAGGTGAATGAGCAAGTGCAACAGGCAGTGAAGAGGGCAAATGAAATGTTGGCCTTTGTTACAAGGGGAATTGAGTACAAGAGCAAGGATGTCCTTTTGCATTTGTACAGGGCCCTGGTGAGACCACACCTGGAATATTGTGTACAGTTTTGGTCTCCAGGTTTAAGGAAGGACATTCTGGCAATTGAGGAAGTGCAGCGTAGATTCACTAGGTTGATTCCTGGGATGGCAGGGCTGTCTTACACAGAGAGATTGGAGAGAATGGGCTTGTACACGCTGGAATTGAGGAGATTGAGAGGGGATCTGATTGCAACATATAAGATAATTAAAGGATTTCATAGGATTGAGGCGTGAAATATGTTCCAGATGTTGGGAGAGTCCAGTACCAGAGGGCATGGATTGAGAATAAGAGGTCAGTTATTTAAAACAGAGTTGAGGAAAAGCTTCTTCTCCCAGAGAGTTGTGAAGGTGTGGAATGCACTGCCTCAGAAGACGGTGGAGGCCAATTCTCTGGATGCTTTCAAGAAGGAGCTAGATAGATATCTGATGGATAAGGGAGTCAAGGGATATGCGGACAAGGCAGGGACTGGGTATTGATAGTGAATGATCAGCCATGATCTCAGAATGGCGGTGCAGACTCGAGGGGCCGAATGGTCTACTTCTGCACCTATTGTCTATTGTCTAAAACATGAACTCTGCGTTTCCAAGCTATAACATACAAAGGAATAAGCAACAGTATGATACTTATTCAATTTGCTTTTACCAACGCCCCACTAATGTGACCACTTATTATAATAAAAATAATTAACGTGCAGCACAGAAATCATGAACTTTCACTGGGGCCAGCTTCATCAGTGTTTGTATCTCTAATTTGGTTGAAGTTCATTTCACCCTGGTTAGAGTTCGGATCACCCTGGTTACAGTTCGGATCAACCTGGTTAGAGTTCGGTTCACCTTGGTTAGAGTTCTGTTCACCCTGATCAATTATGGTGTGTCTCAGATTTGAAATTAGCTGTTTGGCCTGCACAGTTGCTGTCTCTGCCGCCATATTCCCCAACTCTACCTTCATCTTGTTCCATTTCTTCTTTTCCAACGCTTGTTGATACTTGAACTTGTAATATCCCTCCTCGGTATAGTCACAATAAGTCCATCTCGGAATGAATTTTACTAATACCAGTAAGTACACAGATACACCCAGTATAATGCTACCAGTTTTCTGTCAAGATATAAAAAAACAAGAAGCTTATAAACAGATATTGAGCTTGTGCAGCTGCTGAAATTGATCAGGTATTTTTTCAATGAGGTCATCTATTGCTCCAATACTCATTCCCTGTACTAAATCCATATCATATTATTCCGTTCTAATCTAAAGAAAGCCATCAATCGCTGCTTTGTACGCACTCAGAGTGAGCCAGGTACCAACTGGTGAAGAACTGCAAACTGTCACTACCCTCAAACTAAAGAGCTTCCCCCTTTGTATTTACTTTGAATGCCCACAAGGAAATGAATGTCAGGGTATGAGAGGTTGGAGGTGTTGTGAACAGTGTGGAGGGGTGTCAGAGGTTACAGCGGGACATCGATAGGATGTAAAGCTGGGCTCAGAAGTATAAGGTGGAGTTCAACCCAGATAAGTGTGAGGTGGCTCATTTACGTGGGTCAAATATGATGGCCGATTATAGTATTAATGGTAAGACTCTTGGCAGTGTTAAGGATCAGAGGGATCTTGGGGTCAAACTCCATAGGACACTCAAAGCTGCTGTGCACGTTGACTTGGTTAAGAAGGCAAACGGTGCACTGGCCTTTTCAACCGTGGGATTGAGTTTAGGAGCCAAGAGGTAATGGTGCAATTATATAGGACCCTGGTCAGACCCCACTTGGAGTACTGTGCTTAGTTCTAGTTGCCTCACTACAGGAAGGATGTGGAAACCATAGAAAGGGTGCAGAGGAGATTGACAAGGATGTTGCCTGGATTGGGGAGCATGCCTTATGAGAAAAAGTTGTGTGAATACATCCTTTTCTTTTGGAGCGACGGAGGATGAGAGGTTACCTGATCGAGGTGTATAAGCTGATGAGAGGCATTGATTGTGTGTATAGTCATTGGCATTTTCCCAGGGCTGATATGGCTAACAAGAGTGGGCACAGATTTAAGGTGCTTCCAAGTAGGTACAGAGGAGATGTCAAGGGTATGTTTTTTACACAGAGAGTAGCGAGTGTATGGAATGGGTTGCCGGTGACGGTCGTGGAGGCGGATGCAACAGGGTCTTTTAAGAGACTCCTGTATAGGTACACGGAGCTCGGAATAATACAGGGCGATGGGTAAGCCTAGTAATTTCTAAGGTAGGGACATGTGACATGTATATCCTTACATAATAAATTTACTTTGAACTTTTGAACTTTGACCTTTGCCGACTGCGATGCCCTTTGACACTAACCCCATTTCCCTACATTTATTCCGTATCCCTTACTCTTTTCGTTTGTAAGTACTTAAATTTAACTATTTCCGTCTCCAACGCCTCATCTAGCACCTCTTTCCAGAATTTCACCACCATTTTGTGGAAAGCCTAACGTTCAAATCACCCTGTAAATGTCTCCTTCTCACTTTAAACCTGTGCAATCATTTCTATGTCAGTTCTGGGCGCTTTCTCGCATCTGAATTATGATGCGCCGGGGCGGTAACGGCGCGGATAGATCCACTGGCCAGAGACCTGCACTGTTATAATCGCAGACTTTAAGCAATATCTGACGATACTCACCCGGGACCAGAAGCAATGCTCGAGCAGAGAAGACGAAGTTTCGAGGCTGCAAAACTCTTTGCAATTCTGATGGCCGTGCGTCCGGTTGACTGAAGGGGCGAAATAACAGGCGACATAGTCCCCATCTTGTAGTAAAATAACAACCCATATGACAGATGGGATCGATATTTGCATCAGTGTGTTAATTGCAAAACAAACTTGGTTGAAGGTGTTCCAGCAACAACAGCATCCATTGTTACTTTGCGACTGTGAATCACACTTTGGACAAGAAGTGCACTTTCTACAATCGCAATCACACTTTGGACATCATCGCAACATCCACTGTACGTTTCACACTTGAGAAATCGTTTGCACTTTCCACACTCGGGACATCCACTGCAGCTTCCACACTCGGGACATGGTCTGCACGTTCCACACTTAAACATTCGCCGCGAACGGGGTACCACCATCATACTGATGAGAAGGAGGACGACTGTGGGTACACTAAAAGCAAGATCCGAATGGATAGCGTTCCATTCCGGATCACAGGGACATGGGCTGTTTTTCTCCACCAGATACTCTAGTCCATACAGAACTGCTGTTAATGCTGTATTGCCGAGGAAGCTCAAAGCGGTGGGAACGAGGTTCGACAAGAGTTCTTTTAGGTCTGCCCACTGATCCATCGCAGTCACACAGTTCTCTGGCTCTCACACTCTTAGTAAAGCAACCGTCACAGCACTGGGCGCAGAGATGAGCTGGAGTTCTTATTTAATCCGCAGAAGGGGAGGTTACGGAAGGGTTGTTGCAAACTCCTCAGTAAATTTCGGAACACGCCTTCCTTAATACAGATAAAATATACATTATGCATTGTGCATAACTTTACTTACATTCAGTATGTCGTTCGGCCTAAATATTGAAGATGTAATTGGTTCTGTACATTTGTAGTGTCAGCGCCTCTGTCATCGGGTCACTGTTACCACTCACGCTGTTGCTTCTGGCCAAGGAAGAAATTTCCAGTGTTTAGTCCCTCAAAGTCTAATGCGAAAGGAGGTTCAACGGTAGACCGATATGTGTCCCCGGGAACAGCCAGTAAATCAGGTAACTCGTTTGAACCCCTTGCATTCTCCTGCAGACCTTCCTTGCAAATCGACTCTCCGTACGGAAACTGGGCATTGATCCACGCATATCGCAGTCGTCCCGAGGGCCGTGCTGTGTTGGTAGTGTGACTGTCAGCGGGATTCTTGTTGCTAAACATCCTTTGCCTTGCTCTGTTACCTGCATGGTAACTGACTTCACCAGTCCCTGGTTATTCTGAATATTTAAGCTGTGAATTGTGCTGTTCCTCACTCAGTCAATTAGCCAACGCTTGATCGTGTGTCTGTCTTGTAATCGAGTGCGCTTTCCTTTTGAATGTTTTTTTGCCTTGCCTTGCAATTTTTATATTGTGGACTGGTTTGATTTTAGAACTTTTGATTCAGTCTGTTGTGTATTTTGGAATTGCTTGCCTGTTACTCTTTTACTCTTAACCATAAAACCATATAACGATTACAGCACGGAAACAGGCCATCTCGGTTCTTCTAGTCCATGCCGAATGCTTACTCTCACCTAGTCCCACCAACATGCACTCAGCCCATAACCTTCCATTCCTTTCCTGTCCATATACCTATCCAATTTTTTTTTAAATGACAATACCGAACCTGCCTCTACCACTTCTATTGGAAGCTCATTCTACACAGGTACTGCTCTCTGAATAAAGAAGTTCCCCCTCGTGTTGCCCCTACAATTTTGCCCCTTAACTCTCAACTCAGGTCCTTTTGTTTGAATCTCCCCTATTCTCAATGGAAAAAGCCTATCCAGGTCAACTCTTATCTATCCTCCTCATAATTTTAATTAGATCTATGAAGTTCCCCCCTCAACCTTCTATGCTCCAACGAATAAAGACCTAACTTGTTCAATCTTTCCTTGTAACTTAGATGTTGAAACCCAGGTTACATTCTAGTAAATCTCCTCTGTATTCTCTCTATTTTGTTGACATCTTTCCTATTTTTCTTATGTCCGGCCTTCTGATTTAGTTTATTGCTTTTGTTTGGAACTGCGCTGGAAGGCAAAATATCCAGTAAAGTACTTGCCTTTGACCATCCCACACAGACCGTTCCCCTGCAGCGACTGCTGGGCATTCCGTGTTAAGACCATAAGGCATAGGAGCAGAATTAGTCCATTCAGCCTATCGAGTCTGCTCCGCCATTCCATCATGGTAAATCTCGGATCCTGATCATTCCCATAACCGTTGATGCCCCGACCAATCTGGAAACTACTAATTTTCGCCTTAAATATACCCACGTTCTTGGCTTCCACAATTGCCTGTGGCAGAAGATTCCTCTCGCTGGCTTCACTACTCTCTGGCCAAAAGAAAATCCTCCTTACTTCTGTTCTAAACAATCACCCCTCAATTGCGAGGCCATGTCCTATAGTTCTGGACACCCCCACAATCGAAAATATCCTCTCAATATTCACCTTATCTAGTCCTTTCAACATTCAGCAGGTTTCAATGAGATCCCCCGTATTCTTCTACATTCCAGTTCCTCTTGTGTTAATACTTTCAATCCCAGAACCATCCTCATGAACTTCAGAGGTCAGAGATTGACAAGCCGCTGAAATTGTATAGGTGAGGAGTGAAATCTAAGTTATTCAGGTTCACGGGATAGTGGAGAGAAAATATGGGATTAATGTGGGGAAAGAAATACATTAGAGAAAATATTGACTTTATTCGCCACATGCACTGTACATCGAAACGTTCAGTGAAATCCATCACCTGAGTCAATGACCAACACAGTCCCAGGATGTCCCGGGAGCATCCCGCAAGTGTCGCAGGCTTCCGACACTGACATAGCATTCCCACAACGTACTAAGCCTAACCCGTACAGACAGTACTGTGCAGAGGTTAAGGAGCAGATATATAGCTAAGGTGCCTAAAGCTTTTCACAGTACGATGCTAATTGTATGTATTGTACTATACTGTTGCCGATAAACAAACACACAAATTTCATGAAATTTCATGCCTCTCATGCCTCAAGAGGCTGTATGGTCCGCATATGCCTCATTTCTGTTTTACACTTTCTGTCAATTATTACACTCCTGAAAGAGCCGTTTATGTACTTTGTTCGGTCCTCCAGGAATTTACTATTCCTGCGCTGTTCTTCTTTCTTCTGTCTCCCGTCTAATCTCTGACAATCTTTTCATGCCAATTTGCTTGACCAAACATGCTGTCCAAATTCTGTTATCTTTCTGTTTATCCGCCACTATGTTCGATGCCCAGATGCTTCTTGCTGCACAGTTGTTATTCGTTGTTGACGTTTCGTAGCCATGGAGTTTTCTTCTATTTCTCAACATCGTACAAGTTCAGATGCAAACGCAACAATGCATTCGACTTCAAAGTAATTCTTGCTCAAACACTGGTTCACATAACTTTCTTTTTTCCCCAATAGAAATAGGACAACCTGAGTTATTCCGTAGATAGTGATGCAACCTCTCCCTCAATGTCACAAAAACAAAGGAGCTGGTTGTCATTTACAGGACGAATGCAGATGGGCTAACCCCTATTGTCATAAATGGATCTGGGCTTGAGAGGGTGAACAGCTTTTACATACCTCAGCATTCAAATCACTGACGACCTCAGCTGGGTGTTGAAAAAGGCCCTGAAATCCTAAGCACTTTCAATAGGGGTGCAATTGAAAGCATCCTGACTGACTGTATCACTGCCTGGTGTGGGAACTGTAACTCCCTCAATCGTAGGATTCTGCACAGAGTGGTGCAGACAGCCCAACAAATCTGTAGATGTGAACTTCCCACGATTCAGGACTCTTAAAAAGACTGTTCTGTAAAAAGAGCCTGAAGGTTTATTGGGGACCCGAGCTACCCCAGCTACTATCTATTCCAGCTGCTACCATCCGGGAAATGGTACCGCAGCATAAAAGCCAGGACCAACAGGGTCCAGTACAGCTTCCACTAGCCCACCAGACTGATGAGCTCACACTGATTTGAGTGTATTTCTATGGTATATTGTCTGTTCAATTCATTATAAATTATTATAAATGACTATGATTACACATTGCTCATTTAGACAGAGATATAACGGAAAGATTTTTACTCCTCATGTTTGTGAAGGAAGGATCCAATTTGGTTGAGCAATGGCTGTTTAATCTCAGAACAAAGCAGTCCAGTATTCAAAGGAAAAAAGTTTCTTTAATCTAAGATGCACTGCAACTAACAAAACATATTGGCAATAAGTAGCACCATGCTTACAAGAAAGCACAGAAGAATCATCTGGTGCAAAACTGAGCGAGATTGTGAATATGAAGGAGGGGGTGTAGAGCTTTGAATCAGACAAACTGAGTGAATGGTCAAGAACATAAGAAGAATTATCAATAAATTGGGAATAACTATGTAATTGACTTTTATTGAAAACAGCACGTGTTAATTTTATAAAATTGGAGATATGACCATGTTCATGTTGAAAGATACCTCGGTGTGTTTGCACTCAATATCAATGTGCCGGTGCACCACATGAGAAAAGAGAAGGGTCTTGCCCCAAAAATTCAATTGTTTACTCTCCCAGAGGTGACGCCCACTCACTGAGCTCCTCTCGTATTTTGTGTGTGTTGCTCAAGGTTTCCAGTACCCGCTGAATCTCTCCTGTAAACAGTATGTTGGTCTTTATTATCAACAAACAAGGGAAAATCTGCAGATGTTGGAAATCCAAGTAACACGCTCAAAATGCTGGAGCAACTCAACAGGCACAGCAGCATCTACGGAAAAGAGTACAGTCAACATTTTGGGCTGAGACTGTTCAACACGGCTGGTGAAAGGTCCTGCTGAAGGGTCTCAGCCAGAAACGTTGACTACTCTTTTCCTTTGATGCTGCCTGGCCTGCTGAGTTCCTCCAGTATTCTCTGTTTTGCACTTTATTATGATAGGACTGAGGTGGGTAACAAGTCCGATTGCAACCATAAATATGGAATAGGCAAGAAAGGCAAGTTTTCTTGCCTTAACCAAAAGGAATGTGCTTTCTGGAGAGTGAGTGTGGTGATGAGTTGTAGTTCTCTTAGCTCAGTGATTGATTTGACATATGAGGAGAGATTCGGATGAATAATGGGCTTCTAATTGATGTATTGAACATAGAACATAGAAACCTACAGCACATTCCAGACCCTTTGGCCCACAATGTTGTGCCGACCATGTAACCTACTTCAGAAACTGACTAGAATTACCCAACCGCATAGGCCTCTATTTTTCTAAGCTCCGTGTATTTT
This sequence comes from Hypanus sabinus, assembly GCF_030144855.1. Classification (NCBI taxonomy): domain Eukaryota; kingdom Metazoa; phylum Chordata; class Chondrichthyes; order Myliobatiformes; family Dasyatidae; genus Hypanus; species Hypanus sabinus. The sequence continues at coordinate 172,497,611 of NC_082710.1, read as the reverse complement.
CTAAGAGATTCTTAAAAGACCTGAAGGTGTATCTGCCTCCACCACCATCGCTGGTAGTGTATTGGAAGCACCCACAGCACTCTATGTGAAAAACGCAGCCCAACATTCCCTCTGTACCTACTTCCATTAAAATTATGCCCCCTCATGTTGGGCATTTCATCCATGGGAAAACGCCTCTGGCTGTCCACACCATCAATGCCTCTCATCGTCGTATACACCTCCATCAGTTTACCTGTCATTCTCTGTTGCTCCAAAAGGAAAAGGCCAGGTTTATTCAACTTACTCTTGTAATGCATGCCCTCCAATCCAGGCAACAGCCTTGTTAATCTCCTCTGCACACTTTCTCTAGTATTCACATCCTTCCTGTAGTGAGACTGATTTATTAAATTGGTCCCACCCCATCACAGATATTCCCATGGTCTAATTAGGGAGAGCCATAATGGCCTTGTTTGGGTCAGATTGTGTTTTACCATCTTGATCGAATTTTTTGACAAGGTGACAAGAGACATTAATGAAGGTAGGGTAGTGGATGTTGTTACATGAATTTCAGTAAGGCGTTTGACAAAGTCCCTCATGTGACGCTAATCCGGAACATTGTGAAATATGGGGTCTGCAGTGAATTGGCTGTTTGGATTCAGAACTGGCTGGCGCACAGAGGACAGAGTGTCATGTTTGAAGGGGCTTATTCAAGTTGGCGGGCTGTAATTAGTTGTGTTCCACAGGGATCTGTGCTGGAACCTCCACAGAGAAATGGCAGATATAATTTAACACAGATTAATGTGAGGTACTGCACCTTGATAGGACAAATTCAAGGGGACAGTAAGGCAAGATCCTTAAAAGTGTTGCTGAGCAGAGAGATCTTGGGATCCAAGTTCATAGCTCCTTGAAAGTGGCTACACAGGTCCACAGGTGGTTAAGAAGGCTGATGGAATGCTTGTTTTTGTTAGTCAAAGCATTGAGTTAAAAAGTCGAGGTTATGCTGCAACTTTATAAAGCTCTATCTAGGCCACATCTGGACTCTTGCAAACAGTTCTGGTTGTCTCACTATAGGAAAGATGTAGAGGCTTCGGACAGGGTGCAGAAGAGGTTTAATGGGATTCTGCCTAGTTTAGAGGGCATGTAACACCACGAGAGGCTGAACAAGCTTGGGTTGTTTTCTCTGGGGTGGCAGAGGCTGAGGGGAGTTCTGAAAAAGGGTTGATTGATCAGAGCATGAAGGGCTGTGGGGAGAAGGCTTGAGATTGGGGCTGAGAGGAAGATTGGATCATCCATAATGAAATGGCAGAGCAGTCTCAATTGACCAAATGGTCTAATTCTGCTCCTATCTCTTATGGTCTTATAAGATTATGTGAGGCTTAGATAGATTGGACAGAGAGTATCTGTTTTCCAGGGTGGAAATATCTAACACCAGAGGGCGTGCACTGAAGGTGAGAAGGGTAGGTTCAAAGGGAATATGAGTGGTAATTTGGTGCTTAGAGAGGGGTGGGTGTCTGTAATGTGCTGCCTGGTACAGTGCTTGAAGCAAATACTTTAGAGGCTTTTAAGAGATGCTTAGATAGGCGATGAATGTGAAAAAGATGGAGGGATATGGACATTGTGTAGGTAGGAGGGGTTCATTATTGTGTGTTATTGATTTACTTTTTAGGCACAATGTGGTGTTCTACATTCTTGTTCCACCTCCTATGCTGCAAATCTAACAGATCCCCTGTAAAAGACCTCTGTCTCACTTACTAAGCCTACCTTATTTATGCCTCTCATAATCATTAATACATATATTATGTCTCCACTGAATTCCCTTCATATGATTCAAAATGATAATTGTGATTCATATCATTCTCTGTTCTATGACTCGATCTTGGATCCTTTCCTTTCCCTTCAACACAGAGCTGATTTTCTGGTTAAACATGTGTGAAATGCAGCTCACCTTTATGTTCCCACCTGAGCCGCTGTTCCCATGAGGGGACAATCGATGAGCCTCAGCAGAGGTCAGGGCAAGTGCAACACCTCCCAACTCAACCTATTGCCCACTCAATTGATTTAATAATTTATACCTTCTACCCCACTATTGTAAGCTGATGAAGTGTGTGAGAGAGTCTACGTTGATATTTATTTATTTGTTTGTTTATTATCACACTTTTATGGACCTGCTTGATTAATTATTTATTATAATAGCTTTGCATTTGGCTTCTTTTGCACATTAGTTCTTTATCTGTCTTGGCCTGTCGTTTTTCATTGATTCGATTATATTTCTTTGTTCTACTGTGACTACCAGCAAGAAATTGAATTTCAAACTGGTATATGGTGACATACTGTATAAGTACTTTGATGATAAATTTACTTTGAACTTTGAACATCAAAATATAGAATTAACTCTCAGATGGATTTCTGTCGTTAGTAGTCTATGAATAGGACAACAGTTGCACTGTATGGCAAAATAGTATTGGGAGGGAAAGAGGAGAGAGAGGGAGGGAGAGTGCAGGAGGGGGAGTGAGGGCGAGTGAGGTGGAGGGAGAGGGGTAGAAGGGGGAGAAGGGGAGAAGAAGGAGGCGTGAGGAAGAGGAAGAGAAAGAAAGAAATAGAGAGTGCAAGAGAGAAGGAGGCAGAAAAGAGAGAGAGAAATAAGTGAGGGAGGAGAGAGAGAGTATGAGTGAGAGAAGGAAAGAGAGAGGATAGAGAGAGGAGTAGAGAGACAAAAGGAGAAAGGAGGGAATTGATGCACCATCAATAACTCTTGGAGGCAGCAAGTGAACGATAGGCTTTTATTAGCAGCAAAAAGGGAGCCGACTACACCTCTGAGACTGAGGGAGGACAGTGCCCCAATCGCCTTTATACAAGGGTCTGTGAGAGGAGCCACAGGAGCAGTCAGCAGAGGGCGTGTCCAGACAGGTATACATAGTTTACCACAGGAATAGAGAGAAGAGAGGGAGAGGAGTGAGAGGAGGGGAGAGAGGAGAACAGGAGGAGAGAGAGTGAGAGTTGGCGAGAGGGAAGGTGAGAGGGGGGATGAGGAAGAGAAAAAAGAAATAGAGAGAGAAGGAGAAAGTGAAGAGAAAGAGGGAGAGGGGCAGAAGGGGGAGACTGAGGGAGAGGAAGAGAAAGAAAGAAATAGAGAGGGAGAGAGGAGGAGAGAGAGGAAGAGTAAGAGGATAGAGACAGGAGAGAAAAGGAGAAAAGGGAAAGAGGAGGAGAGACAAAGAGAAAGGAGTGAATAGAGAGAAGGAGAGAGTGAAGAGAGAGGAGGACAGAGAGGTGAAGAGATAGGAGGCAGAGTGAGGAGAAAAGGGGTAAGGAAGAGAGAAAATAGAAAGAGAAGTAGGAGAGAGAGGAAAAGTGAGGGAGGAGAGGAGAGAGAGAGGAAGAAAGAGGAGAATGAGAAGGAGAGAGGGAGAGGAGAGGAGGAGAGAGAGAAAGAGAGAAGAGAGAGAGAAAATAAAGAAGAGAGAGAAGAGTGGCAAGTTTAGAAGGAGAGAAGAAAAGTGAGAAAACAGAGAAGGAGAAATGAGGGGAGAGAGAAGCAGAGAGAGAAGGAAAGGAATAGGAGAGGGAGAAGGAGCGAGAAGAGGGTGGGAATGTCAGAGCAGAAGGAGAGAGGAAAGTGAGGGAGGAGAGAGAGAGAAAGAGAGAGGAAGGAGAGAGAAGAAAAGGAGAGAGAAGAAGGGAGGAAAGAGAGAAAAGAGGAGTGAGAATGAGCGAGAAAAGTGAAATAAAGGAAGAGAGAGAGAAGAGTGAGAGGGAAGGAGAGAAGAGAAGGACATAGGAAAAGGAGAGAGAGGAGGAGAAAAAATTGATGAGAGGCGAAAGTGAAGAGAGAGAAAGAGACAGATGAGAGAGAAAAGAAAGTATAGAGAAGGATACAGAGGTAAGGCGAGAAGGATAGAGAGAAAACAGAGAGAGAGGAAGAGAGGGGGAAGGAGGAGAGAGAAGAGGGAGGGAAGGAGAGAAGAGAAAGAAGTGACAGAACAGAGAGAAGCGAAGGAGAAGGGAAGGAAAGAGAAGATGGAGAGGGAATGAGTGAGAAAAGTGATAGAAAGGACAGAGCGAAGAGAGAGAGGGAAGGGGTGGAAAGAGGGGTGTGAAGAGGGGGGAGGAAAGAGGGGGCGGAAAGAGGGGGAGGAGAGAGCAGGAAGGGTGGGGAAAGGACAGATACAAAATAATAAATAAACAAGCAAATAATCAAAAGAATAAATAAATGCAGATATAAATAGATAGAGAGATAGATTTTAATCATCTCTTCTGCCCTGTGTATAAATGGGAGTAAGAACTACGAGGTGCCTTGGCAGTGAGGAGGTGTGGAGAATTGGTCCATTGAAGATCAACATGGCTGTCCACCTGTGGATCCACAAGAGATGGGCGAGGATTTTAATAAATATTTCCATACAAATTTTACTGTGAAGAAGAACACGGAAGAAAATGAGTCAAAGTAAGTTGTGATATCTCGGACAATGTACGGAAATGCAGAATATGACCAAATGAATTCTTGGACTTTTCTGGGAATCCAGAGAAGAAATTGCAGAGGCCCTTGTAGAAGTAATTGCATTATCTCCAGCCGCAGGTGAATCTCCGGAGATCGGAGGATGTCAAGTGTTGCACTGTTATTTAAGAACAGTAACAAATAGAAGCCGTAAACAACAGGCCAGCAAACCTGTTATCAGTTGTGGAGAGAATTCTAAGCAACCGAATATTTCAGCAGTTGGATAGACAAGGACTGATCTGGCTCTATGCAAGGGCAGTCATATCTCACACATCTATTAAGAATTCTTTGACGAGGTAAGCAAGGAGATTGGTGAGGACAGGGTAGTGGAAGTTGTCTATACAGACCTAAGCATGTCTTTCAGAAAGATCCTGTGAGAAAGACTGTGTGGAAGGTCCAATTGCATGTGATTTAGTGAGAGCTCGCTCTGTGCATACAGAATTGTCTTGAGGGTAGGTAGCAAAGTGTTACAGTGGAAGGTTGTTTATCAAACTTCAGGCCTGTGGTGTGCCACAAGGATGGCGCTGGGCCACAAATTTCCTTCATTTATTTCAACAATTTGCATCACAATGTATAAGATGTGGGTAACATTTCTGCATATGATATAATAGTAGGTTCTATTGTAGACTGTGAAGAAGGTTTCCAAAAAATAACAGGGGTACATTGATCCTCTAGGGAGTAGCCAATATCATTTCATCCTTCCCCGTTTCTTCTTAAAATTCTACTCTCTAATTTTACACTTCTCTATCCTGGGGAGAAGGACTGTGACGATGCATCTGATCTTTACTCCTCATGTTTGATAGGTCACTCTCCTATGTTGAGGGAGGGTGGGAAAGCATTGAAGTATCGAGCTCTTTAAATAACTCAAACCCTCCAGTCCCATGATATCCTTGTAGATCTTTGCAGATTAATGTAATCAGTTTTACAGCCGGGCGACCAGAATTGCACACAGTATTCCAAGCGTAGTCTCACCAGCAACTTGTCGTGAGTGTTTAACCCAGTTCATATCGGTAGGTCTGTGCAAGGCACAGATGCACAGAACAACCCTGGGAGAGCAGGTTGTTGGAGACTGGCAAACGGGAGTATTGGAATAAAAGAAGGCAAATGGACAATGAGTCGCTGTTACCACACCATCATGCCTTCCTTGTGAACAGAAAAGCTAAAAGATAGGATAGAGTTCAAATTAAATTTCTTATAATACCATAGGACCTAGAAGCAGAATTAGGCTATTCAGCCCATCGAATTTACTCTGCCAATCCATTATAGCTGATTTATTATTCCTCTCAACCCCATTCTCCTGCCTTTTCCCCGTATCCTTTGACACCCTGATTAAGCCTTCATTCTCCTGCTGAATAAATTCATCCTCATCTCTGTTCTAAATGGACGTCCTTCATTTCTGAGTCTGTGCCCTCGAGGTTCTTGACTCCCCCCCCCCCCAGTAAACACCCTGCTCCCATCCACTCTATCCAGCCCTTTCAACTTTCAATAGGTTTCAATGAGAGCCTCCTCATTATTTAAACTCCAGTGAGTACAGGTCCAGAGCAATCAAACTCTCCTCATCTGTTAACCCATCATTCTGGTGATCATCCCCTGAACCCTCTCTAATGTCAGCACATCTTTTTTTAGATCAGAGACCCAATTCTGCTCACAATACTTCAAATGTGGTCTGACCAATGCCAATAAATCATCAGCATTACATCGTTACTCTGGTAATCGAGTCCTCTTGAAATGAATGCTAACCTTGCCTTTGCCTTCCTCACCACCGACACAACATGCAAGTTAACTGTTAGGGGATCCTGCAAGGCTTTCCGCACCTCTGTGTTTTGAATTTTCTCCCCATTTGGAAAATAGTCCATACCTTTATTCCTTCTGCAAACATGCACTGCCATGAACTTTCCAATATTATATTTAATCTGTGACATCTTTGCTCATTCCCCAAATGTCTTATTCTTCTACGGACACCTTGCTTCCTCAACACTAGCTGCCCCTCCACCTACCTTCAATCTTCGAAAATCCTTCTGGGAATCCAGAAGACCATAGGACCTAGAAGCAGAATTAGGCTATTCAGCCGGTCAAGTTTGCTCTGCCAATCCATTATAGCTGATTTATTATCCCTCTCAACCGCATTCTCCTGCCCTTTCCCAGCAGCCTTTGACACCCTGATTAATCAAGAACAAATCTGGAATCTAATGATTCTTGAAAGATCATTTCTAACACCTCCACAATCTCTTCAGTTATGTCTCTTAGAACACTGGGGTGTAGTTCATCGGGTCTGTGTGACTCATCTACCAATATACTTTTCAGCTTCCCAAACACCTTCTCCTTACTAATAGCAATGACACTGATTTCTGCCTCCAGACATTCCCGCTTTCTGGCATTCTGCCGGAGTCTTTTACAGTGACAACTGATGTAACACTCAGCATCATAGGAAGTCAGTCCTACCTGTGGCCATCAAACTTTACAACTCCTCCCTCAGAGTGTCAGACACCCTGAACCAATAAGCTGGTCCTGGACTTATTTCCACCTAGCATGGTTAACTTATTATTATATAATTATTTATGGTTCTATATTGCTATATTTTATCACTTTTCTTGGTTGGTGCAGCTGTAACAAAACCCGATTTCCCTCAGGATCAATAAAGTATATCTGCTGTTATGAAGTTTCTCTACCATTTCTTTGTCCCCCATTGCTCCTCTTCATCATTATAATCCAGCAGTCCAATATTTGTCTCTGTTGCAAGGACGTGGCGGTGGATTGAACCCAAGTGCTGAACACGGGAGTGGAGGCTGAGGAGGGAGATGCTGCCATCATAGTGAGCGTGTGAAGGGTTGCAAGAGTGGTTGTACCCCAAGTCTTGGTAGATAATTCAGGAACAAGGCTAGACTTAGAACTGATAGTCCTAAACACCATGTAGTGAGGTTACTCGTACACGAGTTGACCAACGAACTGGCACCTTCTAGCAGTGGTCACAGGACTCTTATACTACTGTTTGATGGAATGCAGGTGTTGGTAATTATTGGAACCTGGGAATAGTTTGGGAACTAAACGAGGTGTTAAAGGCCCAATTCCTGAGTAAGCCAGCTAGGTGCCAGAAGGGACCATGACAGTCTCTCTTTTACTCCTTATATCCTGTACCAACACTGACCCCTGCAGCATCCAAAAGTCACCGGCAGCCATCCAGAAAAGATCTGCTTTAATCCCACTGATTCTCTCCTGCCAGTCAGCCAATCTCCTATTCATGCTCGTACTTTTCCCATTATATCATAGGCTCTTATTTTGTTAAGGAGACTCATGTGCAGCACATTGTTCAAAACCTTCTGAAATTCCAAAACAACAGTATTCATTGACTCTCCTTTGTCTATCCTGCCTGTTAATTACTTAAAAAATTCCAACCTATTTGTCCAGCAAGATTTCCTCTTCAGAAAACTATGCTGACTTTGGCCTATTTTATCATGTGCCTACAAGTACCCCAAAGCATCATCTTTAAAAATAGACTCCAACATCTTTCCAACCACTGAGTCAGGCTAAAAGACCTAGAATTTCCTTTCCTCTGCCTTCTTCCATTCTGAATGAGTGGAGTGGCATTTCCAATTTTCCAATCTTCAGGAACAAACCTGGAATCTAATGATTCTTGAAAGATCATTTCTAACACCTCCACAATCTCTTTTAGATCCCGGGAGTGTAGTTCATCTTGTCTATGTGACTTATCTACCAATACACTTTTCAGCTACCCAAACACCTTCTCCTTACTAATAGCAATGACATTGATTTCTGCCCACAGATACTCCCACATTTCTGGCATTCTGCCAGTGTCTTCTACAGTGACAAATTGTAAAATACTTATGAAGTTCCTCCATCATTTCTTTGTCCCCATTACTGCCTCTTCATCATTATATTCCAGGAATCCAATATTCATCTCTCTCTTTTACTCCTTATGTACTGTATCTGAAAAAAGGAATTTATCATCTTTTATATTATTAGTTAGTGTTCCTTTGTATTTCATCCTTTCTCTCAATCATCCAACTTCTCACTCGCTTTTGCTATATTATATGTCCTTTCCTCGGTGTCATGCAGTCCTTAACTTGTGTTGTCAGCACGGTTGCCTACCCCTGTCATTTGAGAACTACTTCTTCTGTGGGGAAATCTATCCTGCACTTTATGAACTATTCCCAGAAACTTTTGCCACCTCTGTTCTGCCATCACCCCATCATTATCCCCCTCCAATCCACCTGTGCAATCACATCTCTCGTGCTCGTTTATTGCATTACAATACTGAAACATGTGACTTACTCATTCGTAAGGCCAGTGATGTTGTGGGGGTGGAAATTGACTCTCTGTCGGTGGTGTCTGAAAAGAGGATGCTGTCCAAGTTGCATGCCATCTTGGACAATGACTCCTATCTACTCCATAATGTACTGGTTAGGCACAGGAGTACATTCAGCCAGAGACTCATTCCACCGAGATGTAACACTGAGCGTCATAGGAAGTCATTCCTACCTGTGGCCATCAAACTTTACAACTCCTCCCTCAAAGTGTCAGACACCCTGAGCGAAAAGGCTGGTCCTGGACTTATTTCCACTTGGCATGATTAAGTTATTATTATTTAATTATTTATGGCTTTATATTGCTATATTTCTTCACTATTCTTGGTTGGTGCGGCTGTAACGATCCCAATTTCCCTCGGGATCAATAAAGTATGTCTATCTGTCTGTCTGTCTGTTATGCTTCTCCCTCTCAGATAGCAGTATGAATTCAATCACATTATAATCACTAACTACTCAGGGTTCCTTTCCATTAAGTTCACTAATAACTCTGGGTCATTCCACAACACCCAATCTAAGATAACCTTTGCCTGAGTAGGCTTAAGCACAAGCTGCTGTAAAAAGCAACCTCATAGACGTTCAACAGATTCTCTATCTTGTGATCCAACACCAATCTGATTTTCTCAACCCCTTTGCATATTGAAGTCTCCCATTACAATTGTGTCTTTACCCATATCATCTGCCCTTTCCAGCTCCTTTCGCAATCTGAACCCCCATGTTGCCTACTGTTGGGAGGCCTGTATTTGATTCCCATAATCGTTTTTTTCACTATTGCAGTTTCTTAATTTCACCCACAAAGACTAAACATTCTCTGATCTCTTTCTGAAGTGTAATTCCATCTCATACCAGCCGAGTCAAATAGAGCCTATGCCTTCCTGCCTATCCTTTCGATACAAAGTATATCCTGAGATGTTAAGCTCCCAACTACGGCCTCCTGTCAGCCATGACTCAGTGATGCACACAGAATTATATCAACCAATCTCTCATTGCTCCTTGAGCTCATCCACCTTATTCTGAATGTTATGTGCATTTAAATTCAGCACTTTCAGTGCCTCGCCCTTATGAATTTTGGCTCCGTGGTACAACTTACTTCTTTTCTCTATCTACTGTTGTATCCGATGATTGGTTTGTCATTCATATTACATATTACATCATCTACTTGTAAACCTCCTGGCTTATCCTCAGCTCTATCATACTGGTTCCCATTCCCCTGCCGTATCAGTATAAACCACTCCCAACAGCTCTAGCAAACTAGCCTGCAAGGATATTGTTCTCCCTGGGATTCAAGTTCAACCTTCGCTCCTGATGAAGGGTTTCGGCCCGAAATGTCATTATTACCTCCTCGCATAGATGCTGTCTGGCCTGCTGAGTTTTGCCAGCATTTTGTGATTTTTATTTATTTCCAGCATCTGCAGATTCACTCATGTTGCCTTCAAGTTCAACCTGTCACTTTTGTGCAGGTCCCACCTGCCCCAGAAGAGGTCCCAGTGATCCAGAAATCTGAATCCCTGTCCCCTGCTCCAATTCTTCAGCCACACATTTATATGCACCTCATTCAATTCTTATCCTCACTGTGATGTGGCACGGGAGGCAATCCCGAGATTATCATCCCCGAGATCTTGCTTCTCAGCTTCCTTCCCAACTCTCTGCATTCTGTTTTCTGGACCTCCTCCCTTTTTCTGCCTGTGTTGTTGCTACCACAGCTTCTGGCTGCTCACCCTCCCATTTCAGAATATTGTGAATGCATTCAGAAACATCTTGGATCCTGGCACCCGGGTGTGGGGTGGGGGGGGGGGAACTACCATCTGTGTTTCCTTTTTACGTCCACAGGATCGCCTGTCTTTCCCTCACACTGTTACAGACCTGGTAGAAGGACTGAAAGTCCAGCAGGAGGATTGGAAATTCAGTCAGTCAGGCTGTTTTGTCTTCGATCGATGGACACCAACGTAAATGTGCAGCAAGTTGTTAAGAGGGCAGAGTTTAGAATGATGAAGAGTCTCCACCTGAAATGTCGGCTGTTTATTCATTTCAATAGATGCTGTCTGACGTGCTGAGTTCAGCCTGCATTGGGAGCACAGTTCAGAAGGACTACCTCACTGTGACAGAGTACTCGGCCCAGCGAGCTTTTCGCTACCGACTGCGGAGCAATCACTCAGCAGTTCGTTCAACACGCTGGAGGAACTCAGCAGGTTGGGCAGCATCCGTGGAAATGAATTTACAAGGATGTTGCCTGGATTGTGGCGCATGCCTTATGAAAACAGGCTGAGGGAACTCGGCCTTTTCTCCTTGGAGCGTGGCTGACATCAAGCCACGAGTGTCAGTTGACAGAAAGCTGTGACTGATGGGTAGGTGATAGAGTGAAAAGAGAGGGAGGACTGAGGAAGAGGACTCTGGAGGGAATTTCAATAAACAATAGACAATAGGTGCAGAAGTAGACCATTCGGCCCCTCGAGTCTGCACCGCCATTCTGAGATCATGGCTGATCATTCACTATCAATACCCAGTCCCTGCCTTGTCCCCATATCCCTTGATTCCCCTATCCATTAGATATCTATCTAGCTCCTTCTTGAAAGCATCCAGAGAATTGACCTCCACCATCTTCCGAGGCAGTGCATTCCACACCTCCACAACTCTCTGGGAGAAGAAGCTCTTCCTCAACTCTGTTTTAAATAACTGACCTCTTATTCTCAATCCATGCCCTCTGGTACTGGACTCTCCCAACATCTGGAACATATTTCCTGCCTCAATCCTATCAAATCCTTTATTTATCTTAAACGTTTCAATCAGATCCCCTCTCAACCTCCTCAATTCCAGTGTGTACAAGCCCAAGCTCTCCAATCTCTCTGCGTAAGACAATGATGACAGCTGGAGGCACGGCATTGTGGATAAGCTAGTGGATAATGTTAGTGGCTAAGCTGGAGCTTTCTTCCCCGGAATGCTGCTGGTCACCCTCCAGAGTTTGATAGTAACTTCATGATAGGGCTTGGCTGTAGTCAATGGTTGCATTCTTTCTCCCCCAGATTCAGGAGTCTGCAGCTTCAAGGTCACAGGTTTAAGGAAAGAGGGGTAAAGTTTTAGAGACATAGAAAACCTAAAGCACAATATAGACCTTTCGGCCCACAAAGTTGTGCCAAAATTACAAGGGTTACCCATAGCCCTCTATTTTTCTAACTTCTATGTACCTATGCAAAAGTCTCATCAAAGACTTCTGTTGCCAGCAGCCTATTCCATGCACTCACCACACTTTGCATAAAATACTACCCCTGACATCCCTTCTGTACCTACTTCCAAGCACCTAAAGCTATGTCCTCTCGTGTTAGCCATTTCTGCCCTGGAAAAAAAGCCTCTGACCAACCGATCGATCAATGCTTCTCATCATCTTATACACCTCGATCAGGTCACCTCTCATCCTCTGTCGCTCCAAGGAGAAAAGGCCGAGTTCACTCAGCCTGTTTTCATAAGGCATGCTCCACAATCCAGGCAACATCCTTGTAAATCTCCTCTGCACCCTTTTTATGGTTTCCACATCCTTCCTGTAGTGAGGTGATCAGAACTGAGCATGGTACTCCAAGTGGTGTCTGACCAGGGTCCTATATAGCTGCAACATTACCTCTCAACTCCTAAGTTCATTTCCACGATTGAGGAAGGCCAATACACCGTATGCTTTCTTAACCACATAGTCAACCTGCTCAGCTGCTTTGAGCGTCCTATGGACTCGAACCACTAGATCCCTCTGATTCTCCACACTGCCAAGTCTTACCATAATTACCTCAATAATGAATTCCACAGATTCACCAGCCTCGGGCTGAAGAAATTCCTCCTTTATCTCTGTATGGGAGCCCTCTGGTTTCTCCTTGCATTCCCCAGAATCGGACACTGGAAGTTTTGAAAGGAAGGGTCCACTGCCTGAGTAGAAAAGCCAGCAGTGGGTTACTATAACAAAAAGGAGCTTTGACCAGTGACCAATTGGCATTTGGGATTGATTAACCAGAGCAAATTAAAGGAAGGCAGGGTCAAGAGCAGCAGCCATCATTGCAGTGGCCATTGTCTCAATGGACAGAGTCAAAGTGATGATCTTGAGGCTTTAGCTCTTCAAGGCTTCAGTCAGAGAAATCAAAAAAGCCCAAGGTTAAGTTTTGTTCCTTCCCTTCTTTATACCTGGTCTGCTAGAACAGTAGAGATGCCAGGCAGGATGGCGGAATGCTCCTCTTGTGGAATGTGAGAAGACAGGAAGACCTCCGATGTACCTGAGGACTGCAACTACGAGAAGTGCATCCAGCTGCAGCTTCTAGCAATCTGTATTAAGGAGCTGGAACTGGAACTGGATGAACTCCGGATCATTTGGGAGGATGAGGGTGTGATGGATAGGACTTACTGAGAGGTCGTGACACTCAAGGTGTAGGACACCAGGTGACAGTCAGGAAGGGGTTAAGGAGCCAATGAAAGTACCCCTCACCAACAGGTAATTGTTGTTTGAGGGTGGGTTGACCTAACAGAGGAAAGTCACAGTGAGTCTGCCTCTGCAACTCAGAAGGAAAGCATGGAGAAGAGGCATGCTGTGGTGATAAGGGATTCTTTAGTTAGGGGAACAGACAGGAGGTTCTGTGGATGAGAACAAAACTGCCAGATGATGCATTGCCTCCTGTGCGCTGGCGTCTGGGATATCTCAGATCAAGTCCTCTGCATTCTTAAGTGGGAGGGTGAACAGCCAGAAGTTGTGGTCCATATGGTTACCAATGACATGGGTAGGACAAGTGATGAGGTTCTGAATAGAGAGTTCATGGAATTAGATGCTAAGTTAAAGGGTAGGACCTCCAGGGCTGTGGTCTCAGGGTTGCTAGGGAGGCCAGAACTAGGAAGTTTATGCAGTTTAATATGTGGCTAAGGAGTTGGTGTCGAAGGGTGGGAATAGGATTTTGGATCATTGGGCTCTCTTCCAGGGTAGGTGGTGTTATGTACCCCGTAACTGGGTGTCAGACCAGCAGAGATAGAAGTATCCGTTGGAGTCTGGTGGTATTATATTTAAAGGTGTTTATTAATAAAAATAAGCAAAACCATATCAATAATGCAAATATACATATAACACAAGGTAGCAGTAATAAACCTAAAAACGTAGGAATAATAATAAGCAATAATAAACAAGCTTTATCGATGTCTAGGGGTAAATTAATTGTCATAGAATATAAATTTCAGTTCAGTTCATGAGTGCTCAGGTAGTTATTCTTTTTGTGGGGGGGGGGAGGAGAGAGAGAGGAGAGAGGAGAGAGAGAGATATGTAACAGCTATAGCAGCCAAACCTTCCTTTGCTTTCTTAATCCGTTGTATCATTGTGGTTATTCAGTTATGACCCCTCTGGTCTTCAGCTAGACCGTTCTTCTGTGGTGGGCTCGTCACTCTGGCATGAGTGGACACATACACAATTCCCCACTGGCCCTGCTTTTACACTGATAGCCTTACTGACTGACCTCCTGGTTCGGTCTTCGAAGCCTCCACCTTTCTGTGGGTTCCCAACACTCAGTCAGTGTCCACTGGTGGGTCTGGAGGGTGTCTCTCCAGACCTGTCTTTTTATCCCTACTAAAGGGGACTCAGCTATCCATCACTACTGAATGACCGTGTCCATTAAATCAGGCCATTCCTACAGTCCACTGAGGAATGTTATTGAGCAAACTATTGTCCTTGCAGTGAAACAGTAAATAATTCAAAAAGGAGTCACAATACAGTTAATCAGCAAACTCCCTCTTATCTGTTGCAGATGTTCTTGCCTGTTTTTCGTCTCTCTTTCTCATGGTCAGCATAGCAGCAGTAATAGTTCGTGGTTCTCCGGGGGGGGGGGATGGTTAACTTTTTACCTCATTGTCCATCAGGTCTGTTTATTACTCATAACAATGGGACCTGTATGAAGGGACGGATAGTGCCTGAACTGGAGGGCGACTAATATCCTAGCGGGAAGTTTGTTAATGCTGCATGGTGGGATTTAAACTAGAGTTGAAGGGGGATGGGAACCAGAGTGCAAGAACATTTGGTGGAGAAGTTGTGGAGGCAGATGTTGGCAAGTTCTCAGACAAAGTTAGAATTCAAATGGTTGAGCATGATGCAACTAGTATCCTGAGCTGCATATATTTCACTATAAGAAATATTATAGGGAAGGTGGCTAATGGTGCTGAAAATGAGGTAGCTGGTTGACAAACAGAGACAATGTGTGGTAAGGAGAGGTTGTTTATAGGACAAAATTACAATCAACAGGATGAGTTGTAATTTACAAAGTGGACAGAGTTGAAAAGGGTGAATACAAGTCTATAGGTGTTATATTTGAATGTGTGCCATCTACGGAATAACATAAAATGAACTTTATTCTGTCTGTGCAAATACATAACAATTAAAATAAAGGCATGCATGCAGGAGATGGCTTTAACTGGTGGTGATTTACCACACTAAAGTAATTCCTCTGCATCAGTTCTAAATGGGCATCCTTCAATCCAGAAGTCGTGCCCTCTTGTCCTAGAATCACCTACCATGGGAAATAACTTTGCCATATCTAATCTGTTCAGGCCTTTTAACATTTGGAATGCTTCTATGAGATCCCCCCTCATTCTCCTGAACTCCAGGGAACACAGCCCAAGAGCTCTCAGACGTTCCTCATCCGCTAACCCTTCCAGTCCTGGAATCATTGTTCTGAATTCTGGGAATGAAAGGGTTAATGCGTGAGGAGCGTTTTCTGGCTCTGGTCTTGACCTTGCTGGAGTTTAGAAGGGGGGGGGGGTGTTCTCAGTGAAATTTATTAAATATTGAAAGACCAAGACAGAGTGGAAGTGAAGATGATGTTTCCAATCATGGGGGAATCTAGCACCACAGGACCCAGGCACAGAACAGAGATGAGGAGACCTTTGTTTAGCCTGAGGTTGGTGAATCTGTGGAATTCATTGCCACATATGGCGCTGGAGGTCAATGGATTGAGTATATTTAAAGCAGATGTTGACAGGTATTTGATCAGTTTGGGCCTCAAAGGTTACAGGAAGAAGCCAGAAGAATGGGGTTGAGAGAGATAATAACTCAGCCATGCTGGTAAGGCTCATTTGGCTGAATGGCCTAATTCTGCTCCTTTGTTTTATGGTAATGCAGCTGTTGTAAATTGTGTCTGATATATAAATGAGTTGTATACTCACCCTAATGGGAATGCGAAGAGAATAAAATGGGATCCATGTAACTGGATGTCTGATCGTTCTAATGTCTGAGATGTTCCAAATTATTGCTCTGGAATTAAATTTTGGATTCCACAATAATATGTGGGGGAATTCAAACTGGGGTCAGAGTGGAGGATGCCTTACATTTCATCCAGATCTCTGCATTATTCATTTGTAATGTGATTACAGAGTATTGGCTATGTCTCTTGGTAATCCCTGCCTTCAAAGATCAAATTGGACAGTAGTAAAACTTCAAAGTTCAAAGCAAGTGTATATCAAAGTACGTATGTCACCATATCCTACCCTGAGATTTTCTTGTGGGTGTTCACTGTAAGTACAAAGGAAAGCAGTAGAATCAATGAAAAAAACACACACAAGACAGGCAAGCAAGTGACATGCGAAAGACAACAAGCTGTGCAAATGCAGAAAGAAAAAATGGCAAAATAATAAAGATAATAAACAAATAAGTACTAAATAGCTAGCATGTGAGATGAAGAGTCCTTGAAAGTGAGTCCATGGGTTGTGGGAACAGTTCAGTGCTGGGGTGAGTGAAGTTATCCCCTCTGGTTCAAGAGCCTGATAGTTGAGGGGTAATAACTGTTCCTGAACTTGGTGATGTGGGTCCTGAGGCTCTGTGATGATGAAAGAGCCGGGCAGATTGCAGATTGGTTACTTTACCTGCCAATCAAACTGCTAACGATGCACTTCAATTTGCCTTCTGTCTTCTGAAACATGCACTGGGTATGTGCTGGCGGCAACTCACAAGTATCACCACACTTCTAGTGCTCACATAGCATGCCCACAACTCACTGACAAGCACTGGTATGTCTTTGGAACATGGGAGGAATCTGGAGCACATGGAGGAATCTCACAGAGTCACAGGGAGAATGTACAAGCTCCTTACAGGAATCAGTGGGAATCAAACCCCAATCTTACATCTGGTTCCATGATACTATGCTACTAATCTATATGCAGACCAATCCTAAATTATGAATGTCTGCTTTATGGACATCAGTGCATCTCCACCCAGTGGCCGCCTTTTAGGTACCCCATAATAATATTACCTAGTAAAGTGGCCACTGACTGTATATCTGAGGTCTTCTTCTGCTGTAGCCCATCCACTTCAAGGTTTGATGTGTTGTGCAACCAGAGATGCTCTTCTGCGCATCAATGTTGTAATGCGTGGTTATTTGAGTTACTGTTGCCTTCCTGTCAGCTTGAACCAGTCTGGCCATTCTCTGACATCTCTCATTAACAAGTAATTTTTGTCCACAGAACTACCACTCACTGGATTCTCTTTGTTTCTTTGTACCCCTCTCTGTAAGCTCTAGAGACCATTGTGTGTGAAAATTCCAGGAAATCAGCAGTTTCTGAGATAATCAAACTGTCCTGTCTGAAATCAACAAACATTCTACAGTCAGACTCACTTAGATCACATTTCTTTCCTTTTCTGGTGTTTGGTCTGAAGAACAACTGACCCTCTTGACCACGTCTGCATGCTTTTATGCATTGAGTTACTGCAACATGATTGGCTGATTAGAGATTTGCATTAAGGAGAAGTTGTACAGATGGAGCTAGTAAAGTTATCACTGAGAGTATGTTTTACACTGCTGGGGACCGGTGCTCCCTGGTATTCATACACAGCTGGGGACTGGTGTGGGAGTATAGAGTTGTGTGTTGGTAGAGTACGAGTGTATGAGCTCCCATAAAGTGCTGCACACACATTCCCCATAAGAAGCTGTGTGTGTGTATGCCACATTGAGTTTTGTATTGTATAATTTGTGGACAGAATCTTAAGGATCTCTGTTAATTTAAAATAAAACGTTGATGGCTAATTTAAAAAAAGCTCTTCATTCCCTAGAGACTATCATACTCCCAATTTTTGAAGAAATCTGGGCTTTTTCTTTTATAATAGTTGCTGAAATAATCATTTCCAGGCATTCACCTACACTGAGTCACACTTCCCACTGAATTAAAACAATATTTATTGGCAAGAGGATGGAGGCAAGGGAATATCTGGCTTCAGATGAAGAGCACTGCAGCTCAGGCATTTCCTTCCCAAAGCCAGTCTATCCAGAATGGAAACATGGCTATCTCTCCTTGCTGTGACTCAAGAAGTCTCTAAATATAGACTTTGTTTCCAAAGCATTACTTTGAAAACTTCCCCAAAATTTCGAGTTGTGTGAAAGGGAGGGATAGTGGGTGAGGGTAATCATGCACTAACACTGTGTTTCCTGCCTATAAAATTATTGCAACGCATATTCATTTGCCTGAGAGGGGGGGAGGGGGAAGAGAGGGGGGGGAGAAAAATTATTGCAACACATATTCATGTGCCGGGGGGAGAGAGAGAGAGGGGGGAGGGGGGGATTAAAATTACTGCAACACATATTCATGTGCCGGGGGGTAGAGAGAGAAGGGGGGGAGGGGGGGGATTAAAATTACTGCAACACATATTCATGTGCCGGGGGGAGAGAGGGGGGGTATTAAAATTATTGCAACATATATTCCATATATTCATGTGCCGGAGAGGGGGGGGGGAGAGGGGGGGGATTAAAATTATTGCAACACATATTCATGTGCCGGGGGGGAGAGACAGTGGGGGATTAAAATTATTGCAACATATATTCCATATATTCATGTGCCGGGGAGAGAGAGGGGGGGAATTAAAATTATTGCAACACATATTCATGTGCCGGGGGGGGGAGAGAGAGGGGGGGATTAAAATTATTGCAACATATATTCATGTGCCAGGGTGGGAGAGAGGGTGGAGTGAGGGGGGATTAAAATTATTGCAACATATATTCCATATATTTATGTGCCGGGGAGAGAGGGGGGGGAGGGAGGGGGGGAGTGAGAGGGGGGTAGAGAGGGTAGTAGAGAGGAGGGGGATTAAAATTATTGCAACACATATTCATGTGCCGGGGGGGGGGGGGAGAGAGGAGGAGAGAGGGGGGAGAGAGGGGGGTAGAGAGGGTGGTAGAGAGAAGGGGGTTTAAAATTATTGCAGCATATATTCATATGCTGGGGGGGTAGAGAGGGGGGAGAGAGGGGGGATTAAAATTATTACAACACCTATTCATATGTCGGGAGGGGGGGGAGAGAGGGGGGATTAAAATTATTGCAACACATATTCATGTGCCGGGGTGGTAGAGAGGAGGGGGATTAAAATTATTGCAACACATATTCATGTACCGGGGGGGGGAGAGGGGGGAGTGAGAGGGGGGGATTAAAATTATTGCAACACATATTCATGTGCCGGGGGGGGAGAGAGAGGGGGCGAGAGAGGGGGGGAGAGGGGAGATTAAAATTATTGCAACACGTATTCATGTGCCGGGGGGGGGAAGAGAGGGGGGGGGAAGATTGTGGTATGCTGAATTGTCAGGTGAATGATTAGTTTTTCATGTACTCCACATCATTGTCTTTATTGGTGGCTTGGTAAGTGGAGGGTGCTGATTTTTTTTGTTGAAGTGGGTAGGGGTTGGGGAGGGACATTGCTTTGCTGCTGCTTGTGTGTGGGAGGGAGAGTAAGCAGGGCATTGGGGTTCTAACTATCACTCATTCTTACAGGCCCAGTTTTTGTGGATGCCTATGAAGAAGAATTTCAGGATGTATTTCTCTGATATTAACTGGACTATTGAACTATCTTTTCTTTCTCACCCTCCAACTCACTCAGGCACTAACATAATGTTCCAGTGGCCAACACAAGATTAGAATCAGAATCAGAGACACAAAGTGTCACCAGCATGTCATGAAATTTGTTAACTTAGTGGCAGCAGTACATGGCAATACATGATAATATTGAAACAATAAGCAAATCAATTACAGTCAGTATATGTGCATATTAAGTCCCATTCATGGCTTGGCTTCACAAACAAAGATTTAGGAAGGGGGCTGCCCATATCTGCTGCAAGTTCACTGGTGGCTGACAAGGTCAATACGGGACTGTCACAGGGGGACATGGAATGGATCCAAGTGCAGGCCACAGGCACTGAAGTACTCAGGGCAGGACAGGAATAACTAAAGGGTAGAGCAAGATGGGGAGATCATGGCTTGCAAGGGGGAGATGGCATGCAGGTGTAAAACTGGGGTTCAGGCAGGTTCCCAGAGTCCATGGCTAGGCTGGGTCCCATAGTTCAAGGCAAGACAGAGTCCTCCACCAGGTAATGGTAATCTGGCCTGACCTATCTGACAGAGGCAAGGGGTAGGAAAGGGGCAGAGTCCTCCAGGCATGACTCCTTGGCAGGGCCACCTCCCAGGCACGAACACAGAGGCCTGGGCAAGGCATAGGAAACCTGGGCAGGTGCAGGGTACCACCCATCAGAAGCAAGGGGTAGGAAAAGGGGCAGAGTTCCCCACCAGGCTACAGCAATCTGGCCTGACCTACCTGACAGAGGCAAGGGATAGGAAAGGGACTAGGTCCAGGGTGACTCCAAGACTGACTCACAGAACTAGTTCATTAGCAGTGGGTTCTCCAAGCCAGGGCAAACAGGAATGAAGACCAGGCAAACAGCACCAGCAGGACAAACACAACACACAAGTCAGAACAGGGAAAACAGGGCAACCAGCTCAACACAGGACAATGGGGTCCGGGTCCGAACCCGAACCCCCATTAGGCTCAGTCCGAGGATGCCCTATAAACACCTGCCAGCTGAATAGGCAACAGGTGTGCCTCCTTAAGCCAAGAGGATCCTAATTGGCTTAAGGGTGACAGGAGGGACGGCTGCAAGACCCGGAGTCCGGAGTCCGTGGACCGGATCAAGACCCGGAATGTGGGCTCCGGACCTGACCATGACAGGGACAGGCAGACCTGGCCACAGTGGCTGCAAAGGAAAATCTGTTCTGGGTTTGGTGCTGCTGTGTCGCGGTTCTTCCTCCTTCCCTTTTCATTCTCAAGGCCGGCCCTGCGTGCGTTCTCGAAGGAGGAGACAGACTGGTGAATGGTATGTCGCCAGGCCTCGCAACCGGAGGCCAGAGTAGACCGCTGGCGATGGTCAATGTGACAGGCACCAAGGGATTTCTTCAGAGAGTCCTTGCACCTCTTCTTCAGTGCCCCCCTGTCATGATGGCCAGTGGAGAGTTCGCCATACAGCACAATCTTGGACAGGCGATGATCCTCCATCCTGGAGATGTGCCCTGCCCAGCGCAGCAGCGTCTTCATCAACATGGCCTCGAAGCTGGTGACCTCCGTCTGTTCGACGACTTCAATGTTGGTGACCAAGTTACTCCAGTGGATGGTGCAGAGGCAGCGCTGGTGAAAATGCTCAAGGAGTCGTAGGTGGTGACTGTAGGTGACCCAGGACTCGGAGCCGTACAGGAGGGTGGTCAGTACAACGGCTCTGTACACACTGATCTTTGTGCCTTTCTTCAGATGCTTGTTGTTCCAGACTCTTTCTCACTGCCTGCCGAGTGCGCTGTTTGGCTTTGCCAGTCTGTTGTCAATCTCTTCGTTGATCTTGGCATCTGACGAGTTGGTGCACCCCAGGTAGCTGAACTGGTGGACTGTCTTCAGCTCTTCCTCGCCGATGGTGATGCAGGGAGGGTGGTTATCTTCCTGAGGTGTGGGCTGATGGAGAACTCCTGTCTTCTTCAAGCTGACTTCCAGTCCGAGAGCTCGGCAGCCTCTGTGGAGCAGTATGTTATACGCTGCAGGGCTGCCTCTGTGTGGGCAACAAGGGCAGCATCGTCGGCGAAGAGAGGCTCTCGGATGAGTTGCTCCAATGTCTTGGTGCGGGACTGTAGTCGCCTCAGGTTGAACAGGCTGCCATCGGAGCGGTATCGGATGTAGACACCGTCCTCGTCATCAAGGTCTTCCGTGGCTCTTTTGAGCATCCTGCTGAAGAAGACGGTGAAGAGAGTTGGCACGAGGACGCAGCCTTGCTTTACACCATTGCCTATTGGGAAGGGCTCTGAGAGGTCATTGTTGTCTCTGACTTGGCCACGCTGATCTTCATGTAGCTGGATGACCATGCTGAGGAACTTTGGGGGCATCCCAGTCGTTCCATGATTTGCCACAGACCTTCCCTTCTCACAGTGTTGAATGCTTTGGTAATGTTGACAAACGTCATGTACAGTCCATTGTTCTGTTCCAGACATTTCTCCTGGAGCGGCCTGAGAACAAATACCATGTCGGTGGTGCTCCTGTTGCCTCTGAAGCCACACTGGCTCTCTACGAGGTGTTCTTCTGCAATGACGGGCACCAATCTGTTCAGGAGTATTCTTGTGGGAATTTTCCTGTGATGAAGAGCTGAGTTATCCCCTGATAGTTGGAGCAGTCGAACTTTTCCTCCTTGTTCTTATACAGGATGATGATGTCTGCATCACAGAGGTCCTGTGGTAGTTTGCCTTGTTCCCAGCAGCAGACAAAGAACTTATGGAGTTTGATGTCCCCCCATGCTTCCAAATCTCTGGTGGGATTCCATCAACTCCTATTGCCTTGCCACTTTTCAGCTGCTCTACGGCCTTGATAGTCTTGCATATTAAATAGTTAAATTAAAAATAGTGCAAAAGCAGAAACAAATAATAAAAGAGAAGTTCATGCTTTCAATGTCCATTTAAGAATTGGAAGGCAAAGGGGAAGAAACTATTCCTGGATCACTGAGTGTGAGTCTTCAGGATTCAGTACCTCTACCTGATGGTAACAATGAGGAGAGGACATGTCCTTGGTGACAGGGGCTCTTAATCAGTGATACTACGTTTCTGAGGCACCATGCCTTGAAGATGCCTCGGATTCTATAGAAGCTAGTACCCAAGATGGAGCTGACTAAATTTACAACTTTACAACTTTTAGATCCCGTACAGTAGCACCCCACTCCCAAAACCAGACAGTAATACAGTCTGTCAGAATGCTCTCCAGAGTATATCTCTAGAAGTTTGAGTGTCTTAGGTGACAAACCAAATCTCCTCAAACTCCTAATGAAATATAACCATTGTCTTGCCTTCTTTATCGCTGCATCAATATATTGGGACCAGGTTACAGTCTCAGAGATCAGGATACCTAGGAACTTGAAATTACTCACTCTCTCCATGAGGATTGGTTCATGATCCCTCATCTTACCCTTTCTGAAGTCCACAATCAGCTCTTTCATCTTACTGACGTTGAATGCAAGCTTGTTGTTGTGACACTACTCAACTAGCTGGTACATCTCTCTCCTGTACACCCTTTTGTCTCCATCTGAGATTCTACCAACACTGTCAGCAAATTAATAGATGACATTTGAGCTGTGCTTAGACCCACAGTCATGTGTATATAGAGAGCAGTGCAGTGGGTTAAGCACATACCTCTAAGTTGTGCCAGTGTTGATCATCAGTGAGCAGGAGTTAGTAATACCAATCCACACAGTTTGTGGTCTTCAGGTTAGGAAGTCAAGGATCCAATTGCAGACGGAGGTACAGAGACCCAGATTCTGTGGCTTATTGGTCAGGACTGTCAGAATGATGGTGCTAAATGCTGAGCTATAGTTAATGAGCAGCATCCTGACATAGGTGGTTGGGTTATCCAGGTGATCTAAGGCCATGTGAAGAGCCATTGAGATTGTGTCTGCTGTAGACTTATTGAAGTGATAAGCAAATTGCAGTGGGTTCAGGTCCTTGCTGAGGCAAGAGTTTATTCTGGCCATGACCAAGTTCTCAAAGCATTTCATCACCATAGACATGAATGCTGCTGGATGATATTCATTCAGGTAGCTCCCACTACTCTTCTAGGGCACTGGTATAATTGTTGTCCTTTTTAAGCAGGTGGGAACTTTCGACTGTAGCAATGAGAGGCTGAAAATATCCTTTCAATACCCATGTTAGTTGGTTGGCACAAGTTTTCAGAGCTTCTCTGGGTACTCCATCAGGGCTTGCTGCCTCCTGAAAGACAGCCTGACACTGGCCTCCAGGACAGAGATCATAAGATCACAGGGTGCAGCATGGATCTTCACAGCTGTAGTTATATTTTCCCTTTCAAAATGGGCATAAAAGGTGTTGAAGTTATCTGGCAGTGAAGCATCACTGTCATTCATGCTATTGGGTTTTGCTTTGTAGGAAGGAATGTCCTGCAAACAATGGTAGAGTTCTCATGAATCTGATGTCACCTCCAACCTTGCTGGGAATTGTCTCTTCACTCTTGAAATAGCCTTCCAAAAGTCATACCTCATTTTCTTATATAGATCTGGGTCACCAGTCTTAAATGCCACAGATCTAGACCTCAGCAGCCAATGAACCTGCTGGTTCATCCATGGCTTTAGGTTAGGAGCAAACAGCAGGTTCTCATAGGCAGGCACATCTACACAGGTTTTAATGAAGTTGCTAACAATTGTGGCATACTCATCCAAATTCAAAGATGAATTCCCGAGTACTGTCTAGTCCACTGATTCAAAGCAGTGGGAAAAGAGTCACCACACTTCCAGTGCCAACATCACATGCTCACTAACCCTAACCATACCTCATTGAAATGTGGGAGGAAACCAGAGAAGCCGGGGTCACAGGAAAGCATAAACACAAGAGATTCTGCAGATGCTGGAACTCCAAAACAATGCACACAAGATGCTGGAGGCACTCAGCAGGTCAGGCAGTATTTATGGAGAGGAATAAACAGTCCACGTTTCACGTCATCAGGACTGGAAAGGAAAAGGACAGAAGCCAGACTAAAATTCCTTCTTCTTCAGCCCTTTATTTCAACCACTTATCCCCTCCCAGCTTCTTCCTTCATTCCCTCACCTGGTCTCACCTGTCACCTTGTACTCCTTCTCTTCCTTGACTTCTTCTTCTGGCTTCTACCCTTCCTTTCTAGCCTCGATGAAGGATCTCAGCCCAAAAAGTGGCTTATTCCGCTGTGGAGAACAGACAATTAACATTTTGAATCAAGACACTTAATCAGGACTGGACAGGAAGGGGGAAGAAGCCAGGATGAGGAAGAGGGTCGTGGGGAAGGAGTACAAGGTGGCAGGTGATAGGTGAAACCAGGTGAGGGGGCAAGTGGGTGGCTGGTTAGGATATGGGGGAATGACATAAGAAAATAGTAGGTGATAGCTGGAAGAGGTAAAGATTAGATTGCTGCCTGTACGTTGCTGAGTTTAGGGCAGGTCCCCTATCTCCGGTGGTATTCAGGGCTTCCTTCATCATGTCAGCATCTTCTTCTCAGTTTTCACTACTGTCAGTCATGCAAGTCCCAGGTGGAGACTCAGGAATACTGCCGTACTCAGATGTAGAAGGATTCTTCACTGCTGTTTCTGTAACAATTTTGTTTTACCAGTTAGGGTTGTTAGCCCTGAGCTGAGCCCCTTAACCTGGAGGACCACTGGACCACTCTTAGTCAATCCTCTATCCTCTGTCCTGTCTGGCTTGGGTAACCCTCCCAAGAGCCAAAGCAGGTAGCCCTGACTCCAGCCAACATAGTTGTCTGAGTCATTGAGGCACACAAGCCTCCAAACCAGGACAAGGTTGTGGTCCTCTTGAAGGGGAAGAGGTGAAAGGGCTGAAGATAAAGTAATCTATTAGGAGAGGAGAGTCGACGATAGGAGAAAGGGCACAAGAGAGAGCTGATAGACAGGTGAGCAGAAGAGGTAAAAGGGTAACCAGAATAGTTGTCTAGTCCTGTTAAAGCATCTCAGACCGAAATGTCAACTGCTTATTCCCCGTCCTGCATCTTGTGTGTGTTACTCTGGATTTCTAGTATCTGTAGAACCTCTTGTGTTGCTGATTTGGAGATTCAGCTCTGGATACTGAGGGGTGTTAGGACAGGCATTGGGATTGAAGATGGTCTGAAATCTTGAGGAAGGGTGGCAGAGGATGGAATTTTGACGTTCCCTAAAGACAGCTACACTCTCAATGTAAATAGGCCTGATGCAAGTTCAACTAATCAAAAGTTTGTTGGTCTCATGAACAGAGTGAGCATAATAAATGCAGAATTGGTCCTTTGTGTGAACTTCACTCCATCCTAATAGTTGCTACCACTAAAGGAAAGAGCATAAAACATCTGTCAATACCCACTCACAAAATGCTGAAGGAACTCAGCAGGTCAGGCAGAATCCATGGAAATGAATAAAGAGTTGATATGTCAGGTCATGATGAAGGTTCTTGGTCTGAATCATCAGCTGGTGATTCATTTTCATAGATGCTGCCTGGCCTGCTGAATTCCATCAGCATTCTGTGTGTGGTACTCTGAATCTCCAAAGCCCTCTGAGGCAGAGAATTCCGCCAATTCCCCACCCTCTGGGTGAAAAATTCTTCTTCATTCTTGTCCTAACCGTATTCTGACCATGTAAAGCCCTGTCTCGAGACTCTAAGCCGAAAAAATGTCTTTCTTCCTGCAGTCTGTCCAGTACTGCTGTTGTAGTTCCTTACCTACCCTCCTCTCTCGGTGTCAAAAAACTACATCTGATCTCCCCTCCCTATATGTTCCTCCAATCACAATAAAATTATGCCCTCTCATATTAACTTATTCCACCATGGAAAAACAGCACTGTGTCTTCACTCTACTGCCTCTTATACACCTCTATCCAGCCACCTCTCATCTCCTTTTCTCCAAGAAGCTCTAGTTTGCTCAATCTTTCCTCATAACATATTTTCTGTAATAAACCACACGGTATAGGAACAGAATAATGCCATTTGGCTCATCAAGTCTGCATTCTTCAATTACGTGAAGAACAAAAGAATGACAGGAGTGAAGGTAGGACTGATTAGAGATAAAGGTGGGATGATGTGCCTGGAGGCTATGGAAATGAGCAAGGTCCTCAATGAATACTTCTCTTTGGTATTCACCAATGAGAGGGAACTTGATGACGGTGAGGACAATATGAGTGAGGTTGATGTTCTGGAGCATGTTGATATTAAGAGAGAGGAGGTGTTGGAGTTGTTAAAATACATTAGGACTGATAAGTCCCTGGGGCCTGATGGAATATTCCCCAGGCTGCACCACGAGGCGAGGGAGGAGATTGCTGAGCGTCTGGCTAGGATCTTTATGTCCTCGTTGTCCACAGGAATGGTACCGCAGGATTGGAGGGAGGTGAATGTTGTCCCCTTGTTCAAAAAAGGTAGTTGGGATAGTCCGGGTAATTATAGACCAGTCAGCCTTACGTCTGTGGTGGGAAAGCTGTTGGAAAAGATTCTTAGAGATAGGATCTATGGGCATTTAGCGAATCATGGTCTGATCAAGGACAGTCAGCATGGCTTTGTGAAGGGCAGATCGTGTCTAACAAGCCTGATAGAGTTCTTTGAGGAGGTGACCAGGCATATAGATGAGGGTAGTGCAGTGGATGTGATCTACATGGATTTTAGTAAGGCATTTGACAAGGTTCCACACAGTAGGCTTATTCAGAAAGTCAGAAGGCACGGGATCCAGGGAAGTTTGGCCAAGTGGATTCAGAATTGGCTTGCCTGCAGAAGGCAGAGGGTTGTGGTGGAGAGAGTACATTCAGATTGGAGGGTTGTGACTAGTGGTGTCTCACAAGGATCTGTTCTGGGACCTCTACTTTTCGTGATTTTTATTAATGACCTGGATGTGGGGGTAGAAGGGTGGGTTGGCAAGTTTGCAGATGACACAAAGGTTGGTGGTGTTGTTGATAGTGTAGAGGATTGTCGAAGATTGCAGAGAGACATTGATAGGATGCAGAAGTGGGTTGAGCAGTGGCAGATGTAGTTCAACCCGGAGAAGTGTGAGGTGGTACACTTTGGAAGGACAAACTCCAAGGCAGAGTACAAAGTAAATGGCAGGATACTTGGTAGTGTGGAGGAGCAGAGGGATCTGGGGGTACATGTCCACGGATCCCTGGAAGTTGCCTCACAGGTAGATAGGGTAGTTAAGAAAGCTTATGGGGTGTTAGCTTTCATAAGTCGAGGTATAGAGTTTAAGAGACGTGATGTAATGATGCAGCTCTATAAAACTCTAGTTAGGCCACACTTGGAGTACTGTGTCCATTTCTGGTCGCATCAGTATAGGAAGGATGTGGAAGCATTGGAAAGGGTACAGAGGAGATTTACCAGGATGCTGCCTGGTTTAGAGAGTATGGATTATGATTAGAGATTAAGGGAGCTAGGGCTTTACTCTTTGGAGAGAAGGAGGATGAGAGGAGACATGATGGAGATGGACAAGATATTAAGAGGAATAAACAGAGTGGACAGCCAGCGCCTCTTCCCCAGGGCACCACTGCTCAGTACAATAGGACATGGCTTTAAGGTAAGGGGAGGGAAGTTCAAGGGGGATATTAGAGGAAGGTTTTTCACTCGGAAAGTGGTTGGTGCGTGGAATGCACTGCTTGAGTCAGTGGTGGATGCAGACACACTAGTGAAGTTTAAGAGACTACTAGACAAGTATATGGAGGAATTTAAGGTGGGGGGGTTATATGGGAGGCAGGGTTTGAGGGTCAACACAACATTGTGAGCCAAAGGGCCCGTAATGTGCTGTACTATTCTATGTTCTATTAGCGGAGGAACAATTGATTCACAGATTGAGAGGAAGCTTTGGACAGGTCGGGGAGAAGAGTTTTAAAAAAGAGCATTTGCAGGGCTCAGCACATTAGTGGTGGACCAATCGATTCAGGATATATTAGCAGGAGCAAATGAGAGTAAAGCAGGGTCAAAGCAGAACGCCCATTGTGTGAGTGGACCAGTGTAGGAATGGGAACTTGAGGTTTTGGCTCACGAGGCTCCGACAGGGAGGGACAGGTCAGTATCAGGTAAGACTGTTGTTGTGGTTGAATAAAAGTCACTAAATTACAGCTAATTAAATAAAGTAGGGATAATGCAGGATCAGGAGATGTGTTGTAGCTACATGATGTGGGAGCTGGTGGACCCCATTGTGGTTTTTGGTGACCACATCTGCAGCAACTGGTTATTTCTTCAGCGGTTTGAACGGGGCACGACTGCACAAACGCATGGATGTCAGCCAGTGAAAACAGCGAGAAGAGTTTAAAAAGAAGACAGATTCAACATCAGAGAAGAAGGAGACAGACTAGGAAGGCTTTGGCTCAATGGGGCTTTGACGATAACGGGTCGAGGCGAGGTAGGTTACCTGTGTAGAATACAGACAGAAAGTATGTGTGTGAGGCCAGATTTCTGTGCTCGGTGTCAGTTGTAGGAGATCCAGGAGATTCCCAGCCTCCTGAACAGCCACATTTGCACCGGGTGTGTCGAACTGCAGCTCCTTAGAGACCATGTTGAGGAAATGGAGATGCAGCTCGATGACCTTCATCTGGTCAGTCAGAGTGAGGAGCTGATACAGAGGAGACGTAGGCAGGTAGTCACTCCGGAGCCTGGGGAAACAGATAATTGGGTCACAGTCAGGAGAGGGAAGGGCAAGAAGCAGGTGCTAGACAGTACCCCAGTTGCTGTCCCCTTAACAATAAGTACTCCTGTTTGAGTACTGTTGGGAGAGATGGCCTACATGGGGGAAGCAACAGTAGCCATGCCTCTGGCACAGAAGGGTAGGGAAAGGAGGAGGAAGGCAGTAGTGATAGGTGACTCTATAGTTAAGAGGGCAGAGAGGCGATTCTGTGGACGCAGGAAAGGAATGCGAATGGTGGTTGCCGCCCAGGTGCCAGGGTCCAGGATGTTTCTGATTGTGTCCGCAATACCTTGACGTGGGAAGGACAACAGCCAAAGGTTGGAATACATATTGGTACCAACGATGTAGGTAGGAAAAGGGAGGAGGTCCTGAAAACAGATTATAAGGAGGTAGGAAGAAAGTTGAGAAGCAGGACCTCAAAGATAGTAATCTCGGGATTACTGCCTGTGCAACGTGACGGTGAGTATAGGAATAGGATGAGGTGGAAGATAAATGTGTGGCTGAGGGATTGGAGCAGGGGACAGGGATTCAGATTTCTGGATCATTGGGACCTCTTTTGAGGCAGGTGTGACCTGTACAAAAAGGACGGCTTGCACTTGAATCCCAGGGGGACCAATATCCTGGTGGGGAGTTTTGCTAAGGCTCTTGAGGAGAGTTTAAACTAGAATTACTGGAGGATGGAAACCGAACTGAAGTGAAGGAGTAAAAGGAGGTTGTCTCACAAATAGAGAAAGCTTGGAGACAGTGCAAAAAGGAGGATAGGCAGGTGATAGAGAACGTATGTGCTCAGACCGATGGTTTGAAATGTGTCTATTTTAATGCAAGGGGTATTATGAACAAAGTGGATGAGCTTAGAGCATGGATCAGTACTTGGAGATATGATGTTGTGGCCTTTACAGAGACTTGGATGGCTCAGGGACAGGAATGGTTACTTCAAGTGCTGGGTTTTAGATGTTTTAGAAAGGACAGGGAGGGAGGCAAAAGAGGTGGGGGCGTGGCACTGTTGATCAGAGATAGTGTCACAGCGGCAGAAAGGATGGATGCTATGGAGGGATTGTGCATGGAGTCTCTGTGGGTGGAGGTTAGGAAAAGGAAGTGGTCAATAACTTTACTGGGTGTTTTTATAGGCCGCCTAATAGTAACAGGGACATTGAGGAGCAGATAGGGAAACTGATCCTCGAAAGGTGTAATAATATCAGAGTTGTCGTGATGGGAGATTTTAATTTCCCAAATATCGATCGGCATCTCCCCAGAGCGAGGGGTTTAGATGGGGTGGAGTTTGTTAAGTGTGTGCAGGAAGGTTTCTTGACACAATATGTAGACAAGCCTAAAAGTGGAGAGGCTGTACTTGATCTGATATTGGGAAATGAACCTGGTCAGGTGTCAGGTCTCTCAGTGGGAGAGCATTTTGGAGATAATGATCACAATTCTATCTCCTTTACCATAGCAGTGGCGAGGGGTAGGAACAGACAAGTTAGGGAAATGTTTAATTGGAATAAGGGGAAATTTGAGGCTATCAGGCCGGAACTAGAAAGCATAAATTGGAAACAGATGTTCTCAGGGAAAAGTACAGATGAAATGTGGCAAATGTTCAGAGGATATTTGTGTGGAATTCTGCATAGGTACGTTCCAATGAGACAGGGAAAGGATGGTAGGGTACTGGAACCGTGGTGTACAAAGGCTGTTTTAAAATTCATCAAGAAAAAAAGAAGGGGTTGCGAACAGTTCAAAAAACTAGGTAATGATAGAGATATAGAAGAATTTGGAGCAAGAAAGCTGCGAGTGAATTGCTGATTTTTCAAAGCAAAGGGAGTTTTTTTACTAGTCGTGTTAAAGAGAGATGAGACTGCACAGGCATGTAACGTCTGCCAGTAGAGCGCGAAAGGTTTAAAAAGGCAAGGAATCTTCAACGGTTTTTAATCTGGACCAAGAAGACTGTGAATGAACTGCTGATTTTTTGGAGCGAAGGGAGTTTTTTACTACTTGGTTTAAAGAGAGGCGAGACTGCGCAGGCATGTGACATCAGCCAGTAGAGCATGAAAGGTTTAAAAAGAAGACCGCCGTATCCGGCGGGCAGTGGAGTGAGAGGCAGCAGAGTGACAGGGTTTGGGCTCAACAGGCTTAGGTGGTAACGGGATGAGGCGAGGTAGGTAGTACGTGTGTGAGGCCAGTTTTCTGTGCTCGGTGTCAGATGTGGGGGTTCCTGGAGTCTCCCGGCCTTCGGGATGGCCATATCTGCGCCAGGTGTGTCGAGCTGCAGCTCCTGAGGGACCGAGTTAGGGAATTGGAGATGCACTTAATGACCTTCGCCTAGTCAGGGAGAGTGAGGAGGTGATAGAGAGGAGTTACAGGCAGGTGGTCAAACTGGGGAGACAGACAAGTGGGTAACAGTCAGGAGAGGGAAGGGGAAGAGTCAGGTACTAGAGAGTACCCCTGTGGCTGTACCCCCTGACAATAAGTACTCCTATTTTAGTACTGTTGCGGGAGATGGCCTACCTGGGGGAAGCAACAGTGGCCGTGCCTCTGGCTCAGAAGGGTAGGGAAAGGAGGAGGAAGGCAGTAGTAATAGGGGACTCAATAGTTAGGGGGTCAGATGGGTGATTCTGTGGACACAGGTGTTACATACCCGTGACACGTGACAGTGGTGTACTTGTCACGTGACAGGTGCTGAAGCTATACTGGACTTGAGGTAATGGTCTTGTGATGGTGAAGTGACATCATTTTCCTGCCAGTAGAGGTCATGTGACAGGTTTTTTTTTTACAGGGTATAAAAGGAGGACCCCTCCCTGTGAGGAGGGGCAGTTTGTGGCTGGATTTGCCATGTTGACTTCATGCCACTGCGTGATTTAATGTTATGACGCAGTTTAGTTGAAAGATGGAGTTTTATTTAATGCCTAAAGTTTAAAAGGTCATTGCCAGCAGTTTCTTTATTATACTGCTAGTTGAAAGTCAGTGGAGAGTGAAGATCGGAGTTCGGGAGTTAAAAGATCGAGGAAAGTCGATTTCGACGGTGAAACAAGTTCGATCTTGTTTGATCCTCATTCGGAAGGAATTTGTTGTCTGTGCTCATGTTAATCCCTGTGAAATAGCCAAAAGGATTGGGTACAGTTTTGTAAAGGAAAGGTCAGTGCCTTTAAGCCGTTTCATTTTCCATCTTCGTAAGTTCTTTGTGGGAAAAGTATAGTTCGACTGGGAACCGCAGCAAAATGATGTGAAAGAGAATTTAAATCGTCTTAAAAAGTCTCTCCCTTAAATGGACTGTGAGCATTTTGAACTTTTGCAATACTACTTTGAAGAACTGTGTTTGCAACATCGCTTTAAAAACTGTTTAAGCTTCATTGCTTTAAGAACTGTTTAAGCTGCCGCACAACAGCTGACTTCCGGTTACGTGAGTGGTTTGTTTACTTTTGGGGTTTGTTTTTCAGTGTTTAATAAATGTTTTATTTGTTATAAAAACCCCTGCCACTCATATATTTATTGTTGCTGAATCCGTAACACAGGAAAGAAACTCGGATGGTAGTTTGCCTCCCAGGTGCAGGGTCCGGGATGTTTCCGATCGCATCCAAGATATCCTGCGGTGGGAGGGAGAGGTCATGATACATTTTGGTACCAATGACATAGGCAGGAAAAGGGAAGAGGTCCTGAAAAAAGACTACAGGGAGTTAGGAAGGAAGTTGAGAAGCAGGTCCACAAGGGTAGTAATCTTGGTATTACTGCCTGTGCCACACGACAGTGAGAATAGCAATAGGATGAGGTGGAGGATAAATGCGTGGCTGGGGGATTGGAGCAGGGGGCAGGGATTCAGATTTCTGGATCATAGGGACCTCTTTTGGGGCCGGTGTGACCTGTACAAAAAGGATGGGTTACACTTGAATCCCAGGGGGACCAATATCCTGGCGGGGAAGTTTGCTAAGGTTACTAGGGAGAGTTTAAGCTAGTATTGTTGGGGGGTGGGAACAAAACTGAAGAGACCGGGGAAGAGGAGGTTGGCTCAAAAATAGAGAAAGCTTGTAGACAGTGCGAGAGGGAGGATAGGCAGGTGATAGAGAACGTATGTGCTCAGACCGATGGTTTGAGATCTGTCTATTTTAACACAAGGAGTGTTGTGAACAAAGTGGATGAGCTTAGAGTGTGGATCAGTACTTGCA
The DNA here is from genome assembly GCF_030144855.1 of Hypanus sabinus. Taxonomy (NCBI): domain Eukaryota; kingdom Metazoa; phylum Chordata; class Chondrichthyes; order Myliobatiformes; family Dasyatidae; genus Hypanus; species Hypanus sabinus. The sequence goes on along the minus strand of NC_082710.1, from coordinate 172,464,224 downwards.
GATATGACGTGGTGGCCATTACAGAGACTTGGATGGCTCAGGGACGGGACTGGTTATTTCACGTGCCGGGTTTTAGATGTTTCAGAAAGGACAGGGAGGGAGGCAAAAGAGGTGGGGGCGTGGCACTGTTGATCAGCGATAGTGTCACAGCTGCAGAAAGGATGGATGCCATGGAGGGATTGTGCATGGAGTCTCTGTGGGTGGAGGTTAGGAAAAGGAAGTGGTCAATAACTTTACTGGGTGTTTTTATAGGCCGCCTGATAGTAACAGGGATATTGAGGATCAAATAGGGAAACTGATCCTCGAAAGGTGTAATAATATCAGAGTTGTCGTGATGGGAGATTTTAATTTCCCAAATATCGATTGGCATCTCCCCAGAGTGAGGGGTTTAGGTGGGGTGGAGTTTGTAATGTGTGTTCAGGAAGGTTTCTTGACACGATATGTAGATAAGCCTACAAGAGGAGAGGCTGTACTTGATTTGGTATTGGGAAATGAACCTGGTCAGGTGTCAGGTCTCAGTGGGAGAGCATTTTGGAGATAGTGATCATAATTCTATCTCCTTTACAATAACATTGGAGACGGATAGGAACAGACAAAGTAGAAAAGCGTTTAATTGGAGTCAAGGGAATTATGAGGCTATCAGGCAGGAAATTGGAAACATGTTCTCAGGGAAAAGTATGGAAAAAATGCGGCAAATATTCAGGGGATATTTGTGTAGAGTTCTGTATAAGTATGTTCCAATGAGACAGGGAAGTTTTGGTTGGGTACAGGAACCATGGTGTACAAAGGCTGTAATAAATCTAGTCAAGAAGAAAAGAAAAGCTTATAAACGATTTAGAGAGCTAGGTAATGTTAGAGATCCAGAAGATTATAAGTCTATTAGGAAGGAGCTTAAGAAGGAAAGGAGAGCCAGAAGATGCCATGAAAAGGCCTTGGTGGGCAGAATTAAGAAAAACCCCAATGCATTCTGCAAGTATGTGAAGAGCAAAAGGATAAGACATGAAAGAATAGGACCTATCAAGTGTGACAGTGGGAAAGTGTGTATGGAACCGGAGGAAATAGCAGAGGTACTTAATGAATACTTTACTTCAGTATTCACTATGGAAAAGGATCTTGGTGATTGTAGTGATGACTTGCAGCAGACTGAAAAGCTTGAGCATGTAGATATTAAGAAAGAGGATGTGCTGGAGCTTTTGGAAAGCATCAAGTTTGATAAGTTGTTGGGACCAGATGAAATGTACCCAGGCTACTGTGGGAAGAGAGGGAGGGGATTGCTAAGCCTCTGGAGATGATCTTTGCATCATCAATGGGGATGTAAGAGGTTTCAGAGGATTGGAGGGTTGTGGATATTGTTCCTTTATTCAAGAAAGGGAGTAGAGATAGCCCAGGAAATTATAGACCAGTGAGTCTTACTTCAGTGGTTGGTAATTTGATGGAGAAGATCCTGAGAGGCAGGATTTATGAACATTTAGTGAGGTATAATATGATTAGCAGCAGTCAGCATGGCTTTGTCAAGGGCAGTTGGTGCCTTACGAGCCTGATTGAATTTTTTGAGGATGTGACATTGATGAAGGAAGAGCAGTAGATGTAGTGTATATGGATTTCAGCAAGGCATTTGATAAGGTACCCCACACAAGGCTTACTGAGAAAGTAAAGAAGCATGGGATCCAAGGGGACATTACTTTCTGGATCCAGAACTTAGCTTGCACACAAGTGTGGTTGTAGATGGGTCATATTCTGCATGGAGGTTGGTGACCAGTGGTGTGCCTCAGGGATCTGTCAGGGACCCCTTCTCTTCGAGATTTTTATAAATGAAAGTAATCTCCCTGGATGAGGAAGTGGAGAGATGGGTTAGTAAATTTGCTGATGACCCAAAGGTTGGGGGTGTTGTAGATAGTGTGGAGGGTTGTCAGAGGTTACAGTGGGATATCGATAGGATGCAAAACTGGGCTGAGAAGTGGCAGATGGAGTTCAACCCAGAGGTGGTTCATTTGGGTAGGTCAAATATGATGGCAGAATATAGTATTAATGGTAAGACTTTTGGCAGTGTGGAGGATCAGAGGGATCTTGGGGTCCGAATCCATAGGACACTCAAAGCTGCCTCACAAGTTAACTATGTGGTTAAGAAGGCATACGGTGTTTTGGCCTTCATTAACTGTGGAAATGACTTCAAGAGCTGAGAGATAATGTTACAGCTATACTGGACCCTAGTCAGACCTCACTTGGAGTACTGTGATCAATTCTAGGTCATCTGACTACAGGAAGGATGTGGAAATATAGAAAGGATGCAAAGGAGATTTAAAAGGATGTTGCCTGGATTTGGGAGCATGCCTTATGAAAATAGGTTGAGGGAATTTGGCCTTCTCTCCTTGGAGTGATGTAGGATGAGATGTGACCTGATAGAGGTGTATAAGGTGATGATAGGCATTGACTGAGTCGATAGGCAGAGGCTTTTTCCCAGGGATGAAATGACTAACACGAGAGGGCACAGTTTTAAGGTGAGGGGATGTCAGGGGTAAGTTTTTTCTTACGCAGAGAGATGAGTTCGTGGAATGGACTGCTGGTGACTGTGGTGGGTGTGGATACAACAGGGCTTTTAAGAAGCTCCTGGATAGGTACATGGAACTTAGAAAGTTAGAGGGCTATGGCTAACCCGAGGTAATTTCTAATGCAAGTACATGTTCGGCACAGCATTGTGGGCTTGTATCATCTCTCACTATTGCCTTGATCTCATCCTTAATTAAGAGCGCTACCCCACCTCCCTTTCCTTCCTGCTTATCCATTTGTATTACCTGATAGCCTTGCATATTTACTTCCCACCCTCTCCACCCTGCAACCACATTCCTGTAACGGCCACTACATCATACCCCTTTGTACTGATTTATGCCATAATTTCACTGACCTTACTTTGAATACTAAAGGCATTCAGATAAAGTGCCTGTCATGAAGATACTAAGTAAGAACTCCAGAGTGACTTCAAGTTTCATTTTAAGAACTTACTAACATGATATTATGGAGTGTCTGCAGCAGTCTACACCACCAACAGAGCTCTGATTTTTTGGGTTATACGGTGCTCATATTTATTCAGCAAGACAAACAACTTTCACATGATTTTGTTCAGTATCCCACAGATAGTAGATGATCAATTGTTGAAAATTTATGTCAATTGTCTCTCAGCGCGAGTCTAACAATCCTCTTTATTTTTAGTTATCAGGACTCAGAATTTATTCCCGGATGCATCCTCCTTCCTGGTTCCATGGGCTTCATATCCTGTCTATTTGATTTCCTGATGTTGTGATTATCATCCAAGGTTATTCTTGACATGCATCAGCAGTCTTAAGTCCAACTGCTCCAGAATGGCTAAGTATCCCATCATACACTAGTTTTAACCATTTCCACCACAAATCCCTCTTTGTTGATCTTTCTTATCAACACTTAAAGATTCGTATTCCCTTCGTTCTGAAAAGGGGGCCCATAACCCACTGGGTAAGGGTGCATTCTTAAATATTCCTCTTCATTGTAACTATCCTCTTCCGTGGTGAGATTGTGCATAGAGTAATGCTACCGTCTCCCCTGACTTTGACTTTGTGCAGGCGCAGACCCAGGGAATGCATAGTTGTATGACACAATGAACTACCACCGCTAAGCTGACCAGGGCAATGAGGCCGTAAAAGAGGGGCTGCAACCCAGAAAATATTCCTTCGCCTAACACTGACCTAACATTAGCTAAAGAAATCCCAGCCTTCTGAAGGGGCTTGAGAGTTCAGTCTATGTATTTCATCTCATAGCTGGGTCATATGTTCTAACACATGGGTCATATTTTCTGAAGCATCGGGTACATATGTGCAACATTCTTTCCCCACTAACGCACAGACCCCTCCTTCCCAGGCTAATACGTAGTCTAGAGCCATTCTGTTCCACAAGGTCACCAATCAAAGATTTTGCATTTCTTGGTTCAGAGTGACAAATCCCTTATAGTCTCATTGGTCAACTGCCCGTTCTAAACTTATATTGTCTATTGTATGGACATTGTTTACTGCACTTCACCAGGGGAATAATCCTGATAATGTCTTATTATTAGGACTGGAAAGGAAAAGGACAGAAGCCAGACTAAAATTCCTTCTTCTTCAGCCCTTTATTTCAACCACTTATCCCCTCCCAGCTTCTTCCTTCATTCCCTCACCTGGTCTCACCTGTCACCTTGTACTCCTTCTCTTCCTTGACTTCTTCTTCTGGCTTCTACCCTTCCTTTCTAGCCTCGATGAAGGATCTCAGCCCAAAAAGTGGCTTATTCCGCTGTGGAGAACAGACAATTAACATTTTGAATCAAGACACTTAATCAGGACTGGACAGGAAGGGGGAAGAAGCCAGGATGAGGAAGAGGGTCGTGGGGAAGGAGTACAAGGTGGCAGGTGATAGGTGAAACCAGGTGAGGGGGCAAGTGGGTGGCTGGTTAGGATATGGGGGAATGACATAAGAAAATAGTAGGTGATAGCTGGAAGAGGTAAAGATTAGATTGCTGCCTGTACGTTGCTGAGTTTAGGGCAGGTCCCCTATCTCCGGTGGTATTCAGGGCTTCCTTCATCATGTCAGCATCTTCTTCTCAGTTTTCACTACTGTCAGTCATGCAAGTCCCAGGTGGAGACTCAGGAATACTGCCATACTCAGATGTAGAAGGATTCTTCACTGCTGTTCCTGTAACAATTTTGTTCTACCAGTTAGGGTTGTTAGCCCTGAGCTGAGCCCCTTAACCTGGAGGACCACTGGACCACTCTTAGTCAATCCTCTATCCTCTGTCCTGTCTGGCTTGGGTAACCCTCCCAAGAGCCAAAGCAGGTAGCCCTGACTCCAGCCAACATAGTTGTCTGAGTCATTGAGGCACACAAGCCTCCAAACCAGGACAAGGTTGTGGTCCTCTTGAAGGGGAAGAAGTGAAAGGGCTGAAGATAAAGTAATCTATTAGGAGAGGAGAGTCGACGATAGGAGAAAGGGCACAAGAGAGAGCTGATAGACAGGTGAGCAGAAGAGGTAAAAGGGTAACCAGAATAGTTGTCTAGTCCTGTTAAAGCATCTCAGACCGAAATGTCAACTGCTTATTCCCCATCCTGCATCTTGTGTGTGTTACTCTGGATTTCTAGTATCTGTAGAACCTCTTGTGTTGCTGATTTGGAGATTCAGCTCTGGATACTGAGGGGTGTTAGGACAGGCATTGGGATTGAAGATGGTCTGAAATCTTGAGGAAGGGTGGCAGAGGATGGAATTTTGACGTTCCCTAAAGACAGCTACACTCTCAATGTAAATAGGCCTGATGCAAGTTCAACTAATCAAAAGTTTGTTGGTCTCATGAACAGAGTGAGCATAATAAATGCAGAATTGGTCCTTTGTATGAACTTCACTCCATCCTAATAGTTGCTACTACTAAAGGTAAGAGCATAAAACATCTGTCAGTACCCACTCACAAAATGCTGAAGGAACTCAGCAGGTCAGGCAGAATCCATGGAAATGAATAAAGAGTTGATATGTCAGGTCATGATGAAGGTTCTTGGTCTGAATCATCAGCTGGTGATTCATTTTCATAGATGCTGCCTGACCAGCTGAATTCCATCAGCATTCTGTGTGTGGTACTCTGAATCTCCAAAGCCCTCTGAGGCAGAGAATTCTGCCAATTCCCCACCCTCTGGGTGAAAAATTTTTCTTCATTTTTGTCCTAACCGTATTCTGACCATGTAAAGCCCTGTCTCGAGACTCTAAGCCGGGGAAATGTCTTTCTTCCTGCAGTCTGTCCAGTACTGCTGTTGTAGTTCCTTACCCACCCTCCTCTCTCGGTGTCAAAAAACTACATCTGATCTCCCCTCCCTATATGTTCCTCCAATCACAATAAAATTATGCCCTCTCATATTAACTTATTCCACCATGGAAAAACAGCACTGTGTCTTCACTCTACTGCCTCTTATACACCTCTATCCAGCCACTTCTCATCTCCTTTTCTCCAAGAAGCTCTAGTTTGCTCAATCTTTCCTCATAACATATTTTCTGTAATAAACCACACGGTATAGGAACAGAATAATGCCATTTGGCTCATCAAATCTGCATTCTTCAATTACGTGAAGAACAAAAGAATGACAGGAGTGAAGGTAGGACTGATTAGAGATAAAGTTGGGATGATGTGCCTGGAGGCTGTGGAAATGAGCGAGGTCCTCAATGAATACTTCTCTTTGGTATTCACCAATGAGAGGGAACTTGTTGACGGTGAGGACAATACGAGTGAGGTTGATGTTCTGGAGCATGTTGATATTAAGGGAGAGGAGGTATTGGAGTTGTTAAAATACATTAGGATGGATAAGTCCCTGGGGCCTGATGGAATATTCCCCAGGCTGCTCCACGAGGTGAGGGAAGAGATTGCTGAGCCTCTGGCTAGGATCTTTATGTCCTCGTTGTCCACAGGAATGGTACCGCAGGATTGCAGGGAGGTGAATGTTGTCCCCTTGTTCAAAAAAGGTAGTTGGGATAGTCCGGGTAATTATAGACCAGTCAGCCTTACGTCTGTGGTGGGAAAGCTGTTGGAAAAGATTCTTAGAGATAGGATCTATGGGCATTTAGCGAATCATGGTCTGATCAAGGACAGTCAGCATGGCTTTGTGAAGGGCAGATCGTGTCTAACAAGCCTGATAGAGTTCTTTGAGGAGGTGACCAGGCATATAGATGAGGGTAGTGCAGTGGATGTGATCTACATGGATTTTAGTAAGGCATTTCACAAGGTTCCACACGTAGGCTTATTCAGAAAGTCAGAAGGCACGGGATCCAGGGAAGTTTGGCCAGGTAGATTCAGAATTGGCTTGCCTGCAGAAGGCAGAGGGTTGTGGTGGAGAGAGTACATTCAGATTGGAGGGTTGTGACTAGTGGTGTCTCACAAGGATCTGTTCTGGGACCTCTACTTTTCGTGATTTTTATTAATGACCTGGATGTGGGGGTAGAAGGGTGGGTTGGCAAGTTTGCAGACGACACAAAGGTTGGTGGTGTTGTTGATAGTGTAGAGGATTGTTGAAGATTGCAGAGACATTGATAGGATGCAGAAGTGGGTTGAGCAGTGGCAGATGGAGTTCAACCCGGAGAAGTGTGAGGTGGTACACTTTGGAAGGACCAAGGCAGAATACAAAGTAAATGACAGGATACTTGGTAGTGTGGAGGAGCAGAGGGATCTGGGGGTACATGTCCACAGATCCCTGAAAGTTGCCTCACAGGTAGATAGGGTAGTTAAGAAAGCTTATGGGGTGTTAGCTTTCATAAGTCGAGGTATAGAGTTTAAGAGACGTGATGTAATGATGCAGCTCTAAAAAACTCTAGTTAGGCCACACTTGGAGTACTGTGTCCATTTCTGGTCGCATCAGTATAGGAAGGATGTGGAAGCATTGGAAAGGGTACAGAGGAGATTTACCAGGATGCTGCCTGGTTTAGAGAGTATGGATTATGATTAGAGATTAAGGGAGCTAGGGCTTTACTCTTTGGAGAGAAGGAGGATGAGAGGAGACATGATAGAGATGGACATGATATTAAGAGGAATAGACAGAGTGGACAGCCGGCACCTCTTCCCCAGGGCACCACTGCACAGTACAAGAGGACATGGCTTTAAGGTAAGGGGATGGAAGTTCAAGGGGGATATTAGAGGAGGGTTTTTCACTCGGAGAGTGGTTGGTGCGTGGAATGCACTGCTTGAGTCAGTGGTGGATGCAGACACACTAGTGAAGTTTAAGAGACTACTAGACAAGTATATGGAGGAATGTAAGGTGTGGAGGTTATATATGAGGCAGTGTTTGAGGGTCAACACAACATTGTGAGCCAAAGGGCCCGTAATGTGCTGTACTATTCTATGTTCTATTAGCGGAGGAACAATTGATTCACAGATTGAGAGGAAGCTTTGGACAGGTCGGGGAGAAGAGTTTTAAAAAAGAGCATTTGCAGGGCTCAGCACATTAGTGGTGGACCAATCGATTCAGGATATATTAGCAGGAGCAAATGAGAGTAAAGCAGGGTCAAAGCAGAACGCCCATTGTGTGAGTGGACCAGTGTAGGAATGGGAACTTGAGGTTTTGGCTCACGAGGCTCCGACAGGGAGGGACAGGTCAGTATCAGGTAAGACTGTTGTTGTGGTTGAATAAAAGTCACTAAATTACAGCTAATTAAATAAAGTAGGGATAATGCAGGATCAGGAGATGTGTTGTAGCTACATGATGTGGGAGCTGGTGGACCCCATTGTGGTTTTTGGTGACCACATCTGCAGCAACTGGTTATTTCTTCAGCGGTTTGAACGGGGCACGACTGCACAAACGCATGGATGTCAGCCAGTGAAAACAGCGAGAAGAGTTTAAAAAGAAGACAGATTCAACATCAGAGAAGAAGGAGACAGACTAGGAAGGCTTTGGCTCAATGGGGCTTTGACGATAACGGGTCGAGGCGAGGTAGGTTACCTGTGTAGAATACAGACAGAAAGTATGTGTGTGAGGCCAGATTTCTGTGCTCGGTGTCAGTTGTAGGAGATCCAGGAGATTCCCAGCCTCCTGAACAGCCACATTTGCACCGGGTGTGTCGAACTGCAGCTCCTTAGAGACCATGTTGAGGAAATGGAGATGCAGCTCGATGACCTTCATCTGGTCAGTCAGAGTGAGGAGCTGATACAGAGGAGACGTAGGCAGGTAGTCACTCCGGAGCCTGGGGAAACAGATAATTGGGTCACAGTCAGGAGAGGGAAGGGCAAGAAGCAGGTGCTAGACAGTACCCCAGTTGCTGTCCCCTTAACAATAAGTACTCCTGTTTGAGTACTGTTGGGAGAGATGGCCTACATGGGGGAAGCAACAGTAGCCATGCCTCTGGCACAGAAGGGTAGGGAAAGGAGGAGGAAGGCAGTAGTGATAGGTGACTCTATAGTTAAGAGGGCAGAGAGGCGATTCTGTGGACGCAGGAAAGGAATGCGAATGGTGGTTGCCGCCCAGGTGCCAGGGTCCAGGATGTTTCTGATTGTGTCCGCAATACCTTGACGTGGGAAGGACAACAGCCAAAGGTTGGAATACATATTGGTACCAACGATGTAGGTAGGAAAAGGGAGGAGGTCCTGAAAACAGATTATAAGGAGGTAGGAAGAAAGTTGAGAAGCAGGACCTCAAAGATAGTAATCTCGGGATTACTGCCTGTGCAACGTGACGGTGAGTATAGGAATAGGATGAGGTGGAGGATAAATGTGTGGCTGAGGGATTGGAGCAGGGGACAGGGATTCAGATTTCTGGATCATTGGGACCTCTTTTGAGGCAGGTGTGACCTGTACAAAAAGGACGGCTTGCACTTGAATCCCAGGGGGACCAATATCCTGGTGGGGAGTTTTGCTAAGGCTCTTGAGGAGAGTTTAAACTAGAATTACTGGAGGATGGAAACCGAACTGAAGTGAAGGAGTAAAAGGAGGTTGTCTCACAAATAGAGAAAGCTTGGAGACAGTGCAAAAAGGAGGATAGGCAGGTGATAGAGAACGTATGTGCTCAGACCGATGGTTTGAAATGTGTCTATTTTAATGCAAGGGGTATTATGAACAAAGTGGATGAGCTTAGAGCATGGATCAGTACTTGGAGATATGATGTTGTGGCCTTTACAGAGACTTGGATGGCTCAGGGACAGGAATGGTTACTTCAAGTGCTGGGTTTTAGATGTTTTAGAAAGGACAGGGAGGGAGGCAAAAGAGGTGGGGGCGTGGCACTGTTGATCAGAGATAGTGTCACAGCGGCAGAAAGGATGGATGCTATGGAGGGATTGTGCATGGAGTCTCTGTGGGTGGAGGTTAGGAAAAGGAAGTGGTCAATAACTTTACTGGGTGTTTTTATAGGCCGCCTAATGGTAACAGGGACATTGAGGAGCAGATAGGGAAACTGATCCTCGAAAGGTGTAATAATATCAGAGTTGTCGTGATGGGAGATTTTAATTTCCCAAATATCGATCGGCATCTCCCTAGAGCGAGGGGTTTAGATGGGGTGGAGTTTGTTAAGTGTGTGCAGGAAGGTTTCTTGACACAATATGTAGACAAGCCTAAAAGTGGAGAGGCTGTACTTGATCTGATATTGGGAAATGAACCTGGTCAGGTGTCAGGTCTCTCAGTGGGAGAGCATTTTGGAGATAATGATCACAATTCTATCTCCTTTACCATAGCAGTGGCGAGGGGTAGGAACAGACAAGTTAGGGAAATGTTTAATTGGAATAAGGGGAAATTTGAGGCTATCAGGCCGGAACTAGAAAGCATAAATTGGAAACAGATGTTCTCAGGGAAAAGTACAGATGAAATGTGGCAAATGTTCAGAGGATATTTGTGTGGAATTCTGCATAGGTACGTTCCAATGAGACAGGGAAAGGATGGTAGGGTACTGGAACCGTGGTGTACAAAGGCTGTTTTAAAATTCATCAAGAAAAAAAGAAGGGGTTGCGAACAGTTCAAAAAACTAGGTAATGATAGAGATATAGAAGAATTTGGAGCAAGAAAGCTGCGAGTGAATTGCTGATTTTTCAAAGCAAAGGGAGTTTTTTTACTAGTCGTGTTAAAGAGAGATGAGACTGCACAGGCATGTAACGTCTGCCAGTAGAGCGCGAAAGGTTTAAAAAGGCAAGGAATCTTCAACGGTTTTTAATCTGGACCAAGAAGACTGTGAATGAACTGCTGATTTTTTGGAGCGAAGGGAGTTTTTTACTACTTGGTTTAAAGAGAGGCGAGACTGCGCAGGCATGTGACATCAGCCAGTAGAGCATGAAAGGTTTAAAAAGAAGACCGCCGTATCCGGCGGGCAGTGGAGTGAGAGGCAGCAGAGTGACAGGGTTTGGGCTCAACAGGCTTAGGTGGTAACGGGATGAGGCGAGGTAGGTAGTACGTGTGTGAGGCCAGTTTTCTGTGCTCGGTGTCAGATGTGGGGGTTCCTGGAGTCTCCCGGCCTTCGGGATGGCCATATCTGCGCCAGGTGTGTCGAGCTGCAGCTCCTGAGGGACCGAGTTAGGGAATTGGAGATGCACTTAATGACCTTCGCCTAGTCAGGGAGAGTGAGGAGGTGATAGAGAGGAGTTACAGGCAGGTGGTCAAACTGGGGAGACAGACAAGTGGGTAACAGTCAGGAGAGGGAAGGGGAAGAGTCAGGTACTAGAGAGTACCCCTGTGGCTGTACCCCCTGACAATAAGTACTCCTATTTTAGTACTGTTGCGGGAGATGGCCTACCTGGGGGAAGCAACAGTGGCCGTGCCTCTGGCTCAGAAGGGTAGGGAAAGGAGGAGGAAGGCAGTAGTAATAGGGGACTCAATAGTTAGGGGGTCAGATGGGTGATTCTGTGGACACAGGTGTTACATACCCGTGACACGTGACAGTGGTGTACTTGTCACGTGACAGGTGCTGAAGCTATACTGGACTTGAGGTAATGGTCTTGTGATGGTGAAGTGACATCATTTTCCTGCCAGTAGAGGTCATGTGACAGGTTTTTTTTTTACAGGGTATAAAAGGAGGACCCCTCCCTGTGAGGAGGGGCAGTTTGTGGCTGGATTTGCCATGTTGACTTCATGCCACTGCGTGATTTAATGTTATGACGCAGTTTAGTTGAAAGATGGAGTTTTATTTAATGCCTAAAGTTTAAAAGGTCATTGCCAGCAGTTTCTTTATTATACTGCTAGTTGAAAGTCAGTGGAGAGTGAAGATCGGAGTTCGGGAGTTAAAAGATCGAGGAAAGTCGATTTCGACGGTGAAACAAGTTCGATCTTGTTTGATCCTCATTCGGAAGGAATTTGTTGTCTGTGCTCATGTTAATCCCTGTGAAATAGCCAAAAGGATTGGGTACAGTTTTGTAAAGGAAAGGTCAGTGCCTTTAAGCCGTTTCATTTTCCATCTTCGTAAGTTCTTTGTGGGAAAAGTATAGTTCGACTGGGAACCGCAGCAAAATGATGTGAAAGAGAATTTAAATCGTCTTAAAAAGTCTCTCCCTTAAATGGACTGTAAGCATTTTGAACTTTTGCAATACTACTTTGAAGAACTGTGTTTGCAACATCGCTTTAAAAACTGTTTAAGCTTCATTGCTTTAAGAACTGTTTAAGCTGCCGCACAACAGCTGACTTCCGGTTACGTGAGTGGTTTGTTTACTTTTGGGGTTTGTTTTTCAGTGTTTAATAAATGTTTTATTTGTTATAAAAACCCCTGCCACTCATATATTTATTGTTGCTGAATCCGTAACACAGGAAAGAAACTCGGATGGTAGTTTGCCTCCCAGGTGCAGGGTCCGGGATGTTTCCGATCGCATCCAAGATATCCTGCGGTGGGAGGGAGAGGTCATGATACATTTTGGTACCAATGACATAGGCAGGAAAAGGGAAGAGGTCCTGAAAAAAGACTACAGGGAGTTAGGAAGGAAGTTGAGAAGCAGGTCCACAAGGGTAGTAATCTTGGTATTACTGCCTGTGCCGCACGACAGTGAGAATAGCAATAGGATGAGGTGGAGGATAAATGCGTGGCTGGGGGATTGGAGCAGGGGGCAGGGATTCAGATTTCTGGATCATAGGGACCTCTTTTGGGGCCAGTGTGACCTGTACAAAAAGGATGGGTTACACTTGAATCCCAGGGGGACCAATATCCTGGCGGGGAAGTTTGCTAAGGTTACTAGGGAGAGTTTAAGCTAGTATTGTTGGGGGGTGGGAACAAAACTGAAGAGACCGGGGAAGAGGAGGTTGGCTCAAAAATAGAGAAAGCTTGTAGACAGTGCGAGAGGGAGGATAGGCAGGTGATAGAGAACGTATGTGCTCAGACCGATGGTTTGAGATCTGTCTATTTTAACACAAGGAGTGTTGTGAACAAAGTGGATGAGCTTAGAGTGTGGATCAGTACTTGCAGATATGACGTGGTGGCCATTACAGAGACTTGGATGGCTCAGGGACGGGACTGGTTATTTCACGTGCCGGGTTTTAGATGTTTCAGAAAGGACAGGGAGGGAGGCAAAAGAGGTGGGGGCGTGGCACTGTTGATCAGCGATAGTGTCACAGCTGCAGAAAGGATGGATGCCATGGAGGGATTGTGCATGGAGTCTCTGTGGGTGGAGGTTAGGAAAAGGAAGTGGTCAATAACTTTACTGGGTGTTTTTATAGGCCGCCTGATAGTAACAGGGATATTGAGGATCAAATAGGGAAACTGATCCTCGAAAGGTGTAATAATATCAGAGTTGTCGTGATGGGAGATTTTAATTTCCCAAATATCGATTGGCATCTCCCCAGAGTGAGGGGTTTAGGTGGGGTGGAGTTTGTAATGTGTGTTCAGGAAGGTTTCTTGACACGATATGTAGATAAGCCTACAAGAGGAGAGGCTGTACTTGATTTGGTATTGGGAAATGAACCTGGTCAGGTGTCAGGTCTCAGTGGGAGAGCATTTTGGAGATAGTGATCATAATTCTATCTCCTTTACAATAACATTGGAGACGGATAGGAACAGACAAAGTAGAAAAGCGTTTAATTGGAGTCAAGGGAATTATGAGGCTATCAGGCAGGAAATTGGAAACATGTTCTCAGGGAAAAGTATGGAAAAAATGCGGCAAATATTCAGGGGATATTTGTGTAGAGTTCTGTATAAGTATGTTCCAATGAGACAGGGAAGTTTTGGTTGGGTACAGGAACCATGGTGTACAAAGGCTGTAATAAATCTAGTCAAGAAGAAAAGAAAAGCTTATAAACGATTTAGAGAGCTAGGTAATGTTAGAGATCCAGAAGATTATAAGTCTATTAGGAAGGAGCTTAAGAAGGAAAGGAGAGCCAGAAGATGCCATGAAAAGGCCTTGGTGGGCAGAATTAAGAAAAACCCCAATGCATTCTGCAAGTATGTGAAGAGCAAAAGGATAAGACATGAAAGAATAGGACCTATCAAGTGTGACAGTGGGAAAGTGTGTATGGAACCGGAGGAAATAGCAGAGGTACTTAATGAATACTTTACTTCAGTATTCACTATGGAAAAGGATCTTGGTGATTGTAGTGATGACTTGCAGCAGACTGAAAAGCTTGAGCATGTAGATATTAAGAAAGAGGATGTGCTGGAGCTTTTGGAAAGCATCAAGTTTGATAAGTTGTTGGGACCAGATGAAATGTACCCAGGCTACTGTGGGAAGAGAGGGAGGGGATTGCTAAGCCTCTGGAGATGATCTTTGCATCATCAATGGGGATGTAAGAGGTTTCAGAGGATTGGAGGGTTGTGGATATTGTTCCTTTATTCAAGAAAGGGAGTAGAGATAGCCCAGGAAATTATAGACCAGTGAGTCTTACTTCAGTGGTTGGTAATTTGATGGAGAAGATCCTGAGAGGCAGGATTTATGAACATTTAGTGAGGTATAATATGATTAGCAGCAGTCAGCATGGCTTTGTCAAGGGCAGTTGGTGCCTTACGAGCCTGATTGAATTTTTTGAGGATGTGACATTGATGAAGGAAGAGCAGTAGATGTAGTGTATATGGATTTCAGCAAGGCATTTGATAAGGTACCCCACACAAGGCTTACTGAGAAAGTAAAGAAGCATGGGATCCAAGGGGACATTACTTTCTGGATCCAGAACTTAGCTTGCACACAAGTGTGGTTGTAGATGGGTCATATTCTGCATGGAGGTTGGTGACCAGTGGTGTGCCTCAGGGATCTGTCAAGGACCCCTTCTCTTCGAGATTTTTATAAATGAAAGTAATCTCCCTGGATGAGGAAGTGGAGAGATGGGTTAGTAAATTTGCTGATGACCCAAAGGTTGGGGGTGTTGTAGATAGTGTGGAGGGTTGTCAGAGGTTACAGTGGGATATCGATAGGATGCAAAACTGGGCTGAGAGGTGGCAGATGGAGTTCAACCCAGAGGTGGTTCATTTGGGTAGGTCAAATATGATGGCAGAATATAGTATTAATGGTAAGACTTTTGGCAGTGTGGAGGATCAGAGGGATCTTGGGGTCCGAATCCATAGGACACTCAAAGCTGCCTCACAAGTTAACTATGTGGTTAAGAAGGCATACGGTGTTTTGGCCTTCATTAACTGTGGAAATGACTTCAAGAGCTGAGAGATAATGTTACAGCTATACTGGACCCTAGTCAGACCTCACTTGGAGTACTGTGATCAATTCTAGGTCATCTGACTACAGGAAGGATGTGGAAATATAGAAAGGATGCAAAGGAGATTTAAAAGGATGTTGCCTGGATTTGGGAGCATGCCTTATGAAAATAGGTTGAGGGAATTTGGCCTTCTCTCCTTGGAGTGATGTAGGATGAGATGTGACCTGATAGAGGTGTATAAGGTGATGATAGGCATTGACTGTGTCGATAGGCAGAGGCTTTTTCCCAGGGATGAAATGACTAACACGAGAGGGCACAGTTTTAAGGTGAGGGGATGTCAGGGGTAAGTTTTTTCTTACGCAGAGAGATGAGTTCGTGGAATGGACTGCTGGTGACTGTGGTGGGTGTGGATACAACAGGGCTTTTAAGAAGCTCCTGGATAGGTACATGGAACTTAGAAAGTTAGAGGGCTATGGCTAACCCGAGGTAATTTCTAATGCAAGTACATGTTCGGCACAGCATTGTGGGCTTGTATCATCTCTCACTATTGCCTTGATCTCATCCTTAATTAAGAGCGCTACCCCACCTCCCTTTCCTTCCTGCTTATCCATTTGTATTACCTGATAGCCTTGCATATTTACTTCCCACCCTCTCCACCCTGCAACCACATTCCTGTAACGGCCACTACATCATACCCCTTTGTACTGATTTATGCCATAATTTCACTGACCTTACTTTGAATACTAAAGGCATTCAGATAAAGTGCCTGTCATGAAGATACTAAGTAAGAACTCCAGAGTGACTTCAAGTTTCATTTTAAGAACTTACTAACATGATATTATGGAGTGTCTGCAGCAGTCTACACCACCAACAGAGCTCTGATTTTTTGGGTTATACGGTGCTCATATTTATTCAGCAAGACAAACAACTTTCACATGATTTTGTTCAGTATCCCACAGATAGTAGATGATCAATTGTTGAAAATTTATGTCAATTGTCTCTCAGCGCGAGTCTAACAATCCTCTTTATTTTTAGTTATCAGGACTCAGAATTTATTCCCGGATGCATCCTCCTTCCTGGTTCCATGGGCTTCATATCCTGTCTATTTGATTTCCTGATGTTGTGATTATCATCCAAGGTTATTCTTGACATGCATCAGCAGTCTTAAGTCCAACTGCTCCAGAATGGCTAAGTATCCCATCATACACTAGTTTTAACCATTTCCACCACAAATCCCTCTTTGTTGATCTTTCTTATCAACACTTAAAGATTCGTATTCCCTTCGTTCTGAAAAGGGGGCCCATAACCCACTGGGTAAGGGTGCATTCTTAAATATTCCTCTTCATTGTAACTATCCTCTTCCGTGGTGAGATTGTGCATAGAGTAATGCTACCGTCTCCCCTGACTTTGACTTTGTGCAGGCGCAGACCCAGGGAATGCATAGTTGTATGACACAATGAACTACCACCGCTAAGCTGACCAGGGCAATGAGGCCGTAAAAGAGGGGCTGCAACCCAGAAAATATTCCTTCGCCTAACACTGACCTAACATTAGCTAAAGAAATCCCAGCCTTCTGAAGGGGCTTGAGAGTTCAGTCTATGTATTTCATCTCATAGCTGGGTCATATGTTCTAACACATGGGTCATATTTTCTGAAGCATCGGGTACATATGTGCAACATTCTTTCCCCACTAACGCACAGACCCCTCCTTCCCAGGCTAATACGTAGTCTAGAGCCATTCTGTTCCACAAGGTCACCAATCAAAGATTTTGCATTTCTTGGTTCAGAGTGACAAATCCCTTATAGTCTCATTGGTCAACTGCCCGTTCTAAACTTATATTGTCTATTGTATGGACATTGTTTACTGCACTTCACCAGGGGAATAATCCTGATAATGTCTTATTATTAGGACTGGAAAGGAAAAGGACAGAAGCCAGACTAAAATTCCTTCTTCTTCAGCCCTTTATTTCAACCACTTATCCCCTCCCAGCTTCTTCCTTCATTCCCTCACCTGGTCTCACCTGTCACCTTGTACTCCTTCTCTTCCTTGACTTCTTCTTCTGGCTTCTACCCTTCCTTTCTAGCCTCGATGAAGGATCTCAGCCCAAAAAGTGGCTTATTCCGCTGTGGAGAACAGACAATTAACATTTTGAATCAAGACACTTAATCAGGACTGGACAGGAAGGGGGAAGAAGCCAGGATGAGGAAGAGGGTCGTGGGGAAGGAGTACAAGGTGGCAGGTGATAGGTGAAACCAGGTGAGGGGGCAAGTGGGTGGCTGGTTAGGATATGGGGGAATGACATAAGAAAATAGTAGGTGATAGCTGGAAGAGGTAAAGATTAGATTGCTGCCTGTACGTTGCTGAGTTTAGGGCAGGTCCCCTATCTCCGGTGGTATTCAGGGCTTCCTTCATCATGTCAGCATCTTCTTCTCAGTTTTCACTACTGTCAGTCATGCAAGTCCCAGGTGGAGACTCAGGAATACTGCCATACTCAGATGTAGAAGGATTCTTCACTGCTGTTCCTGTAACAATTTTGTTAGCCCTGAGCTGAGCCCCTTAACCTGGAGGACCACTGGACCACTCTTAGTCAATCCTCTATCCTCTGTCCTGTCTGGCTTGGGTAACCCTCCCAAGAGCCAAAGCAGGTAGCCCTGACTCCAGCCAACATAGTTGTCTGAGTCATTGAGGCACACAAGCCTCCAAACCAGGACAAGGTTGTGGTCCTCTTGAAGGGGAAGAGGTGAAAGGGCTGAAGATAAAGTAATCTATTAGGAGAGGAGAGTCGACGATAGGAGAAAGGGCACAAGAGAGAGCTGATAGACAGGTGAGCAGAAGAGGTAAAAGGGTAACCAGAATAGTTGTCTAGTCCTGTTAAAGCATCTCAGACCGAAATGTCAACTGCTTATTCCCCATCCTGCATCTTGTGTGTGTTACTCTGGATTTCTAGTATCTGTAGAACCTCTTGTGTTGCTGATTTGGAGATTCAGCTCTGGATACTGAGGGGTGTTAGGACAGGCATTGGGATTGAAGATGGTCTGAAATCTTGAGGAAGGGTGGCAGAGGATGGAATTTTGACGTTCCCTAAAGACAGCTACACTCTCAATGTAAATAGGCCTGATGCAAGTTCAACTAATCAAAAGTTTGTTGGTCTCATGAACAGAGTGAGCATAATAAATGCAGAATTGGTCCTTTGTATGAACTTCACTCCATCCTAATAGTTGCTACTACTAAAGGTAAGAGCATAAAACATCTGTCAGTACCCACTCACAAAATGCTGAAGGAACTCAGCAGGTCAGGCAGAATCCATGGAAATGAATAAAGAGTTGATATGTCAGGTCATGATGAAGGTTCTTGGTCTGAATCATCAGCTGGTGATTCATTTTCATAGATGCTGCCTGACCAGCTGAATTCCATCAGCATTCTGTGTGTGGTACTCTGAATCTCCAAAGCCCTCTGAGGCAGAGAATTCTGCCAATTCCCCACCCTCTGGGTGAAAAATTTTTCTTCATTTTTGTCCTAACCGTATTCTGACCATGTAAAGCCCTGTCTCGAGACTCTAAGCCGGGGAAATGTCTTTCTTCCTGCAGTCTGTCCAGTACTGCTGTTGTAGTTCCTTACCCACCCTCCTCTCTCGGTGTCAAAAAACTACATCTGATCTCCCCTCCCTATATGTTCCTCCAATCACAATAAAATTATGCCCTCTCATATTAACTTATTCCACCATGGAAAAACAGCACTGTGTCTTCACTCTACTGCCTCTTATACACCTCTATCCAGCCACCTCTCATCTCCTTTTCTCCAAGAAGCTCTAGTTTGCTCAATCTTTCCTCATAACATATTTTCTGTAATAAACCACACGGTATAGGAACAGAATAATGCCATTTGGCTCATCAAGTCTGTATTCTTCAATTACGTGAAGAACAAAAGAATGACAGGAGTGAAGGTAGGACTGATTAGAGATAAAGGTGGGATGATGTGCCTGGAGGCTGTGGAAATGAGCGAGGTCCTCAATGAATACTTCTCTTTGGTATTCACCAATGAGAGGGAACTTGTTGACGGTGAGGACAATACGAGTGAGGTTGATGTTCTGGAGCATGTTGATATTAAGGGAGAGGAGGTATTGGAGTTGTTAAAATACATTAGGATGGATAAGTCCCTGGGGCCTGATGGAATATTCCCCAGGCTGCTCCACGAGGTGAGGGAAGAGATTGCTGAGCCTCTGGCTAGGATCTTTATGTCCTCGTTGTCCACAGGAATGGTACCGCAGGATTGCAGGGAGGTGAATGTTGTCCCCTTGTTCAAAAAAGGTAGTTGGGATAGTCCGGGTAATTATAGACCAGTCAGCCTTACGTCTGTGGTGGGAAAGCTGTTGGAAAAGATTCTTAGAGATAGGATCTATGGGCATTTAGCGAATCATGGTCTGATCAAGGACAGTCAGCATGGCTTTGTGAAGGGCAGATCGTGTCTAACAAGCCTGATAGAGTTCTTTGAGGAGGTGACCAGGCATATAGATGAGGGTAGTGCAGTGGATGTGATCTACATGGATTTTAGTAAGGCATTTCACAAGGTTCCACACGTAGGCTTATTCAGAAAGTCAGAAGGCACGGGATCCAGGGAAGTTTGGCCAGGTAGATTCAGAATTGGCTTGCCTGCAGAAGGCAGAGGGTTGTGGTGGAGAGAGTACATTCAGATTGGAGGGTTGTGACTAGTGGTGTCTCACAAGGATCTGTTCTGGGACCTCTACTTTTCGTGATTTTTATTAATGACCTGGATGTGGGGGTAGAAGGGTGGGTTGGCAAGTTTGCAGACGACACAAAGGTTGGTGGTGTTGTTGATAGTGTAGAGGATTGTTGAAGATTGCAGAGACATTGATAGGATGCAGAAGTGGGTTGAGCAGTGGCAGATGGAGTTCAACCCGGAGAAGTGTGAGGTGGTACACTTTGGAAGGACCAAGGCAGAATACAAAGTAAATGACAGGATACTTGGTAGTGTGGAGGAGCAGAGGGATCTGGGGGTATATGTCCACAGATCCCTGAAAGTTGCCTCACAGGTAGATAGGGTAGTTAAGAAAGCTTATGGGGTGTTAGCTTTCATAAGTCGAGGTATAGAGTTTAAGAGACGTGATGTAATGATGCAGCTCTAAAAAACTCTAGTTAGGCCACACTTGGAGTACTGTGTCCATTTCTGGTCGCATCAGTATAGGAAGGATGTGGAAGCATTGGAAAGGGTACAGAGGAGATTTACCAGGATGCTGCCTGGTTTAGAGAGTATGGATTATGATTAGAGATTAAGGGAGCTAGGGCTTTACTCTTTGGAGAGAAGGAGGATGAGAGGAGACATGATAGAGATGGACATGATATTAAGAGGAATAGACAGAGTGGACAGCCGGCACCTCTTCCCCAGGGCACCACTGCACAGTACAAGAGGACATGGCTTTAAGGTAAGGGGATGGAAGTTCAAGGGGGATATTAGAGGAGGGTTTTTCACTCGGAGAGTGGTTGGTGCGTGGAATGCACTGCTTGAGTCAGTGGTGGATGCAGACACACTAGTGAAGTTTAAGAGACTACTAGACAAGTATATGGAGGAATGTAAGGTGTGGAGGTTATATATGAGGCAGTGTTTGAGGGTCAACACAACATTGTGAGCCAAAGGGCCCGTAATGTGCTGTACTATTCTATGTTCTATTAGCGGAGGAACAATTGATTCACAGATTGAGAGGAAGCTTTGGACAGGTCGGGGAGAAGAGTTTTAAAAAAGAGCATTTGCAGGGCTCAGCACATTAGTGGTGGACCAATTGATTCAGGATATATTAGCAGGAGCAAATGAGAGTAAAGCAGGGTCAAAGCAGAACGCCCATTGTGTGAGTGGACCAGTGTAGGAATGGGAACTTGAGGTTTTGGCTCACGAGGCTCCGACAGGGAGGGACAGGTCAGTATCAGGTAAGACTGTTGTTGTGGTTGAATAAAAGTCACTAAATTACAGCTAATTAAATAAAGTAGGGATAATGCAGGATCAGGAGATGTGTTGTAGCTACATGATGTGGGAGCTGGTGGACCCCATTGTGGTTTTTGGTGCCCACATCTGCAGCAACTGGTTATTTCTTCAGCGGTTTGAACGGGGCACGACTGCACAAACGCATGGATGTCAGCCAGTGAAAACAGCGAGAAGAGTTTAAAAAGAAGACAGATTCAACATCAGAGAAGAAGGAGACAGACTAGGAAGGCTTTGGCTCAATGGGGCTTTGACGATAACGGGTCGAGGCGAGGTAGGTTACCTGTGTAGAATACAGACAGAAAGTATGTGTGTGAGGCCAGATTTCTGTGCTCGGTGTCAGTTGTAGGAGATCCAGGAGATTCCCAGCCTCCTGAACAGCCACATTTGCACCGGGTGTGTCGAACTGCAGCTCCTTAGAGACCATGTTGAGGAAATGGAGATGCAGCTCGATGACCTTCATCTGGTCAGTCAGAGTGAGGAGCTGATACAGAGGAGACGTAGGCAGGTAGTCACTCCGGAGCCTGGGGAAACAGATAATTGGGTCACAGTCAGGAGAGGGAAGGGCAAGAAGCAGGTGCTAGACAGTACCCCAGTTGCTGTCCCCTTAACAATAAGTACTCCTGTTTGAGTACTGTTGGGAGAGATAGCCTACATGGGGGAAGCAACAGTAGCCATGCCTCTGGCACAGAAGGGTAGGGAAAGGAGGAGGAAGGCAGTAGTGATAGGTGACTCTATAGTTAAGAGGGCAGAGAGGCGATTCTGTGGACGCAGGAAAGGAATGCGAATGGTGGTTGCCGCCCAGGTGCCAGGGTCCAGGATGTTTCTGATTGTGTCCGCAATACCTTGACGTGGGAAGGACAACAGCCAAAGGTTGGAATACATATTGGTACCAACGATGTAGGTAGGAAAAGGGAGGAGGTCCTGAAAACAGATTATAAGGAGGTAGGAAGAAAGTTGAGAAGCAGGACCTCAAAGATAGTAATCTCGGGATTACTGCCTGTGCAACGTGACGGTGAGTATAGGAATAGGATGAGGTGGAGGATAAATGTGTGGCTGAGGGATTGGAGCAGGGGACAGGGATTCAGATTTCTGGATCATTGGGACCTCTTTTGAGGCAGGTGTGACCTGTACAAAAAGGACGGCTTGCACTTGAATCCCAGGGGGACCAATATCCTGGTGGGGAGTTTTGCTAAGGCTCTTGAGGAGAGTTTAAACTAGAATTACTGGAGGATGGAAACCGAACTGAAGTGAAGGAGTAAAAGGAGGTTGTCTCACAAATAGAGAAAGCTTGGAGACAGTGCAAAAAGGAGGATAGGCAGGTGATAGAGAACGTATGTGCTCAGACCGATGGTTTGAAATGTGTCTATTTTAATGCAAGGGGTATTATGAACAAAGTGGATGAGCTTAGAGCATGGATCAGTACTTGGAGATATGATGTTGTGGCCTTTACAGAGACTTGGATGGCTCAGGGACAGGAATGGTTACTTCAAGTGCTGGGTTTTAGATGTTTTAGAAAGGACAGGGAGGGAGGCAAAAGAGGTGGGGGCGTGGCACTGTTGATCAGAGATAGTGTCACAGCGGCAGAAAGGATGGATGCTATGGAGGGATTGTGCATGGAGTCTCTGTGGGTGGAGGTTAGGAAAAGGAAGTGGTCAATAACTTTACTGGGTGTTTTTATAGGCCGCCTAATGGTAACAGGGACATTGAGGAGCAGATAGGGAAACTGATCCTCGAAAGGTGTAATAATATCAGAGTTGTCGTGATGGGAGATTTTAATTTCCCAAATATCGATCGGCATCTCCCTAGAGCGAGGGGTTTAGATGGGGTGGAGTTTGTTAAGTGTGTGCAGGAAGGTTTCTTGACACAATATGTAGACAAGCCTAAAAGTGGAGAGGCTGTACTTGATCTGATATTGGGAAATGAACCTGGTCAGGTGTCAGGTCTCTCAGTGGGAGAGCATTTTGGAGATAATGATCACAATTCTATCTCCTTTACCATAGCAGTGGCGAGGGGTAGGAACAGACAAGTTAGGGAAATGTTTAATTGGAATAAGGGGAAATTTGAGGCTATCAGGCCGGAACTAGAAAGCATAAATTGGAAACAGATGTTCTCAGGGAAAAGTACAGATGAAATGTGGCAAATGTTCAGAGGATATTTGTGTGGAATTCTGCATAGGTACGTTCCAATGAGACAGGGAAAGGATGGTAGGGTACTGGAACCGTGGTGTACAAAGGCTGTTTTAAAATTCATCAAGAAAAAAAGAAGGGGTTGCGAACAGTTCAAAAAACTAGGTAATGATAGAGATATAGAAGAATTTGGAGCAAGAAAGCTGCGAGTGAATTGCTGATTTTTCAAAGCAAAGGGAGTTTTTTTACTAGTCGTGTTAAAGAGAGATGAGACTGCACAGGCATGTAACGTCTGCCAGTAGAGCGCGAAAGGTTTAAAAAGGCAAGGAATCTTCAACGGTTTTTAATCTGGACCAAGAAGACTGTGAATGAACTGCTGATTTTTTGGAGCGAAGGGAGTTTTTTACTACTTGGTTTAAAGAGAG
This sequence comes from Hypanus sabinus, assembly GCF_030144855.1. Taxonomy (NCBI): domain Eukaryota; kingdom Metazoa; phylum Chordata; class Chondrichthyes; order Myliobatiformes; family Dasyatidae; genus Hypanus; species Hypanus sabinus. The sequence continues at coordinate 172,440,620 of NC_082710.1, read as the reverse complement.
GCGAGACTGCGCAGGCATGTGACATCAGCCAGTAGAGCATGAAAGGTTTAAAAAGAAGACCGCCGTATCCGGCGGGCAGTGGAGTGAGAGGCAGCAGAGTGACAGGGTTTGGGCTCAACAGGCTTAGGTGGTAACGGGATGAGGCGAGGTAGGTAGTACGTGTGTGAGGCCAGTTTTCTGTGCTCGGTGTCAGATGTGGGGGTTCCTGGAGTCTCCCGGCCTTCGGGATGGCCATATCTGCGCCAGGTGTGTCGAGCTGCAGCTCCTGAGGGACCGAGTTAGGGAATTGGAGATGCACTTAATGACCTTCGCCTAGTCAGGGAGAGTGAGGAGGTGATAGAGAGGAGTTACAGGCAGGTGGTCAAACTGGGGAGACAGACAAGTGGGTAACAGTCAGGAGAGGGAAGGGGAAGAGTCAGGTACTAGAGAGTACCCCTGTGGCTGTACCCCCTGACAATAAGTACTCCTATTTTAGTACTGTTGCGGGAGATGGCCTACCTGGGGGAAGCAACAGTGGCCGTGCCTCTGGCTCAGAAGGGTAGGGAAAGGAGGAGGAAGGCAGTAGTAATAGGGGACTCAATAGTTAGGGGGTCAGATGGGTGATTCTGTGGACACAGGTGTTACATACCCGTGACACGTGACAGTGGTGTACTTGTCACGTGACAGGTGCTGAAGCTATACTGGACTTGAGGTAATGGTCTTGTGATGGTGAAGTGACATCATTTTCCTGCCAGTAGAGGTCATGTGACAGGTTTTTTTTTTACAGGGTATAAAAGGAGGACCCCTCCCTGTGAGGAGGGGCAGTTTGTGGCTGGATTTGCCATGTTGACTTCATGCCACTGCGTGATTTAATGTTATGACGCAGTTTAGTTGAAAGATGGAGTTTTATTTAATGCCTAAAGTTTAAAAGGTCATTGCCAGCAGTTTCTTTATTATACTGCTAGTTGAAAGTCAGTGGAGAGTGAAGATCGGAGTTCGGGAGTTAAAAGATCGAGGAAAGTCGATTTCGACGGTGAAACAAGTTCGATCTTGTTTGATCCTCATTCGGAAGGAATTTGTTGTCTGTGCTCATGTTAATCCCTGTGAAATAGCCAAAAGGATTGGGTACAGTTTTGTAAAGGAAAGGTCAGTGCCTTTAAGCCGTTTCATTTTCCATCTTCGTAAGTTCTTTGTGGGAAAAGTATAGTTCGACTGGGAACCGCAGCAAAATGATGTGAAAGAGAATTTAAATCGTCTTAAAAAGTCTCTCCCTTAAATGGACTGTAAGCATTTTGAACTTTTGCAATACTACTTTGAAGAACTGTGTTTGCAACATCGCTTTAAAAACTGTTTAAGCTTCATTGCTTTAAGAACTGTTTAAGCTGCCGCACAACAGCTGACTTCCGGTTACGTGAGTGGTTTGTTTACTTTTGGGGTTTGTTTTTCAGTGTTTAATAAATGTTTTATTTGTTATAAAAACCCCTGCCACTCATATATTTATTGTTGCTGAATCCGTAACACAGGAAAGAAACTCGGATGGTAGTTTGCCTCCCAGGTGCAGGGTCCGGGATGTTTCCGATCGCATCCAAGATATCCTGCGGTGGGAGGGAGAGGTCATGATACATTTTGGTACCAATGACATAGGCAGGAAAAGGGAAGAGGTCCTGAAAAAAGACTACAGGGAGTTAGGAAGGAAGTTGAGAAGCAGGTCCACAAGGGTAGTAATCTTGGTATTACTGCCTGTGCCACACGACAGTGAGAATAGCAATAGGATGAGGTGGAGGATAAATGCGTGGCTGGGGGATTGGAGCAGGGGGCAGGGATTCAGATTTCTGGATCATAGGGACCTCTTTTGGGGCCGGTGTGACCTGTACAAAAAGGATGGGTTACACTTGAATCCCAGGGGGACCAATATCCTGGCGGGGAAGTTTGCTAAGGTTACTAGGGAGAGTTTAAGCTAGTATTGTTGGGGGGTGGGAACAAAACTGAAGAGACCGGGGAAGAGGAGGTTGGCTCAAAAATAGAGAAAGCTTGTAGACAGTGCGAGAGGGAGGATAGGCAGGTGATAGAGAACGTATGTGCTCAGACCGATGGTTTGAGATCTGTCTATTTTAACACAAGGAGTGTTGTGAACAAAGTGGATGAGCTTAGAGTGTGGATCAGTACTTGCAGATATGACGTGGTGGCCATTACAGAGACTTGGATGGCTCAGGGACGGGACTGGTTATTTCACGTGCCGGGTTTTAGATGTTTCAGAAAGGACAGGGAGGGAGGCAAAAGAGGTGGGGGCGTGGCACTGTTGATCAGCGATAGTGTCACAGCTGCAGAAAGGATGGATGCCATGGAGGGATTGTGCATGGAGTCTCTGTGGGTGGAGGTTAGGAAAAGGAAGTGGTCAATAACTTTACTGGGTGTTTTTATAGGCCGCCTGATAGTAACAGGGATATTGAGGATCAAATAGGGAAACTGATCCTCGAAAGGTGTAATAATATCAGAGTTGTCGTGATGGGAGATTTTAATTTCCCAAATATCGATTGGCATCTCCCCAGAGTGAGGGGTTTAGGTGGGGTGGAGTTTGTAATGTGTGTTCAGGAAGGTTTCTTGACACGATATGTAGATAAGCCTACAAGAGGAGAGGCTGTACTTGATTTGGTATTGGGAAATGAACCTGGTCAGGTGTCAGGTCTCAGTGGGAGAGCATTTTGGAGATAGTGATCATAATTCTATCTCCTTTACAATAACATTGGAGACGGATAGGAACAGACAAAGTAGAAAAGCGTTTAATTGGAGTCAAGGGAATTATGAGGCTATCAGGCAGGAAATTGGAAACATGTTCTCAGGGAAAAGTATGGAAAAAATGCGGCAAATATTCAGGGGATATTTGTGTAGAGTTCTGTATAAGTATGTTCCAATGAGACAGGGAAGTTTTGGTTGGGTACAGGAACCATGGTGTACAAAGGCTGTAATAAATCTAGTCAAGAAGAAAAGAAAAGCTTATAAACGATTTAGAGAGCTAGGTAATGTTAGAGATCCAGAAGATTATAAGTCTATTAGGAAGGAGCTTAAGAAGGAAAGGAGAGCCAGAAGATGCCATGAAAAGGCCTTGGTGGGCAGAATTAAGAAAAACCCCAATGCATTCTGCAAGTATGTGAAGAGCAAAAGGATAAGACATGAAAGAATAGGACCTATCAAGTGTGACAGTGGGAAAGTGTGTATGGAACCGGAGGAAATAGCAGAGGTACTTAATGAATACTTTACTTCAGTATTCACTATGGAAAAGGATCTTGGTGATTGTAGTGATGACTTGCAGCAGACTGAAAAGCTTGAGCATGTAGATATTAAGAAAGAGGATGTGCTGGAGCTTTTGGAAAGCATCAAGTTTGATAAGTTGTTGGGACCAGATGAAATGTACCCAGGCTACTGTGGGAAGAGAGGGAGGGGATTGCTAAGCCTCTGGAGATGATCTTTGCATCATCAATGGGGATGTAAGAGGTTTCAGAGGATTGGAGGGTTGTGGATATTGTTCCTTTATTCAAGAAAGGGAGTAGAGATAGCCCAGGAAATTATAGACCAGTGAGTCTTACTTCAGTGGTTGGTAATTTGATGGAGAAGATCCTGAGAGGCAGGATTTATGAACATTTAGTGAGGTATAATATGATTAGCAGCAGTCAGCATGGCTTTGTCAAGGGCAGTTGGTGCCTTACGAGCCTGATTGAATTTTTTGAGGATGTGACATTGATGAAGGAAGAGCAGTAGATGTAGTGTATATGGATTTCAGCAAGGCATTTGATAAGGTACCCCACACAAGGCTTACTGAGAAAGTAAAGAAGCATGGGATCCAAGGGGACATTACTTTCTGGATCCAGAACTTAGCTTGCACACAAGTGTGGTTGTAGATGGGTCATATTCTGCATGGAGGTTGGTGACCAGTGGTGTGCCTCAGGGATCTGTCAAGGACCCCTTCTCTTCGAGATTTTTATAAATGAAAGTAATCTCCCTGGATGAGGAAGTGGAGAGATGGGTTAGTAAATTTGCTGATGACCCAAAGGTTGGGGGTGTTGTAGATAGTGTGGAGGGTTGTCAGAGGTTACAGTGGGATATCGATAGGATGCAAAACTGGGCTGAGAGGTGGCAGATGGAGTTCAACCCAGAGGTGGTTCATTTGGGTAGGTCAAATATGATGGCAGAATATAGTATTAATGGTAAGACTTTTGGCAGTGTGGAGGATCAGAGGGATCTTGGGGTCCGAATCCATAGGACACTCAAAGCTGCCTCACAAGTTAACTATGTGGTTAAGAAGGCATACGGTGTTTTGGCCTTCATTAACTGTGGAAATGACTTCAAGAGCTGAGAGATAATGTTACAGCTATACTGGACCCTAGTCAGACCTCACTTGGAGTACTGTGATCAATTCTAGGTCATCTGACTACAGGAAGGATGTGGAAATATAGAAAGGATGCAAAGGAGATTTAAAAGGATGTTGCCTGGATTTGGGAGCATGCCTTATGAAAATAGGTTGAGGGAATTTGGCCTTCTCTCCTTGGAGTGATGTAGGATGAGATGTGACCTGATAGAGGTGTATAAGGTGATGATAGGCATTGACTGTGTCGATAGGCAGAGGCTTTTTCCCAGGGATGAAATGACTAACACGAGAGGGCACAGTTTTAAGGTGAGGGGATGTCAGGGGTAAGTTTTTTCTTACGCAGAGAGATGAGTTCGTGGAATGGACTGCTGGTGACTGTGGTGGGTGTGGATACAACAGGGCTTTTAAGAAGCTCCTGGATAGGCACATGGAACTTAGAAAGTTAGAGGGCTATGGCTAACCCGAGGTAATTTCTAATGCAAGTACATGTTCGGCACAGCATTGTGGGCTTGTATCATCTCTCACTATTGCCTTGATCTCATCCTTAATTAAGAGCGCTACCCCACCTCCCTTTCCTTCCTGCTTATCCATTTGTATTACCTGATAGCCTTGCATATTTACTTCCCACCCTCTCCACCCTGCAACCACATTCCTGTAACGGCCACTACATCATACCCCTTTGTACTGATTTATGCCATAATTTCACTGACCTTACTTTGAATACTAAAGGCATTCAGATAAAGTGCCTGTCATGAAGATACTAAGTAAGAACTCCAGAGTGACTTCAAGTTTCATTTTAAGAACTTACTAACATGATATTATGGAGTGTCTGCAGCAGTCTACACCACCAACAGAGCTCTGATTTTTTGGGTTATACGGTGCTCATATTTATTCAGCAAGACAAACAACTTTCACATGATTTTGTTCAGTATCCCACAGATAGTAGATGATCAATTGTTGAAAATTTATGTCAATTGTCTCTCAGCGCGAGTCTAACAATCCTCTTTATTTTTAGTTATCAGGACTCAGAATTTATTCCCGGATGCATCCTCCTTCCTGGTTCCATGGGCTTCATATCCTGTCTATTTGATTTCCTGATGTTGTGATTATCATCCAAGGTTATTCTTGACATGCATCAGCAGTCTTAAGTCCAACTGCTCCAGAATGGCTAAGTATCCCATCATACACTAGTTTTAACCATTTCCACCACAAATCCCTCTTTGTTGATCTTTCTTATCAACACTTAAAGATTCGTATTCCCTTCGTTCTGAAAAGGGGGCCCATAACCCACTGGGTAAGGGTGCATTCTTAAATATTCCTCTTCATTGTAACTATCCTCTTCCGTGGTGAGATTGTGCATAGAGTAATGCTACCGTCTCCCCTGACTTTGACTTTGTGCAGGCGCAGACCCAGGGAATGCATAGTTGTATGACACAATGAACTACCACCGCTAAGCTGACCAGGGCAATGAGGCCGTAAAAGAGGGGCTGCAACCCAGAAAATATTCCTTCGCCTAACACTGACCTAACATTAGCTAAAGAAATCCCAGCCTTCTGAAGGGGCTTGAGAGTTCAGTCTATGTATTTCATCTCATAGCTGGGTCATATGTTCTAACACATGGGTCATATTTTCTGAAGCATCGGGTACATATGTGCAACATTCTTTCCCCACTAACGCACAGACCCCTCCTTCCCAGGCTAATACGTAGTCTAGAGCCATTCTGTTCCACAAGGTCACCAATCAAAGATTTTGCATTTCTTGGTTCAGAGTGACAAATCCCTTATAGTCTCATTGGTCAACTGCCCGTTCTAAACTTATATTGTCTATTGTATGGACATTGTTTACTGCACTTCACCAGGGGAATAATCCTGATAATGTCTTATTATTAGGACTGGAAAGGAAAAGGACAGAAGCCAGACTAAAATTCCTTCTTCTTCAGCCCTTTATTTCAACCACTTATCCCCTCCCAGCTTCTTCCTTCATTCCCTCACCTGGTCTCACCTGTCACCTTGTACTCCTTCTCTTCCTTGACTTCTTCTTCTGGCTTCTACCCTTCCTTTCTAGCCTCGATGAAGGATCTCAGCCCAAAAAGTGGCTTATTCCGCTGTGGAGAACAGACAATTAACATTTTGAATCAAGACACTTAATCAGGACTGGACAGGAAGGGGGAAGAAGCCAGGATGAGGAAGAGGGTCGTGGGGAAGGAGTACAAGGTGGCAGGTGATAGGTGAAACCAGGTGAGGGGGCAAGTGGGTGGCTGGTTAGGATATGGGGGAATGACATAAGAAAATAGTAGGTGATAGCTGGAAGAGGTAAAGATTAGATTGCTGCCTGTACGTTGCTGAGTTTAGGGCAGGTCCCCTATCTCCGGTGGTATTCAGGGCTTCCTTCATCATGTCAGCATCTTCTTCTCAGTTTTCACTACTGTCAGTCATGCAAGTCCCAGGTGGAGACTCAGGAATACTGCCATACTCAGATGTAGAAGGATTCTTCACTGCTGTTCCTGTAACAATTTTGTTAGCCCTGAGCTGAGCCCCTTAACCTGGAGGACCACTGGACCACTCTTAGTCAATCCTCTATCCTCTGTCCTGTCTGGCTTGGGTAACCCTCCCAAGAGCCAAAGCAGGTAGCCCTGACTCCAGCCAACATAGTTGTCTGAGTCATTGAGGCACACAAGCCTCCAAACCAGGACAAGGTTGTGGTCCTCTTGAAGGGGAAGAGGTGAAAGGGCTGAAGATAAAGTAATCTATTAGGAGAGGAGAGTCGACGATAGGAGAAAGGGCACAAGAGAGAGCTGATAGACAGGTGAGCAGAAGAGGTAAAAGGGTAACCAGAATAGTTGTCTAGTCCTGTTAAAGCATCTCAGACCGAAATGTCAACTGCTTATTCCCCATCCTGCATCTTGTGTGTGTTACTCTGGATTTCTAGTATCTGTAGAACCTCTTGTGTTGCTGATTTGGAGATTCAGCTCTGGATACTGAGGGGTGTTAGGACAGGCATTGGGATTGAAGATGGTCTGAAATCTTGAGGAAGGGTGGCAGAGGATGGAATTTTGACGTTCCCTAAAGACAGCTACACTCTCAATGTAAATAGGCCTGATGCAAGTTCAACTAATCAAAAGTTTGTTGGTCTCATGAACAGAGTGAGCATAATAAATGCAGAATTGGTCCTTTGTATGAACTTCACTCCATCCTAATAGTTGCTACTACTAAAGGTAAGAGCATAAAACATCTGTCAGTACCCACTCACAAAATGCTGAAGGAACTCAGCAGGTCAGGCAGAATCCATGGAAATGAATAAAGAGTTGATATGTCAGGTCATGATGAAGGTTCTTGGTCTGAATCATCAGCTGGTGATTCATTTTCATAGATGCTGCCTGACCAGCTGAATTCCATCAGCATTCTGTGTGTGGTACTCTGAATCTCCAAAGCCCTCTGAGGCAGAGAATTCTGCCAATTCCCCACCCTCTGGGTGAAAAATTTTTCTTCATTTTTGTCCTAACCGTATTCTGACCATGTAAAGCCCTGTCTCGAGACTCTAAGCCGGGGAAATGTCTTTCTTCCTGCAGTCTGTCCAGTACTGCTGTTGTAGTTCCTTACCCACCCTCCTCTCTCGGTGTCAAAAAACTACATCTGATCTCCCCTCCCTATATGTTCCTCCAATCACAATAAAATTATGCCCTCTCATATTAACTTATTCCACCATGGAAAAACAGCACTGTGTCTTCACTCTACTGCCTCTTATACACCTCTATCCAGCCACCTCTCATCTCCTTTTCTCCAAGAAGCTCTAGTTTGCTCAATCTTTCCTCATAACATATTTTCTGTAATAAACCACACGGTATAGGAACAGAATAATGCCATTTGGCTCATCAAATCTGCATTCTTCAATTACGTGAAGAACAAAAGAATGACAGGAGTGAAGGTAGGACTGATTAGAGATAAAGGTGGGATGATGTGCCTGGAGGCTGTGGAAATGAGCGAGGTCCTCAATGAATACTTCTCTTTGGTATTCACCAATGAGAGGGAACTTGTTGACGGTGAGGACAATACGAGTGAGGTTGATGTTCTGGAGCATGTTGATATTAAGGGAGAGGAGGTATTGGAGTTGTTAAAATACATTAGGATGGATAAGTCCCTGGGGCCTGATGGAATATTCCCCAGGCTGCTCCACGAGGTGAGGGAAGAGATTGCTGAGCCTCTGGCTAGGATCTTTATGTCCTCGTTGTCCACAGGAATGGTACCGCAGGATTGCAGGGAGGTGAATGTTGTCCCCTTGTTCAAAAAAGGTAGTTGGGATAGTCCGGGTAATTATAGACCAGTCAGCCTTACGTCTGTGGTGGGAAAGCTGTTGGAAAAGATTCTTAGAGATAGGATCTATGGGCATTTAGCGAATCATGGTCTGATCAAGGACAGTCAGCATGGCTTTGTGAAGGGCAGATCGTGTCTAACAAGCCTGATAGAGTTCTTTGAGGAGGTGACCAGGCATACAGATGAGGGTAGTGCAGTGGATGTGATCTACATGGATTTTAGTAAGGCATTTCACAAGGTTCCACACGTAGGCTTATTCAGAAAGTCAGAAGGCACGGGATCCAGGGAAGTTTGGCCAGGTAGATTCAGAATTGGCTTGCCTGCAGAAGGCAGAGGGTTGTGGTGGAGAGAGTACATTCAGATTGGAGGGTTGTGACTAGTGGTGTCTCACAAGGATCTGTTCTGGGACCTCTACTTTTCGTGATTTTTATTAATGACCTGGATGTGGGGGTAGAAGGGTGGGTTGGCAAGTTTGCAGACGACACAAAGGTTGGTGGTGTTGTTGATAGTGTAGAGGATTGTTGAAGATTGCAGAGACATTGATAGGATGCAGAAGTGGGTTGAGCAGTGGCAGATGGAGTTCAACCCGGAGAAGTGTGAGGTGGTACACTTTGGAAGGACCAAGGCAGAATACAAAGTAAATGACAGGATACTTGGTAGTGTGGAGGAGCAGAGGGATCTGGGGGTACATGTCCACAGATCCCTGAAAGTTGCCTCACAGGTAGATAGGGTAGTTAAGAAAGCTTATGGGGTGTTAGCTTTCATAAGTCGAGGTATAGAGTTTAAGAGACGTGATGTAATGATGCAGCTCTAAAAAACTCTAGTTAGGCCACACTTGGAGTACTGTGTCCATTTCTGGTCGCATCAGTATAGGAAGGATGTGGAAGCATTGGAAAGGGTACAGAGGAGATTTACCAGGATGCTGCCTGGTTTAGAGAGTATGGATTATGATTAGAGATTAAGGGAGCTAGGGCTTTACTCTTTGGAGAGAAGGAGGATGAGAGGAGACATGATAGAGATGGACATGATATTAAGAGGAATAGACAGAGTGGACAGCCGGCACCTCTTCCCCAGGGCACCACTGCACAGTACAAGAGGACATGGCTTTAAGGTAAGGGGATGGAAGTTCAAGGGGGATATTAGAGGAGGGTTTTTCACTCGGAGAGTGGTTGGTGCGTGGAATGCACTGCTTGAGTCAGTGGTGGATGCAGACACACTAGTGAAGTTTAAGAGACTACTAGACAAGTATATGGAGGAATGTAAGGTGTGGAGGTTATATATGAGGCAGTGTTTGAGGGTCAACACAACATTGTGAGCCAAAGGGCCCGTAATGTGCTGTACTATTCTATGTTCTATTAGCGGAGGAACAATTGATTCACAGATTGAGAGGAAGCTTTGGACAGGTCGGGGAGAAGAGTTTTAAAAAAGAGCATTTGCAGGGCTCAGCACATTAGTGGTGGACCAATCGATTCAGGATATATTAGCAGGAGCAAATGAGAGTAAAGCAGGGTCAAAGCAGAACGCCCATTGTGTGAGTGGACCAGTGTAGGAATGGGAACTTGAGGTTTTGGCTCACGAGGCTCCGACAGGGAGGGACAGGTCAGTATCAGGTAAGACTGTTGTTGTGGTTGAATAAAAGTCACTAAATTACAGCTAATTAAATAAAGTAGGGATAATGCAGGATCAGGAGATGTGTTGTAGCTACATGATGTGGGAGCTGGTGGACCCCATTGTGGTTTTTGGTGACCACATCTGCAGCAACTGGTTATTTCTTCAGCGGTTTGAACGGGGCACGACTGCACAAACGCATGGATGTCAGCCAGTGAAAACAGCGAGAAGAGTTTGAAAAGAAGACAGATTCAACATCAGAGAAGAAGGAGACAGACTAGGAAGGCTTTGGCTCAATGGGGCTTTGACGATAACGGGTCGAGGCGAGGTAGGTTACCTGTGTAGAATACAGACAGAAAGTATGTGTGTGAGGCCAGATTTCTGTGCTCGGTGTCAGTTGTAGGAGATCCAGGAGATTCCCAGCCTCCTGAACAGCCACATTTGCACCGGGTGTGTCGAACTGCAGCTCCTTAGAGACCATGTTGAGGAAATGGAGATGCAGCTCGATGACCTTCATCTGGTCAGTCAGAGTGAGGAGCTGATACAGAGGAGACGTAGGCAGGTAGTCACTCCGGAGCCTGGGGAAACAGATAATTGGGTCACAGTCAGGAGAGGGAAGGGCAAGAAGCAGGTGCTAGACAGTACCCCAGTTGCTGTCCCCTTAACAATAAGTACTCCTGTTTGAGTACTGTTGGGAGAGATGGCCTACATGGGGGAAGCAACAGTAGCCATGCCTCTGGCACAGAAGGGTAGGGAAAGGAGGAGGAAGGCAGTAGTGATAGGTGACTCTATAGTTAAGAGGGCAGAGAGGCGATTCTGTGGACGCAGGAAAGGAATGCGAATGGTGGTTGCCGCCCAGGTGCCAGGGTCCAGGATGTTTCTGATTGTGTCCGCAATACCTTGACGTGGGAAGGACAACAGCCAAAGGTTGGAATACATATTGGTACCAACGATGTAGGTAGGAAAAGGGAGGAGGTCCTGAAAACAGATTATAAAGAGGTAGGAAGAAAGTTGAGAAGCAGGACCTCAAAGATAGTAATCTCGGGATTACTGCCTGTGCAACGTGACGGTGAGTATAGGAATAGGATGAGGTGGAGGATAAATGTGTGGCTGAGGGATTGGAGCAGGGGACAGGGATTCAGATTTCTGGATCATTGGGACCTCTTTTGAGGCAGGTGTGACCTGTACAAAAAGGACGGCTTGCACTTGAATCCCAGGGGGACCAATATCCTGGTGGGGAGTTTTGCTAAGGCTCTTGAGGAGAGTTTAAACTAGAATTACTGGAGGATGGAAACCGAACTGAAGTGAAGGAGTAAAAGGAGGTTGTCTCACAAATAGAGAAAGCTTGGAGACAGTGCAAAAAGGAGGATAGGCAGGTGATAGAGAACGTATGTGCTCAGACCGATGGTTTGAAATGTGTCTATTTTAATGCAAGGGGTATTATGAACAAAGTGGATGAGCTTAGAGCATGGATCAGTACTTGGAGATATGATGTTGTGGCCTTTACAGAGACTTGGATGGCTCAGGGACAGGAATGGTTACTTCAAGTGCTGGGTTTTAGATGTTTTAGAAAGGACAGGGAGGGAGGCAAAAGAGGTGGGGGCGTGGCACTGTTGATCAGAGATAGTGTCACAGCGGCAGAAAGGATGGATGCTATGGAGGGATTGTGCATGGAGTCTCTGTGGGTGGAGGTTAGGAAAAGGAAGTGGTCAATAACTTTACTGGGTGTTTTTATAGGCCGCCTAATGGTAACAGGGACATTGAGGAGCAGATAGGGAAACTGATCCTCGAAAGGTGTAATAATATCAGAGTTGTCGTGATGGGAGATTTTAATTTCCCAAATATCGATCGGCATCTCCCTAGAGCGAGGGGTTTAGATGGGGTGGAGTTTGTTAAGTGTGTGCAGGAAGGTTTCTTGACACAATATGTAGACAAGCCTAAAAGTGGAGAGGCTGTACTTGATCTGATATTGGGAAATGAACCTGGTCAGGTGTCAGGTCTCTCAGTGGGAGAGCATTTTGGAGATAATGATCACAATTCTATCTCCTTTACCATAGCAGTGGCGAGGGGTAGGAACAGACAAGTTAGGGAAATGTTTAATTGGAATAAGGGGAAATTTGAGGCTATCAGGCCGGAACTAGAAAGCATAAATTGGAAACAGATGTTCTCAGGGAAAAGTACAGATGAAATGTGGCAAATGTTCAGAGGATATTTGTGTGGAATTCTGCATAGGTACGTTCCAATGAGACAGGGAAAGGATGGTAGGGTACTGGAACCGTGGTGTACAAAGGCTGTTTTAAAATTCATCAAGAAAAAAAGAAGGGGTTGCGAACAGTTCAAAAAACTAGGTAATGATAGAGATATAGAAGAATTTGGAGCAAGAAAGCTGCGAGTGAATTGCTGATTTTTCAAAGCAAAGGGAGTTTTTTTACTAGTCGTGTTAAAGAGAGATGAGACTGCACAGGCATGTAACGTCTGCCAGTAGAGCGCGAAAGGTTTAAAAAGGCAAGGAATCTTCAACGGTTTTTAATCTGGACCAAGAAGACTGTGAATGAACTGCTGATTTTTTGGAGCGAAGGGAGTTTTTTACTACTTGGTTTAAAGAGAGGCGAGACTGCGCAGGCATGTGACATCAGCCAGTAGAGCATGAAAGGTTTAAAAAGAAGACCGCCGTATCCGGCGGGCAGTGGAGTGAGAGGCAGCAGAGTGACAGGGTTTGGGCTCAACAGGCTTAGGTGGTAACGGGATGAGGCGAGGTAGGTAGTACGTGTGTGAGGCCAGTTTTCTGTGCTCGGTGTCAGATGTGGGGGTTCCTGGAGTCTCCCGGCCTTCGGGATGGCCATATCTGCGCCAGGTGTGTCGAGCTGCAGCTCCTGAGGGACCGAGTTAGGGAATTGGAGATGCACTTAATGACCTTCGCCTAGTCAGGGAGAGTGAGGAGGTGATAGAGAGGAGTTACAGGCAGGTGGTCAAACTGGGGAGACAGACAAGTGGGTAACAGTCAGGAGAGGGAAGGGGAAGAGTCAGGTACTAGAGAGTACCCCTGTGGCTGTACCCCCTGACAATAAGTACTCCTATTTTAGTACTGTTGCGGGAGATGGCCTACCTGGGGGAAGCAACAGTGGCCGTGCCTCTGGCTCAGAAGGGTAGGGAAAGGAGGAGGAAGGCAGTAGTAATAGGGGACTCAATAGTTAGGGGGTCAGATGGGTGATTCTGTGGACACAGGTGTTACATACCCGTGACACGTGACAGTGGTGTACTTGTCACGTGACAGGTGCTGAAGCTATACTGGACTTGAGGTAATGGTCTTGTGATGGTGAAGTGACATCATTTTCCTGCCAGTAGAGGTCATGTGACAGGTTTTTTTTTTACAGGGTATAAAAGGAGGACCCCTCCCTGTGAGGAGGGGCAGTTTGTGGCTGGATTTGCCATGTTGACTTCATGCCACTGCGTGATTTAATGTTATGACGCAGTTTAGTTGAAAGATGGAGTTTTATTTAATGCCTAAAGTTTAAAAGGTCATTGCCAGCAGTTTCTTTATTATACTGCTAGTTGAAAGTCAGTGGAGAGTGAAGATCGGAGTTCGGGAGTTAAAAGATCGAGGAAAGTCGATTTCGACGGTGAAACAAGTTCGATCTTGTTTGATCCTCATTCGGAAGGAATTTGTTGTCTGTGCTCATGTTAATCCCTGTGAAATAGCCAAAAGGATTGGGTACAGTTTTGTAAAGGAAAGGTCAGTGCCTTTAAGCCGTTTCATTTTCCATCTTCGTAAGTTCTTTGTGGGAAAAGTATAGTTCGACTGGGAACCGCAGCAAAATGATGTGAAAGAGAATTTAAATCGTCTTAAAAAGTCTCTCCCTTAAATGGACTGTAAGCATTTTGAACTTTTGCAATACTACTTTGAAGAACTGTGTTTGCAACATCGCTTTAAAAACTGTTTAAGCTTCATTGCTTTAAGAACTGTTTAAGCTGCCGCACAACAGCTGACTTCCGGTTACGTGAGTGGTTTGTTTACTTTTGGGGTTTGTTTTTCAGTGTTTAATAAATGTTTTATTTGTTATAAAAACCCCTGCCACTCATATATTTATTGTTGCTGAATCCGTAACACAGGAAAGAAACTCGGATGGTAGTTTGCCTCCCAGGTGCAGGGTCCGGGATGTTTCCGATCGCATCCAAGATATCCTGCGGTGGGAGGGAGAGGTCATGATACATTTTGGTACCAATGACATAGGCAGGAAAAGGGAAGAGGTCCTGAAAAAAGACTACAGGGAGTTAGGAAGGAAGTTGAGAAGCAGGTCCACAAGGGTAGTAATCTTGGTATTACTGCCTGTGCCACACGACAGTGAGAATAGCAATAGGATGAGGTGGAGGATAAATGCGTGGCTGGGGGATTGGAGCAGGGGGCAGGGATTCAGATTTCTGGATCATAGGGACCTCTTTTGGGGCCGGTGTGACCTGTACAAAAAGGATGGGTTACACTTGAATCCCAGGGGGACCAATATCCTGGCGGGGAAGTTTGCTAAGGTTACTAGGGAGAGTTTAAGCTAGTATTGTTGGGGGGTGGGAACAAAACTGAAGAGACCGGGGAAGAGGAGGTTGGCTCAAAAATAGAGAAAGCTTGTAGACAGTGCGAGAGGGAGGATAGGCAGGTGATAGAGAACGTATGTGCTCAGACCGATGGTTTGAGATCTGTCTATTTTAACACAAGGAGTGTTGTGAACAAAGTGGATGAGCTTAGAGTGTGGATCAGTACTTGCAGATATGACGTGGTGGCCATTACAGAGACTTGGATGGCTCAGGGACGGGACTGGTTATTTCACGTGCCGGGTTTTAGATGTTTCAGAAAGGACAGGGAGGGAGGCAAAAGAGGTGGGGGCGTGGCACTGTTGATCAGCGATAGTGTCACAGCTGCAGAAAGGATGGATGCCATGGAGGGATTGTGCATGGAGTCTCTGTGGGTGGAGGTTAGGAAAAGGAAGTGGTCAATAACTTTACTGGGTGTTTTTATAGGCCGCCTGATAGTAACAGGGATATTGAGGATCAAATAGGGAAACTGATCCTCGAAAGGTGTAATAATATCAGAGTTGTCGTGATGGGAGATTTTAATTTCCCAAATATCGATTGGCATCTCCCCAGAGTGAGGGGTTTAGGTGGGGTGGAGTTTGTAATGTGTGTTCAGGAAGGTTTCTTGACACGATATGTAGATAAGCCTACAAGAGGAGAGGCTGTACTTGATTTGGTATTGGGAAATGAACCTGGTCAGGTGTCAGGTCTCAGTGGGAGAGCATTTTGGAGATAGTGATCATAATTCTATCTCCTTTACAATAACATTGGAGACGGATAGGAACAGACAAAGTAGAAAAGCGTTTAATTGGAGTCAAGGGAATTATGAGGCTATCAGGCAGGAAATTGGAAACATGTTCTCAGGGAAAAGTATGGAAAAAATGCGGCAAATATTCAGGGGATATTTGTGTAGAGTTCTGTATAAGTATGTTCCAATGAGACAGGGAAGTTTTGGTTGGGTACAGGAACCATGGTGTACAAAGGCTGTAATAAATCTAGTCAAGAAGAAAAGAAAAGCTTATAAACGATTTAGAGAGCTAGGTAATGTTAGAGATCCAGAAGATTATAAGTCTATTAGGAAGGAGCTTAAGAAGGAAAGGAGAGCCAGAAGATGCCATGAAAAGGCCTTGGTGGGCAGAATTAAGAAAAACCCCAATGCATTCTGCAAGTATGTGAAGAGCAAAAGGATAAGACATGAAAGAATAGGACCTATCAAGTGTGACAGTGGGAAAGTGTGTATGGAACCGGAGGAAATAGCAGAGGTACTTAATGAATACTTTACTTCAGTATTCACTATGGAAAAGGATCTTGGTGATTGTAGTGATGACTTGCAGCAGACTGAAAAGCTTGAGCATGTAGATATTAAGAAAGAGGATGTGCTGGAGCTTTTGGAAAGCATCAAGTTTGATAAGTTGTTGGGACCAGATGAAATGTACCCAGGCTACTGTGGGAAGAGAGGGAGGGGATTGCTAAGCCTCTGGAGATGATCTTTGCATCATCAATGGGGATGTAAGAGGTTTCAGAGGATTGGAGGGTTGTGGATATTGTTCCTTTATTCAAGAAAGGGAGTAGAGATAGCCCAGGAAATTATAGACCAGTGAGTCTTACTTCAGTGGTTGGTAATTTGATGGAGAAGATCCTGAGAGGCAGGATTTATGAACATTTAGTGAGGTATAATATGATTAGCAGCAGTCAGCATGGCTTTGTCAAGGGCAGTTGGTGCCTTACGAGCCTGATTGAATTTTTTGAGGATGTGACATTGATGAAGGAAGAGCAGTAGATGTAGTGTATATGGATTTCAGCAAGGCATTTGATAAGGTACCCCACACAAGGCTTACTGAGAAAGTAAAGAAGCATGGGATCCAAGGGGACATTACTTTCTGGATCCAGAACTTAGCTTGCACACAAGTGTGGTTGTAGATGGGTCATATTCTGCATGGAGGTTGGTGACCAGTGGTGTGCCTCAGGGATCTGTCAGGGACCCCTTCTCTTCGAGATTTTTATAAATGAAAGTAATCTCCCTGGATGAGGAAGTGGAGAGATGGGTTAGTAAATTTGCTGATGACCCAAAGGTTGGGGGTGTTGTAGATAGTGTGGAGGGTTGTCAGAGGTTACAGTGGGATATCGATAGGATGCAAAACTGGGCTGAGAAGTGGCAGATGGAGTTCAACCCAGAGGTGGTTCATTTGGGTAGGTCAACTATGATGGCAGAATATAGTATTAATGGTAAGACTTTTGGCAGTGTGGAGGATCAGAGGGATCTTGGGGTCCGAATCCATAGGACACTCAAAGCTGCCTCACAAGTTAACTATGTGGTTAAGAAGGCATACGGTGTTTTGGCCTTCATTAACTGTGGAAATGACTTCAAGAGCTGAGAGATAATGTTACAGCTATACTGGACCCTAGTCAGACCTCACTTGGAGTACTGTGATCAATTCTAGGTCATCTGACTACAGGAAGGATGTGGAAATATAGAAAGGATGCAAAGGAGATTTAAAAGGATGTTGCCTGGATTTGGGAGCATGCCTTATGAAAATAGGTTGAGGGAATTTGGCCTTCTCTCCTTGGAGTGATGTAGGATGAGATGTGACCTGATAGAGGTGTATAAGGTGATGATAGGCATTGACTGTGTCGATAGGCAGAGGCTTTTTCCCAGGGATGAAATGACTAACACGAGAGGGCACAGTTTTAAGGTGAGGGGATGTCAGGGGTAAGTTTTTTCTTACGCAGAGAGATGAGTTCGTGGAATGGACTGCTGGTGACTGTGGTGGGTGTGGATACAACAGGGCTTTTAAGAAGCTCCTGGATAGGTACATGGAACTTAGAAAGTTAGAGGGCTATGGCTAACCCGAGGTAATTTCTAATGCAAGTACATGTTCGGCACAGCATTGTGGGCTTGTATCATCTCTCACTATTGCCTTGATCTCATCCTTAATTAAGAGCGCTACCCCACCTCCCTTTCCTTCCTGCTTATCCATTTGTATTACCTGATAGCCTTGCATATTTACTTCCCACCCTCTCCACCCTGCAACCACATTCCTGTAACAGCCACTACATCATACCCCTTTGTACTGATTTATGCCATAATTTCACTGACCTTACTTTGAATACTAAAGGCA
This sequence comes from Hypanus sabinus, assembly GCF_030144855.1. NCBI lineage: Eukaryota > Metazoa > Chordata > Chondrichthyes > Myliobatiformes > Dasyatidae > Hypanus > Hypanus sabinus. The sequence continues at coordinate 172,422,678 of NC_082710.1, read as the reverse complement.
TTCAGATAAAGTGCCTGTCATGAAGATACTAAGTAAGAACTCCAGAGTGACTTCAAGTTTCATTTTAAGAACTTACTAACATGATATTATGGAGTGTCTGCAGCAGTCTACACCACCAACAGAGCTCTGATTTTTTGGGTTATACGGTGCTCATATTTATTCAGCAAGACAAACAACTTTCACATGATTTTGTTCAGTATCCCACAGATAGTAGATGATCAATTGTTGAAAATTTATGTCAATTGTCTCTCAGCGCGAGTCTAACAATCCTCTTTATTTTTAGTTATCAGGACTCAGAATTTATTCCCGGATGCATCCTCCTTCCTGGTTCCATGGGCTTCATATCCTGTCTATTTGATTTCCTGATGTTGTGATTATCATCCAAGGTTATTCTTGACATGCATCAGCAGTCTTAAGTCCAACTGCTCCAGAATGGCTAAGTATCCCATCATACACTAGTTTTAACCATTTCCACCACAAATCCCTCTTTGTTGATCTTTCTTATCAACACTTAAAGATTCGTATTCCCTTCGTTCTGAAAAGGGGGCCCATAACCCACTGGGTAAGGGTGCATTCTTAAATATTCCTCTTCATTGTAACTATCCTCTTCCGTGGTGAGATTGTGCATAGAGTAATGCTACCATCTCCCCTGACTTTGACTTTGTGCAGGCGCAGACCCAGGGAATGCATAGTTGTATGACACAATGAACTACCACCGCTAAGCTGACCAGGGCAATGAGGCCGTAAAAGAGGGGCTGCAACCCAGAAAATATTCCTTCGCCTAACACTGACCTAACATTAGCTAAAGAAATCCCAGCCTTCTGAAGGGGCTTGAGAGTTCAGTCTATGTATTTCATCTCATAGCTGGGTCATATGTTCTAACACATGGGTCATATTTTCTGAAGCATCGGGTACATATGTGCAACATTCTTTCCCCACTAACGCACAGACCCCTCCTTCCCAGGCTAATACGTAGTCTAGAGCCATTCTGTTCCACAAGGTCACCAATCAAAGATTTTGCATTTCTTGGTTCAGAGTGACAAATCCCTTATAGTCTCATTGGTCAACTGCCCGTTCTAAACTTATATTGTCTATTGTATGGACATTGTTTACTGCACTTCACCAGGGGAATAATCCTGATAATGTCTTATTATTAGGACTGGAAAGGAAAAGGACAGAAGCCAGACTAAAATTCCTTCTTCTTCAGCCCTTTATTTCAACCACTTATCCCCTCCCAGCTTCTTCCTTCATTCCCTCACCTGGTCTCACCTGTCACCTTGTACTCCTTCTCTTCCTTGACTTCTTCTTCTGGCTTCTACCCTTCCTTTCTAGCCTCGATGAAGGATCTCAGCCCAAAAAGTGGCTTATTCCGCTGTGGAGAACAGACAATTAACATTTTGAATCAAGACACTTAATCAGGACTGGACAGGAAGGGGGAAGAAGCCAGGATGAGGAAGAGGGTCGTGGGGAAGGAGTACAAGGTGGCAGGTGATAGGTGAAACCAGGTGAGGGGGCAAGTGGGTGGCTGGTTAGGATATGGGGGAATGACATAAGAAAATAGTAGGTGATAGCTGGAAGAGGTAAAGATTAGATTGCTGCCTGTACGTTGCTGAGTTTAGGGCAGGTCCCCTATCTCCGGTGGTATTCAGGGCTTCCTTCATCATGTCAGCATCTTCTTCTCAGTTTTCACTACTGTCAGTCATGCAAGTCCCAGGTGGAGACTCAGGAATACTGCCATACTCAGATGTAGAAGGATTCTTCACTGCTGTTCCTGTAACAATTTTGTTCTACCAGTTAGGGTTGTTAGCCCTGAGCTGAGCCCCTTAACCTGGAGGACCACTGGACCACTCTTAGTCAATCCTCTATCCTCTGTCCTGTCTGGCTTGGGTAACCCTCCCAAGAGCCAAAGCAGGTAGCCCTGACTCCAGCCAACATAGTTGTCTGAGTCATTGAGGCACACAAGCCTCCAAACCAGGACAAGGTTGTGGTCCTCTTGAAGGGGAAGAGGTGAAAGGGCTGAAGATAAAGTAATCTATTAGGAGAGGAGAGTCGACGATAGGAGAAAGGGCACAAGAGAGAGCTGATAGACAGGTGAGCAGAAGAGGTAAAAGGGTAACCAGAATAGTTGTCTAGTCCTGTTAAAGCATCTCAGACCGAAATGTCAACTGCTTATTCCCCATCCTGCATCTTGTGTGTGTTACTCTGGATTTCTAGTATCTGTAGAACCTCTTGTGTTGCTGATTTGGAGATTCAGCTCTGGATACTGAGGGGTGTTAGGACAGGCATTGGGATTGAAGATGGTCTGAAATCTTGAGGAAGGGTGGCAGAGGATGGAATTTTGACGTTCCCTAAAGACAGCTACACTCTCAATGTAAATAGGCCTGATGCAAGTTCAACTAATCAAAAGTTTGTTGGTCTCATGAACAGAGTGAGCATAATAAATGCAGAATTGGTCCTTTGTATGAACTTCACTCCATCCTAATAGTTGCTACTACTAAAGGTAAGAGCATAAAACATCTGTCAGTACCCACTCACAAAATGCTGAAGGAACTCAGCAGGTCAGGCAGAATCCATGGAAATGAATAAAGAGTTGATATGTCAGGTCATGATGAAGGTTCTTGGTCTGAATCATCAGCTGGTGATTCATTTTCATAGATGCTGCCTGACCAGCTGAATTCCATCAGCATTCTGTGTGTGGTACTCTGAATCTCCAAAGCCCTCTGAGGCAGAGAATTCTGCCAATTCCCCACCCTCTGGGTGAAAAATTTTTCTTCATTTTTGTCCTAACCGTATTCTGACCATGTAAAGCCCTGTCTCGAGACTCTAAGCCGGGGAAATGTCTTTCTTCCTGCAGTCTGTCCAGTACTGCTGTTGTAGTTCCTTACCCACCCTCCTCTCTCGGTGTCAAAAAACTACATCTGATCTCCCCTCCCTATATGTTCCTCCAATCACAATAAAATTATGCCCTCTCATATTAACTTATTCCACCATGGAAAAACAGCACTGTGTCTTCACTCTACTGCCTCTTATACACCTCTATCCAGCCACCTCTCATCTCCTTTTCTCCAAGAAGCTCTAGTTTGCTCAATCTTTCCTCATAACATATTTTCTGTAATAAACCACACGGTATAGGAACAGAATAATGCCATTTGGCTCATCAAATCTGCATTCTTCAATTACGTGAAGAACAAAAGAATGACAGGAGTGAAGGTAGGACTGATTAGAGATAAAGGTGGGATGATGTGCCTGGAGGCTGTGGAAATGAGCGAGGTCCTCAATGAATACTTCTCTTTGGTATTCACCAATGAGAGGGAACTTGTTGACGGTGAGGACAATACGAGTGAGGTTGATGTTCTGGAGCATGTTGATATTAAGGGAGAGGAGGTATTGGAGTTGTTAAAATACATTAGGATGGATAAGTCCCTGGGGCCTGATGGAATATTCCCCAGGCTGCTCCACGAGGTGAGGGAAGAGATTGCTGAGCCTCTGGCTAGGATCTTTATGTCCTCGTTGTCCACAGGAATGGTACCGCAGGATTGCAGGGAGGTGAATGTTGTCCCCTTGTTCAAAAAAGGTAGTTGGGATAGTCCGGGTAATTATAGACCAGTCAGCCTTACGTCTGTGGTGGGAAAGCTGTTGGAAAAGATTCTTAGAGATAGGATCTATGGGCATTTAGCGAATCATGGTCTGATCAAGGACAGTCAGCATGGCTTTGTGAAGGGCAGATCGTGTCTAACAAGCCTGATAGAGTTCTTTGAGGAGGTGACCAGGCATACAGATGAGGGTAGTGCAGTGGATGTGATCTACATGGATTTTAGTAAGGCATTTCACAAGGTTCCACACGTAGGCTTATTCAGAAAGTCAGAAGGCACGGGATCCAGGGAAGTTTGGCCAGGTAGATTCAGAATTGGCTTGCCTGCAGAAGGCAGAGGGTTGTGGTGGAGAGAGTACATTCAGATTGGAGGGTTGTGACTAGTGGTGTCTCACAAGGATCTGTTCTGGGACCTCTACTTTTCGTGATTTTTATTAATGACCTGGATGTGGGGGTAGAAGGGTGGGTTGGCAAGTTTGCAGACGACACAAAGGTTGGTGGTGTTGTTGATAGTGTAGAGGATTGTTGAAGATTGCAGAGACATTGATAGGATGCAGAAGTGGGTTGAGCAGTGGCAGATGGAGTTCAACCCGGAGAAGTGTGAGGTGGTACACTTTGGAAGGACCAAGGCAGAATACAAAGTAAATGACAGGATACTTGGTAGTGTGGAGGAGCAGAGGGATCTGGGGGTACATGTCCACAGATCCCTGAAAGTTGCCTCACAGGTAGATAGGGTAGTTAAGAAAGCTTATGGGGTGTTAGCTTTCATAAGTCGAGGTATAGAGTTTAAGAGACGTGATGTAATGATGCAGCTCTAAAAAACTCTAGTTAGGCCACACTTGGAGTACTGTGTCCATTTCTGGTCGCATCAGTATAGGAAGGATGTGGAAGCATTGGAAAGGGTACAGAGGAGATTTACCAGGATGCTGCCTGGTTTAGAGAGTATGGATTATGATTAGAGATTAAGGGAGCTAGGGCTTTACTCTTTGGAGAGAAGGAGGATGAGAGGAGACATGATAGAGATGGACATGATATTAAGAGGAATAGACAGAGTGGACAGCCGGCACCTCTTCCCCAGGGCACCACTGCACAGTACAAGAGGACATGGCTTTAAGGTAAGGGGATGGAAGTTCAAGGGGGATATTAGAGGAGGGTTTTTCACTCGGAGAGTGGTTGGTGCGTGGAATGCACTGCTTGAGTCAGTGGTGGATGCAGACACACTAGTGAAGTTTAAGAGACTACTAGACAAGTATATGGAGGAATGTAAGGTGTGGAGGTTATATATGAGGCAGTGTTTGAGGGTCAACACAACATTGTGAGCCAAAGGGCCCGTAATGTGCTGTACTATCCTATGTTCTATTAGCGGAGGAACAATTGATTCACAGATTGAGAGGAAGCTTTGGACAGGTCGGGGAGAAGAGTTTTAAAAAAGAGCATTTGCAGGGCTCAGCACATTAGTGGTGGACCAATCGATTCAGGATATATTAGCAGGAGCAAATGAGAGTAAAGCAGGGTCAAAGCAGAACGCCCATTGTGTGAGTGGACCAGTGTAGGAATGGGAACTTGAGGTTTTGGCTCACGAGGCTCCGACAGGGAGGGACAGGTCAGTATCAGGTAAGACTGTTGTTGTGGTTGAATAAAAGTCACTAAATTACAGCTAATTAAATAAAGTAGGGATAATGCAGGATCAGGAGATGTGTTGTAGCTACATGATGTGGGAGCTGGTGGACCCCATTGTGGTTTTTGGTGACCACATCTGCAGCAACTGGTTATTTCTTCAGCGGTTTGAACGGGGCACGACTGCACAAACGCATGGATGTCAGCCAGTGAAAACAGCGAGAAGAGTTTAAAAAGAAGACAGATTCAACATCAGAGAAGAAGGAGACAGACTAGGAAGGCTTTGGCTCAATGGGGCTTTGACGATAACGGGTCGAGGCGAGGTAGGTTACCTGTGTAGAATACAGACAGAAAGTATGTGTGTGAGGCCAGATTTCTGTGCTCGGTGTCAGTTGTAGGAGATCCAGGAGATTCCCAGCCTCCTGAACAGCCACATTTGCACCGGGTGTGTCGAACTGCAGCTCCTTAGAGACCATGTTGAGGAAATGGAGATGCAGCTCGATGACCTTCATCTGGTCAGTCAGAGTGAGGAGCTGATACAGAGGAGACGTAGGCAGGTAGTCACTCCGGAGCCTGGGGAAACAGATAATTGGGTCACAGTCAGGAGAGGGAAGGGCAAGAAGCAGGTGCTAGACAGTACCCCAGTTGCTGTCCCCTTAACAATAAGTACTCCTGTTTGAGTACTGTTGGGAGAGATGGCCTACATGGGGGAAGCAACAGTAGCCATGCCTCTGGCACAGAAGGGTAGGGAAAGGAGGAGGAAGGCAGTAGTGATAGGTGACTCTATAGTTAAGAGGGCAGAGAGGCGATTCTGTGGACGCAGGAAAGGAATGCGAATGGTGGTTGCCGCCCAGGTGCCAGGGTCCAGGATGTTTCTGATTGTGTCCGCAATACCTTGACGTGGGAAGGACAACAGCCAAAGGTTGGAATACATATTGGTACCAACGATGTAGGTAGGAAAAGGGAGGAGGTCCTGAAAACAGATTATAAGGAGGTAGGAAGAAAGTTGAGAAGCAGGACCTCAAAGATAGTAATCTCGGGATTACTGCCTGTGCAACGTGACGGTGAGTATAGGAATAGGATGAGGTGGAGGATAAATGTGTGGCTGAGGGATTGGAGCAGGGGACAGGGATTCAGATTTCTGGATCATTGGGACCTCTTTTGTGGCAGGTGTGACCTGTACAAAAAGGACGGCTTGCACTTGAATCCCAGGGGGACCAATATCCTGGTGGGGAGTTTTGCTAAGGCTCTTGAGGAGAGTTTAAACTAGAATTACTGGAGGATGGAAACCGAACTGAAGTGAAGGAGTAAAAGGAGGTTGTCTCACAAATAGAGAAAGCTTGGAGACAGTGCAAAAAGGAGGATAGGCAGGTGATAGAGAACGTATGTGCTCAGACCGATGGTTTGAAATGTGTCTATTTTAATGCAAGGGGTATTATGAACAAAGTGGATGAGCTTAGAGCATGGATCAGTACTTGGAGATATGATGTTGTGGCCTTTACAGAGACTTGGATGGCTCAGGGACAGGAATGGTTACTTCAAGTGCTGGGTTTTAGATGTTTTAGAAAGGACAGGGAGGGAGGCAAAAGAGGTGGGGGCGTGGCACTGTTGATCAGAGATAGTGTCACAGCGGCAGAAAGGATGGATGCTATGGAGGGATTGTGCATGGAGTCTCTGTGGGTGGAGGTTAGGAAAAGGAAGTGGTCAATAACTTTACTGGGTGTTTTTATAGGCCGCCTAATAGTAACAGGGACATTGAGGAGCAGATAGGGAAACTGATCCTCGAAAGGTGTAATAATATCAGAGTTGTCGTGATGGGAGATTTTAATTTCCCAAATATCGATCGGCATCTCCCTAGAGCGAGGGGTTTAGATGGGGTGGAGTTTGTTAAGTGTGTGCAGGAAGGTTTCTTGACACAATATGTAGACAAGCCTAAAAGTGGAGAGGCTGTACTTGATCTGATATTGGGAAATGAACCTGGTCAGGTGTCAGGTCTCTCAGTGGGAGAGCATTTTGGAGATAATGATCACAATTCTATCTCCTTTACCATAGCAGTGGCGAGGGGTAGGAACAGACAAGTTAGGGAAATGTTTAATTGGAATAAGGGGAAATTTGAGGCTATCAGGCCGGAACTAGAAAGCATAAATTGGAAACAGATGTTCTCAGGGAAAAGTACAGATGAAATGTGGCAAATGTTCAGAGGATATTTGTGTGGAATTCTGCATAGGTACGTTCCAATGAGACAGGGAAAGGATGGTAGGGTACTGGAACCGTGGTGTACAAAGGCTGTTTTAAAATTCATCAAGAAAAAAAGAAGGGGTTGCGAACAGTTCAAAAAACTAGGTAATGATAGAGATATAGAAGAATTTGGAGCAAGAAAGCTGCGAGTGAATTGCTGATTTTTCAAAGCAAAGGGAGTTTTTTTACTAGTCGTGTTAAAGAGAGATGAGACTGCACAGGCATGTAACGTCTGCCAGTAGAGCGCGAAAGGTTTAAAAAGGCAAGGAATCTTCAACGGTTTTTAATCTGGACCAAGAAGACTGTGAATGAACTGCTGATTTTTTGGAGCGAAGGGAGTTTTTTACTACTTGGTTTAAAGAGAGGCGAGACTGCGCAGGCATGTGACATCAGCCAGTAGAGCATGAAAGGTTTAAAAAGAAGACCGCCGTATCCGGCGGGCAGTGGAGTGAGAGGCAGCAGAGTGACAGGGTTTGGGCTCAACAGGCTTAGGTGGTAACGGGATGAGGCGAGGTAGGTAGTACGTGTGTGAGGCCAGTTTTCTGTGCTCGGTGTCAGATGTGGGGGTTCCTGGAGTCTCCCGGCCTTCGGGATGGCCATATCTGCGCCAGGTGTGTCGAGCTGCAGCTCCTGAGGGACCGAGTTAGGGAATTGGAGATGCACTTAATGACCTTCGCCTAGTCAGGGAGAGTGAGGAGGTGATAGAGAGGAGTTACAGGCAGGTGGTCAAACTGGGGAGACAGACAAGTGGGTAACAGTCAGGAGAGGGAAGGGGAAGAGTCAGGTACTAGAGAGTACCCCTGTGGCTGTACCCCCTGACAATAAGTACTCCTATTTTAGTACTGTTGCGGGAGATGGCCTACCTGGGGGAAGCAACAGTGGCCGTGCCTCTGGCTCAGAAGGGTAGGGAAAGGAGGAGGAAGGCAGTAGTAATAGGGGACTCAATAGTTAGGGGGTCAGATGGGTGATTCTGTGGACACAGGTGTTACATACCCGTGACACGTGACAGTGGTGTACTTGTCACGTGACAGGTGCTGAAGCTATACTGGACTTGAGGTAATGGTCTTGTGATGGTGAAGTGACATCATTTTCCTGCCAGTAGAGGTCATGTGACAGGTTTTTTTTTTTACAGGGTATAAAAGGAGGACCCCTCCCTGTGAGGAGGGGCAGTTTGTGGCTGGATTTGCCATGTTGACTTCATGCCACTGCGTGATTTAATGTTATGACGCAGTTTAGTTGAAAGATGGAGTTTTATTTAATGCCTAAAGTTTAAAAGGTCATTGCCAGCAGTTTCTTTATTATACTGCTAGTTGAAAGTCAGTGGAGAGTGAAGATCGGAGTTCGGGAGTTAAAAGATCGAGGAAAGTCGATTTCGACGGTGAAACAAGTTCGATCTTGTTTGATCCTCATTCGGAAGGAATTTGTTGTCTGTGCTCATGTTAATCCCTGTGAAATAGCCAAAAGGATTGGGTACAGTTTTGTAAAGGAAAGGTCAGTGCCTTTAAGCCGTTTCATTTTCCATCTTCGTAAGTTCTTTGTGGGAAAAGTATAGTTCGACTGGGAACCGCAGCAAAATGATGTGAAAGAGAATTTAAATCGTCTTAAAAAGTCTCTCCCTTAAATGGACTGTAAGCATTTTGAACTTTTGCAATACTACTTTGAAGAACTGTGTTTGCAACATCGCTTTAAAAACTGTTTAAGCTTCATTGCTTTAAGAACTGTTTAAGCTGCCGCACAACAGCTGACTTCCGGTTACGTGAGTGGTTTGTTTACTTTTGGGGTTTGTTTTTCAGTGTTTAATAAATGTTTTATTTGTTATAAAAACCCCTGCCACTCATATATTTATTGTTGCTGAATCCGTAACACAGGAAAGAAACTCGGATGGTAGTTTGCCTCCCAGGTGCAGGGTCCGGGATGTTTCCGATCGCATCCAAGATATCCTGCGGTGGGAGGGAGAGGTCATGATACATTTTGGTACCAATGACATAGGCAGGAAAAGGGAAGAGGTCCTGAAAAAAGACTACAGGGAGTTAGGAAGGAAGTTGAGAAGCAGGTCCACAAGGGTAGTAATCTTGGTATTACTGCCTGTGCCACACGACAGTGAGAATAGCAATAGGATGAGGTGGAGGATAAATGCGTGGCTGGGGGATTGGAGCAGGGGGCAGGGATTCAGATTTCTGGATCATAGGGACCTCTTTTGGGGCCGGTGTGACCTGTACAAAAAGGATGGGTTACACTTGAATCCCAGGGGGACCAATATCCTGGCGGGGAAGTTTGCTAAGGTTACTAGGGAGAGTTTAAGCTAGTATTGTTGGGGGGTGGGAACAAAACTGAAGAGACCGGGGAAGAGGAGGTTGGCTCAAAAATAGAGAAAGCTTGTAGACAGTGCGAGAGGGAGGATAGGCAGGTGATAGAGAACGTATGTGCTCAGACCGATGGTTTGAGATCTGTCTATTTTAACACAAGGAGTGTTGTGAACAAAGTGGATGAGCTTAGAGTGTGGATCAGTACTTGCAGATATGACGTGGTGGCCATTACAGAGACTTGGATGGCTCAGGGACGGGACTGGTTATTTCACGTGCCGGGTTTTAGATGTTTCAGAAAGGACAGGGAGGGAGGCAAAAGAGGTGGGGGCGTGGCACTGTTGATCAGCGATAGTGTCACAGCTGCAGAAAGGATGGATGCCATGGAGGGATTGTGCATGGAGTCTCTGTGGGTGGAGGTTAGGAAAAGGAAGTGGTCAATAACTTTACTGGGTGTTTTTATAGGCCGCCTGATAGTAACAGGGATATTGAGGATCAAATAGGGAAACTGATCCTCGAAAGGTGTAATAATATCAGAGTTGTCGTGATGGGAGATTTTAATTTCCCAAATATCGATTGGCATCTCCCCAGAGTGAGGGGTTTAGGTGGGGTGGAGTTTGTAATGTGTGTTCAGGAAGGTTTCTTGACACGATATGTAGATAAGCCTACAAGAGGAGAGGCTGTACTTGATTTGGTATTGGGAAATGAACCTGGTCAGGTGTCAGGTCTCAGTGGGAGAGCATTTTGGAGATAGTGATCATAATTCTATCTCCTTTACAATAACATTGGAGACGGATAGGAACAGACAAAGTAGAAAAGCGTTTAATTGGAGTCAAGGGAATTATGAGGCTATCAGGCAGGAAATTGGAAACATGTTCTCAGGGAAAAGTATGGAAAAAATGCGGCAAATATTCAGGGGATATTTGTGTAGAGTTCTGTATAAGTATGTTCCAATGAGACAGGGAAGTTTTGGTTGGGTACAGGAACCATGGTGTACAAAGGCTGTAATAAATCTAGTCAAGAAGAAAAGAAAAGCTTATAAACGATTTAGAGAGCTAGGTAATGTTAGAGATCCAGAAGATTATAAGTCTATTAGGAAGGAGCTTAAGAAGGAAAGGAGAGCCAGAAGATGCCATGAAAAGGCCTTGGTGGGCAGAATTAAGAAAAACCCCAATGCATTCTGCAAGTATGTGAAGAGCAAAAGGATAAGACATGAAAGAATAGGACCTATCAAGTGTGACAGTGGGAAAGTGTGTATGGAACCGGAGGAAATAGCAGAGGTACTTAATGAATACTTTACTTCAGTATTCACTATGGAAAAGGATCTTGGTGATTGTAGTGATGACTTGCAGCAGACTGAAAAGCTTGAGCATGTAGATATTAAGAAAGAGGATGTGCTGGAGCTTTTGGAAAGCATCAAGTTTGATAAGTTGTTGGGACCAGATGAAATGTACCCAGGCTACTGTGGGAAGAGAGGGAGGGGATTGCTAAGCCTCTGGAGATGATCTTTGCATCATCAATGGGGATGTAAGAGGTTTCAGAGGATTGGAGGGTTGTGGATATTGTTCCTTTATTCAAGAAAGGGAGTAGAGATAGCCCAGGAAATTATAGACCAGTGAGTCTTACTTCAGTGGTTGGTAATTTGATGGAGAAGATCCTGAGAGGCAGGATTTATGAACATTTAGTGAGGTATAATATGATTAGCAGCAGTCAGCATGGCTTTGTCAAGGGCAGTTGGTGCCTTACGAGCCTGATTGAATTTTTTGAGGATGTGACATTGATGAAGGAAGAGCAGTAGATGTAGTGTATATGGATTTCAGCAAGGCATTTGATAAGGTACCCCACACAAGGCTTACTGAGAAAGTAAAGAAGCATGGGATCCAAGGGGACATTACTTTCTGGATCCAGAACTTAGCTTGCACACAAGTGTGGTTGTAGATGGGTCATATTCTGCATGGAGGTTGGTGACCAGTGGTGTGCCTCAGGGATCTGTCAGGGATCCCTTCTCTTCGAGATTTTTATAAATGAAAGTAATCTCCCTGGATGAGGAAGTGGAGAGATGGGTTAGTAAATTTGCTGATGACCCAAAGGTTGGGGGTGTTGTAGATAGTGCGGAGGGTTGTCAGAGGTTACAGTGGGATATCGATAGGATGCAAAACTGGGCTGAGAAGTGGCAGATGGAGTTCAACCCAGAGGTGGTTCATTTGGGTAGGTCAAATATGATGGCAGAATATAGTATTAATGGTAAGACTTTTGGCAGTGTGGAGGATCAGAGGGATCTTGGGGTCCGAATCCATAGGACACTCAAAGCTGCCTCACAAGTTAACTATGTGGTTAAGAAGGCATACGGTGTTTTGGCCTTCATTAACTGTGGAAATGACTTCAAGAGCTGAGAGATAATGTTACAGCTATACTGGACCCTAGTCAGACCTCACTTGGAGTACTGTGATCAATTCTAGGTCATCTGACTACAGGAAGGATGTGGAAATATAGAAAGGATGCAAAGGAGATTTAAAAGGATGTTGCCTGGATTTGGGAGCATGCCTTATGAAAATAGGTTGAGGGAATTTGGCCTTCTCTCCTTGGAGTGATGTAGGATGAGATGTGACCTGATAGAGGTGTATAAGGTGATGATAGGCATTGACTGTGTCGATAGGCAGAGGCTTTTTCCCAGGGATGAAATGACTAACACGAGAGGGCACAGTTTTAAGGTGAGGGGATGTCAGGGGTAAGTTTTTTCTTACGCAGAGAGATGAGTTCGTGGAATGGACTGCTGGTGACTGTGGTGGGTGTGGATACAACAGGGCTTTTAAGAAGCTCCTGGATAGGTACATGGAACTTAGAAAGTTAGAGGGCTATGGCTAACCCGAGGTAATTTCTAATGCAAGTACATGTTCGGCACAGCATTGTGGGCTTGTATCATCTCTCACTATTGCCTTGATCTCATCCTTAATTAAGAGCGCTACCCCACCTCCCTTTCCTTCCTGCTTATCCATTTGTATTACCTGATAGCCTTGCATATTTACTTCCCACCCTCTCCACCCTGCAACCACATTCCTGTAACGGCCACTACATCATACCCCTTTGTACTGATTTATGCCATAATTTCACTGACCTTACTTTGAATACTAAAGGCATTCAGATAAAGTGCCTGTCATGAAGATACTAAGTAAGAACTCCAGAGTGACTTCAAGTTTCATTTTAAGAACTTACTAACATGATATTATGGAGTGTCTGCAGCAGTCTACACCACCAACAGAGCTCTGATTTTTTGGGTTATACGGTGCTCATATTTATTCAGCAAGACAAACAACTTTCACATGATTTTGTTCAGTATCCCACAGATAGTAGATGATCAATTGTTGAAAATTTATGTCAATTGTCTCTCAGCGCGAGTCTAACAATCCTCTTTATTTTTAGTTATCAGGACTCAGAATTTATTCCCGGATGCATCCTCCTTCCTGGTTCCATGGGCTTCATATCCTGTCTATTTGATTTCCTGATGTTGTGATTATCATCCAAGGTTATTCTTGACATGCATCAGCAGTCTTAAGTCCAACTGCTCCAGAATGGCTAAGTATCCCATCATACACTAGTTTTAACCATTTCCACCACAAATCCCTCTTTGTTGATCTTTCTTATCAACACTTAAAGATTCGTATTCCCTTCGTTCTGAAAAGGGGGCCCATAACCCACTGGGTAAGGGTGCATTCTTAAATATTCCTCTTCATTGTAACTATCCTCTTCCGTGGTGAGATTGTGCATAGAGTAATGCTACCGTCTCCCCTGACTTTGACTTTGTGCAGGCGCAGACCCAGGGAATGCATAGTTGTATGACACAATGAACTACCACCGCTAAGCTGACCAGGGCAATGAGGCCGTAAAAGAGGGGCTGCAACCCAGAAAATATTCCTTCGCCTAACACTGACCTAACATTAGCTAAAGAAATCCCAGCCTTCTGAAGGGGCTTGAGAGTTCAGTCTATGTATTTCATCTCATAGCTGGGCCATATGTTCTAACACATGGGTCATATTTTCTGAAGCATCGGGTACATATGTGCAACATTCTTTCCCCACTAACGCACAGACCCCTCCTTCCCAGGCTAATACGTAGTCTAGAGCCATTCTGTTCCACAAGGTCACCAATCAAAGATTTTGCATTTCTTGGTTCAGAGTGACAAATCCCTTATAGTCTCATTGGTCAACTGCCCGTTCTAAACTTATATTGTCTATTGTATGGACATTGTTTACTGCACTTCACCAGGGGAATAATCCTGATAATGTCTTATTCCCCACAGAAATCTGAAGACCCTGTCTAGTTCAGGTGGTCTGCATGAGAAACATTGAGTGGTGGGACGATATTTGCAACAGAGGTAGACAATTTTCTCAAATAGCAGCACCCAACCCGTTGCTTATGGAGCCATAGGTATGCCCTAGACCCACAAATCCAACTTACCCCAGGCACCCCATATATTCCCATATAGGAGTAGAAGCAGGCCATTCAGCCCATCGGGTCTGTTCTCCCATTCAATCATGGGCTGATCCAATCCCCACTCCACCCTTTGATGCCCTAGCTAATCAAGAACCTATCTAACTCTGCCTTAAATGCACCCAATGACTTGGCCTCCACAGCCACTCGTGGGAACAAATTCCACAGATTTACCACTCTCTGACTAAAGAAATTTCTCCGCATCTCTGTTCTAAATGGACGTCCTTCAATCCTGAGGTTGTGCTACACTCCCCTACCATGGGAAATAACTTTGCCATATCTAATCTGTTCAGACATTTTAATATTTGGAATGTTTCTATGAGATCTCCCCTCATTCTCATGAACTCCAGGGAATACAGCCCAAGAGCTGCCAGATGTTCCTCATACAGTAACCCTCTCATTCCTGGAATCATTCACATGAATCTTCTCTGAACCCTCTCCAATGTCAGTATATCCTTTCTAAAGTAAGGAGCTCACAGCTGCACACAATAGCCAAATGTAGTTCCACAAGTGCCTTATAGAGACTCAATATCACACCCTGGCTGTTATATTCTATCCATCTAGAAATGAATGCCAACATTGCATTTGCCTTCTTTACCACTGACTCAACCTGGAGGCTAACCTTTAGGGTATCCTGCAGAAGGACTCCCAAGTCCCTTTGCATCTCTGCATTTTGAGTTCTCTCCCCATCTAAATAATAGTCACCCATTTATTTCTTCCACTAAAGTGCATGACTGTACACTTTCCAACATTATATTTCATTTGCCACTTCTTTACCCATTCCCCTAAATTATCTAAGTCTCTGCAGGCTCTCTGTTTCCTCAACACTACCCACTCCTCCACCTATCTTTGGATCATAAACAAACTTAGCCAAAAATTCATTAATCCCATAGTCCAAATCATTGACATACATTGTAAAAAGCAACGGTCCCAACACTGCCCCCTGTGGAACTCCACTGGTAACTGGCAGCCAGACAAAATAGGATCCCTTTATTCCCTGTCTCTGTTTCCTGCCAACCAGCCAATGCTCCACCCACTCTAGTAACTCCCATGTAATTCCATGGGATCTTATCTTATCTTATCTTATCTTGCTGCACCTTATCAAAGGCCTTCTGAAAATCCAAGTACACCACATCTACTGCATCTCCTTTGTCCATCGTGCTTGGAATTTCCTCAAAGAATTGCAGTAGGTTAGTCAGGCAGGATTTTCCTTTCAGGAAACTTTGTTGGCTTTGGAGAGAGATCATTTTGAGCTCCGAGTACGGAAATTGTAGTTGACCCAAATTTTGGATTAGAATTAAAATGCTGGGCTTTATTTTGGCTTTGGTGCATGGCCTCTGAGTGTTCTCTTTCTGTGTGAGACCCTGTGGATCTCAAAGGGGGGATTATATTGAGAAATATACCTGACATAATCATTATATATACCTGAAATATAATCACTATGTACTAGCTATTTACTATACTATGTAATCACTTCTAGGTACTGAATATTACTATGTATTATTTTACTAGACACATTTTGCTCTGTATTGTTTTACTAGATACTTTGTACTCTCTTAGCTGCATACTGTGGCAATTACAGAACACCTATTTAGCTAGCAGCACTATTAGCTGAAATGTACCCCATGTATTACACTCATCTTTTGTTTAGTAAGAGATAACGGTGGTGGACAGGACAGTGCGAGCAGGAAATTTAATGTGAGAGAGGTTGTCTGGAAAAATAACCTTGGCCAGGAATAGGGCCCCAATGTGAACTGGAAAGAAATACTTGTGGCGCACCGAGAGCTAGGCAAGAGCGTTTGATTAGTTAATGTATAGATGATATGCAACTAAAAATTGATTGGGTATGCTGATAAAACCGAAATGTAACTGAGATAAGAAATTACTATAAAGAATGCTGTACACCGGAGCTCGGTGGGCTTTCGGTGACAAGTTCATTGCGTGCCTCAGCCTTTGTTTGCAAATAAAGGTTTAAACTTCTCGAAGAATTGTCTGCGTCTCCTGGTCATTTCAAGTAACCACGACACCCTTTAAGGCTTTGGGGTCCACTTTGAGTGGATAAAGCTTCCTGAGGGCCTGCCATACCCTCTGCCTCACTCTGTCAAACCCGTCTCCATCAGTTCTCGGGTCGTTCGAGTTTATTATGCCAGCCATTTCCATTAGTTCGTTAAATTTGGAGGTTCCCATCAACCTTATCAATAGTGCCTTCAAATCTCCCATAGCCAATAATCGTCCCGTCGTTTCTTCTTCAGAGGCGCTAATCCGTTTCCCTGCTCCTTCACGTAGACTGGGCAGTGTTTTTCAGCCCTTCTAGGTCCTGGGATCCCCAAGGGATGTACTGCACTTGTCCTGATCCTTTAACTAACAACAGCATCATTCTTCCTCTTCATTCTGACCTACCCGGCTCTCCTCCTCGCCTAACTCCCAATCTGTCTCAGGGTATGTCTTTACTGCCTCCCGCACAAATTTCTCCGGGGTCCTCTTCTTCCTTCGGTCTCCCTGTGGAGCCCTTCCTTTATGTCCTGATTCAATACTTGGTCGGCCACTGGAGTAATTTTCACATCTCCTCTGGCAAACCCCTCTCAGTAACTTATCTAGCTCTCTCTCTACTTCTGAAAGTTGCTTCCATACTGCCTCCTTCTGCTCTTCTAGGCTTCTGCCTCCTACCTCCCCCACAAATTCTCACATCCTTTCTCTCAGCACTTAACTCTTGCTCCTCCAATGAGTCACCTTCTCTTTCTTCCTGTCCGTGTCTGTACACCTGTGGCAGGGACTTCTCATGATCCTTACTCATGCTTGATTCCCTTCTCTCTTGTGTTTCCCTAAGACTCTCGTCTCCTACCTTCTTTCCACTTCCTCTTGAATCCCTCAGCTCTTCCTGCCCTGATGAGCCACTTTCTTTTCTAGTCTGTTCATTCTTACGGTATAACCGGTACTCTTCATACTCCTTTTCCTCTCTCAATTATTTCACCCATTCAATCTCTTCTTTCATTTCTCTCTTTGCCTGTTCCACCTTTATCCTTTTTGCCTGTATCTCCTTCCATATCACCACTTTTTCCTTCTTGTATTGTCTTTTATCTTCCTCATTATCCCAAACTTGGACTTCTCCCTGCATGTTTACTGTTCCCGTCAGCAGGGGGCACTGCTTAGGGGTTCCTTCCTCATTATAGGGAGGGGGCCATTCTGCTTCTTTCACATCCGGGTACGGAGCTGAAGCCAGCTTCTCACTGTACCTCTTTCTGTCTCTAACAGGCTGTTTCTCCAGCACCTTAGTGTCTTCCTCGCTTGTAATCAATATTCTACCTGTTCTCTTCAGCCTCTCTCCCTCCGTTCTGAAGAGTTTTAGCACTTGCATTTCTCGTTCTCTTTTTTGCTCTCTTTTCTTAGATTTATCTTTTGGTTTGTAATTTTTGATTAGTGCCCCCATTTCTTCGCAAAAGTTTACATCAAACGTTCCTTCTCTTGGCTATTTTGTGACTAGATTCTTGGTTCTTTTTTCCCATTTTTCTGAAGTTTTTGTGATCTCACATTTATTTACTGAGAATTTTTTGCTCAGAATCTCTACTGCCGTTCCTTTACCTGTCATGGTGTCTCTCTTTTTAAGGTATTTCAGAGATTCACATTTCTTTTACTGGATAATACTATTTACTCTAATTCTATGCCTCGTCTATCATCTATCTACCAGTGCTTTAAACTATATATCAGACTGTCCTTGTTTCCTATTCCGTTCTGCCCATACAGACCTCTACCTAGAGCGGTATTCACGAGGATTTTCTCTATGCACCTCGTCTATTCAGACCCTTATCTCTTAAGGCAGTATCCATGAGGATTTTCTCTATGCACCCTTCCCTGCCCGTTCAGACCTTCATTTCATACGAAGTGGTATCCACAGGGACTTACCAAAACCACATGGAATTTTTTTTCACTTGACTCCTTATTAACTTCTTCATACTTAACCCTGAGCCTCTGAGCCTCCTGTTAACCCCCGATTCTGCCAGATTCTTTGGACCGGTGAGACCCTTCGGCAGTGGTTCCACACTTCTGAGTCCCAGAGACCTCCCCAAAACCAACAGAATTCTTAGTCCAAATTGTCGCAAAAAGCTCTTACCTTTTGTTTGGGTGCACCTTTAATTCTGTTAGCCCTGTGGGGGTCCCTAGAGGACCGGGAAGCGTCCCCAATCTGCCGTTTCCTTTCCGTGAGTCTCTTCCCGGTCTTGCCGCGGTCATCAATTTTTGTCGTGGTTTCTTGAAATAACCAGGAGACGCAGAAGATTCTTCGAGAAGTTTAAGCCTTTATTTGCAAACAAAAGCTGAGACAATTAATGAGTGTGTCACTAATTGTCCGCCGAACCCTAGTTCACAGTATTCTTTATGGTAATTTCTTATCTTAGTCGAATTAGCATACCCCGTCTCCTATCTCAGTCACATTAGCATACCCTATCCACTTGCAATGCTTATCACCAGCACATTAGCTCCTCCGTTCGCCACCAATATTTCTGCTCAGTAGCCCATTCTTGCTCTAGTCTACTCCTTGGAACACGTGTCCCCCTTCCTGGCTTTGACTGGTCCCCATACCATCACACCGCTCCACGATCCCGTCTACCACCGTTATCTCTACATTGCTTACTTTCACTGTTAGCTACATTCTCAAGGCACTGATGTGTTCAATAGTACAGAGACAATACAGAGATTACATTCTGGCTAATAAGTTGGATACATAGTAAATATAAGGCTGGTTTCTCACTGTTAGCTACATTCTTAGGACACTAATGTGTTCAATAGTACAGAGACAATACAGAGATTTCATTCTGGCTAATAAGTTGGATACATAGTAAATATAAGGCTGGTTTCTCACTGTTAGCTACATTCTTGGGACACTAATGTGTTCAATAGTACAGAGACAATACAGAGATTACATTCTCCTACTAAATTAGATACATGCATAGCAAATAGCAAACACAAAGCTGGTTACATAGTTTTGGTTACACAGCAAACAATGCAACTTTATTCTCCAATATACTCATAAGGTACTCCCTCCATTCCAGGCAACATCTTTCCAAATCTCCTCTGCGCTCTCTGTAGTATCCACATCCTTCCTGTAGTGAGATAACCAGAACTGAACTCAGTACTCCAAGTGGGGGCTGACCAAGGTCTTGTATAGCTGTAACATTATCTCATGGCTCTTGAACTCAGTGCCATGGTTCATGAAAGCCAACACACCATATGCCTTCCTAACAGCACTGTCAAGCTGAAAAGCAGCTTCGACAGTCCTTTCAACACAGACCCAAAGATCTCTCAGATCCTCCACACTGAGAAGAGTCTTGCCATTTACATTGTATTCTGTCTTCAAATTTGAGCTACCAAAATGAACCACTCCACACTTACCTGGATTGAAGTCCATCTGCCACTTCCCAGACCAGGTCTGCATCCCATCAATATTCCACTGTAACCTCTGACAACCGTTCAGACTATCCAAAACAGCCCCGACCTTTGTGTCATTAGCAAACTTACTAACCCCCCCCCCCCCTACTTCATCTAGACCATTTATAAAAATCACAGAGAATGGGTCCAAGAACAGATCCCTGCAGAACACCACTGGTCACCAACCTCCATGCAAAGTATGAACTATCCAACCACCCTTTCCTTTCTGTTGGCAAGCCTATTCTCAATTCACATAGCAAGGTCTCCTTGTATCCCATGTTTCCTTACTTTCTGGTGGAACCTTGCATGGGGAAGCTGATCAATTGCCTTACTGAAATCCATGTACACTACATCCATTGCTCTACATTCATCAATGTGCTTTGTTACATCCTCAAATAATTTTCTGCTGTAGGCAGAAAATGGTGGCACGATGGCAGCGTGTACGGCCACTCCAGGAATGAATATCTGTTATCTGTAAGTAGGATGCCATGTACAATCCTGATTTGATGGAGACGGACATGAGAAGCATGGAGGAACATCTGGTGAAACTTCTGTCATGCCTATTTCGCTGCTGCTGCTACTGTGAGGTCGAAAAATCTCCAGAGAGGAAGGCCCCGAATCCTCAGCTTTGTCTGTTGCTTGGAGGCTGGGGCCGGGGTTGAAGCATTCGACAGAGATGGTGCTCAGTGCTCGGTGTTGTAGGGCTGGTTGGAGGCTCGAAGTTTTTCGGACGGACTCAGAGTTGGCTGTGGTCATATGCTTCCAGAGGCTGCATCGGGAAGCTTTGCGACACTGGAGGTTCATGGCAGGAAGAGTTTTTCTTCCTTCTACTGTCTACGTGAGATGATGGGCTATCGAGGACTTTGAGACCTTTTACCCTGTCCATAGTCTGCCCTTATCAAATTAAGGCATTGCTTTGCACTGTTGTAACTATATATTATAATTATGTGGTTGTTGTAAGTTAGTCTTGGTCTGTCTTTTTTTTTGTGATATCATACTGGAGGAACATTGTATTATTTCTTAAAGCATGCATTACGAAATGACATTAAACGAGGACCATCTGAGTGTCTTCACAATCTAAATCTAATTGAGTCTCTTAATAAATCAGCTTTGTTTATTCAATCTTTTTTATTGAATTGTGGTATTATTGATATTTACATCCTCTAGATAGGGATTACCCGTTTTTTTCCCATTTTCATCATACATATTCCGGGATTGATTTTTTTTTATTGGTAGTCAAATTATTTCATCAGTTCATTCCCCTGAATATAAAGAGATTGCTGTTTCAGATCATGCTCCTGTATTTCTATCTTTAAATCACCGTCTTCCTCAAACAAATGAATTTTGGCGTTTTAATACAACTTCGTTATCTGATAAGGAATTTAAAAAAATTTCTAGAAAGGCATATTATTTTGTTTTTTGAAGAGAATAAAAAGGAAGAGACTTCTAATCTTATTGTGTGGGATATTTTCAAGGCCTATATTAGAGGACAAATTATTTTTATACTGCGACTGTTAAGAATAAAGCTAATAAAGAAAGAATTGAATTAGCCAATCAATTGAAACAATTAGATCAAAAATATGCTACTGCTCTAGATCCTGTTTTATATAAAAGAAGTGTTGAAGTTAAAACTAAATATGATCTTCTGTTAACATATCTAATTGAAACTCAACTTCTTAAAGATAAGGCTCAGTTCTACATTCACGGAGATAAATCAGGCAAAGTATTGGCCAACCAATTAAAAAATTCTGTAGTTAAACAACAAATTACAGGAATTTGCAAAACTAATGGTGATAGGAGAATTGATCACTCTGAAATAAATAATACCTTCAGAGAATTCTATACTAAACTTTATAGTTCTGATTCCCCTAAAGATAATACTGTAATGAATAGTTTTATAGATCAATTAAATATTCCTGCACTTTCTGCAGATAATTGCAAACAGATGGATCAATCCATGTCTTATGAGGATAATGCCAAGGCTATGTGTTCATTACAATCGGAGAAGGCTCCGGGTCCAGATAGATTTTCTAGAGAATTTTATAAGACTTTTTCTTCATTAATTATACTGCAGTTGTACTTTGACTTTTTGGATGTTTTTTTTTTGCAGGGAAATGCACTGTGGATATGTGGTCGATATTTAGGGATCTCTTGCAGGATGTTAGGGATAACTTTGTCCCAGTGAGGAAGATAAAGAACGGTAGGGTGAAGGAACCATGGGTGACAAGTGAAGTGGAAAATCTAGTCAGGTGGAAGAAGACAACATACATGAGGTTTAGGAAGAAAGGACCAAATGGGTCTATTGAGGAATATAGGGTAGCAAGAAGGGAGCTTAAGAAGGGGCTGAGGAGAGCAAGAAGGGGGCACAAGAAGGCCTTGGTGAGTAGGGTAAAGGAAAGAAAACCCCAAGTATTCCACAATTATGTGAAGAACAAAAGGATGACATGAGTGAAGGTAGGAACGATTAGAGATAAAGGTGGGCTGATGTGCCTGGAGGCTGTGGAAGTGAGTGAGGTCCTCAATGAACACTTCTGTTTGATATTCATCACTGAGAGGGAACTTGATGACGGTGAGGACAATATGAGTGAGGTTGATGTTCTGGAGCATGTTGATATTAAGGGAGAGGAGGTGTTGGAGTACACCTCCATAATACATTAGGACGGATAAGTCCCTGGGGCCTGATTGAATATTCCCTAGGTTGATCCATGAGGTGAGGGAAGAGATTGCTGAGCCTCTGGCTATGATCTTTATGTCCTCGTTGTCCACAGGAATGGTACCAGAGGATTGGAGGGAGGCAAATGTTGTCCCCTTGTTCAAAAAAGTTAATGGGGATGGTCCAGGTAATTATAGTCCAGTGAGCCTTACATCTGTTGGAAAAGATTCTAAGAGATAGGCTCTATGACATTTAGAGAATCATGTTCTGATCAGGGACAGTCAGCATGGCTTTGTGAAGGGCAGATCGTGCCTAACAAGTCTGTTAGAGTTCTTTGAGGAGGTGACCAGGCATATAGATGAGGGTAGTCCAGTGGATATGATCTACATGGATTTTAGTAAGGCATTTGACAAGGTTCCACACAGTAGGCTTATTCAGGAAGTCAGAGGGCACGGGATCCAGGGAAGTTTGGCCAGGTGGATTCAGAATTGGCTTGCCTGCAGAAAGCAGAGGGTCATGGTGGAGGGAGTACATTCAGATTGGAGGGTTGTGACTAGTGGTGTCCCACAAGTATTGGTTCTGGGACCCTTACTTTTCATGATTTTTATTAATGACCTGGATGTTGGGGTGGAAGGGTGGGTTGGCAAATTTGCAGATGACACAGAGGTTGGTGGTGTTGTGGATAGTGTAGAAGATTGTTGAAGATTGCAGAACGACATTGATAGGATGCAGAAGTGGGCTGAGCAGTGGCAGATGGAGTTCAACCTGGAGAAGTGTGAAGTGGTACACTTTGGAAGGACAAACTCCAAGACAGAGTACAAAGTAAATGCCAGGATACTTGGTAGTGTGCAGGAGCAGAGGGATCTGGGGGTACATGTCCACGGATCCCTGAAAGTTGCCTCACAGGTAGATAGGGTAGTTAAGAAAGCTTATAGAGTGTTAGCTTTCGTAAGTCGAGGGATAGAGTTTAAGCGTCGCGAGGTAATGATGTAGCTCTATAAAACTCTGGTTAGGGCACGCTTGGAGTACTGTGTCTAGTTCTGGTTGTCTCACTATAAGAAGGATGTGGAAGAATGGGAAAGGGCACAGAGGGGAGTTACCAGGATGCTGCCTGATTTAGAGAGTATGCATGATGATCAGAGATTAAAGGAGCTAGGGCTTTACTCTCTGGAGAGAAGGAGGATGAGAGTGACATTATAGAGGGTTACAAGATGTTAAGAGTTATAGATAGAGTGGACATCCAGCACTTCTTCCCCAGGGCACCACTGTTCAGTACAAGAGGACATGACTTTAAGGTAAGGGGTGGGAAGTTCAAGGGAGATATTAGAGGATGTTTTTTTACTGAGAGTGGTTGGTGCATTGAATGCATTCCTGAGTCTATGGATACACTAGTGAAATTTAAAAGACTACTAGACAGGTATATGGAGGAATTTAAGGTGGGGGGATATATGAGAGGCAGGGTTTAAGGGTCAGCACAAGATTGTGAGCTGAAGGGCCTGTACTGTGCTGTACTATTGTATGTTCTGTGTTTATATATCTTTTTCAACCTTTGCCCATTTTTTTCCTAGATCCTTTTGACTCTCTTGATTCTATTTTATCCTGCTATATATGGAAAAATAAGCGTCCTCGTTTAAATAAAGTTCAGCTTCAAAAATCTAAAAAGTCTCAAGGTTTAGTCTTACCTAATTTTAGGTTTTATTACTGGGCAGTTAATATATGATATCTAACATTTTGGATATATTTTAATAATCATGTAGACTGTCCGATATGGGTTTCTTTAGAAGCTAACTCTGTTAAAAACTTTTCTATTATTTCTCTTCTTGGATCCTCAATTCCTTCATTTGTAAGTAAACTAACTGATAATTTAATTGTTAAACATACTCGGAGGACTGAATACAATTTAGAAAACACTTTGGTTTACTGAGATTTTCTCTTTCAAGTCCCATGTATTCTAATTTTTCTTGAAACCCTCCATGACTGATTTAGTTTTTAAAGAATGGGACAGTTTGAGTATTAAATGTTTTTGGGATCTGTTTGTTGGAGGAAATCTTTTTTCATTTGAGCAATTGTCAGCTAAATATAGTTCACCCAAATCTCACTTTTTTTAGATATCTATAAATCAGAGACTTTCCAAGATCTCAACTATGCACATTTCCTATAAGCTCAGATAAGAATTTACTGGACGTAATCTTTAATTTGACTCCTTTGCATAATGGTTCAGTAACTATTATTTATGGTATGTTACTGGAGATGAAGAAACTTCCTTTAGAAAAAAATTAAGGATCTCTGTGAACAAGATTTACAGAAATCAATATCTGAGGAAACTTGGAATGAAAAATTTAAACTGGTTAACACTTCATCACTATGTGCTCATCATTCCCTCAAACAGTTTAAGGTGGTTCATAGAGCTCACCTGACTAAGGATAAGCTATCTCATTTTTAGTTGGATATATCTCCCTACCATGATAGATGTAATAATGGAGACGCTTCATTAATTAATATGTTTTGGACTTGTCAGATTCTTGAAAAATATTGGAAGGAAGTTTTTCAAACATTTTCTTTACTTTTCAAAGTCAATTTTAAGCCTAACCCTCTGACGACCCTATTTGGTATTGTTGCAGGACAAGATATTAACCTGAAGGCATCTGATTTACATATTTTGGCCTTTAGCTCTCTTATAGCTAGGAGGACACTTTTGTTTAAATGGAAAGATGTTTTTCCTCCTACTCATGCTCAATGGTTATGTGACATTATGTCATGTTTAGATTTAGAGAAGATTCGTTGTTCAATTTCTGAATCCCGTCAAGAATTTCAAATGTTGTGGAGACCTTTCCTGAATTATTTTCAAAATCTTCAATTCATTGTTTAAATTCAGATGTTGGCTATTATTAATTTTTATTATATGAGAAGGTATTCTACCTTTTTTGTCCTTAATAAACAGCTTCGGTTTTGGTAGGGGATAGATTATTTTTTTTGTTATAAATTAGTATCTATTAATATAACTATTGATTAACTTCCATGAATACGGGGTAATGAGATTGTTATTATGAATAGATATAATATAATAGGTAGATTTAAAAAATCTTTTTTGACTTTTATACATACTTTTTTCTACTCTGTATTCTTCTATGTAGAAACTAATAAAAATATTGGAAAGATTTTTTACATACTGTACTTCGTACACACTGGTTCTTTAACTCTACCATCCTTTCCCTGTCTCAGTGGAACATACCTATCTGGAATATTTGCCACGTTTCTGCTGTGCATTTCCCTGAGAACAACTGCTCTGAATTTATGCTTCCAAGTTCCTGCCTAATTGCTTCATATTAATTATTCTCCCAAATTGTCTCCTATCCTTGTCCAGCACTATGGTGAAGGTCACTACCTCCAAAATGTTCTCCCATCAAGAGTTCTGACACCTGTTCAGGTTCATTTCCCAATACCAGATCAAGAATAGCCTCTCCTCTAGTTGGCTTATCTACATATTGCAATAGAAAACCTTCTTGAACACACCACACAAACTCTACCCTTGCACTAAGGAGTCAATATTTAGAAAGTTAAAATCTCTCATTTGGAAAGTTAAAATCTGTAACAACCCTATTATTATTTCACCACTCAAGAATCTGCCTCCCTATCTACTACTCGATGTTTCTGCTCCTATTGAGGGGTCTATGAAAAACACCCAATAGAGTCATTGCCCCTTTCCGGTTTCTGACTTCCATGCATACTGACTCAGTAGATCATCCCTCCATGACTTCCTCATTTTCTGCAGTCATGACACTATCCCTGATTAGCAATACCATGCCTCCCCCCACCTCTTTGACTTCCTCTCTGTTCTTTTAGAAACATTTAAAGCCTGGCACACTCAGCAGACATTCCTGGTCCTGAGACATCCAAGTCCCTGTAATGGCCACAACATCACAGTTCCACGTATTGATCCATGCTCTAAGTTCATCCTCCTTGTTTACAATGCAGCTTGCATTAAGACAGACACATCTCATATGCCTATCCTTCCTCATAAACTCCTTATAAACTGTCTCTACTTGTGCTCCAACATCCCCATCCTCTCCCTCTTCACTTCAGTTCCCACCTCTGTGCAAATCTAGTTTAAATCTTCCCCAATAGCATTAACAAACCTCCCCACCAGGATATTGCTCCCCCTCGGATTCAAGTGCAACCCATCCTTTTTGTACAGGTCACACCAGCCCTAGAAGAGGTCCCAATGATACAAAAATCTGAATCCCTGCCACCTGCTACAATCCTACAGCCACACATTTATCCTCCACCTATTCCTATACTCACAGTTGCATGGCACAGGCAGTAATCCCAAGATTACTACCCTAGATGACCTGCTTCTCAACTTCCTTCCAAACTCCCTGTATTCTACTTTTAGGACCTCCTCCCTTTTTCTACCAATGTTGTTGTTACCCATATGTATCAGTAAGCTGGAAGCCAGCTGCTGCTTCAAAATTAATGCATCATCAAAGACAAGGGGTCATAGGTGGAGACTAGTTGAGGGGAGATTTCAGACAAACGTCAGGAAGCATTTCTTTACACAGTGAGTTGTGGGCACATGATACAAACTACCTAGTGAGGTTGAGAGTACTGTCTTAGTTGCCTTCAAATCTAAACTTGATATTTATTTCAACATGTGTGAATAGGAATTTGGCAAGCTTTATTGGGCTGAATAGAAACATAGAAAACCTATAGCACAATACAGGCTGTTCGGCCCAAACATCTGTGCTGGAAATGTCCCTACCTTGGCTTTACCTGTAGCCCTCTATTTTTCTAAGCTCCATGTAGCCATCCAGGAGTCTCTTAAAGGACCCTATCGTATCCGCCTCCATCACCGTCACCGGCAGCCCATTCCACACACTCACCACTGTCTGTGTGAAAAAACTTATCCCTGACATCTCCTCTGTACCTGCTTCCAAGCACCTTAAATCTATACACTCTCGTGTTTCATACCCTGAGGAATAGCCTCTGACTATCCACATGATCAATGCCTCTCATCTCGTACACCTCTATCAGGTCACCTCTCATCCTCCGTCACTCCAAGGAAAAAGGCCAAGTTCACTCAAATTATTCTCATAAGGAATGCTCCCCAATCCAGACAACATCATTGTAAATCTCCTCTGCACCCTTTCTATGGTTTGCACGTCCTTCCTGTAGAGAGACGATCAGAATTGAGCATGGTACTCCAACTGGGATCTGACCAGGTCCTGTATAGCTACAACATTACCTCTCAGCTCTTAAACTCAATCGCACGACTGATGAAGGCCAATACACTGTATGCCTTCTCAACCACAGAGTCAACCTGCATAGCAGCTTTGAGTGTCCTGTGGACTCAGACCCCAAGATCCCTCTGATCCTCCAGACTGCCAAGAGTCTTACCGTTAATACTATATTATTATACCAAAATGAATCACCTCACACTTATCTGGGTTAACTCCATCTGCCACTTCTCAGTTGCATCCTATCAATGTCCTGCTGTAACCTCTGACACCCCTCCACACTACCCACAACACACCCAACCTTTGTGTCATCAACAAATTTACTAACACATCCCTGCACTTCCTCATATAGGTCATGTATAAAAATCACGAAGAGTAGGGGTCACAGAACAGATCCCTGAGGCACCCCACTGGTGACCGACCTCCATGCAGAATATGACCTATCTACAACCACTTTTTGCCTTCTGTGGGCAAGCCAGATCTAGATCCACAAAGCAATGTCCCCTTGGATCCCATGCCTCCTTACTTTCTCAATAAGTCTTGCACAGGGTACCTTACCAAATGCCTTGCTAAAATCCATATATAATACATCTACGGTTTTACCTTCATCAATGTGTTTTGTCACATCCTCAAAAAATTCAATCAGGCTCGTAAGGCACAACCTGCCTTTGACAAAGCCGTGTTGACTGCTCCTAATCATATTATATCTCTCCAAATGTTCATAAATCCAGCCTCTCAGGATCTTCTCCATCAACTTACCAACCACTGAAGTAAGGCTCACTGGTCTATAATTTCTTCGACTATCCCTACTCCCTTTTTTTGAATAAGGGAACACCATCCACAACCCTCCAAATCCTCTGGAACCTCTCCTATCCTCATTGATGATGCAAAGATCATCGCCAGAGGCTCAGCAATCTCCTCCCTCACTTCCCACAGTAGCCTGAGGTACTTCCTGTCTGGTCCTGGTGGCTTATTCAACTTGATGCTTTCTAAATGCTCCAGCACATCCCTTTCCTTAATATTTATGTGCTCAAGCCTTTCAGTCCACTGCAAGTCATTCCTACAATTGCCAAGATCCTATTCCATAGTGGATACTGAAACAAAGTCTTCATTAAGTACTTCTGCTATTCCCTCCAGTTCCGTACATACTTTTCCCCTCTCACAACTTGATTGGTCTGATTTGCTCACGTCTTTTCCTCTTGCTCTTCACATACATGTAGAATGCCTTGCGGTTTTCACTGTTAGGATGAACAATTGGGCTAAGAAGTAGCAGAAGGAGTTCAAATCAAATAAGTGTGAGGTGCTTCATTTTGGTAGGTCAAATATGATGGCAGAATATAGTATTAATGGTAAAACTCTTGGCAGTGTGGAGGATCAGAGGGATCTTGGGGTCCGAGTCCATAGGACGCTCAAAGCAGATGTGCAGGTTGACTCTGTGGTTAAGAAGGCGTACGGTGTATTGGCCTTCATCAATCATGGAATTGAATTTAGGAGCTGAGAGGTAATGTTGCATCTATAGAGGACACTGGTCAGACCCCACTTGGAATACTACGTTGAGTTCTGGTCAACTCACTACAGGAAGGACGTGGGAATCATAGGAAGGGTGCAGAGGAGATTTACAAGGATGTAACCTCGATTGGGGAGCATGCCTTATGAGGATAGGTTGAGTGATCTCGGCCTTTTCTTCTTGGAGTGATGGAAGATGAGATGTGACCTGATGGAGGTGTATAGGATTATGAGAGGCATTGATTGTATGGATAGTCAAAGGCTTTTTTCCAGGGTTGAAATGGTTGCCACAAGAGGACCCAGGTTTAAGGTGCTGGGGAGTAGGTACAGAGGAGATGTCGGGGTAAGTGTTTTACTCAGAGAGTGGTGAGTGTGTGGAATGGGCTGCCGGCAAAGGTGGTGGAGGTGGATACGATAGGGTCTTTTAAAAGACTTTTGGACAGGTACATGGAGCTTAGTAAAATAGAGGGCTACAGGTAAGCTAGTAATTTCTAAGGTAGGGACATGTTCGGCACAACCTTGTTTTGTTTCTTATGTTTTTCTAAGCTCTTTTCTTCTTGACTAGATTTTCAACAGCCTTTGTACACCACGGATCTTGTACCCTACCATCCCTTCCATCTCATTGGAATGTACCTTCTCAGAACCCCACGTAAATATCTCTTGAACGTTCTCACTATCTCCAACATGCTCTCCCACTGAGAGACCTGACACCTGACCAGGTTCATTTCCCAATACCAGATCAAGTATAGCTTCTCTTCTTGTAGGCCTATCTACATATTATGTCAAGAAACCTTCCTGGATACACCTAATAAACTCTACCCCATCTAAACCCCTCACTCTAGGGAGATGCCAATCAATTTTTGGGAAATTAAAATCTCCCAACACAACATCCCTGTTATTATTACTCCTCTCCAGAATCTGTCTCCCTATCTACTCCACTATGTCCCTGTTAATATTGGGTGGTTTATTTAAAAACACCCAGTAGAGTTATTGACCCCTTCCTGTTACTAACTTCCACCTGCAGAGACTCCATAGACAGCTCTTCCATAACTTTCTCCTTTTCTGCAGCCATGACACTATCTCTGATCAACTGTGCTATGCTCCCACCTCTTTTGCCTCCCTCCCTATCTTTTCTGAAACACCTAAAGCCTGGCACTTGGAGGAGCCATTTCTACCCCTGCACCATCCAAGTCTCTGTAATGGCCACAATACTATAGCTCCAATTAAATCCACTCTCATCTGCTTTATTCATAATATATCTCGCATTAAACTAGACACATCTCAAACCATCAGTCTGAGTGCATCCCTTTTCTGTCACCTGCCTATCCTCCCTTTTGCTTTGTCTCCAAGCTTTCTCTATTTGTGAGCTAACCTCCCTTTCCTCTGTCACTTCAGTTCGGTTCCCACCCTCCAGCAATTCTAGTTTAAACTCTCCCCAGCAGCCTTAGCAAACCTTCCTGCCAGGATATTGGTCTTCCTGGGATTCGAATGCAACCTGTCCCTTTTGTACAGGTCGCACCTGCCCCAGAAAGGCCCCAGTGATCCAGAAATCTGAATCCCTGCCCCCTGCTCCAATCCCTCAGCCACACATTTATCTTCCACTTCATACTATTCCTATTCTCACTATCGCGTTTTGAGGACCTCCTCCCTTTTCCTGCCTATGTCATTGGTACCAATATGTACCACGATCTCTGGCTGTTCTCCATCCCCCTTCAAGATATCGTTAACATGATCAGAAACATCCCAGACCTGCAAACTGCCATCCGCTTTTCTTTCCTGCATCTACAGAATCACCTATCTGACCCCCTAACTATAGAGTCCCCTATCACTGCTACATTCCTCTTCCTTTCCCTACCCTCCTGAGCCACAGGGACAGACTCTGTGCCAGAGGCACAACCACTTTTGTTTCCCCCAGGTAGACCATTTTACCCAACAGTACTCAAGCAGGAATACTTATTGTTAAGGGGACAGCCACTGGGGTACTCTCTAGAACCTGCTTCTTGCCCTTCCCTCTCCTGACTGTCACCCACTTCTCTGTCTCCTGTGGTCCTGGGAGTGACTACCTGCCTATAGCTCCTCTCTATCACCGCCATACTTTCCCTGACCAGACGAAGGTCATCGATCTGCAGCTCTGGTTCCCTAATGCGGTCTCTAAGGAGCTGCAGCTCGACACAGCTGGTGCAGATGTGGACGTCCAGGAGGCCGGAGTCTCCAGGACCTCCCACATCTGACACCGAGCACAGAAAACTGGCCTCACATATTTGCTTTCTCTCTTTATTTTAAACAGATAACCTATCTGGCCTTGACCACTTATCACCTAATCCCTGTTGAGACAAAGCCTTCCTACTCCGTCGCCCGCTGTGTTATCTTTTCTTCCTGCTTTTATCACTGGCTGACCTCCATGCGCTCGAGCAGACGTGTCCCGTTCAAATCGCTGAAGAAAACTTTCAAAAACTGTCAAAAACTTTCCAATGTTCTAATGTTTTCTAATCATTAAGGGCCTTCACAATGCAGGGCATGCCCTCTCCTTGTTGCTGCCATGGGGAAGCGTTACAGGAGCCTGAAAGCACAGTCAATGTTTCAGGAACAGCTTCTTCCCTTCTGCCATCAGATTTGTGAACTGTCCATAAAGCTATGAACACTACCTCGTGATCTTGCTCTCTTTTTGCACAACTTATGATTTTTTATGTTTCTCTTTGTTATTTGTAGTAAGTTTTTAATGTCTTCCAATGTACTGCTGCTACGAAAGAACAAATTTCACAACATATGTCAGTGGTAATAAAGCTGATTCTGGTTCTGGTGGGTGTGGTGAGCCTGTTAATGACTGGATCGAAACCACTAGTGGAAACCAGAAAGGAACAGAAAAAATTTATTTTTAAAGCACTTCCTCTATTTATAAACAGAAACTCGCTGACAGTTAGTTTTGAAAATGAAATCAATACCACGGGAAGCTTGTCAACTTCACATGGAAGTATAATGTATCAAAGCTATTTACTATCCACAGATGTTTTGCCATTTAGAGGGGTAACACCTACTTAGCATCACTTACTTGTACCAGTCCCGTGCCCCTTAGTTCCCTCAAAGATATCGATCAATTATTTGTCTATATCTTGAATGTACACAGCAAACGCTGCGTCTCTTTCCACAGATGCTGCCTGACCCGCTGAGTGTTTTCAGTACTTGCAGTGGTTTGCATTTTGATAGAGACAGGAACTAGTGCTTGAGAAACAATAAACTGCAACTAGGTTAAAGTGTTCTGAGAGCACGGAACAAGACCCTTTGGTACATTAACACTATACTTGCCAGCAGGCACCCATTTATACTCAGCTAATTGTAATCTCCCCACATTTAAACTTCGCCCCAAACTTCTACTAGATACTTACAATTAGCCCACCAGCCTGCACATTTGAGGGATTGTGGGAAAGCGTCGGAGAAAATGTCCGCACATGAGCACACACACAATCAGCACTGGAGGCCGGGACCAAAGCCGGGATTGTGGAACTGTGAGGCAGTGACTCTACTCACTGTGCTAGAACAAAAGGCAGCTGAGCTTTGAATGGAGCAGGCAGTCTGGGAATCTACCCAGGACAAAGAATTGAGAACTCACCCTCTATTACTTCACAAATAGATATTCCTATATTTCACTAACATTTCTGTGTGTGAAATTTACTTTTAGCTGAAAAGGGTTTCACAATTGTAATTTCAAACAGAGGAATGGGATAATCAAAGATTCAAAAATTACAAGGGACACCACAGAATAATTGAAACAGTCCAGGAATGCTCAGTTCAGATCAGTTCTGT
The DNA here is from genome assembly GCF_030144855.1 of Hypanus sabinus. NCBI lineage: Eukaryota > Metazoa > Chordata > Chondrichthyes > Myliobatiformes > Dasyatidae > Hypanus > Hypanus sabinus. The sequence continues at coordinate 172,389,825 of NC_082710.1, read as the reverse complement.
TCCGTACTGTCACTCATTGATGGCAGGCTGCAGAGCCATTCTGCCCCAAAGAAAATCCCACAAAATATCAATTAAACACACACAACAAGAACTACAGTATCCAATTAACAAACCACATCAATTATCCACAAATTGCATAGATTATCATGATGTAACTGCTCCCTTAGTCTGACAGATGGTAGTCAGTTTCTAGAGGTGTACTCAGAAATTAGAGTGTATTTTCATTTTTAGACTTCTGAAGGGTGAGTGTCCTGAATCTGCAACAGTTTTCCTCTCTCCACACATACTGCTTAAACTGCTGAGAAGCTGCAAATTTCTTTTGGGATCCCTGCAGCTGCAGTCTTTTAATTTGCTTTAGGACTTTAAGCCTGTGTCCCAACTTCTGTTAGAAAGGGATCCAGAGACTCCCGGGATTCCCTAACATCTCCAACTCTCTCTAGACATCGACTTTAAGTAAATTGATACATACACAGAGTACAGGCAGCACCAGAGGTGCCAGCATTTGTAACCCCTCCATAATTATGACTAAAACAAGGATAGCCAGTAACCCACCAGCAACCTCAAATGCTTTTGGAGACAAGGTTCCACCGTGAAGTCTACAAAGCTTCAAAGTACATTTATTTTTGAAGTATTTATATAGCATACAGCCCTGAGATTTGTCTTCACACGGACAACCAGGTGTTACGAAGGTGAACAGCTCTGATGGGCAGAAGGGTACAGAGTTGCCCACATTCCACCCCCCCCCCGGGAGAATCACAAACTGTTACTGTTACCATGCTGCTAATGAGAGAGAAAGAGAGACAAAGGGAAAACATACTGGGACTGGAATATCTGTTTCAGACAAGGGAGGGATAACACTGGGAGAGAGAGATTTGTTGACCCACCATATTATGACTTCTGTAAGACTCATGGCTCCGGAGAGGGCTGTTTACTTGGTACCATTCTGTTCATTAAAATTCCTCAGTGGACAGCCAGAGTGGGCTGGTTTGATGGACTAAGCCATTCAAAACTGATTGACACCTGAGACCCCGTGAGTGGGGATAAAAGTGAGGTCTGGGGAGACACCCCTCAGACACACCAGGAGACACACTAGTGAGCACTGTTTGAGTGTTGGAACCCACGAGAAGGTGTGGGGCATCGGGGACCGAACAAAGGATCGGTCAGTTTAACTCAGTGTTTATAGTAGGGCGGGTGGGGGCTTCTGTGTGTGTGTGTCCGCCCTTGCCTGGGTGATGAGTCCACCACAGAAGAATGGTCTAGCTGAAGGACAGAGGGGTCATAACTGAATGGCCACAACACATCGACGGATCAAGAATGTAAAGGAAGGTTTGACTGACTGTAGCTGTCACTGTTTGCTCGCCCTCTCTCTCTCACTCTCTCTCTCTCTCTCCAACGAATAAAACACAAGAACCAACAACTACCTCAGCACTTATGAACTGAACTGAACTTTATATTCATATATGACAGTTCATTATCCCCTAGACAACGATAGAGCTTGTTTATTATTGATTATTATTATACCCACACTTTTAGGTTTAGTATTGTAATGTTTATTATCTGTATATTTGCATTGTTGATATTGATTTGTATATTTTACTAATAAACACTGTTTGAAAATAGTCCTACCAGACTCCAACGGATTCTTCTATCTATGCTGGTCGGACACCCAGTTACGGGGTACATAACAAATTGGGGCCTCGTCTCGAGATTTGATTACCAAATTGGGGGGCCTGTGAATCGAGCTATAAGTACATTATTTGATCTCGTTGCATGGGTAACCAGGCAGGAAACCAGCAAAGATGGATATAGACAAATTTTTAGAAAGCCCGACTTTGAAGGCGCTAGGCAGGGGTCAGCAACCTTTACCACTGAAAGAGCCACTTGGACCCGTTTCCCACAGAAAAGAAAACACTGGGAGCCGCAAAACCCGTTTGACATTTAAAATGAAATAACACTGCATACAACGTTTTTTTTGCCTTTATGCTATGTATAAACAAACTATAATGTGTTGCATTTATGAAATTGATGAACTCCTGCAGAGAAAACAAAATTACATTTCTGCATGCAACAAAAACATTTTGAACTCCGAAAAAAAGACGTTGTGTTGAAGGTTACTTTTAAGTAAAATACTCAACGTCTATTTGAGTCCTTCTTGTATTTATGAAAAACGCCAAACTTCAATTTGCCGCCAGCAGCAAACCAAAAATAACGTCAGCCAGCTGTCAACCTGAAAAATAAAAGGACTATTTCACTGAACAATGAAAACATATGAACATACGTAAAATAATAGGCAATTAAAATATTTATCATACTTGGTCAGGTTGACTCACACCTGACAATGCAGTCGTATTCAGTAGGGATGGATCGATGCTTAGGGGAGTGACCGGGAAGGATAATGTGTTTTTTTCCTCTCTGAACTCACAGAAGTGTTTCCCAAACGATGTTTGCATTGCGATGATTGCAGAATGTAAATACTCCGAATTTATCATGTCGTGACCTTGTTTGAACTCTCTCAAATTGGGGAAGTGAGACAATGTGCCTTTCTGTAAATCTCTGGCAAGCACTGTCAACTTGCGCTCGAATGGCAAAACATCCTCCAACATGTGTAGGGCTGTATGTCCTTTCCCCTAAAGAGCTGTGTTCAGCGTGTTCAGGTGCGCTGTCATGTCTACCATGAAGTGTAGCTTTTCCAGTCACTCTGGCTGTTCTAGCTCAGGAAAGGTGAGCCCTTTGCTGCCCAGGAAAGTTTTCACTTCTTCCAGACACGCGACAAAGCGTTTCAGCACCTCCCCTCTGGACAGCCAGCGATAAAAACACGTTGTAGCGGTGTGCTACACGCAGTCAGTAAACTGCAGTCAAAGATAGCTTTATTCGAACTAAACAGCCTTGCTTTTAAGCCACCCTCAACTGGCCCCCCCCATGGGCGCGGAAGCTGCAAAAGACACGTACTCACAAACCCCCGTAGGCTATCTCCCTTAGCCTGAACACTGGTTAATTGTGAGCCAGTTCCAATGTCGCCACAACGTCTTATTTAGATTGTACAAGATCACCATAATCTTCAAATTTAGAATTACATTTCAAAAACTAACAAACTAACATAAAATACATTTTAATTAAATACTGACCAATTATTTCCCAAAGCAACAGGGAGCCGCAGCACAGACGTAAAAGAGCCACATGTGGCTCCGGAGCCGCGGGTTGCCGACCCCCGCGCTAGAGGATGCCACAAAGACGGACTTGCTGAATATTGAGCAAACGATTAAATCTCCCAGAGGTGAAGTCGTCAATGAAAAAGTGGGAGACACAGAGGGCCATAGCCCAGCACTATGTATTGGTGGAGGTGTTTTCGCCTGGGTTATTGGATCTGTTCCCTGAGAAGAAACCAGTTGTTGGGGTGGTTCAGTTTGAGTTGGAAAATTTAACGTTGGACACGGAACAGAAGAAAAGGGTGTATGAGCTCCAGCTAAAGGAGTTGGAGGTGAAAAGGGAGTGGGAAAGAGCTGCCTGGGAGGCACAAAGGGAGAAAGAAAAGGCTGAGTTAGAGGCACAAAGGGAGAAGGAGAAAGCTGAAAGGGAGTTGGAGGAAAGGGAAAGGGAGAGAGATAGGCAGCATGCGCTGGACATGGAGAGGTTAAAGCAACAGGGAAAAGACCGAGGGGAAGGCTCAGTTGAGAAGTTTAACGTTAGTAGAGAGTTTAGGTTAGTACCTCTGTTCAAGGAGACAGATGTTGATAGTTACTTCTTGCATTTTGAAAAGGTGGCAGTGAATCAGAAGTGGCCCAGAGATCAGTGGGTGCATTGCTACAAAGTGTATTAAAAGGGAAGGCTCAATGGGCATATGCGGCATTGTCCATGGACGAGTCTGAGGATTATGAGGAAGTAAAGCAGGCTATCCTTCGGGCCTACGAGTTGGTACCTGAGGCACATAGACAAAAGTTCAGAGATTTAAAGAAACTGTGGGATCAGACATATGCAGAGTTTGCCTATGAAAAGGGTGTGCTCTTGGATCATTGGTGTGATGCAGGAAGGGTGGAGGAGGATTTCCATCATTTCAGAGAGCTAATACTGATTGAGGAATTTAAAGGTTGTGTTTTGGATAATATCCGGATGTATCTGAACGAGAAGACGAATAATTCTATATCGGAATTTGCCAGGTTCGCAGATAAATATGCCCTTACCCACAAGGCAAAATTTTCCTCAAATAAGAGTTACGAGAACGACCGTAGGGACGGTAGAGAAAGTCCACCGGCTAAGGTCGAGAATAAGCCGGGAGCTGGTGGTAAAGGTGAGGAGGAGGACAAGCAGGCTGGCAGGAAGGCTCCTGGCTTGACCTGTTATAATTGTGGAAAGGTTGGGCATATTGCAGCTAAGTGCTTTGCTCCGAAGAAGGAGACAGGAAAAGGGAAAACAGCGATCCCTACAGGTTGCATTAGCAGATCGATGAGGGAGGCAAAGGAAGACAGAGTTCAAGAGGGCCATGGGAAACTTATTTCGGAGGGGACATTGTCTGTGAAAGAAGGAGAAACCCTAGTTCCAGTGAGAATCTGGAGAGATACTGGGTATGATCAGTCATTGATCATAAGTAAGGTGTTAGATTTTGGTCCTGCGACTGGAGAGGTTGTGTTAAGAGGTATCGGAAAAGGGACTGAGCAGTACCTTTGCACAAAATCATTTTAAAATGTGACCTGGTATCTGGCCCAGTCGAAGTAGGGGTGCGGTCAGAATTACCAAGAGACGGCGTGGAGGTCCTTCTTGGTAATGATCTAGCAGGTGGTGACGTGTGTTCAGCGGTGAAATTGATAAGCAAGCCTGTGAGTGCTGAGGATCCGCCCCTGGATTCTCAGATCTATCCCGCATGCGCGATCACTCGCAGTATGTCGAGAAAGGCGGCTGAGAAAGAGGACAGTTTAAATGAGTCCAGTGTTGATTTGGCTGAGACATTTTTACCGACCCTATACCAAGAGGGGTTAGGGGATGGTAAAGCAGAGAATAAGGAGGTGAAAGAGAATAAAGGAGAGGAGGTTGACCTACCCTTAGCCAAGAGGGAATTTATAGAGGCACAGAGTAAAGATGAGAAACAGATGAGGCAGTTAGAAGGTCTAGGGTTGGACACGAATGATCTGTCTGGCTTGACAGAACTGTTTGAAGAAGTTGAAAAATTTAAATGTGTTCCTGATAATGATGTAAGGGCTGTCCTAGATGAAAAGGATGCCGTTACCTTGAAGGAGTCTGCTGGGTTAGCAGTGTTACGTACCCCGTAACTGGGTGTCTTACCAGCAAAGATAGAAGTATCCACTGGAGTCTGGTGGGACTATTTTCAAACAGTGGTTATTAGTAAAATATACCAATCAAAATCAACAATGCAAATATACAGATAATATACGTTAGCAATACTAAACCTAAAAAATATAATAATAATCAATAATAAACAAGCTCTATCGTTGCCTAGGGGATAATGAATTATCATGAAAAGTATAAAGTTCAGTTCAGTTCATGTAGGCTGAGGTAGTTGTTGGTTCTTTTGTTGTAACCGTCGGAGGGGGAGAGAGAGAGAGAGAGGGCAAGCGAACAGTGACAGCTGCAGGCAGTCAAGCCTTCCTTTACGTTCTTGATCCGTTGATGTGTTGTGGCCATTCAGCTATGATCCCTCTGTGCTTCAGCTAGACCGTTCTTCTGTGGTGGACTCGTCACCCAGGCAAGGGCGGACACACGCACAAGCCCCCACTGGCCTCGCTATAAACACTGTGAGTTAAAATTGACCGATCCTTCGTTCGGTCTCCGATGCCCCACACCTTCTCGCGGGTTCCAACACTTAAGCAGTGTTTTTCCCTTTCAAGTCCCATGTATTCTAATTTTTCTTGAAACCCTCCATGACTGATTTAGTTTTTAAAGAATGGGACAGTTTGAGTATTAAATGTTTTTGGGATCTGTTTGTTGGAGGAAATCTTTTTTCATTTGAGCAATTGTCAGCTAAATATAGTTCACCCAAATCTCACTTTTTTTAGATATCTATAAATCACAGACTTTCCAAGATCTCAATTATGCACATTTCCTATAAGCTCAGATAAGAATTTACTAGATGTAATTTTTAATTTGACTCCTTTGCATAATGGTTCAGTAACTATTACTGTTACTCAGATGAAGAATGTTCCTTTAGAAAAAAATTAAGGATCTCTGGGAACAAGATTTACAGAAATCAATATCTGAGGAAACTTGGAATGAAAAATTTAAACTGGTTAACACTTCATCACTATGTGTTCATCATTCCCTCATACAGTTTAAGGTGGTTCATAGAGCTCACATGACTAAGGATAAGCTATCTCATTTATATTTGGATATATCTCCCTAGCATGATAGATGTAATAATGGAGAAGCTTCATTAATTAATATGTTTTGGACTTGTCAGATTCTTGAAAAATATTGGAAGTAAGTTTTTCAAACATTACTTTTCAAAGTCAATTTTAAGCCTAACCCTCTGACGACCCTATTTGGTATTGTTGCAGGACAAGATATTAACCTGAAGGCATCTGATTTACATATTTTGGCCTTTTGCTCCCTTATAGCTAGGAGGACACTTTTGATTAAATGGAAACTCATGCTCAATGGTTATGCGACATTATGTCATGTTTAGATTTAGAGAAGATTCGTTGTTCAATTTCTGAATCCCGTCAAGAATTTCAAATGTTGTGGAGACCTTTCCTGAATTATTTTCAAAATCTTCAATTCATTGCTTAAATTCAGATGTTGGCTATTATTAATTTTTATTATATGAGAAGGTATTCTACCTTTTTTGCCCTTAATAAACAGTTTCGGTCTTGTTAGGGGATAGATTATTTTTTTGTTATAAATTAGTATCTATCAATATAACTATTGATTAACTTCCATGAATACGGGGTAATGAGATTGTTATTATGAATAGGTATAATATAACAGGTAGTTTTAAAAATCTTTTTTGACTTTTATACATACTTTTTTCTACTCTGTATTCTTCTATGTAGAAACTAATAAAAATATTGGAAAGATTTTTTACATACTGTACTTCGTACACCCTGGTTCTTTAACTCTACCATCCTTTCCCTGTCTCAGTGGAACATACCTATCTGGAATATTTGCCACGTTTCTGCTGTGCATTTCCTTGAGAACAACTGCTCTGAATTTATGCTTCCAAGTTCCTGCCTAATTGCTTCATATTAATTATTCTCCCAAATTGTCTCCTATCCTTGTCCAGCACTATGGTGAAGGTCACTACCTCCAAAATGTTCTCCCATCAAGCGTTCTGACACCTGATCAGGTTCATTTCCCAATACCAAATCAAGAATGTCCTCTCCTCTAGTTGGCTTATCTACATATTGCATCAGGAAATCTTCTTGAACACAACAAACAAACTTTACCCTTGCACTAAGGAGTCAATATTTAGAAAGTTAAAATCTCTCATTTGGAAAGTTAAAATCTGTAACAACCCAATTATTATTTCACCACTCAGGAATCTGCCTCCTTATCTACTACTCGATGTTTCTGCTCCTATTGAGGGGTCTATGAAGTCATTGCCCCTTTCCGGTTTCTGACTTCCACGCATACTGACTCAGTAGATCATCCCTCCATGACTTCCTCATTTTCTGCAGTCATGACACTATCCCTGATTAGCAATACCATGCCTCCCCCCACCTCTTTGACTTCCTCACTGTTCTTTTAGAAACATCTAAAGCCTGGCACACTCAGCAGACATTCCTGGTCCTGAGACATCCAAGTCCCTGTAATGGCCACAACATCACAGTTCCACGTATTGACCCATGCTCTAAGTTCATCCTCCTTGTTTACAATGCAGCTTGCATTAAGACAGACACATCTCATATGCCTATCCTTCCTCATAAACTCCTTATAAACTGTCTCTACTTGTGCTCCAACATCCCCATCCTCTCCCTCTTCACTTCAGTTCCCACCTCTGTGCAAATCTAGTTTAAATCTTCCCCAATAGCATTAACAAACCTCCCCTCCAGGATATTGCTCCCCCTCGGATTCAAGTGCAACCCATCCTTTTTGTACAGGTCACACCAGCCCTAGAAGAGGTCCCAATGATACAAAAATCTGAATCCCTGCCTACAGCCACACATTTATCCTCCACCTATTCCTATACTCACAGTTGCATGGCACAGGCAGTAATCCCAAGATTACTACCCTAGATGACCTGCTTCTCAACTTCCTTCCAAACTCCCTGTATTCTACTTTTAGGACCTCCTCCCTTTTTCTACCAATGTTGTTGTTACCCATATGTATCAGTAAGCTGGAAGCCAGCTGCTGCTTCAAAATTAATGCATCATCAAAGACAAGGGGTCATAGGTGGAGACTAGTTGAGGGGAGATTTCAGACAAACGTCAGGAAGCATTTCTTTACACAGTGAGTTGTGGGCACATGATACAAACTACCTAGTGAGGTTGAGAGTACTGTCTTAGTTGCCTTCAAATCTAAACTTGATATTTATTTCAACATGTGTGAATAGGAATTTTGCAAGCTTTATTGGGCTGAATAGAAACATAGAAAACCTACAGCACAATACAGGCCGTTCGGCCCAAACATCCGTGCTGGAAATGTCCCTACCTTAGGACTACCTTGGCTTTACCTGTAGCCCTCTATTTTTCCAAGCTCCGTGTAGCCATCCAGGAGTCTCTTAAAAGACCCTATCATTTCTGCCTCCATCACCGTCGCTGGCAGCCCATTCCACACACTCATCACTCTCTGTGTGAAAAAACATATCCTTGACATCTCCTCTGTAACTACTTCCAAGCACCTTAAATCTATACCCTCTCATGTTTCATACCCTGAGGAATAGCCTCTGACTATCCACACGATCAATGCCTCTCCTTATCTTGTACACCTCTATCAGGTCACCTCTCATCCTCCGTCACTCCAAGGAAAAAGGCCGAGTTCACTCAAATTATTCTCATAAGGAATGCTCCCCAATCCAGACAACATCATTGTAAATCTCCTCTGCACCCTTTCTATGGTTTCCACGTCCTTCCTGTAGAGAGGCGATCAGAATTGAGCATGGTACTCCAACTGGGGTCTGACCAGGTCCTGTATAGCTACAACATTACCCCTCAGCTCTTAAACTCAATCGCACGACTGATGAAGGCCAATACACTGTATGCCTTCTCAACCACAGAGTCAACCTGCATAGCAGCTTTGAGTGTCCTGTGGACTCAGACCCCAAGATCCCTCTGATCCTCCAGACTGCCAAGAGTCTTACCGTTAATACTATATTATTATACCAAAATGAATCACCTCACACTTATCTGGGTTAACTCCATCTGCCACTTCTCAGTTGCATCCTATCAATGTCCTGCTGTAACCTCTGACAGCCGTCCACACTACCCACAACACACCCAACCGTTGTGTCATCAACAAATTTACTAACACATCCCTCCACTTCCTCATATAGGTCATGTATAAAAATTACGAAGAGTAGGGGTCACAGAACAGATCCCTGAGGCACCCCACTGGTGACCGACCTCCATGCAGAATATGACCTATCTACAACCACTTTTTGCCTTCTGTGGGCAAGCCAGTTCTAGATCCACAAAGCAATGTCCCCTTGGATCCCATGCCTCCTTACTTTCTCAATGTCTTGCACAGGGTACCTTACCAAATGCCTTGCTAAAATCCATATACAATACATCTACGGCTTTACCTTCATCAATGTGTTTTGCCACATCCTCAAAAAATTCAATCAGGCTCATAAGGCACGACCTGCCTTTGACAAAGCCGTGTTGACTGCTCCTAATCATATTATATCTCTCCAAATGTTCATAAATCCAGCCTCTCAGGATCTTCTCCATCAACTTACCAGCCACTGAAGTAAGACTCACTGGTCTATAATTTCTTGGACTATCCCTACTCCCTTTCTTAAATAAGGGAACAACATCTACAACCCTCCAAATCCTCCGGAACCTCTCCTATCCTCATTGATGATGCAAAGATCATCGCCAGAGGCTCAGCAATCTCCTCCCTCACTTTCCACAGTAGCCTGAGGTACTTCCTGTCTGGTCCTGGTGGCTTATTCAACTTGATGCTTTCTAAACGCTCTAGCGCATCCCTTTCCTTAATATTTATGTGCTCAAGCTTTTCAGTCCACTGCAAGTCATTCCTACAATTGCCAAGATCCTATTCCATAGTGAATACTGAAACAAAGTATTCATTAAGTACTTCTACTATTCCCTCCGGTTCCGTACATACTTTTCCCCTCTCACACTTGATTGGTCTGATTTGCTCAAGTCTTTTCCTCTTGCTCTTCACATACATGTAGAATGCCTTGTGGTTTTCACTGATAGGATGAACAATTGGGCTAAGAAGTAGCAGAAGGAGTTCAAATCAAATAAGTGTGAGGTGCTTCATTTTGGTAGGTCAAATATGATGGCAGAATATAGTATTAATGGTAAAACTCGGCAGTGTGGAGGATCAGAGGGATCTTGTGGTCCGAGTCCATAGGACGCTCAAAGCAGATGTGCAGGTTGACTCTGTGGTTAAGAAGGCGTACGGTGTATTGGCCCTCATCAATCATGGAATTGAATTTAGGAGCCGAGAGGTAATGGTGCATCTATAGAGGACACTGGTCAGACCCCACTTGAAATACTATGTTGAGTTCTGGTCAGCTCACTACAGGAAGGATGTGGAAATCATAGGAAGGGTGCAGAGGAGATTTACAAGGATGTAACCTCGATTGGGGAGCATGCTTTATGAGGATAGGTTGAGTGATCTCGGCCTTTTCTTCTTGGAGCAATGGAAGATGAGATGTGACCTGATGGAGGTGTATAAGATGATGAGAGGCATTGATTGTATGGATAGTCAAAGGCTTTTTTCCAGGGTTGAAATGGTTGCCACAAGAGGACCCAGGTTTAAGGTGCTGGGGAGTAGGTACAGAGGAGATGTTGGGGTAAGTGTTTTACTCAGAGAGTGGTGAGTGCATGGAATGGGCTGCCGGCAAAGGTGGTGGAGGTGGATCCGATAGGGTCTTTTAAAAGACTTTTGGACAGGTACATGGAGCTTAGTAAAATAGAGGGCTACAGGTAAGCTAGTAATTTCTAAGGTAGGGACATGTTCGGCACAACCTTGTTTTGTTTCTTATGTTTTTCTAAGCTCTTTTCTTCTTGACTAGATTTTCAACAGCCTTTGTACACCACGGATCTTGTACCCTACCATCCTTTCCCTCTCTCATTGGAATGTACCTTCTCAGAACCCCACGTAAATATCTCTTGAACGTTCTCACTATCTGTAACATTCTCTCCCACTGAGAGACCTGACACCTGACCAGGTTCATTTCCCAATACCAGATCAAGTATAGCTTCTCTTCTTGTAGGCTTATCTACATATTATGTCAAGAAACCTTCCTGAATACACCTAATAAACTCTACCCCATCTAAGCCCCTCACTCTAGGGAGATGCCAATCAATATTTGGGAAATTAAAATCTCCCAACACAACATCCCTGTTATTATTACTCCTCTCCAGAATCTGTCTCCCTATCTACTCCACTATGTCCCTGTTGTTATTGGGTGGTTTATTTAAAAAACACCCAGTAGAGTTAATGACCCCTTCCTGTTACTAACTTCCACCTGCAGAGACTCCATAGACAGCTCTTCCATAACTTCCTCCTTTTCTGCAGCCATGACACTATCTCTGATCAACTGTGCTATGCTCCCACCTCTTTTGCCTCCCTCCCTATCTTTTCTGAAACACCTAAATCCTGGCACTTGGAGGAGCCATTTCTACCCCTGCACCATCCAAGTCTCTGTAATGGCCACAACATTATAGCTCCAATTAAAACCACTCTCATCTGCTTTATTCATAATACTTCTCGCATTAAACTAGACACATCTCAAACCATCAGTCTGAGTGCATCCCTTTTCTATCACCTGCCTATCCTCCCTTTTGCTTTGTCTCCAAACTTTCTCTATTTGTGAGCTAACCTCCCTTTCCTCTGTCACTTCAGGTCAGTTCCCACCCCCCAGCAATTCTAGTTTAAAGTCTCCCCAGCAGCCTTACCAAACCTTCCTGCCAGGATATTGGTCCTCCTGGGATTCGAATGCAACCCTTCCGTTTTGTACAGGTCATACCCACCCCAGAAAGGCCCCAGTGATCCAGAAATCTGAATCCCTGCCCCCTGCTCCAATCCCTCAGCCACACATTTATCTTCCACTTCATACTATTCCTATTCTCAGTATCGCGTTTTCAGGACCTCCTCCCTTGTCCTGCCTGTGTCATTGGTACCAATATGTACCACGATCTCTGGCTGTTCTCCATCCCCCTTCAAGATATCTTGGACACGATCAGAAACATCCCAGACCTGCAAACTGCCATCCGCGTTTCTTTCCTGCATCTACAGAATCACCTATCTGACCCCCTAACTATAGAGTCCCCTATCACTGCTACCTTCCTCTTCCTTTCCCTACCCTCCTGAGCCACAGGGACAGACTCTGTGCCAGAGGCACAACCACTTTTGTTTCCCCCAGGTAGACCATTTTACCCAACAGTACTCAAGCAGGAATACTTATTGTTAAGGGGACAGCCACTGGGGTACTCTCTAGAACCTGCTTCTTGCCCTTCCCTCTCCTGACTGTCACCCACTTCTCTGTCTCCTGTGGTCCTGGGGGTGACTACCTGCCTATAGCTCATCTCTATCACCGCCTTACTTTCCCTGACCAGACGAAGGTCATCGATCTGCAACTCTGGTTCCCTAATGCGGTCTCTAAGGAGCTGCAGCTCGACACACCTGGTGCAGATGTGGACGTCCAGGAGGCCGGAGTCTCCAGGACCTCCCACATCTGACACCGAGCACAGAAAACTGGCCTCATATTTCTGCTTTCTCTCTTTATTTTAAACAGATAACCTATCTGGCCTTGACCCCTTATCACCTAAGCCCTGTTGAGACAAAGCCTTCCTACTCTGTTGCCCGCTCTGTTATCTTTTCTTCCTGCTTTTATCACTGGCTGACCTCCACGCGCTCGAGCAGACGTGTCCCGTTCAAATCGCTGAAGAAAACTTTCAAAAACTGTCAAAAACTTTCCAATGTTCTAATGTTTTCTAATCATTAAGGGCCTTCACAATGCAGGGCATGCCCTCTCCTTGTTGCTGCCATGGGGAAGCGTTACAGGAGCCTGAAAGCACAGTCAATGTTTCAGGAACAGCTTCTTCCCTTCTGCCATCAGATTTGTGAACTGTCCATAAAGCTATGAACACTACCTCGTGATCTTGCTCTCTTTTTGCACAACTTATGATTTTTTATGTTTCTCTTTGTTATTTGTAGTAAGTTTTTAATGTCTTCCAATGTACTGCTGCTACGAAAGAACAAATTTCACAACATATGTCAGTGGTAATAAAGCTGATTCTGGTTCTGGTGGGTGTGGTGAGCCTGTTAATGACTGGATCGAAACCACTAGTGGAAACCAGAAAGGAACAGAAAAATTTTATTTTTAAAGCTCTTCCTCTATTTATAAACAGAAACTCGCTGACAGTTAGTTTTGAAAATGAAATCAATACCACGGGAAGCTTGTCAACTTCACATGGAAGTATAATGTATCAAAGCTATTTACTATCCACAGATGTTTTGCCATTTAGAGGGGTAACGCCTACTTAGCATCACTTACTTGTACCAGTCCCGTGCCCCTTAGTTCCCTCAAAGATATCGATCAATTATTTGTCTATATCTTGAATGTACACAGCGAACGCTGCGTCTCTTTCCACAGATGCTGCCTGACCCGCTGAGTGTTTTCAGTACTTGCAGTGGTTTGCATTTTGATAGAGACAGGAACTAGTGCTTGAGAAACAATAAACTGCAACTAGGTTAAAGTGTTCTGAGAGCACGGAACAAGACCCTTTGTTACATTAACATTATACTTGCCAGCAGGCACCCATTTATACTCAGCTAATTGTAATCTCCCAACATTTGAACTTCGCCCCAAACTTCTACTAGATACTTACAATTAGCCCACCAGCCTGCACATTTTTGGGATTGTGGGAAAGCGTCGGAGAAAATGTCCGCACATGAGCACACAAACACTCAGCACTGGAGGCCGGGACCAAAGCCGGGATTGTGGAACTGTGAGGCAGTGACTCTACTCACTGTGCTAGAACAAAAGGCAGCTGAGCTTTGAATGGAGCAGGCAGTCTGGGAATCTACCCAGGACAAAGAATTGAGAACTCACCCTCTATTACTTCGCAAATAGTTATTGCTATATTTCACTAACATTTCTGTGTGTGAAATTTACTTTTAGCTGAAAAGGGTTTCACAATTGTGATTTCAAACAGAGGAATGGGATAATCAAAGATTCAAAAATTACAAAGGACACCACAGAGTAATTGAAACAGTCAGGGAATGCTCAGTTCAGATCAGTTCAGTTCCGTACTGTCACTCATTGATGGCAGGCTGCAGAGCCATTCTGCCCCAAAGAAAATCCCACAAAATATCAATTAAACACACACAACATGAACTACAGTATCCAATTAACAAACCACATCAATTATCCACAAATTGCATAGATTATCATGATGTAACAGCTCCCTTAGTCTGACAGATAGTAGTCAGTTTCTAGAGGTGTACTCAGAAATTAGAGTGTATTTTCATTTTTAGACTTCTGAAGGGTGAGTGTCCTGAATCTGCAACAGTTTTCCTCTCTCCACACATACTGCTTAAACTGCTGAGAAGCTGCAAATTTCTTTTGGGATCCCTGCAGCTGCAGTCTTTTAATTTGCTTTAGGACTTTAAGCCTGTGTCCCAACTTCTGTTAGAAAGGGATCCAGAGACTCCCGGGATTCCCTAACATCTCCAACTCTCTCTAGACATCGACTTTAAGTAAATTGATACATACACAGAGTACAGGCAGCACCAGAAGTGCCAGCATTTGTAACCCCTCCATAATTATGACTAAAACAAGGATAGCCAGGAACCGACCAGCAACCTCAAATGCTTTTGGAGACAAGGTTCCACCGTGAAGTTTACAAAGCTTCAAAGTACATTTATTTTTGAAGTATTTATATAGCATACAGCCCTGAGATTTGTCTTCACACGGACAACCAGGTGTTACGAAGGTGAACAGCTCTGATGGGCAGAAGGGTACAGAGTTGCCCACATTCCACCCCCGCCCGGGAGAATCACAAACTGTTACTGTTACCATGCTGCTAATGAGAGAGAAAGAGAGACAAAGGGAAAACATACTGGGACTAGAATATCTGCTTCAGACAAGGGAGAGGTAACACCGGGAGTGAGAGATTTGTTGACCCACCATATTATGACTTCTGTAAGACTCACGGCTCTGGAGAGGGCTGTTTACTTGGTACTATTCTGTTCATTAAAATTCCTCAGTGGAAGCCGGAGTGGGCTGGTTTGATGGACTAAGCCATTCAAAACTGATTGACACCTGAGACCCCGTGAATGGGGATAAAAGTGAGGTCTGGGGAGACACCCCTCAGACACACTAGGAGACACAATAGTGAGCACTGCTTAAGTGTTGGAATCCACGAGAAGATGTGGGGCATCGGGGACCGAACAAAGGATCGGTCAGTTTAACTCAGTGTTTATAGTAGGGCCGGTGGGGGCTTGTGTGTGTGTCCACCCTTGCCTGGGTGACGAGTCCACCACAGAAGAACGGTCTAGCTGAAGGACAGAGGGGTCATACCTGAATGGCCACAACAACACATCGACGGATCAAGAACGTAAAAGAAGGTTTGACTGGCTGTCACTGTCACTGTCGCTCGCCCTCTCTCTCTCTCTCTCCAACGATTAAAACACAAGAACCAACAACTACCTCAGCACGTATGAACTGAACTGAACTCTATATTCACATATGACAATTCATTATCCCCTAGACAACGATAGAACTTGTTTATTATTGATTATTATTATACCCACAATTTTAGGTTTAGTATTGCTAACATGTATTATCTGTATATTTGCATCGTTGATACTGATTTGTATATTTTACTGATAAACACTATTTGAAAATAGTCCCACCAGACTCCAACGGATTCTTCTATCTTTGCTGGTCAGACACCCAGTTACAGGGTACGTAACACAGGAAACAAAGAAAAATTGTGAAACTTGTTCAAAGAAAACATCAAGCTCCCCACATACGCAAAAGAATTGTGCAAATGGCAAACAAAGAATGAGTGAAAACACCAAATATAAAAATTGAAGAGTCCAGGCATATTCAGTTCAGCTCAGTTCAGTTCAATCTACCACTGTGTCGTTCATTATCTGAAGACTGTCCCAATCAAAATCATCCAAAATAGCAATAAAACAACCCAGAAACACATCATAACGCGAATTATAGAGTCCAATGCACCAATTGCATTGATTAAACCTTCTTTGAGGCCCAGGATTCCAGCACCATCAAGTGAGTGGCAGAGGGACACAGGGACCTTTCCCCAGGAGCAGTGAGTACGAGGAAAAGAGAGACCGGTCTCACGCCGACACCTTCCTACAGCAGCAGTGAGCAAGAGGCTGGTAGATGCTGCTAAACACGCACTCGCCTTGACGATTCCAATGTCCCTCGATGCTTTAATCTGGGAGACCGTTGAGAAAAGGAGTCGATCATGGACTTGTGCCCCGTCTCCAGGCTTCTTGGCTTTGAGGCCTCACACTTTGCTCAAACACCCTCAGAGGCAGCAAGGTTTCCTCATTCAAAGCTCTTAGCAAATTTATTATCAAAGTTTGTATATGTTACTATATATTACATTGAGATTCATTTCTTATGGGCATTTTCATGGTGAAAATAAAGAAGTGCTGTAGAACTGCAAAAAGCTCTGGGCCTGTACTTGCTGGAGTTTAGAATGAGGGTGAACTCACTGAAACCTATCAAACGTTGAAAGGTCTGGATAGAGTGAATGTGAAGGACCAAAGGGCACAGCCTCAGAACAAAGAATGTCCCATCAGAACAGAAATGGAGGGAACTCTTTGCTGGGACTGGTGAACCAGTGGCATTCATATCCACTGGTGGGTGTGGAGCGCAAATCTTTGGGTATATTTAAAGCAGAGGTTGATAGGATCTTGATTAGTAAGGACATCAAATCAAACGGGGAGAAAACAAGTGAATGGGGTTGACAAGGAAAATAAATCAGCCATGACTGAGTGGCAGAGCAGACTCAATGGGCCAAATGGCCTAATTCTACTCCTATGCCTTATAGTCTTAAAAGAAGACAAATTGCAAATTTAAAAAAATAACACCGAGAGCATAAGCTGTAGGGAGTTCTTGAAAGTGAGTGTATAGGTCGTAGAATCAGTTTGGAGTAGTAGTGAGTGAAGTTATCCACACTGGAACAGGAGCTTGATGGATATACGGTAATATTTCTTTATTTAGATATACAGCATAGTAACACATGCTCCCTTCCCAGCAAGCCTGACCTGTCTACTTACACCAATGTGACTAATTAAACTACTATCCCATACTGAAAACACAAAATGTTGGCAGAACTCAGTAGGCCAGACAGCATCTATGGGAGGAGGTAGTGATGACATTTTGGGCTGAAACCCTTCATCAGGAGTTTCGACCCGAAACATCGTCACTACCTCCTCCCATAGATGCTGTCTGGCCTACTGAGTTAACCATATAACCATATAACAATCACAGCACGGAAACAGGCCATCTCAGCCCTCCTAGTCTGTGCCGAACTCTAGTCCCACGTACCCGCACTCAGCCCATAACCCTCCACTCCTTTCCTGTCCATATACCTATCCAATTTTACCTTAAATGACACAACTGCACTGGCCTCTACTACTTCTACAGGAAGCTCATTCCACACAGCTAGCACTCTCTGAGTAAAGAAATACCCCCTCGTGTTTTCCTTAAACTTTTGCTCCCTAACTCTCAAATCATGTCCTCTCATTTGAATCTCCCCTACTCTCAATGGAAACAGCCTATTCACATCAACTCTATCTATCCCTCTCAAAATTTTAAATACCTCGATCAAATCCCCCCTCAACCTTCGACCCTCCAATGAATAGAGACCTAATTTGTTCAACCTTTCTCTGTAACTTAAGTGCTGAAACCCAGGTAACATCCTAGTAGGTTCTGCCAGCATTTTGTGTTTTTATTTATTCCCAGCATCTGCAGATTCACTCGTGTTACTATCCCATACTATCCCAGAATGTGGTCAAAACTGGAGCAGCCGGAGGTCACCCACATGGTCACAGTGATAGTACAAACTTCTTACAGACAGTGGCGAGAATTGAACCCAGGCCACAATCGTCCCAGTGCCCAAGAAGAGCAGGGTGAGCTGCCTCAATGACTATCCAGTTGAACTCACAATAACTGTGATAAAGTGCTTTGAGGGGTTGGTCTTGGCCAGAACCAATTCCTGCCCAAGGAAGGAGCTGGACCTAATGCAATAATCACTACAATAAGTCTACTGCAGATGTAATCTCACTGGCTCTCCAGTCAGCCTCGGATCACCTGGATAATAGTAATACCTACATCAGGCTGCTGTTTATTGACTATAGCTCAGTGTTCAACACAATCATTCCCTCGGTACTATCAAGTTCCAGAACCTGGGGCTCCACACCTTCCTCTTCAGTTGGATGTAGTCTGTGCAGATCAGAAATACCATTTCCTACTCGCTGACAATCAACACTGTTGCACCTCAAAGATGTGTGCCAGCCCACTGCACTACTCTCAACACCCATGACTGTGTGGCAAGGCACAGCTCAAATGGCATCTATAAACTTGCCAATGACATGGTTGCCAATGACTCATCTATTATTGGCACTATTTCAGAAGGTGAAGGTGGAGACGTACAGGAGTGAGACAGATCAACTGGTTGAGTAGTGTTCCAACAACAACCTTCCAGTCGGTGTCAGTAAGACCAAGGAGTTGATTGTGGACGTCAAGAAGGGCAAGTGGAGGGAACACACACCGTTCCTCATGGAGGGATTAGCAGCGGAAAGGGTGAGCAGTTTCATGTTCCTGGGTGTCAGCTTCTCTGAAGCTCTATTCTGGGCTCAACATATTTATGCAGTTACAAAGAGGGCACAATGACGGTTATATTTCATTGGGAATTTGAGGTGAATTGGACATTTTTAATCTCTCACTGCTACAGTCAGAGATTCACACCTGCTTCAAAAGGGCAACAATCATACCAGTGCCCAAGAAGGGCAGTGTGCTTCAACAACTATCATCCAGTGGGACTCAGATCTGCTGTGATGAAATACTTTGAGAGGTTGATCACGGCCAGAATTACCTCTTAACTAAACAAACTTGAACCCACTGCAATTTGCCTAGTTCTACAGCAGATGCAATCTCACTGGCTCTCCACTTGGTCTTGCATCACCTGGGCGACAGCAATACTTCCATCAGGGTGCTGTTAATTGATTACAACTTAGCGTTCTACACATTCATATCCTCAGTTCTAATCAAAAAGCTCCCAGAATCAGGGCCTCTGAACCTCCTTCTGTAACTGAATCCTTTACTTCCTCACTGGTTCCAAAGAAGGCAAGACAGTGGCTGTATTTCATTAAGAGTTTGAGAAGACATGGTATGTCACCACATACTCCAGCAAGTTTCTACAGATGAACTGTGGAGAGCACTCTAACCGGATGCATCGCCATTAGCATGGAGGGGTCACTGCACAGGATCAGAAAAAGCTGCAGGAAGTATATATACAACATTGCAATTTATGGTCTTTTATTATATATTGCAATATTCTGCTGCTGCAGAACTACAAATTTCAAGCATATGCCAGTGATATTAAACTTGATACCAATTCATTGGCACGGTGAACAATGTGCTAACCTTCAACGTTTACTGTGCCGCCCAATAATAACTGTTCCTTCCCGATGGCATTTCTAAGAAGTGAGCATGGCTTGGAAGGAAGCGTCCTCTTGTGGCAGTGCTCCCCGTCAATGTGGTGAATGGTGGGAAGAGTTTTGTCTGTGATGGACTAGGCTGTGTCCACCATGATCTGTCACCACGTCTACGGTCATGTCTAAAACCAGATGGCAAAGGGTTGGACTGGAGATGCTTGGAAATTCCCATGGAATTTGGAAATTTCATGGAATAATCAGCATGGCTTTGACAAGGGCAGGTTGTGCCTTATGAGCCTGATTGAATTTTTTGAGGATGTGATTAAACACATTGATGAAGGTAGAGCAGTAGATGTGTAGCAGTCGGTGACTTGGATAGGCTGGGTGAGTGGGCAGATACTTGGCAGATGGCATTTAATGTGAATAAGTGTGAGGTTATCCACTTTGGGAGTAAGAACAGAAAGGCAGATTATTATCTGAATGGTGTAGAGTTAGGTAAGGGAGAAATACAAAGAAATCTCGGAGTCCTTGTTCATCAGTCACTGAAGGTGAATGAGCAAGTGCAGCAGGCAGTGAAGAAGGCTAATGGAATGTTGGCCTTTATGACAAAGGGAATTGAGTACAAGAGCAAGGAAATCCTCTTGCATTTGTACAGAGCCCTGGTGAGACCACACCTGGAGGATTGTGTACAGTTTTGGTCTCCAGGGTTAAGGAAGGACATCCTGGCTGTAGAGGAAGTACAGCGTAGATTCACGAGGTTAATTCCTGGGATGTCTGGACTGTCTTACGCAGAAAGGTTAGAGAGACTGGGCTTGTACACGCTGGAATTAAGGAGATTGAGAGGGGATCTGATTGAAACATATAAGATTATTAAGGGTTTGGACAAGATAGAGGCAGGAAATATGTTCCAGATGCTGGGAGAGTCCAGTACCGGAGGGCATGGTTTGAGAATAAGGGGTAGGTCATTTAGGACAGAGTTAAGGAAAAACTTCTTCTCCCAGAGAGTTGTGGGGGTCTGGAATGCACTGCCTTGGAAGGCAGTGGAGGCCAATTCTCTGGATGCTTTCAAGAAGGAGCTAGATAGGTATCTTATGGTTAGGGGAATCAAGGGATATGGGGACAAGGCAGGAACCGGGTATTGATAGGAATTGATCAGGCATGATCTCAAAATGGTGGTGCAGGCTCGAAGGGCTGAATGGTCTACTTCTGCACCTATTGTCTATTGTCTATGTAGTGTATATGGATTTCAGCAAGGCATCTGATAAGGTACCCCATGCAAAGCTTATGGAGGAAGTAAGGATACATGGGATCCAAGGGGGTCATTTCTTTGGGGATTCAGAACTGGCTTGCCCACAGAAGGCAAAGAGTGGTTGTAGATGGGCCATATTCTGCATGAAGGTCAGTGACCAGTGGCATGCCTCAGGGATCTGTTCTGGGACCCTTACTCTTCGTGATTTTTATAAATGACCTGGATGAGGAAGTGGAGGGATGGGTTAGTACGCTTGCTGATGACACAAAGGTTGGGGGTGTTGTGTATAATATGGAGGGCTGTCAGAGCTTACA
Organism: Hypanus sabinus; assembly: GCF_030144855.1. Taxonomy (NCBI): domain Eukaryota; kingdom Metazoa; phylum Chordata; class Chondrichthyes; order Myliobatiformes; family Dasyatidae; genus Hypanus; species Hypanus sabinus. The sequence continues at coordinate 172,368,480 of NC_082710.1, read as the reverse complement.
GCAGGACATTGATAGGATGCAAAACTGGACTGAGAAGTGGCAGATGGAGTTCAACCCTGATAACTGTGAAGTGGTTCATTTGGTAGGTCAAATATGATGGCAGAATATAGTATTAATGGTAAGACTCTTGGCAGTCTGGAGGGCCAGAGGGATCTTGGGGTCCAAGTTCATAAGAAGTTCAAAGCAGCTGCACAGATTGACACCATGGTTAAGAAGGCATGCGGTGTATTGGCCTTCATCAATCGTGGAATTGAATTTAGGAGTCGAGAGGTAATATTATAGCTATTTTGGACCCTAGTCAGACCCCACTTGGAATACTGTGCTCAGTTCTGGTCATCTCACTATAGGAAGGATGTGGAAGCCATAGAAAGAGTGCAGAGGAGATCTACAAAGATGTTGCCTGGATTGGGGAGCATGCCTTATGAAACCAGGTTGAGTGAACTTTGCTTTTTCTCCTTGGATAAATGGAGGATGAAAGGTGACCTGATAGAGGTGTACAAGATGATGAGGGGCATTGGTCATGTGGATAGTCAGGCCAGGGCTGAAATGGTTGCCACAAGAGGACACAAGTTTAAGGTGCTGGGGAGTAGGTACAGAGGAGATGTCAGGGGTAAGACTTTTACTCAGAGAGTGTTGAGTGCATGGAATGGGCTGCTGGTAATGGTGGTGGAGGCGGATACAATAGGGTCTTTTAAGAGACTTTTGGATAAGTATATGGAGCTTAGAAAAATAGAGGGCTATGAGTAAGCCGAGTAATTTCTAAGATAGGGACATGTTCGGCACAACTTTGTGGGCTGAAGGGCCTGAATTGTGCTGTAGGTTTTGTATGTTTTCTATGAAATAAATCTGATGAAGAAACATCCACAGCAGTATAGGAACTATGTGATTAACTTAATTCATCTAATATTCACCCTGCTATTACTTTGAGTGCTGGAAATTCCGTCTCCAAACCTCACTGCCTCTCTCTACACACATAGATCATTCCTCAATAGTGACTTTGGACCACAATTTTATGCACAAGAGATTCTGCTAATGCGGGAAATCTTGAGAGAAAAAGAAACACAAGATGCTGGATCAGCGATGCTGAGCAACTCTTCTTTTTTTTTGTATTTCAGCCAAGAAATTCCTGCTTTGCCATTACTTCTCCTGTGAGTTCTTGTTTCAAAGGTAATGATAGAGCATATTTAACTCGTTTAAACTTGCTATATAAGTGAATATCATTTGGCTAGGCTTTGAGAGAGGATGTTAGAATGACATTTCACCAGATCTTGGAGATTACTTGCCCCATGAACCGGATTAATTCCTCCAGATTACTCTGTAGCAGCAGTGATAGTGACCTGTAAGGGGTTTCTGTAGACCAGGCCCTGACGCCTCTGCGTCACCTGTTACAGTAACTCAGGGGTGTAGATGCCGGAGGCAGTGTGGGAGAGAATAGAGGCACAGGGGGTGCATTGGCAATATCATCCATGCTGAGTTGGGGGCTAGCCCCCTCCCATTAGTGCTGCTCCCTCCGCATTCAGTCCCTGGAAAATTATGTGGATTGCTTGCGGCTGACCCAGTATGAGATAAGTTGATTAGCCCTCATCTGTTGAACTAGCATGAGACGAGGAACTGTTATGCACTTGTTCTTCCAGAAACGTGACTCAAGGACAGCATCACATGAACCCTCAAACTTGAGGCCACACCACTTAGAGATTTGTGCTCATGTTTCTTTTGTGACTGGATGTGCTAGCACAACTATATGTGCTGGCTGACTGTATTTGCTGTGTTTTACATGCGTGTACATGTGTATGGTTGAATGACAATTAAACTTGAACTTCAAAATGATGTTTTTATATTTCAATGTGCAAATGAAGCTAATCTTTTAATCTTTACCTTTAAAAGACGTAACTCAATAGATTACAGGAAACTAATTCTCAACATGCTAATTCCTCAAGCCACTGTGGCAGAAGTTCAAGTTCAAGGTTAGCTGTTATTCAACCGCACACATAAATACAGCCAAATAAATCTGTTCCTCCCTGGCCAAAAGCACAAACACAGTACCAACAGTCACACACAGCAAAAGGTACATACAACAGATATGATTATGATAATAGTAAACAGTTAGAAAACTATATATAGCACAGGTCTCTGAGCGGCATGTCCTGAAGATTAACGGTGCATGCGATGTTGTCCTGGAGCCAAGTTTCTGCAAGAAGAAGCCTGCAGCAGTTCTTCACTGAGCACAAGTGCAGCCGCAGATGAACACAATCCAGCTTGTCTTCCACTGAACCAACACTTGAGCCGCTGGCCCCCAACCTATCTGTGCCACATTGGCCCTGGCGTCTCCTCCCTTCCTGTGCAATTGCAACAGGCGACCCCCAACCCCCCCTCCCCCCCCCCGGCACAAGGCCTGGTCTGTGCAACAACAGAGATCACACAGTTCACCCGCCATCAGTCTCGCCAGAGAACCAGACTTGAAGTTTTCATCATTACTCATGACCAACAGGGTCTTGCAATCTGAAGGAAACCATACAAGACAATCAGTTGCACCATTTATTGGAGCGCATACTGCCTCTGCACACCACCTCTGGCACCTTCCTCCCTGGATGCTGTAGCAAGCAACACAGTACGCAACAAGTCCAACCAGTTGTAATAAGGACATAAAGGATGAACAATTACTCCTTGCTCGGACCCAGAGAGAATGCAGTGACTGGGCATGCGCCATTAGGCGACAATCAAAATTCTGTGATTACATCAGTGATTGCAAGACAAGGCACACGGTTTGGTTTCTCAGTTCCCTCTGGAACGTGCAGGCTTGTAGTAAACCCAGTGGGTATTCCCCTCTTCCCTGGGTGTGTTTTGACTCCCTATTTCCTCTATGCTAATCATATCAAAGATTGCATGCCTGTGACAATCCTGTTTTCCTTCATCCTAGGCTGCTGGTGGAAGAAGAAGGGGGAAACCAAAGATTTTGCTGGGGAACTGGAACTGCTGTCCTAAGATGGTCTTCTGAAGTGGAACGCCACATGTCACAGCCTTAAGATTGTTCAATGTCTTGCAGATGCTCTGATGGAAAGGTTGGGAGGGAGGTACAGACTGCTCCAAGGTTGACAAAAGGCTTTTATTCCTTTAAAGGATGGGGGCTCTGCTAGCTGAGGCAGCATTTAATTAACAAATGAACTTTCTCAGCCTTCCAGCCAGGTATAGGTATTGATTTAAACTGATGTTTCACTGACAATCTCTGCCATCTTGATCAGGCATGATGCCTGGACTTGTCTTGTCTGGTGGCGTATATACACCTGTCTCTCCTGATTGGTTAGTCCTCAACCAATCAGCTTTCTGCTGTCTCACATTGTTTCCAAACAAGTTCCAGTCCAATCAAAAACATTTATGGAGATGTATAAATCATGAGGGGCATAGACAGGGTGAATGAAGGATTCCCTAAAAGTTAATTTGCAGTTTGAATCTGTGGTGAGGACGGCAAATCAAAGGGTAACAATCATTTCAAGAGGACTGGAATATAAAAGCAAGGATGTCATATTGAGACTTTTCAAAGCACTAGTGAGGCCTCAACTGGAGTTTTGTGAGCAGTTTTGGGCCTCTTATCTGAGAAAAGATGCCCTGAAACTGGAGAGGATTCAAAGGAGATTCAGGAAAATTATTCCGGGATCGAATGGCTTATAATAATAAGAGTACCTGATGGCTCTGTGTTTGTATTCACAAGAATTCAGAAGAATGAGAGGCGACTTCCACTGAAGGGTGAAAGGTCTTGATAGAGAGGATGTTTCTGACAGTGGGAGAATCTAAGACCAGACAACACAACCTCAGAATAGAGTGGTCTCCTTTTAGAATGGAGTCAAGGAGGAATTTCTTAGCCAGAGAGTGGTGAACCTTTGGAATCCTTTGCCACAGTCAACTGTGGAGCCCAAATCTTTAAGTATATTTAAGGCAGAGGTTAATGGATTCTTGATTGGTCAGAGCATGAAGGGATATGAGGAGAAGGCAGGAGATTGTGGCTAAGAAGAAAACTGGACCAGTCATGATGAAATGAAGAAACAGATTCAATGGGCCAAATGGTTATGGTCTTATGGACAAGAGGAATTCTTTAGCTGTTTAGGCAGCAGGAAGATGGGATGAGCGTGGATGTCTGCAAAATGGAGGAGATATGGGTGAGAGCAGCATAAATGGTGGAGGAAGCAAAACCCCATTTTTTGAAGAAGGAGGACATTCCTGTTGCCCTGGAAAGGAAAGCCTCATCCTGGGAACAGATGTGGTAGAGATGAAGGAACTGAGAAAAGGAAATAGCTTTTTTTTTATGGGAGAAATTACGGAGAAAGCAGGGTGGTAAGAGATATAGTCTGGATTGCCGTGTGAATTGGTGGGTTTATAAAAGATATCGGTAGACATTCTGTGTCCAGAAATGGAGAAGGAGAGGTCAAGAAAGGAGAGAGGTGTCAGAAATGGATCAAGTGAATATAAGGGCAGGGTGGAAGTCACAGGCAAAATTGACCAACACGATGGGTGCATGAATCGATACCAATGCAGTCATCGATGTCATGCAGAAAAATTTGGGCAGCATTACCAGGGAAGGCATGGAACATGGACTGTTCTATGTAGCCTATGAACCGTTAGGAGCAGCTTGGTGCCTTGCAGGTGCCCATGGTTACCCCTAGTGTTTGGAGAAGCTTCCTTAGAATGCTCATCTGGTTGACATCTTACAGTTAGCCCATAAAAATGTCTCAACTCGAAGTACCTCCCCGGTTACGCTATCAAATCAGTCTTGTAACATTGAGTCTGATTGGTTGGCTCAACAGCGGATGGCTTTCACCATAGCTGCTCCTGCTTTAATTTCTGACAGTAGGTGGACAGGAGCAAGATGGAGAAATGGTCAGACTTTCCAAACTGAGGGCAGAAAAGTGTTTAGTAGGCACTGCAAAAGGGAGAGCAGCAGTGGTCGAGTATGCTTACTTTCTGTGTGTTCACCTGCATGTGTTGGCAGAACTTCAGGTAAGCTCTGATCAGTGAGGCTTGGTTAAGGTCTCCAGCAATGATGAAGGCAGCCTTTGGGTGAGTGCTTTCATGTATACTGATGTTTTTGCAAAGTTCATTGAGAGCCAGATTGGTCTTGACCTGTTCGAGTTTCTACTGAAGTGATAAAACCAAAACTGAGGGAATCTAACAGGAGAGGACATTGGAACATGGTTTCTTCAGTAGGCTGGTTGCAGAAAAGGAGGAGGGGAACCAGAGATGGGTGATGAGCAAATGAGAAGAGGAGGGATGAGAGGGTAAACCAAATTATGACTGGAACCCAATGCACAAAGAATGCAGGAAAATGGAGGAGATGAAGGCTTCAGTCCCCTATTCAGGAACATCATAGTTTAACTATCTTTCTTGCTCAGTATGTTGCAAGAATGTGTGGTTGGGTGGTTTTGGTGGCAGAAATTACAAGACATTACTAATACTAACTTTTTTTCTTTGAATCTTCAGTCGGAGTTTGTCATTGAAATGTTGGTTAAAGTTGATACCTGGAAGCCTGAGGAGAGTTTATACGCCAGGAAAGCACTAGATCTTTTTTCACCCAACTTTACAGAAATCTTGCCCTAATGCATCTACACTAATCTCACAACATTCGCATTTCATCCTCCTCATATAACCTATATAAAGTATTTATTTTTATTATTATTGTGTTATTCATGTTATTTTTATTTGTGCTGCATTGGAGCCAGTGTAGCAATTATGTTCTTCTTTACACAAGTACACAGGAAATCACGTCAAACAGTCTTGAATCTTGGTCTTACTGACATTAAATGGACACCACTCAACCAGCTTCCATCACAACAGAATACGTTATTCCCTTCATGTTGAATTAAACTTGTAACACACACAAGGTAATTTCTGTTCTTATTTCCAGTTTAAAACTTAAATTATTTTAAGTCCATGTTTTCTATTTAGTTTTCCAGACCATCCAATCCTGACTGCCAATTGTCTTTGGACTTGAGGCGTCCATTTTTCCTACCCCAATTTTGTTTTGGGATAAGAGAGACAAGCACTGGCATATTTTCCATTACTATTCATTTATTTTACAAAACCCCCCTAGTTCTCAGGACGTTAGAACTGATAATCACCCCTGTGGTGAACTACATATACCTGTCTGGACACGCCCACCCCCCCCCCGCTGACTGCTCCTGTGGCTCCTCCCATGGACCCCGGTATAAACGCGATTGGAGACACAGCCCTGGCCTCAGTCTCCAGGATGTTGTGTGGTGGTCAATTGCTGCTTGTTCTTTCTTCCAGCCAATAAAACCCTATATCTCGCCTTAGGTCTCCGATAGTTATTGATGATGCATCAACCCTGTTGATAGGACCTGTCTCCATCTTGAACCAGTTGTTCAACATTTTTGCAATCATAGTTTTAGTGTTTGATTCACCCTTTCCGCAATTTCACGAGACTGTGGTCTACAGGGTGTATGAAATCTCAGCTTGATCGCTAACATTGCCATGACATCTTCCATATCTGCGCTGTGAAATGTGTGCCTTGATTCAATTTGAAACTCCAGTGTAGTCTCCACCAAATGAGTATCCGTTCCAGTATGATTTTTGCAGTGGCTTTTGCTGTGTTTGTCTTAGCCGGGAAAGCTTCTACCCACTTCATAAAGGTATCCATTACTACCAGGATATATCTGTACCCTCCTGAGGTGGGCAGTAAGGGACTAACAATGTGTAGGCCTCCATTAGTCATGATAGACCATGGATTTGTTCCATGGAAAGTTTCCAGGGCACAAGCCTGGGCAGGGTTTTTTTTTTAAAATGGAAGACCGGCAGTTGCCCAAGCTGCAAGTCTCCCCTCTCCACACCACTGATGTTGTCCAAGGGAAAGGAATTAGTAGGGAGCAACAATATCTATATGCAAATTAGTTCAAAGCCCTTGCAATGGTCTGAAGTGACGAAGGGCTCGGTAGAGAAGTCTGCGGCATCACTGCCTGGTATTGGAATTCTAAGCATGGAAAGTCAGAGGCTTTCAAAAAGTGGTGAACTCAGCCAGTTAAGTCACGGGCTCAGCTCTCCCCACCATGGGAAATGTCCGCCTCTGAAGCGGCTGTACATCTCAAATTGAAACAATGAACTAGCAGCTACAATTCACGCCTTTTTTCAATGATATGGGTGCGTGTGGGTGAATGTGGTTTAACGTATCTGCTGACAACAGTTTGAAAAATCAGTCTAGGGTGTCACTTTCATTTCCATCTTTTTAATGCATCACATTCTGTAACATACATCTCTGAACTTTCTGCATGAAACGAAACTTACTGCAATATCTGCAAACCTTATTGCCAGAGCTTCCCATGAAGACCTTTGGAAACTATAAACATAGAAAGCCTACAGAACAGTACAGACCTTTTGGCTCACAAAGCTGTGCTGAACATGATCTTCGTTTAGAAATTACCCAGGGCTACCCATATCCCTCTATTTGTTGAAACTCCAGGTCCCTATCCAGGAGTCTTTTAAAAGACCCTATCATATTTTAAATCGAAGCAAGAGGTGGGGAGGGAAGAGGTAAAAGAAGCTCGGAGAGAAGCTGTTTTTATTTAATTGATAGGGGCAAAGAAGCTAGACTGCGCAGGCGCGTGACGTAGCGCGCCAAAGGTTTAAAAGAAAGACTGCAATATACAGCGGCCATCGTCGGAGTGGACTGAGGCAGAGTGGGACAGCTTTGGCTCAATCAGGCTTCGGCGAGAACGGGCAGAGGCGAGGTTTGAACGGGGCGCGACCGCAAGCGCGTGAAAGTCGGCTTCTGAGATCAGCGTGGGAATTTAAAAAACAAGCAGTGGCTGAGTATGAACTTCACTCCAGCTGAGGTAAGGCCGGATAAGCTCCTTTAATTAATCTAATTAGATCAGGAGTAGGTAATGGAGGCAGCAGTTAGGGCAGTTGAGTGCTCCGTTTGCAGGATGTGGGAAGTCAGGGCGAGCACAGCTGTCCCTGATGACTACACCTGTGAAAGGTGCATCCAGCTGCAGCTCCTGACAAACCGTGTTAGGGAGCTGGAGCTGGATGAACTTTGGATTATCTGGGAGGCAGCAGCAGAAAAAGACAGGAGTTTCAGGGAGATAATCACCCCTAGGATTCAGGAGACAGGTAGTTGGGTGACTGTCAGGAGAGGGAAGGGAAACATGTGAGACTAGGTGAGTGTAAGCATTCGGCACGGACTAGAAGGGCCGAGATGGCCTGTTTCCATGCTGTAATTGTTATATGGTTCATCAGGATGATTCCAGAATTAAGCTGTTAACATATGAAGAGTGTTTAGGAGCTTTGGAACTGTATTCACTGGAATTTAGAAGAATGCGTGGAGGATCTCATTAAAACCTTCTGAATGTTGAAAGGACAATATAGAGTTGATGTGGCAAGGATGTTTCCTATGGTGGGGGTACCCAGAACTAGGGGGCTCAGCTTTAAAACTTTTTAGAATGGAGGTGAGGAGGATTCTTTCTTTTAGCCAGAGAGTGGCGAATCTGTGGAATGCTCTGTCACAGTCTGTGGTGGAGGGCAAGTCCATGGCTATATTTAAGGCATAACTTAATCGTTTCCTAATCCTTCAGGACATCAAGGTATATGGCAGGAAGGCAAGTGTTTCAGGTTGAGTGGGAACGGGATCAGCCATGATGGAATGCTAGAGCAAACTCGATGGGCTGAATGGCCTAATTCTGCTCCTGTCTTATGGTATCTTGAATGTCAATGATCCCTCCTATCTCTTTGATACTTCCATTACCACCATCAGACAGGAGATACCATTGTATTAGGACAAGGACTTTTGGGATGGGAAACACCATCTTCCCCCGGCTACTGAACTCCCTGCCACCACCCAGGTGTCCGTACTTATGAAGTGCCAGGCGTGTTTTACCTTCCCACCCTGTTTCTGTAAAAATGCCATCCCTTTCTCTCAGTTCCTCTGTCTCTACAGTATCTGCTCTCAGGTTGAGGCTTTTCATTCCAGAACTAAGGAGATGTCCTCCTTCTTCAAAGGAAGGGGTTCCCTTCATCCAACATCAATGTTGCGCTCAAGGACATGTCTTCCACTCTGTGCACGTCTGCCTTCACCCCATCATCCTGCTACCCCTCCAGGGATAGGATTCCTCTTGCCTTCACCGACCACCCAATTAGCTTCCACGTCCAGCACATAATTCTACTTGACTGTTGCCATCTCCAACATGATCTCGCCACCAAGCATATCTTTCCCTCCCTCTAACCCCCTCCACTTCCTGTTTTCCTCGGGGATCACTCCCTACATGACTCCCTTGTCCATTCGTCCCTCACCACTGATATCCCTCCTGGCACTTATCCTTGCAAGTGGAACAAGTCCTCTACCTGCCCATACACTTCCTCCTTCACTGCCTTTCAGGCACCAAACAGATCTTCCAGGTGAGGCGACACTTCACCTGTAGATATGTTGGGGTCATCGACTGTATCAGGTGCTCCTGGTGTGGCCTCCTGTATACTGATGAGACACAAAGTAGATCTCAGGACCGCTCTGCCGAGTACCAATACTCCATCTGCCAGAAAAAATGGAATCTCCCAGTGGCCGCCCTTTTTAAGTCCTCTTCACATTCCCGTTCTGACATATCAGTCCATGGCCTCTTTTACTGCCAAGATGAGGACACACTAGGTTGGAGGAGCAACACCTTATTTTCTGTCTGGGTAGCATCCAGTCTGAAGACATGAACCTCAATCTCTCAAACTTCTGATAATTATTCCGCCTCATTCAACATTCCCCATTCCCATTTCCCCCTCTCACCTTATCTCCTTACTTGCCCATCACCTCCCTCTAGTGCTCCTCCCCTTCCCATTTTTCCATGGCCTTCTGTCCTCTCCTATCAGATTCCCCCTTCTGCAGCCCTTTATCTTTCTCTTTCTTTTTCAATATTTTATTGATTACTTGCAGAGATTAATACAAATACATTATGATATTGTGAAAACAGAAACAAAATTGAAATGCCCCATATCTGTGTATAGTAAATTAAATGTGATGTCGAAAAGGGATATTTTATTCTAATCTAAAACAAAATCAAAACCCCATAACAAAAAAAAAGAAAAAGAGAAAAAAATCAGCTGTTTGGTTAAAAGAAAGAAAAAAAAACTCCTGGACATATACTCATAAATTCAAACATATAATAGCCATCAACATTGCAGAACAAGTCAATGATTGTGAAAGTAGTTGGAAAACGGTCCCCACAATGTGAAAAAATCTTATCTTGGTACAGAAATAGAACACCTAATCTTTTCTAAATTTAAACATGACATAACATCAATCAACCAATGGTATGAGTAGGTGAAGCGGCATCTTTTCATTTAAGCAACAAAACTCTTCTGGCTAAAAGAGAAATAAAAGCCAAAATATGCAAATAATTCGGCTTAAGAGTAAAATCATTTCTTCCAACAATGCCAAACAAGGCAGTCAGAGGGTTGGGTTTAAAGTTTACTTTAAAAAGCTCCGAGAAAGTTTGAAATACTTCTTTCCAAAATTTGTCAAGCCACGGGCAGGACCAAAACATATGAATTAGAGAGGCCTCTTTGACCTTACCCCCATTACAATATGGAGAAAAATCTGAGTAAAAACAAGCAAGCTTATCTTTAGTCATATAGGCTCTATGAATCACTTTAAATTGTAAAAGTGAGTGACGTGCACATAACAAAGAGGAGTGAATAAGTTTAAAAATTTCATTCCAAGTATCCTCATCAATTGAAATCTGTAGGTCTTCTTCCCAGAGGTTTTTAATTTTATCTAACAGAAACTTTCTTATTGTCAACAACATACTATAAATATTAGAAATACATCCATTATGAAAAAGTTTCAGAGTAAAAAATTGTATCAATTAGATTCTTATCTGGACATTCAGGAAATGTATGAAGTTGAGGATGCAAGAAGTCTCTAATTTGTAAATATCTAAAAAAGTGAGTGTTACGTACCCCTTAACTGGGTGTCTGACCAGCAGAGACAGAAGAATCCGTTGGAGTCTGCTGGTACCAAACTAGAGGTGTTTATTAGTAAACAACACAATACAATATCGAAAATGCAAATATACATGTAAAATAAGTTAGTAGTAATAAACCTAAAAGTGTAGGAATAATAATAATCAATAATAAACAAGCTCTATCGATGTCTAGAGGTAAATGAATTGTCATAGGAAAGTATAGAGTTCAGTTCATAAATGCTGAGGTGGTTATGGTTGTTGTATTGAAATCGTTGGAGAGAGAGAGAGAGTGAGTGAGATGTAACAGCAACAGCTGCGGCAGACAAACCTTTTGCGGCTTTCTTAATCCATCATGTCGTTGTGGTTATTCAGTTATGACCCCTCTATTCTTCAGCTAGAACGTTCTTCTGTGGTGGACTTGTCACTCTGGCATGAGTGGATACACGCACAAGTTCCCACCGGCCCTGCTGTAACACTGTGACCTTTACTGACCGATCTCCTGAGTTCAGTCTCCGAAGCTCCCACCTCTCTGTGGGTTCCCAACGCTCAATCAGTGTCCACTGGTGTGTCTGAAGGGTGTCTCTCCAGACCTGTCTTTTTATCCCTACTAATGGGGTCTCAGCTATCCATCAACTCTGAATGACCGTGTCCATCAAATCAGGCCACTCTTGCTATCTCCTGAGGAATTTTAACGAGCAAAGTAAAGTCCTTGTAGTGGAAGGGAAATAATCCAGGAAGAGTCAAAATACAGTAAATCAACAGTCTCTCTCCCCCTCTTATCTGTAGCAAATGTTCTTGCCTGGGCTTTATCTCTCTCTCACGAGCAGCATAACAGCAATAGTTTGTAGTTCTCAAGAGGGGGGTTGGGAATGGTTAACTCTGCACCCCATTGTCAATCAGGTCTGTTCATCACTCCTAACAAAGTTAAGAATGAGTCTCAAAGGAATGGATCCGATCAGGCAATCCCACACTGGACACTACAAAATGATGTTTAGTTGCTGAAGCCAAGTGATTCACACCAAATGTCCCGTGCTTTTTGCCTTTTGGGTAAAAATTTAACTGAAATTATTGAGAAATATACCTGACATAATCACCATATATACCTGAAATATAATCACTATGTACTAGCTATTTACTATACTATGTAATCACTCCTATGTACTGAATATTACTATGTATTATTTTACTAGAGACATTTTACTATGTATTGTTTTACTAGATACCTTGTGTTCTCTTAGCTACATACTATGGCAGTTAAAGAACATCTCTTTATCCTTAGCAGCACTAATTAGCTGAAATGTGCCCCATATATTATAGACAATAGACAATAGACAATAGGTGCAGAAGTAGACCATTCAGCCCATCGAGCCTGCACCGCCATTTTGAGATCATGGCTGATCAATTACTATCAATACCCGGTTCCTGCTTTGTCCCCATATCCCTTGATTCCCCTATCCATAAGATACCTATCTAGCTCCTTCTTGAAAGAATCCAGAGAATTGGCCTCCACTATCTTCCAAGGCAGTGCATTCCAGACCCCCACAACTCTCTGGGAGAAGACATTTTTCCTTAACTCTGTCCTAAATGACCTACCCCTTATTCTCAAACCATGCCCTCTGGTACTGGACTCTCCCAGCATCTGGAACATATTTCCTGCCTCTATCTTGTCCAATCCCTTAATAATCTTATATGTTGCAATCAGATCCCCTCTCAATCTCCTTAATTCCAGCGTGTACAAGCCTAGTCTCTGCAACCTCTCTGCGTAAGAAAGTCCAGACATCTCAGGAATTAACCTCGTGAATCTACGCTGCAATTCCTCTACAGCCAGGATGTCCTTCCTTAACTCTGGAGAACAAAACTGTACACAATACTCCAGGTGTGGTCTCACCAGGGCTCTGTACAAATGCAAGAGGATTTCCTTGCTCTTGTATTCAATTCCCTTTGTAATAAAGGCCAACATTCCATTAGCCTTCTTCACTGCCTGCTGCACTTGCTCATTCACCTTCAATGACTGATGAACAAGGACTCCGAGATTTCTTTGTATTTCTCCCTTACCGAATTCTACACCGTTCAGATAATAATCTGCCTTCCTGTTCTTACTCCCAAAGTGGATAACCTCACACTTATTCACATTAAATGCCATCTGCCAAGTATCTGCCCACTCATCCAGCCTATCCAAGTCACCCTGAATTCTCCTGTACAATAGAATGGCTTATGAAGAGATAACGGTGGCTGACAGGATGGTATGAACAGGAAATGTAATGTGAGGGAGGTTAAGGAGGCTGACTGAGAAACAACCGTGGCCAGCAATGAGGCCCAAGATGTGAACTGGAAAGAAATACTTGTGGCGCACAGAGAGCTGGGCAAGTGCATTTGATTAGTTAATGTATAGATGATATGCAGCTAAAACTTGATTGGGTATGCTGATAAAACCGAAATGTAACTGAGATAAGAAATTACTATAAAGAATGCTGTACACCGGAGCTCGGCGGGCTTTCGGTGACAAGTTCATTGATTGCCTCAGCCTTTGTTTGCAAATAAAGGTTTAAACTTCTCGAAGAATTGTCTGCGTCTCCTGGTCATTTCAAGTAACTACGACAAAATCTCTCCCTTAAAAACAAAAAAAAATTGTTGTGAAGTGGGGAGGGAGGGTGGGACATCCGCTCCCCCCCCCCCCATCAACCCACTGTGTGCCTGGAAAGAGTCTATTAAACAGAGTTGCGCACAGTCCCAATGAAGTGCGTCAGCCAGGAACGTCCACGGTTTAATCCTTAACACAGATATACTGGACCTGCTGAGTTCCCACAGGTGTGTGTTTGTGTGCGTGTGTGTGCGCGTGCGTGCGTGTGTGCGCGCGTGCGTGCGTGTGTGCGCGTGCGTGCGTGTGTGCGTGTGTGCGCGTGTGTGTGTGTGTGTGTGTGTGTGTGTGTGTGCGCGCGTGTGTGTGCGCGTGCGTGCGTGTGCGCGTGTGTGCGTGTGTGCGCGTGTGTGCGCGTGTGTGCGCGAGTGTGCGCGTGCGTGCGCGTGTGTGCGCGTGTGTGCGCGCGTGTGCGCGCGTGTGTGCGTGATAAGTGTCTTTGTTGTCCAAGTGAGAGAGAACTGTGTGCAGTGTGGTGGATATTGCATCCTCTGTAGAGTGGTTGGGACAATAAGCAGACTGTAGAGGATCCAGCGATGAGGGGAGGCTGGCTGTGATATGAGGCTTGACAAGCCGTTCAAAACATTTCATCACGATGGGGGTCAGGGCAACGGGACGGTAATCATTCAGACAGGCTACAACTGAAAATTATTTGGGAAGAAAAGCTACAAATGATGGAAATCCAGAGTAACAGTTGAGAATGCCAGATGGAAGCAAAAGAGTTAATGCTTCTAGTTGGAGGAACTAGGAGCTAGCAAGGAGGTTGGCTGTACTTTAAGTATTGATGACATTTATTTAGTCGAGTCAATTTACTTTTATTGTCATTTTGACCATAACTGCTGGTACAGTACATAGTAAAAATGAGACAACGTTTTTCAGGACCCTGGTGTTACATGACACAGTACAAAAACTAGACTGAACTCCGTAACTCCTCTCTGTAAGCTGACTCGTCGTTCTTGCTGATGAGACCCACCACGGGGTGTGATCAGCGAACTTGATGATGTGGTTCGAGCTGTGTGTTGCAGCACAGTCGTGGGTCAGCAGAGTGAACAACAGTGGACTGAGCACACAACCCTGGGGGCCCCCCGTGCTCAGTATGATGGTGTTGGAGATGCTGCTCCCGATCCAGACTGACTGAGATCTCCCAGTCAGGAAGTCTAGGATCCAGTTGCAGAGGGAGGTGTTCAGGCCCAGTAGGCTCAGCTTTCCAATCAGTTTCTGAGGGATAATTGTGTTGGATGCTGAACTGGTCATGAACAACATCCGAATGTATGTGTCTTTTTTATGCAGGTGGGTTAGGGCCAGTTGGAGAGTGGTGGCAATGGCGTCATCTGTTGAGCGGTTGGGTCGGTTTGCAAACAGCAGGGGGTCCAGTGAGGGGGGCAGCAGGGTCTTGATATGCCTCATGACGAGCCTCTCGAAACACTTCATGATGATGGATGTGAGTGCAATGGGACGGTAGTCATTTAGGCAGGACTCTGAAGTCTTCTTTGGAACGGGGATGATGGTGGCGGCCTTGAAGCACGTTGGAATGGTGGCGCTGCTCAGGGAGATGTTGAAGACGTCAGTGAGAACATTTGGGAGCTGGTCTGCACATCCTCTGAGCACTCTACCAGGGATGTTGTCTGGTCCAGCAGCCTTCCGTGGGTTGACCCTGCACAGGGTTCTTCTCTTATCAGTCATGGAGAGACACAGCACCTGGTCATTTGCAGGAGGAGTAGACTTCCTCGCTGCCACGTCATTTTCTGCTTCAAACTGGGCGCAGAAGTTATTCAGCGCATCTGGGAGGGAGGCATCACCTGCACAGTCTGGTGATGTTGTCCTGTAATTGGTGATGTCCTGGATGCCCTTCCACATGCGCCGCGTGTCGTCACTGTCCTGGAAGTAACTGTGGATTAGCTGGGCATGTGCACGCTTTGCCCCTCTGATGGCTCGGGACAGTTTGGCCTTTGCTGTTGTTAGAGCTGCCTTGTCGCCTGCTCTGAAGGTGGAGTCACGGGTCCTCAGCAGCGCACGCACCTCTACGGTCATCCATGGCTTCTGGTTGGCACGTGTAGTGATGGTCTTGGACAGAGTAACATCGTCAATGCACTTGCTGATGTAGCTGGTCACTGATGCTGTGTACTCCTCTAAGTTGGTAGAGTCGCCATTGGTTGCAGCCTCGCTGAACACTTGCCAGTCAGTGTTCTCAAAGCAATCTTGAAGAGCAGAGATGGCCCCTGCTGACCAGGTTTTCACCTGCTTCTGAACCGGTCTGGAGCGCCTGACGAGCAGTCTGTATGCTGGGATTAGCATAA
This sequence comes from Hypanus sabinus, assembly GCF_030144855.1. NCBI lineage: Eukaryota > Metazoa > Chordata > Chondrichthyes > Myliobatiformes > Dasyatidae > Hypanus > Hypanus sabinus. Next base: position 172,352,599 of record NC_082710.1, on the reverse strand, counting down.
CAGAGATCTGAGTAACCGAGGTGGGGGCGGGGCTCTGCTCGGTACACATCGGGAATGTTTGTGTAAACCAGTTTCAACATGTTCTCCCCTCTCGTTGCAAAGTCCACATACTGATGGAATTATTTGATTATTGATTATTTGAATTATTTACCGATACAGCTTGAACCAGGCCCGTCCGGCCCAGCGGGCTGTGCTACCCATCAATGCGTTATTTAACCTTAGCCTAATAGCCTAATCACAGTACAATTTGCAATGTCCAATTCACCCACTAACTGGTATGTCTTTGGACTGTGGGAGGAAACCAGAGCACTTGGAGGAAACCCATGCAGTCACGGGGAGAATGTTCAATTTCCTTACAGGTGGTGCCGGAATTGAACTCCCTACTCCAATCCAGCAGAAGAGTCACAGAAAGGATCAGTTTTGGGCCCCCTACCTGAGAAAGGATATGCTGGTTTGGAGAGGACCCAGAGAGGTTTATGATAATGGTATCAGGGATCAAAGGATTACATTAGCTTTATCTGTCACATATGGTATACACAGAAACATATGGTGAAATCCATTATTTTATGTTAATTGTGCTGGGAGGCAGCCCCCCAGTGTCATCACACTACCAGCCACAACATAGCATGCCCGCAACTCACTATTGCTAGACCACACGTCTTTGGAGCATGGGAGGAAACTCACGTGGACAAGGGGAGAATGTATGAACTCCTTACAGACAGTAATGGGAATAAAATCTCGATCACCGGTGCTGAAAAATCATTGCAATAACAGCTATGCTGCCAAAAAAATGGAAAAGCAAGTTGGACTACTATGCTGTTGTGTTTCTTGATCAGGATTCATACGTGCATCTGGCATTTTGATATGGTCACGGAGAGAGACACAGCCACTGTTGTAAACCATGAGCCTATCGTCCGGTAATGTATGACAAGTGTTTGATAGCTTTAGGCCTGTACTGACTAGAGTTTAGAATGAGATGAGGAGGAATTTCTTTAGCCAGAAGAGGTAAATCGGGAATTAATTGCAACAGATGGCTGTGGAGGCCAAGTCAATAGGTATATTTAAAGAAGAGGATGATGGATCCTTGATAAATGAGGGATCCTTTATAAATGATAAAACTTATGGGGAAAATGCAGAAGGATGGGGCTGTTTCACCCTATCTGCATGGTGTACCGTTCACTCTGCATTATATAATTGCATAGTTTTTAAATTCAAAGTTCAAAATTATGAGGGCTATAGATAGAGTAAATGCAAACAGACTCTTTGCACTGAGGTTCGGTGAGATTGGAACTAGAAGTCGTAGGTGAACCTTTTACATTTTGGGTTAATTTGAATCAATTGACGCTTTTTGTAGAGCATTTGCTCCAAGTCTTTCTGAAACATTCTCACCAGAGGGAATCCAGTGGGTCAAACAGCCTCTGTAGGGAAGTGGATGGGAATTATGGACGTTTCATTTGGAGTCTGCATCAGAACTGGGAGTACATGGCAGGTGGAGGTGGAAATTAAGTCAAAGTTGTGTTTGCACCCGTGCATACATGTACTTGTGCATGTGAACATGACAACTGGCTTGCAGCCGCATCACAGGTACGTAGCATTGGATACACAAATTCACAAGAAAGACATGAAGTGAACATGAACAACGCACAAAATGCTGGAGGAGCTCAGCAGGTCAAGCAGCATCAATGGAGGGGGATAAACAGTCTACATTTCAGACTGAGACCCTTCGTCGGGGCTGGAAAGGAAAGGCACCAACATCACGGGCCCACTTCACTCAAATTGTCATCTTGTGATACTGTAGAATTTCTATAATCCAAATGTTTGGTTTTTTAAATGTCCAAATGGATTTATTTCCTGACCAGCATATGTACATGGATTGGCCTGGATGCATCAACAATTACTGACCATACTGTTTAAACAAACTCTTCCAGACTCAGTAAATTTCCTGAATCCTATTGTCCTCTTATCTGAAAAGACTTCTGCTTTTATTCCTTTGAAGAATTGTGTGCCTGTAAATTGGAGATTAAGGTAATGAACTTCAAAGTAGAAATTGTGGCAAGACTGACAACATGTAGGGGGGGAATGATATAATGTCACTTCAAAAGAGAAATCTGGCTCTTCTAAGATGGGTTGGTGCTCCCAAGCCTCCTGGAACCTAGACAGGACCAAAAAAGAATCGAGCTCATGAAAAACTAAAATAAATTTTAATTGGTATAAACAAGAGAAAATCTGCCAATACTGGAAATCCAAGCAACACGCTCAAAACGCTGGGGGAACTCAACAGGCCAGGCAACGTCTATGGAAAATAGTACAGCTGATGTTTCAGGCCGAACCCTTTGGCACGGCTGGAGGAAAATGCTGAGGAGTAGATTTAAAAGGTCGAGGAGAGGAGAGAGAAACACCAGGTGGTAGGTGAAACCTGGTAGGGGAGGGTTGAAGCAAAGAGCTAGAAAGTTGATTGGTGAAAGAGACAAAAGGCCATAGGAGAAAAACAATGGGGGGGGAGGAGCACAAGAGGGAGGCGATGGGTGGGCAAGGATGTGTCATGAGAGGGACAAGGGGGATGGGAATTGGTGATGGCATTACTGGAAGTTTGAAAAATTGATGTTGATGTCATCAGGTTTGAGGTTCTCCAAACGGAATATAAGGTGTTATTCCTCCAACCAAAGTGTGGCCTCATCATGAGGCCATGGATGGACGTATCAGAAAGGAAATGGGAAGTGGAATTAAAATGGGTGGTCACTGAGAGATCCTGTTTGTTCTGGCGGTCAGAGCAAAGATATTTGGCGAAGCGGTCTCCCAATCTACGTCGGGTCTCACTGACATACAAGAGGTCACACCGGGGAAGGAGTATATGATCCCAACTGACTCACAAGTGCTGACTCATCTGGAAGGACTGTTCGGGGCCCTGAATGGTAGTGAAGGAGGAGATGCCAGGAGGGAGATCTATGGGGAAAGACAAATGGACAAGGGACTTGCATAGAGAGTGTAACCCCCTGGCTCGCCTCAGGCTCGCTCAGCTCGTTCTCGTCTAGAGGGAGCAGCCGCCAAACTGGGTAATCAGCTGGTGTGGACGCTGTGTGATGTCCCCGCCTCGCCGAAAAACAGACAGTACACCATATGCGATTAAATGAGTACAATTTATAAAGGCTACTATAACTAAGTGATTAATAACGATACAGTATATATGAAGAGAAGAAATAAAGAAAAGGCGCCAAACTTATCAAAGTCCAAACCACTTCATGCACAACTGTTGGAGCTCAATTACTGAAGTCTTCTGGCCACCATTCAATCCCCTCCGAACTCCATGAACCGCTGCCTGGGACCAACCACATGGGTCGACCAGACGCTCCACACGAATCTGTCTTCGTCTCCTCTCCTCACCGACAACCTTGGGCCTCCAACCCCCACTCGGGGTCCATTCCGTCTCCCAGCTTCCAGCATCGCGTCCTCCTCCTCGGCGTCTCTCCACGTCTTTGCACTTAGGACCATGCCGGTGGTCTTCCGAGCAGTGCAGCGCACGTCCACCTTCCTCCGTCTTCCTCCCGCTCTCTCCCAAAAGCCCGCGAAAAACCCCTCCCCCAAGTTCCCAGCCTCACAAGACAAAATAACATTCCCCGTTGGTTAACAAATGAATACAATTAACATAACAACAAGTATAAAGCAAAACAACTGCGAGAGAAACACTTATCAAACAAAGAAGCATTCTCACTCTTAACAAACCAAAGACGCCATTTTGATTACATACACAGTAACAAAGAAAAAATAAGAAACCCCCTTTACAGGAGCAATCCCTGTGGAAAGCAGAAATTGGGTTGGGGTGGGTGGGATAGGCAACGACCTGTATGGTGGTGGGTTCCAGTTGGAAGTGGCGGAAGTTTTTGAGAATAATGTGTTGGACACTGAGTCTGGTGGGGTAGAGGGTGAGGACAAGAGAAATCGTATCCCTGGGAGGATGGGGTAAGAGCAGACGTGCATGAAATGGAAGAGATGTGGTTGAGGACAGTGCTGATGGTTATAAAGATTGATAAAAACTTATGGTGCAGGAAAATCAGCATTGTGTACTTTTTGATCTGTCTTTACATTATGAAAATTGAACCTGTATTGGATTTTTAATTTTTTAGTTTTCTTGATGCTGTAGGTACTGCCTTGGAGTGTTTCCAATGTGCCGGCAGTCGATCTCTGTGTTTGAAGGAAACATGCAAAAGTAATCAGCTGTGTTACTCTGCAAATATTAATGCAGGTAAGATGCTTGTAAAAGACTTTTTTTTCAGAATTGGGAGGTGGAGAAGACCATTTAGCAAATCCAGACTATTCTGGAAGGGTTGGAAATAATTTGGAAAACTAGCTCAGGTGATTGATGCTTTGGTTGAGCTGATCTCGAATCTTGGGAATGTACTTGCAATTGTTTCATCACCAAATGAGGAAACATCATCAGTGCTCTGTTAATTGTGGTGTGTCCTTCAAATGCTTGGCCTTTAGATACGAATCAATCAGCTGATTGGTCACCTTTTTGCAAACTCAATTGTGCTGTGGGGAGGAAATTGCCTTGTTGATTGGTTGAGTAGAAAACTTTGTGCATAGTTGTCTATAATTTTTCCCGCAATAGCTCATAAATAGGATCAAGATCCACAAGTCTGATTGCAGAATTATTCACAGAAACCCATGCTTCTAGGAATTCTCTTACATGACACATGTTTGCTTATGTTGTTGTGGGAATTGAGAGAAGAGATCGCTGGAACATTAGCTATGATCTTTGAATCCTCTTTGGCTGCAGGTGAAGTGCCGGAGGACTGGAGAATGGCAAATGTAGTTCCCTTGTTTAAAAAAGGTAATAGGGAGAAACCTGGGAACTATAGACCAGTGAGTCTTACATCGGTGGTCCGCAAACTACTGGAAAGGATTCTTAAGGATAGGATCTACGAGCATTTGGAGAAGTACAGTCTACTCATGGATAGTCAACATGGCTTTGTGAAGGGAAGATCGTGCCTCCCGAGCCTGATTGAGTCTTTTGAAGAGGTAACAAAAGACATTGATGAGGGTAGGCTTTAGCAAAGCATTTGACAAGGTCCCTCATGAGAGATTCATCCAGAAAGTTATGAGGCATGGGATAAGTGGACCCTTGGCTGTTTGAATAAAAAATTGGCTTAAAGGAAGAAAGCAGAGGGTAGTTGTAGAAGGAAAGTATCCTGCCTGGAGGTCGGTGACTAGTGGAGTGCCGTTGGGATCTCTCCTGGGACCCCTGCTATTTGTGTTTTTATAAATGACCTGGATGTAGAGGCGGATGGATGGGTGAGTAAGTTTGCGGATGACATGAAGATTGGAGGAGTTGTGGATGGAGCTGTAGGTGGTCGAAGGTTACAAGAGGATATAGACAGGCTGCCGAATTGGGCAGAAAAATGGCAGATGGAGTTCAATCTGGACAAGTGTGAGGTGATACATTTTGGAAGGACAAACCAGAAGACTGAGTACAGGATTAATGGTCAGTTACTTAAGAGTGTGAATGAACAAAGGGACCTAGGGGTTCAAATCCATACTTTTCTCAAGGTCACTGCACAGGTTGATAGGGTAGTTAAGAAGGCCTATGAGATGCTAGGCTTCATTAACAGTGGGATTGAGTTCAAGCGTAGAGAGGTCATGTTGCAACTCTACAAATTTCTGGTGAGACCGCACTTAGAATATCGTGTTCAGTTCTGGTCACCTCATTATAGGAAGGATGTGGAAGCCATGGAGAGGGTGCAGAGGAGATTTACCAGGATGTTGCCTGGTTTGGAGAACAAGTCATATGAGCTTGGACTTTTCTCTTTGGAGCGTAGAAGAATGAGAGGGGACTTGATAGAGGTCTACAAGATTATGAGAGGCATAGATAGGGTGGGTAGTCTATATCTGTTTCCCAGGGCACCAATAGCAAACACCAGAGGGCATAGGTACAAACTTAAGGGAGGGAAGTTTAGGGCAGACATCAGGGGTAAGTTTTTTACACAGAGGGTTGTGAGTGCCTGGAATGACTTACCAGGGATGGTGGTGGAGACTAAAACATTAGGGGTATTTAAGAGCCTCTTGGACAGGCACATGGATGAAAGAAAAATAGAGGGTTATGGGGTAGTGTGGGTTTAGTACTTTTTTTTAAGGATTATATGGGTCAACACAACATGGAGGGCTGAAGGGCCTATAATGTGCCATAGTGTTCTATGGTTTTGTGGTTATGCGGTGACTTTCACTGATGCCCAGTTGAATTTGTGCCTCTCTCGATCTTCATGGGGAGCAACTAGGGAGAGCTACTCATGTTGCTTTACAGCCGGTTGATGTTCATGGATCCTAGTGGATAGTTTTCTCTCTGCAATACCAGGAACTACTTCCCTGACCTCAGCTGCAAGCTGTTCTGCCCTGTCTCCGCTCCCCCATGACATGAAGTTTATAGTACACCCATTTTTCTCCCACTTCTTTCCATGTCAGCTGTTTTGTGCAGAAGAGGTACACAGGATTCTGCCAGGATTAGAGAATGCTATAAGGAAAGATTGGACACATTTGTATTGCCTTCTCTGCACACAAGAGGCTAAGGGGAGATCTGACACAAGAGGCACAGATGGAATAGACAGTGGCATCTTATTTTGATCACCATGTTAAAATGTCTCATACCAGAGAGCATACATTTTAATGTGGCGGGGAAGGGTGGATGAAGTTGAAAAGAAAAGTGTTGTGCAAGTTTATCTACATCACCAATACAGAGGTACAGAACCTGTGGAATACCATCAGCTTCCTGAGTTATGAGGTTCTCGGGTGGGCATGTGTACCTGCAGATAATGGAGCAATGTGAATGTTGTATAGGCAGAAGGAATTGGGTATTGAAATACTAGTTTAGTTCAGCTTATTGGTTCCTTGCTCTTCTTGTAATGGGGCTCAGTGTGATGGAGTGAAACATCCCCAATTCATTGCTCTTCTTTGAAACTTATGAAGAAAGGTATTACAGGTTTCTAACATGTTGCTTGTCCTCTACGGACAGTAATGATATTTCAGTGTTTGTTCAACATGGGTTTGGACTGCAGGTAGTACTGCAGTTTCTGCTCCAACCACCTGGGTTCGATGGTGACCTCTACTACTATCCAGCTTGGGTTTTACACATTCTCCCTGTGTCTGAGGGTACTCTCCTTTCCTTCCACAGGAAAGGGCCAGTGGGTTAACCTGCTGACAAGATCCCTTTTGGTGTCTATCGAATCTTAGGGGAGTGTATGAATTTCAAATAAAAATATTAACAAAGAGCATCTGTCAACACATAATGAGATTCATTTTCACTGAACAAGAACAAGTTATAGGAGAATGAAAAGAGTGGGAACAGGATTGCTCGGTGGAGCTGGCATACTTCTGTGGGCTTGAGTGAAGGAATGGGCCATCTTGATGTGGAGACTATCAGTGTCTAACTGGAACTGAGGATTCTTTGGGAAATTGAATTTAATGTGATCTCCGTGCTAAGAGAGCCTACAATCACTTTCTTTCTGCTACTTCCCTATTCCCCCCCCCACCCCCATGCCCTCCCATAATTCCATCACTGAAACCCAGACCTCTCATCCATTTCCTTTGTCTCTTCAGGTACAGTAACTACCTTCGTCTCTGGATGCGTAGACAAGGAACTGTGTGGGAAAACAATCACTGACACATATGCTGGTGTAGAGTTAAAAATGCTGGCGAAATGTTGTGATTTCGATAACTGCAACGGTGCCACGGCCGCTCAACTATCTGTACTGGCTTTCTCCATCATGGTTCTTGCTTGGTTTGTGGGATTCCAATAGATCAGTGTAACTCCTTCATGTTACATTCAGGGGTCCATAGTAACAGCAGTATTTGCATAAAGTTTATCTATTCTTTGTGTTTTTTGTTTGCTATTGGTTAATGCTCATTCACTCAATATTTACGATTTCCTATAAAATGAGATTTCTAATGTGCCTCTGTCAAATCCATGGTATAATTGTCAGAAGTTCTACATTTCTATGATGCTGAATAACTGATCTGAATATGTAATAACCATGGGTACTTGCAGACTGCTTTAAAAGAATGTGTCGATTATTGGGAATGAAAGGAACACTGACAGAGATTTTCATGATAACTGTATAAATTGCAATGATTTATGTAAATTTATAAATGATCAATAAAACATTTTAAACCTCATTCTAATGCCTGTTTTAATTTATCGGTTATATGGGGTGTGCAGATCTATTACTGATTTGTAAGTCATTCCCCTGCCCCACAGCCCAGTTCAATACTGACCCCTGGTGCGCTATGTGTGGACATTGCAAGTTCTCCTGATGACTCTGGTGAGACCATAATATATAGAAGCAGAATTAGGCCATTCTGCTTATCAAATCTTCTCCTCCATTCCATCATGGCTGACATATTATCCTTCTCAACCCCATTCTATAGTCAACATTTCGGTCCAAGACTCTTCACCAGGGCAAGAAAGGAAGAGGAGAAGTCGGCATAAGAAGGTGGAGGGAGGGGAGGAAGAAGTACATGCTGGTAGGTGCTAGTCCAAAATGGGAAGGGGGAGAGTTGATTGGTGAAAGAGACAAGGGCTGGAAAAGTGGGATTCTGATAGGAGAGGACAGAAGACCAGGGAAGAAAGGGAAGGAGGAGAAACACCAGAGGTAAGGCTTCAGCAAGGTAGAGATCTGTCAGCCAGACTACGACAACACCCCCATATAAGACCATAAGACCATATAGAAGCAGAAATAGGCCATTTGGCCCATCGAGTCTGCTCCGCCATTCAATCATGGGCTGATCCACTTCATCCAGTCATCTCCATTCACCTGCTTTCACCCCATACCCTTTGATGCCCTGGTTAATCAAGAACCTATCTACCTCTGCCTTAAAGCACCCAATGACTTGGCCTCGACAGCCACTCGTGGCCACAAATTCCACAGATGTTCCACCCTCTGACTAAAGTAATTTCACCACACCTCAGTTCTAGAAGGACCTCCTTCAATCCTGAAGCCATTCCCTCTTGTCCTAGAATCCCCTACCATGGGAAATATCTTTGCCATATCTAACCTGTTTATGCCTTTTAATGTTTGGAGTGTTTCTATGAGATCGCCCCTCATTCTCCTGAACTCCAGGGAATACAGCCCAAGAGAGGCCAGACGTTCCTCATATGGTAACCCTCTCATTCCTGGAATCATTCTCGTGAATCTTCTCTGAACCCTCTCCAATGTCAGTATATCCTCTCTAAAATAAGGAGCCCAAAACTGCGCACAATACTCCATGTGGTCTCACAAGCCTCAACATCAGTTCCCTGCTCTTATCTTCTATACCTCTAGAAATGATTGCTAAGATTACATTCGCCTTCTTCACAATCGACTCAACCTTTAGGGTATCCTGCACAAGGACTCCCAAGTCCCTTTGCATCTCTGCATTTTGAATTCTCTCCCCATCTAAATAATAGTCACCTGTTTATTTCTTCCACAAAGTGCATAACCATACACTTTCCAGCATTGTATTTCAAGTGCCACTTATTTGCCCGTTCCCCTAAATTATCTAAGTCTCTCTGCAGGTTCTCTGTTTCCTCAACACTACCCGCTCCTCCACTATCTTTGTATCTTTGGCAAATTTAGCCACAAATCCATTACTACCGTAGTCTAAATCAGTGACATACATCCTAAAAAGCAGTGGTCCCAACACCGACGCCTGTGGAACTCCACTGGTCATCGGCAGCCACCCAGAATAGGATGCCTTTATTCCCACTCTCTGTTTTCTGCTGACCAGCCACTGCTCCACCCGTGCTAGTAATTTCCCTGTAATTTCATGGGCTCTTATCTTGCTAAGCAGCCTCATGTATGGTGCCTTGTCAAAGGCCTTCTGAAAGTCCAAGTACACCACATCTACTGCATCTCATTTGTCTACCCTGTTTGTAATCTCCTCAAAGAATTACAGTAGGTTAGTCAGGCAGGATTTTCCTTTCAGGAAACCATGCTGGCTTTGGCCTATCTTGTCATGTGCCTCCAGGTATTCCTTAATTTCATTCCTAACAATTGATTCCAACAACTTCCCAACCACTGATGTCAGGCTAACAGGTCTATAGTTTCCTTTCTGCTGCCTCCCACCCTTCTTAAATAGCGGAGTAACATTTGCGATTTACCAGTCATTCAGCACAATGCCAGAATGTATCAATTCTTGAAAGATCATGGTTACTGCCTCTGCAATCCCTCCAGCTACTCCCTTCAGAACCCGAGGGTGCATTCCATCAGGTCCAGGATATTTATCCACCCTCACACAATTAAGCTTCCTGAGCACCTTCTCAGTCGTAATTTTCACTGCACATACTTCACTTCATGAATGTCCGGTATACTTCAGATGTCCTTCCACTGTGAAGACTGATGCAAAATACAAACACAGTTCCTCTGCCATCTTTCCGTCTCTCACTACAATATCTCCAGCATCATTTTCTTTTGGTCCTGTAACTACCCTCAGCTCCCTTTTACCCTTTATGTACTTAAAAAAGCTTTTAGTATCTTCTTTGATATTAGTTGCCAGCTTCCATTTACAATTCATCTTTTTATTCTAAATTAGCTTCTCAGGTTTCTTCTGCAAGTTTTTAAAAGCTTCCCAAACCTCTATCTTCCCATGAGCTTTGGCTTCTTTGTATACCCTCTCTTTTGCTTTTAGTTTGGCTCTGACTTCACTTGTCAGCCATAGTAGTTTCCTTCTTCCATTTGAAAATTTCTTCTTATTTGGAATATATCTGTCTTGCACTTCCCTCATTTTTTGCAGAAACTCCAGCCATTGCTGCTGTGGGGTCCTTCCTGCTAGCGTCCCTTTCCATTCAACTTTGGCCAGATCCCCTCTCACGCCATTGTAATTTCCTTTATTCCATTGAAGTATTGACACATCAGATTTTATATTTTCCCTCTCAAATTTTGATGTGAACTCAATCATATTGTGATATATGTTAGGAACCCTAAGGGTTCCTCTTATCACCTCCGGATCATTGCACAACTCCCAATCCAGCACAGCAGATCCTCTATTCAGCTCAACACCAAGCTGTTCTAAAAAGCCATTCCTTAGACATTCTACAAATTCTCTCTCTTGGGTCCAGTACTGGCCTGGTTTTCCCAATCCACTTTCATGTTAGAATCCCCAGTGATTATCATGACATTGCCCTTCTGACACACCTTCTCTACCTCCTGCTGTAATTTATAATCCACGTTCCGGCTGCTGTTTGGAGGCCTGTATACAACTGCCATTAGGCAGTTTTACTCTTGCCATTTCTTAACTCAACCCATAGAGACTCTACACCTTCCAATCCTATGTTATCTCTTTCCACTGATTTAATATTATTTCTTATACACAGGGCCCATTCTGCCTACTAACCTATCTATCCGATACACCGTATATCCCTGGACATTCAGCTCCCAATGGCAGCCATCCTTTAGCTAAGTTTCAGAGATGGCCACAACATCATATTTGCTAATTGCAGCTGAATTTCAAGATCGTCCATTTTATTCCTTATGCTGTGTGCATTCAAATGCAACACTTTCAGTCCAGTATTTGTTGTTTTCTGTTTTAACAGCACCAAGCTTCTATTGCCCTGTAACTCATTTCTGATTTCCCCTTCCTCAGCCCTATGCAGTCCTGGGTAGGTCTGTAGTCTACTGTAGTTGTTTTTTTTTTTCTCTCTCTCTGTTGTTTTTTACGTAGTTCAGTCTAGTTTTTGTACTGTGTCATGTAACACCATGGTCCTGAAAAATGTTGTCTCATTTTTACTGTACCAGATGTTATGGTCGAAATGATGATAAAAGTGACTTGACTTGACTTGACTTGACTTTACTATCACACCAGTTCCCATCCCCCTGCCAAATTAGTTAAACCCTCCCTAACAGCTCTATTAAATGTGCCCGTGACGATATTGGACCGTTTTGGGTTTTGTTGTAACCCTTACTTTTTGTACAGGTCGTACCTCCCCAGGAAGAGGCCCCATTGATCCAGGAGTCTGAAGGCCTGCCCCCTATACCAGTCTCTCAGTGACACATTAATGCATCTCATGGATCTATTCTTGCACTCACTAGCACGAGGCACAGGCAGCAATCCTGAGATGATTACCCTAAAGGTTGTGCTTTTCAGCTTCCTACCTAACTCCCTGAATTCTCTCTTCAGGCCCTCCTCCCTTTAACTACCTACGTCATTGGTACCAATGTGTACCAAGAGTTCTGGCTGTTCACCCTCTCCTTTCAGAATACTCTGCCCCTGATCCGAGACATCCCGTACCCTGGCACCTGGGAGGCAGCACAACATGCGGGTATCTCTATCAGGATGACAGAAACTCCTGTCTGTTCCCCTCACTATGGAATCCCCTATGACTACTACATTCCTCATCTTGGTAACAGTCAGGAGAGGAAAGGGCAAGAAGCAGGCACTGGACAGTACCCCAGTAGCTGTCTCCCTTAACAATAAGCACTCCTGCTTGAGTACAGTTGGGGGGATGGCCTACCTGGAGGAAGTAACAGTGGTCACACCTGTGCCACAGAGCCTGGCCTTGTGGTTCAGAAGGGTAAGGAAAGGAAGAGGATGGCAGCAATGATAGGGGAGTCTATAGTTAGGGGGTCAGACAGGTGATTCTGTGGATGCAGGAAAGAAACGCGGGTGCTGGGGTCCAAGATGTTTCTGATCGCTAAACACCTGTTTTTCTTTCCTCTCTCATCTCAATGATTTCAATCTTCCTTGATTCTTTTATCAGGGAGACTGTCGAGAAAAGGAGTTGATCATGGGCTCAAGTGAACACGGGCCAAAGATATAGTTAAAAAAACCATTCCTCATTCAAAGTTCTTAGCAAATATATTATCTAAGTATGTATATGTTAGTGTGGTGATCCACTTTCTGCACAGGCGAACCGACTCACAAATAGCCAGCGCGCGGGGGGAGACTTTGTTAATACACTTCTGACGTCATTTCCGCCCATGAGAGGGCGGGGGCTAGGGATTTAAATGCCAGCGCCGTGAAGTTTGAATAAACTAGTCTCGAAACGACTTACCGACTGCGTGTCGTTATTTCAGCGCTGTGTGTAGCACATCGCTACATTACCATATATTACACTGAGATTAATTTCTTGCAGGCATTCACACAATGAAGATGAATTACAGTAGAACTACAAAAGGTTCTGAGTCTGTACTCCCTCGAGTTCAGAATGAGGGGGTATTTCACAGAAACCTATTGAACATTGAATGGTCTGGATAGAGTGGATGTTTAGTGGATGTTTCCTGTAATGTGAGAGTCCAGCACTAGAAGGAAATTAGGTTTCTGCAGTCCCACCTTGTTTACAATCAAGTTCTAGTCAAAATTAAAAACTTGATTGTTTGAGGACAAACTGGTAGCCTGAGAAGTGCTTATTCCTCATATATGCCAGGAAAGCACTAGATCTTTGCTGTGTTCTTTACATGTACCATGGGATACTAATAAAAAATCATATTCTGGAAGAATTAAAACTTTTATTAACAGCAACCAAATGAGATTTCTTACAGCTATGTTTTCCAGATCATTCTTGCATTTCTGCGAATGCTCAGAACTCTGTCCAATCACATCTTCCTTTCCTTAAAAAGAAAAACAGTTAGCAACATTGATCAGAACAAATACATAATTTAACATGTCTATCAGTCTCTGGGGGTTTATGAACACGAGTAGACCTTCTAAATGGCTCACACAGTTCTTGTGTTTCATTGTTATTTCCTTGTTTTGTCTGGTTTCCATCAGTTAACTGAAACTCTGAAGTTGGCTGTTTCTTAAGGTCTTTTCTTAACACTGCTCCTTCTTCTGTTTGGACCATGTATGATGTGGGTTACGTGTCTTCTAGTACTGTATCTTTCTTAATTCCTTCCACTTACATTTGTAATGAAATAGGAGTCTTCTTTTCTTCATCTACTTCATTCGTTAACTGTAATTTTTTTTAAACTGAGACTTCATTATTTCAATAAAACTTCTCACGTTCATTTTCAAGCACTGCATTTACTCATTTTATTTTCTTTCTACTTCTGCAACAGCGTGAAAAATGTTGCACATCGTTGCACATTTTCCGATACGCTGGACACTGTTTAGGTCGATGTTGCCGCCCACAACGATCACAAAGTGATTTCTTTCAGGTGACATCTTGCTGTCTGTCAGTTTCGTTGTCCATTCCTTATTTTTTCTAATATCTTCGCGCTTCTTCACAGCATCTACTTTGTAGTTTTTAATGAAAAATCCATTGGCCTGCAACGACACGGTTTCCAAAGTTTTGCGGAGCACCAAAGATTTTCCCAAATCTATGTCTGGTTCTCTTAACAATCTTTCCCTGAGCTTTATCCAGAATTCCACAAACAATTCTGTCTTTAATGAGAGAGTCTGTGAGTTCTACAAACTGGCATGTTTTACTGTGGTGTCTCAACTCCGTAATGAATTGATCAATTGTTTGCCCAGGTCTCTGCCGACATTTGAAAAATTTGTACCGTTCACAAGTCACATTGCACTTCGGTATACAAAATGTGTCAAATTTGTCCATTCTCCCTGTTAGATTCAAATTATTTCCATTTTCAAAAGTAAAATGGTTATATACCTCAATTGTGTCCCACCTATTACGTGGAGTAGAATTACAGCTCTTGTTTTTCCCGTTTTTTTATCTGCTCCAATCGGCGATAAGTCAAACTCAAAATGCTGTTTAAATTTTTCCAGTTTTCAGCTACATTCCCAGTCCACTGAAGTGTCGATGGAGAATGCAAAACTTCCATTTCTAAAACTGTTAGCACACCAAAACAGTTCGAACACTTTTTTTTCTTCTTCTGACACCATGTTGTGTTCTTTATACGTACCGTGTAAAAAAGAATCATATTCTGGAGAATTAAAACATTTATTTACAGCAACCAAACTACGTTTCTTACGGACATGTTTTCCAGATCAGTCTTCCATTTCTGTGCATGCTCAGAACTCTGTCCAATCACGTTCTTACACTTCACATCACATGATAGCACCACAAGCCTTTTTCAGCATTTAATTGTCCATTCCCAGATGTCATTGAGAAGATGGTGGTGAGCTGCCTCCTTGTCATCTGGGTAGACCCAGATGGAGAGAATTCCAGGAGTTTGACCCAGCAACGGTGTGGTGAACTATGTGCCTGTCTGGACACGCCCCCTGCTGACTGCTCCTGTGGCTCACCCCACAGGCCCCTGTATAAAGGCGATCTGAGGCCTGACGCTCGGCCTCAGTCTCCAGGACATAGTATGATAGACACTCACTCCTGGTTCCTTCTTCCAGTCAATAAAAGCCGATATCTCGCCTTACGTCTCAGTGTGATTTATTGATGGTGCATCAATTTTATTGACTGGAAGAAGGCAAGCCAGTGTTCAAAAGCGAGAGCTGTGTCAGGGTCTTGAGGGTCCAAATCCAACCGGTCTGGACGCAAAACGGGTTCCATGTTCCATGTTCCATGTGAAGGAACAGTAATATACCCCAAATTTAAAAACGGAATGTGTCTTGGAGGACAACATCTAGCTGGTGATGTTCCCCGTGCTTTTAATACCTTTGTCCTTTCAGCCAGTGAGGTGTGGAGTTTGGAAGGTTCTGTCTGAAGAGTATGTGTGATTTTTAGTGGATTTCAGTGATTGGCTGCAAACTCTATGATCACCCCCCTCCTCTACTCCCAATTGTTCCCTTGCCTCTCTCTCTCTGTCTGTTTTCACACTTCCTATTATAATATACATGTTTCCTTCTTTCTCTCTGACCCTCCCTCACATATATTCTCACTCTGCTTCTGTTCGTCTGTCTCCTTCCCTCCTCTGTGTCTCTGTCTCTCTCTTTTATATGTTCTCTCGCTCAGTCTTTCTATCTCTCTCTAACTCCCTCCCCACTCTCTTCTCTCTGTCTCTTTCTCTCTCCCTCTCTCCTCTGAATCTTTGCAGATTCTCATTTTGCAGCTGCAGTGAGTGCTTGGTTATAGATTCAATTGTCTGCTCTTCAACTTCTTCAAAGGGATAGGTTCAATCAAAACATATCCGACAGGAAGCTCTTATGCTTGGGAGCCACAGTGTTTTTACACCCTGTATTGTCGGAGGACACAGAGCACCCATGGGACACACACACACTCATAGGGAGAATGTGAAATTCTATGCAGACAGTGCCAAACGTTGGAATCGAACACAGAATGCTGGAGCTGTGTGGTGGTCCCATATCGGAGGGAAGACGTGCTGGCATTGAAGATGGTCAGAGGTGGTTTACATGGATGTCTCTGGGAATGAAATTTAATGGCTCTGAACCTATATTCACTGGAGTGAAGGAGAATAAGGGGAGATCGAGGCATGACCGCAAAAGCGCATGGACGTCAGTGAGTTAGAACAGCAAGAAGAGTTTCCTATAAAGACTGCTTTATAGAGCAGGTGCCAGAGTAGAGGGAGACAGCGTAGGAGGGCTTTGGCTCATTCGGGCTTTGGCATTAGTGGGTTGTTGTGGGGAACTACATATACTTGTCTGGACACGCCCCTCTGCTGACTGCTCCTGTGGCTCCTCCCACAGACCCCGGTATAAAGGCGATTGGAGGCACTGCTCCTCCCTCAGTCTCCAGGATGTTGTGTGGTGGTCTCTTGCTGCTAATCATTGGTCTCTTGCAGCTAATAAAAGCCTATCGTTCACCTCCCGTCTCCGAGAGCTGTTGATGGTACATCAGTTGTGAAGGTGTGAAGAACAGAAACAGTGATTATGTCTCTGAGGCCAGTGTACTGTACTGGGTGTCAGATGTGGGATGTTTGGGAGACTCCCAGCCTCCCAGGCAGCCACATCTGCACAAAGTGTGTCGAGCTGCATCTCCTAAGGGACCGAGTTAGGGAACTGGAGCTGCAGCTCGATGACCTTCGTCTGGTCAGGGACAGTGAGGAGATGACAGATAGGAGCCAGAAACAGGTAAATAAACAGGGGTCTCAGGAGACAGATAAGTGGGTGACAGTCAGGAGAGGGAAGGGCAAGATCCAGATACTAGAGCTGTGGTTGTCCCCCTTAACATAAATACTCCTTTTTGCGTACATTTGGTGGGGGGATGTTCTAACTGAAGGAAGCAACAGTGGCAACAGGGAAAGGAAGAGGATGGCAGCATTGATATGGGACTCTATAGTCAGTTGTTCAGAAAGGCAATTCTCTGGATGCAGGAAAGACCACAGATGGGAGTTTGCCTCCCAGATGACAGGATCCAGGATGTTTCTATTCGCGTCCACAGCCAGAGATCGTGGTACATACTGGCACCATCAACATAGGTAGGAAAAGGAGGAGGTCCTGAAGACAACTACAAGGAGTTAGGAAGGAAGTTGAGAAGCAGAACGTCAAAGGCAGTAATCACGGGATTACTGCCTGTGCAACGTGACAGTGAGAATAGGAATAGGATGAGGTGGAGGATAAATGCGTTGCTGAGGGATTGGAACAGTGGGCAGAAATTCAGATTTCTGGATCATTAGGACCTCTTTTTGGGCAGGCGTGACCTGTACAAAAAGGATGCGTTGCATTTGAATCCAAGGGGGACCCAAATCCTGGCAGGGAGATTTGCTAAGTCTACTGGGGAGAGCTTAAACTAGAATTGCTGGTGGGTGGGAACTGAACTGAAGGGATGGAGGAAGGGGCAGTTGGCTCACAAATAGAGAAATCTTGTAAAGAATGTGTGAGGGAGAAAAGGCATGAGATAGAGAAGGGATGCACTCAGACCAATGGCTTGAGATGTGTCTATTTTAATGCAAGGAGTATTATGAACAAAGCAGATGCGCTTAGAGCATGGATCAGCACTTAGAGCTATGATGTTGTGGCCATTACAGAAACCTGACTCAGGATCTGGAATGGTTACTTAGAGTGCCAGGCTATAGATGTTTCAGAAAGGACAGGGAGGGAGGCAAAGAGGTGGGGATGTGGCCCTGCTGATCAGCGATAGTATCAGAGCTGCAGAAAAGAACTCATGGAAGAATTGTCTACTGAGTCTCTGTGGGTGGAAGTTAGGAACAGGAAGGGGTCAATAACTGCTGCATGTTTTTAATAGAGCATCCAATAGTAAAAGGGACATCGAGGAGCAGATTGGGAGACAGATTCTGGGAAGGCGTAATAATAAAAGGGTTGCCGTGATGGGAGATTTTAATTTCCCGAATATTGATTGACATCTCCCTCGAGGAAGGGGGTCAGATGGGGTGGAGTTTGTTAGATGTGTTCAGGAAGGTTTCCTGACACAATATGTAGATAAGTCTACAAGAGGAGAGGCTGTACTTGATCGATATGGGGAAATGAACCCAGTCAGGCGTCAGATCTCTCAGTGGGAGAGCATTTTGGAGACAATGATCACAATTCTATCTCCTTTAACCTTTCTGGGATGCCTTTTCTTTGTGATTTTTATAAATGACCTGGATGAGGAAGTGTGAGATGTGTTAGTAAATTTGCTGATAACACAAAGGTTAGGGATGTTGTGAATAGTGTAGAGGGCTATCAGAGGTTACAGCAGGACATCAGGTTGAAAAACTGGGCTGAAAAGTGGCAAATGGAGTTCAACCCAGCTAATTATGAGATGGATCATTCTGGTAGCTCAAATATGAGGGCTAAATATAGTATTAATGGTAAGAATCTCGGCAGTGTGGACGATCAGAGGGATCCTTTTGGGATCTGTGTCCATAGGACACTCAAAGCTATGGCACAGGTAGACCATGTGGTTAAGAAGGCGTACAGTACATAGACCTTCATCAACCATGGGATTTAGCTTAGGAGCAGAGAGGTAATATTGCAGCGATACAGGAATCTGTACAGACCCCACTTGAGTACTGGTTTCCATTCTGGTCACCTCAATACAGGAAGAATGTGGAAACTATAGAAAGGGTGCAGAGGAGATTTACAAGGATGTTGCCTGGATAGGGGAGCATGCCTTATGAGAACAGGTTGAGTGAACTCGGCCTTTTCTCCTTGGAACAAAGTTGGATGAGAGGTGATCTGATAGAGGTGTATAGGATGATGAGAGGCATTGATCCTGATAATTGATCCAGGGTTGAAATGGCTAACATGAGAGGGCATAGTTTTAAGGTGCTTGGAAGTAGGTACAGAGGAGATGTCAGGGGTAAGTGTTTTACGCAGAGAGTAGTGAGTGCATGAAATGGGCTGCCGGCGATGTTGGTGGAGGCAGATATGATAGGGTCTTTTAAGAGACCCCTGGATAGGCACATGGAGCTTAGAAAAATAGAGGACTATGGGTAACCTTGGTAATTTCTGAGGTAAGTTCATGTTCAGCACAGCATTGTGGGCCGAAGGGCCTGTATTCTGCCATAGGTTTTCTATGTTTTGATCTCATTGAAACCTACTAAAAGGCCTAGAAACAGTGGATGTGGAGAGAATGTTTCCAATAGTGTGACAGTTTAGGACAAGAGGACACATGCTCAGAGTACAAGGATGACCGATGAGAATGGAGATGAGGAGGAGCTTTGTGCCAGAGTGTGTTGAATCTGTGGATGGCTTTGGAAGCCAATTTATTGTGTGTACTTTATTTAAAATGGATGGTTTCTTGATTTGTCAGGGCATCAGAAGTTGTGTGGAAACTGGTTGAGAGAGATAATAAATCAGCCATGATGGAATGGTGGAGCAAGCTCAATGGGTCAAATGGCCTAATTCTGCTCCCATGTCTTATGCTCACACAATAGCGCATACCAAATAATGGACTTGCCTAACAAGATGTTTCTTTATCAGTTGAAACAATCCAAAGATTCACGAGGTGGATTCAAACAAGGCTCATTAACTCTTTAGGGACACAAGAGATGTTATGGGCAACCCACACAAAATGCTGGAGGAACTCAGCAGGTCAGATAGCATCTATAGAGGTGAATAAAAAGCCAATGTATTGGACTGAGAACCTTCATCGGGACTGGAAAGGAAGGAGGGGGCTGAAGACAGTGGAAGAAGGTGCTGGGGCCGGGCATTGGGGGGTGAGGGAGTAGCACAAGCTGGCAGGTGATAGGTGAGACCAGTTGAAGGGTAAAGTAGTTGGGTGGGGGAGAAGGGATGAAGTGAGAAGCTGGGAGGTGATGGGTAGAAGAGGTAAAGGGCTGAGGAAGAAGGAATCTGATAGGAGAGAAGAGTGGACCATGGAATAAAGGAAAAGAGGTAAAAAACCAAAGGGAAGTGATGGACAGGACATGAGGATGGGGGAAGGTGAAGAGAAGGGGTAAGAGGGTAACCAGAATGGGGAGGGAGAATGAAAAAAGAAAATGAAAGAGTTAGGAGTATTTTCCCATTGGGTGGCTCCGGATCATGCATGTTTTTATATGGTTGTATTCTTCATCACTGCCATTATTGATCATCCCATATTGGTATGTGTTCTGCACATGTATAAAGTAAATTAGAATAAAATTATAGTACGACAGTTAAACGGATTAATGTGATAAGTTAGAATGTACATGGTTGGAATCATCCTATTGAACAAAAAAAGGCTTTTAAAATTATTAATCGATTCCAACCTGATATAATTTTAGCTCAGTGGATGCATATCAGGATGGGAGATCAATATAGGTTTTTTGGATGGTGGAATGGCTTACAGCTCCATGCTATTTCTCAGAGTAAAACTAAAGGTGTGTCTATTTTTATAAAATCTAATATATTTACTCAAGAGGATATTGAATCAGATTCTAATGGTAGATTTTTAATTGTTAAAGGAGTGACTTGTGATAGAAAAGTTGTTTTGGTCAGTTTCTATGGTCCTAATTTAGATGATCCTTCCTTTTTTAAAAAAGTATTTGCTTCATTGCCGGGTTTATATGTATGTATGTTGATAATGGGTGGGGATTTTAACCGCTGTTTAAATCCTATGATTGACAAGAGCTCAAGTAATCAGCAACTTCCAAATCGTTTCGTGTCAGATATTAACTCCCTTTTGACCGATTTTGAGTTGATTGAATTATGGAGGCAATTGCACCCTGATAACAGAGAATATTCCATTTTTTTGCATGTCTATAAAAAATATTCAAGGATTGATTATATTATAATTGATCCTCACCCTTTGTCTAATGTTAAAAACTGTGAATATGATGTTATTACTATATCTGATCATGCGCCTTTGAGTTTGTCCTTTGAATTTGATGATGTCATTCTTGCCCGTCCACCATGGCGCATGTCTCAGACTTTATTGCAAAACTGATTTTATCAGTTTTGTTGAAAGCCAGATGATTTTTTTTTTCTTTTTAATGATGTAGGAGGTATGTCCAAATTAATTATATGGGATACATTCAAAGCATTTTACGTGGTCAGATTATTTCTTATTCAGCTAAACTTAAAAAAACAAACTAAAGTAGAAATAGATAAAATTTCAAAACAAATTAAAGATTTAGATAATATCTATGCGACTTCCCCTAATATTGACTTTTTTAATAAAAGGGTGGAACTTCAATCACAATATAACCTATTATTAACTCATCCAATTGAAGGTTATTTGCTTAAGTTGAAGAGGCAATGTTATATGTTTGGAGATAAAAATAACAAACTACTTGCATCTCAATTAAAATCGGCTGGAGCCAAAAAGCAAATTTTGAAAATTCGTAGAAAGGATGGTACCTTGACTTGAGATTATGAAGAAATTAATAAGATTTTTCAAGATTTTTATACTGAACTTTATAAATCTCAATCTCCAGTAGATTCTTCTGAAATGAATGCCTTTTTATGAAAGATTGCTTTTCCTAAAATTTCTGCTGAGGATCAAAAAACTCTTGATGCCCAAATTACTGAATCCGAAATTCATAAAGCTATTTTTCAATGCAGTCTGGTAAGGCCCCGGGACTTGATGGTTATCCTGTAGAATTTTATAAAAAATTTGGAAATTTGCTTTCTCCATATATGTTGGAGAAGTTTAAAGATTCTTTTGTGAAAAGGGATTTAACCTCTATTTTTTATGAGGCTTCTATTTCTTTAATTCTCAAAAAGGATAAATATCCTACTGATTGTCCCTCATACAGACCTATTTCATTATTGAATGTTGATGCTAAGATTCTGTCAAAGATAATGGCCAATCAGCTGGAGAGTATTTTGGGTAAAATAATTTTTAAAGATCAAACAAGCTTTATAAAGGGTCGCTTTTCTTTTTCAAATGTTTGGAGACTATTTAACATTATATATTCGCCCTCTTCTAAAACTCCACAATGCGTTGTATCTTTGAATGCTGAAAAAGCATTTGATCAAGTCGAATGGAAATATTTATTTAATGTTTTAGAAAAATTTGGTTTTGGTGTTAATTCTAATAAATGGATTAAAATGATATATAAAGCTCCTATTGCTACTGTTGTCACTAGTAGCTGTAGGTCTCCTTTTTTCAGCTATCACGGGGGACAAGACAGGTTTGTCCATTATGTCTTTTGTTGTTTAATTTAATATTAGAACCCCTTGCTATTGCTCTTCGTGAAGCCAAAAATATCCATGGGTCTCTCTTTACGCTGATGATTTATTGGTATATATATATATATATATCTAAGCCTGAAGAATCTATTCCTACTTTGCTAAAATTATTTGACAAATTTGGAGATTTTTCAGGATGTAAAATAAATTTTAGTAAAAGTGAATTGCTTTCTTTAAATGAACCTGTCTCTATATATGATAATATTTCTTTTAAAGTTACGGCTTCTTTCAGATATTTGGGTGTCATAATTACTAAAAAATATAAGGATCTTTATAAAGCCAATTTTCCTCCCTTAGTGGGCTTCATCTACTAAATGAGTACTTCATAAAATACTCATTTAGTAGATGGAGCCCACTTACATTTTCACTTGTTAGCCGTATTCATGTACAAGTTTGTAGTTAAAATGATGATTTTACCAAATCTTTTATATTTATTTCAGAATATTCCTGTATTTTTGACTAAGAAATTTTTTGATCAGATTGATTCTATTGTTCTATCTTTTATTTGGGATAATAAAAGACCAAGAATTAGTAAATGTCATTTACAAAAGTTGAAAAAGGATGGAGGTCTCGCTTTGCCTAATCTAAGAATGGATTATTGGGCTGTTAATTTGCGATATATGTCCTTTTGGTGATATTGGATTGATAGAAATGATCGGCCAATTTGGGTAGTGCTGGAACTGAGAGCTGTGAAACAGTTCTATTTAACCTCATTATTAGAGTTGCTCTACCTATACAATTAGCTGAAGTTGCTAGTTTAAACCTATATCCTGTGGTTAAGCACTCTTTACAAATTTGGCTCCAGTTCCACAATTTTTTTAATCTTAAAAAGTTTAAACTTTGTAGTTTAATTTATCATGATTACTTTTTTAAACCTTCCCTGAGCAATCCAATATTTTTACTTTGGAAAAATAAAGGTATTAATTCTGTTTTGGATTTATTTAAAGAAGGCAGATTGATGTCTTTTGAACAATTAGTCAATATATATCCTCTCTCATATTCACACTTTATACAATATCTTCAAGTTAGACACTTTTTACAAAAATATTTAAGTAATTTTCCTTACATATTCGAGGCTGACTTGTTAGATACTATTATGAATATGAACCCCTCGTTGAAAGGTTCTATTGGAAGAATTTATAAGTTATTATTACAATGGGATAAACGTCTTTTACTTAAGATTAAACAGGATTGGGAGAAGGAACTCAATTTGACTTTTATATGGGAGGATTGGATGCGGATTCTGAAGCTGGTTAACTCTTCTTCGATCTGTGCTAGTCATTCACTGATTCAATTTAAAATTTTACATTGTTACCATTTGACGAAGGAGAGACTTCCTAAAATATTTCCCAATGTTGACAAGTATCGTGATAGATGTAAAACTGAGATAGCTACACTGACACATATGTTCTATACTAAAACAGTTTTGGAAGTCAATCTTTTCAATAATGTCTAAAGCACAGAATCAACTTACAACCTAATAAATTGACTGTGCTTTTTGGAATAATCCCTCAAAATATCCATGCTATTTCTGTGTCTGACCAACATGTTACTGTGTTTGTTACATTGATAGCTAGGAGGGCCATCTTGTTGAAATGGAAGGATATGTCAGCTCCTACTTTGGCACAATGGTTCTCTCAAGTGATGCTGTGTCTTAGCTCGGAGAAAATTAGAAGTCAAACCTTTGAACCTTTATTTGATTTTGCAAAGAGTTGGGGCTCATTTGCTCATCATTATCATTTGAGTTAACAGATAGATTTTCTCCACGATCTAATTGTAAGATTTTATATATCTTTCTTTCTTGTTGGTGGTTTGATGTTTATTTTTAGAAGCTTTCTGTATGACGCAGGGCTTTGGGGTTGTACCTCCAACTGAGGTTGGGTGGGACTACAACCAGAAGTCATGGGTCAAGGGTGAAAGGTGAAAAGTTTAGGGGGAACATGAGAGGAAACTTCTTCACTCAGAGAGTCGTGAACATGTAGAATGAGTGCCCATCACAACTGGTGCATGCAAGCTCTTTTTCAATACTTAAGAGAAATTTGGATAGGTACATGGACGGTAGGGGTATGGGAGGCTATGGTTTCAGAGGTCGATGGGAGTAGACAGTTTAAGTGGTTCTGCACAGACTAGGTGAGCTGAAGGGCCTTTTGCTGTGTTCTTTCCTATGACTCTTTACATAAGAACATAAGAAACAGGAGCAGGAGTCGGCCATCCAGCCCCTTGAGCCTGCCCTGCTATTCAATTAGATCATGGCTGATCTGTCCATAAACTCAGCTCCATCTACCTGCCTTCTCCCCATAACCCTTAATTCCCCGACTATGTAAAAATCTATCTAACTGTATCTTAAATATATTTAGTGAAGAAGCCTCAACTGTTTCCCTGGGCAGAGAATTCCACAGGTTCACCACTCTCTGGGAAAAACTGTTTATCCTCATCTCCGTCCTAAATCTTCTACCCTGAATCTTGAGGCAATGCCCCCTAGCTCTAGTCTCACCTACCAATGGAAACAACTCTACATCTATCTTATCTATCCCTTTCGAAATTTTGTATGTTTCTATAAGATCCCCTCTCATTCTTCTGAATTCCAGAGAGTATAGTCCCAGGCGGCTCAATCGGTCCTCATAGGTTAACCCCTTCATCTTTGAAATCAACCTGGTGAACCTCTTCTGCACTGCCTCCAAAGCCAGTATATCCTTCCCCAAGTATGGCGACCAGAACTGCACAAGTGTAGCCTCACCAGTACCCTGTATAGTTGCAGCATGACCTCCCTGCTCTTCAATTCAATCCCTCTAGCAATGGAGGCCAACATTCCATTTGCCTTAATAACCTGTTGTACCTGCAAGCCAACTTTTTGTGATTCATGCACAGGCACTCCCAAGTCCCTCTGCACAACAGCATGCTGCAATCTTCCACCATTTAAATAATAACCTGCTCTTCTATTATTCCTTCCAAAGTGGATGATCTCGCATTTACCAATGTTGTATTCCATCTGCCAGACCTTGGCCCACTCACTTAACCTATCTATATCCCTCTGCAGGTTCTCTCCATCCTCTGTACAATTTGCTTTTCCACTCAGTTTAGTGTCATCAGCAAATTTTGCTACGCTACACTTAGTCCCCTCTTCCAAATCATCAATGTAAATGGTAAACAGCTGCAGGCCCAGCACCAACCCCTGCGGCACCCAAACACCCATTTATACCAACTCCCTGCTTTCTGTTGGTTAACCAATCCACTATCCATGCCAATACACCTCCTCCAACTCCATGCATCCGTATCCTATCTCTTGTGCAACACCTTATCGAATGCCTTCTGGAAATCCAAGTATACGACAACCACCTGTTCTCCTCTATCCACTGCACTCATTATATCCTCAAAGAACTCCAGGAAGTTTGTCAAACAGGACCTGCCCTTTCTGAACCCATGCTGCGTCTGTCTACTGGAACAACTCCTTTCTACATGTTTCACTATTTCTTCCTTAGTGACAGTTTCAAGCATTTTCCCAACTACAGATGTTAAGCTAACTGGCCTATAGTTGCCCATCTTTTGCCTACATCCTTTTTTAAAAAGTGGTGTGACATTTGCTGACTTCCAATCTGCTGGGACATGCCCAGAGTCTAGAGAATTTTGGTTCTCCACCTGGCCCTCACCCACCTGGACAAAAAAGACATGTATGTTCAAGTGCTGTTCATAGATTTCAGTTCAGCATTCAACACAATCATTCCTCAGCACCTGATTGGAAAGCTGAGCCTGCTGGGCCTGAACATCTCCCTCTGCAACTGGATCCTAGACTTCCTGATTGGGAGACCTCAGTCAGTCTGGATCGGGAGCAGCATCTCCAACACCATCACACTGAGCATGGGGCCCCCAGGGCTGTGTGCTCAGTCCACTGCTGTTCACTCTGCTGACCCATGACTGTGCAGTAATACACAACTCGAATTACATCACCAAGTTCGCCGATGACACGACCGTGTTGGGTCTCATCAGCAAGAACGACGAGTCAGCTTACAGAGAGGAGGTGCAGTGGCTAACGGACTGGTGCAGAGCCAACAACCTGTATCTGAATGTGAACAAAACAAAAGAGATGGTTATTGACTTCAGGAGGGCACGGAGCGACCACTCCCTGCTGAACATCGGCGGCTCCTCGGTAGAGATCGTAAAGAGCACCAAATTTCTTGGTGTTCAGCTGGTGGAGAATCTCACCTGGTCCATCAACACCAGCTCCATAGCAAAGAAAGCTCAGAAGTGTCTCTGCTTTCTGTGAAGGGTGAGAAAAGTCCATCTCCCGCCCCCCATCCTCATCACATTCTACAGGGGTTGTATTGAGAGTATCCTGAACAGCTGCATCACTGCCTGGTTCAGAAATTTCACCCTTCTTGGATCCAATCCTGGACACACAAGCTCTATTGCAGGTGGGACATGTATATGTGTTAGTGGTGGTAGTGATGGCAACCATGGCTGCATTTCTCCTGGCTCTCTACTGCTGTCTTCTGGTTGTTCTTTCCATCTCCAGAATATGAACCCCATCCCTACACAGCTGTCTCCAAGTGTTACGGTCAGCAGCAACATCCTCCAGGTCCTCAGCTCTGATCTTGCACTTCCTTAAAGCATTCTTCATCTGATCCTTATAGTGACTTCTTTGGCCCTCCAGCTGAGCATTGACCATGATGTAGCTGGCCATATAACACTCTGTGGGGTAACCGACATGGGGGCATCCTTATCTCATGCCCCAGCCACTGCAGCTGATGTTGGGTGATCATGGTCTCAATATTTCTGCAGTTGGTCTTTACAAATATTTCAGTGTGAGGCACCCACTCACACCAAGTAATTCCCAGGATGCGCTGAAGGCAGCTTATGTGGAAGTGCTCCAAGGACTTGATGTGACGGCTGTAGGTTACACAAGCTTCACAGCTATAAAGGAGGATGGTGACACAGACCGCTTGGTATACAGCGACGTTTGTGGGGGACAGAGGCTCCTGTTCTGAAAGACTTTACGCTGAAGCACCAACTTTTACACACACACACACACACACACACACACACACACACACACACACACACACACACACACACACACACACACACACACACACACACACACACACACACACCACTCCACCCCACTCCACTGCCTTTGCAATTTTTGGTCATTTCTTTCTCAATTCGTGCTAAAACATTGTTTACATTGTTAACATTTACATTTATATTTACATTTACATCATTTATTATAATATTATAATTTGCCCTTGACTGTGTCTATTGTCTTGTTTATTAATTATTGTACAGTCTTGCACTGTTTTGTGCATTTTATGTAGTCCCATGTAGGTCTGAAGTCTAATGTAGTTTTGTTTTGTTTCACGGAGTCTAGTGTAGTTTTGTGTTGTTTCATGTGGCACCATAGTCCTGGAGGAACATTGTTTCGTTTTTACTGTGTGCTGGACCAGCAGTTGTGGTTGAAATGACAATAAAAGTGACTTGAATTGACCTGACTTGAAATGATTACCAATGCATCTACTATAACCTCTGCCAATTCCCTCAGCACACTGGGATTCATCCCATCAGGACCAGGGGACATACCTATCTTCAGGCCCTCTAGCTTGCTCATCAATATCTCTTTAGCGACAGTGATTTTATCGATGTCCTCACCTTCATTTCGTCCATAACATCATTCTTTGGCATATTAGTTGTGTCTTCCACTGTGAAGACTGACACAAAATAGTCATTCAATGCCTCAGCCATTTCCTCATCACCCAGTATCAATTTCCCCTTCTTGTCTTCCAAGGGACCTACATTGACTTTAGCCACCCTCTTCCACTTTATATGTTTATAAAAACTTTTGCTATCTGTTCTTATATTTTGTGTTAATTTACTTTCTCACTCTATCTTTCTTTTCCTTATTTCTTGTGTAGTTGTTCTTGCTTTTTAAAGTTTTCCCAATCCTCCCATCTCCTACTACTCTTTGTGACTTTGTATGTGAGCTTTTAATTTGATACTATTTTTTATTTCCTTAGTTATCCAAGGCTGAATCTCCCCACACTTACTGTCCTTACTTTTGACTGGAATATACTTTTGTTGAGCACTGTGAGAAATCTCTTTGAAATTATTCCACTGTTCCTCAACTGTCCTACCAAATAGCCTGTGCTCCAAATCCACATTAGCCAACTCCACCCTCATCCCATTGTAGTCTCCCTTGTTCAAGCATAATACACTAGTTTTAGATCTAACTATTTCATCCTCCATCTGTATGTGAGATTCAATCATACTATGATCACT
Source organism: Hypanus sabinus (assembly GCF_030144855.1). Taxonomy (NCBI): domain Eukaryota; kingdom Metazoa; phylum Chordata; class Chondrichthyes; order Myliobatiformes; family Dasyatidae; genus Hypanus; species Hypanus sabinus. The sequence continues at coordinate 172,323,946 of NC_082710.1, read as the reverse complement.
CTTTCCAAGGGGATCTCTAATTGTTAATCTTACCTGTCTCATTGCACAGGACTAGATCTAAGATAGTATTTTCCCTTGTAGGTTTCCTTTCTCTTTTTTTTTCACCATCTACACATCGGACTTCAACTATTGCACAGAGTCTTGCCATCTTCAGAAGTTTTCTGATGACTCTGCCATTGTTGGATGCATCAGCAAGGGAGATGAGGCTGAGTACAGGGCTACGGTGGGAAACTTTGTCACATGATGTGAGCAGAATCATCTGCAGCTTAATGTGAAAAAGACTAAGGAGCTGGTGGTGGACCTGAGGAGGGCTAAGGCACCGGTGACCCCTGTTTCCATCCAAGGGGTCAGTGTGGACATGGAGGATTACAAATACCTGGGGATACGAATGGACAATAAACTGGACTGGTCAAAGAACACTGAGGCTGTCTGTAAGAAGGGTCAGAGCCGTCTCTATTTCCTGAGGGGACTGAGGTCCTTTAACATCTGCCGGACGATGCTGAGGATGTTCTACGAGTCTGTGGTGGCCAGCGCTATCATGTTTGCTGTTGTGTGCTGGGGCAGCAGGCTGAGGGTAACAGACACCAACAGAATCAGCAAAAAAAGGCCAGTGATGTTGTGGGTGTGGAACTGGACTCTCTGACGCTGGTGTCTGAAAAGAGGATGCTGTCCAAGTTGCATGCCATCTTGGACAATGTCTCCCATCCACTCCATAATGTACTGGTTAGGCACAGGAGTACATTCAGCCAGAGACTCATTCCACTGAGATGTAACACTGAGCGTCATAGGAAGTCATTCCTGCCTGTGGCCATCAAACTTTACAACTCCTCCCTCGGAGTGTCAGACACCCTGAGCCAATAGGCTGGTCTTGGACTTATTTCCACTTGGCATTATTAACTTGTTATTATTTAATTATTTATGTTTTAATATTGATATATTTCTACACTATTCTTGGTTGGTGCGACTGTAATGAAACCCAATTTCCCTTGGGATCAATAAAGTATGTCTGTCTGTAACATGCTGTTGAAGAAAGCCATCATGGTTGCATTCTATGAAGTCCTCCACAAGACTTCTTTGACCAACTTGATTCACCCAATCTATGTGCAAGTTAAAATCCCCCATGACAACTGCCGTTCCATTCTTACAAGCCTCAGATATTTCATGGTTTATTGCCTCTGCCACTACAATATTTTCATTGGCCCACAGACAACTCCCACTAGGGATTTTTTCCCTTTACTATTCTTAATCTCTACCCAGATTGACTCAACATTCTGCTCTGTAGATCTTACATCGTCTCTCACAATCGATCTCATCCTTAATTAAGAATGCCACCCCACCTCCACTTCCTGCCTTCTTTCCCTTGGATATTTCATTCTCAGTCGTGTGTTCGGCATAGTCATTGGTGTGTTTTAATGTGTGACCAGAAGAGCAGAATTAAGCCATTCGGCCCGTGAATGTGCTCCGTCATTCAGTCACGACAAAGCTCTTCACACAGACACACACACACACCTGCGATGACAAAATGAGACCATATTTCATTGTGTGCAGTGTTTTGGGGCGTTCCGCATATAAAAAGTATTCTGCAGTTGGAATTCCTTTTCTGTTTCAGGACTGCGGCAGCAGGGGGCAGCATCGAGCTGCGCTCAGCACCCGGGCTTCAACTGGATGAGGGAGCATTGACGAAGAACGAAGCCGTTCAAAGGCCAAGTTTGTGGTTATCTGCGCAAGTACATGTGTACACAGGTCCAATAAAAACCGGGCGCCTAGCACAAATTTATGCTCAGCATAAATTAGATAAAATTATATAAGGACGAGCACAATTAGAGCAAATGACAAAGTCCGTTGTAGTACAAAGTTGTCAGTGTTGATGTGTTGAGGTTGTGATTAGGATTCTGCAGGTGGGTTCAAGAACTGATTGGTTGAAGGGAAGTAAGTTATGAGTTTCAATAGTTAGTGCAAAAGAAGAATAATGAATTAGTTTACGCTCACCTGACTGTACAAATATCCAGCCAAAGAAAACAACGTCCTTCCGGACCACGGTACACCAACATAATATATGACACATAACACGTAACCAAAATATGACTATACACAAGTTAATAAAATACCATTTAAAATGCGCATAAAGCGCAGCAGAGGTAAGGAGTAAACAGCTCGCTGTCCCAGTGTCGGGACCTCGGTGGTGGCAGGGTATTCATTAGTCACTACTCCGGCAGTCCTTGTCCCGATGCTCCTGTACCTCCCTGCTGACGGTAGTGGGTCAAAGAGATTGTGAGACGAGTGGTAGGAATCCTCAACAATGGTTGGAGGGATGCATCCATGATGAGTCCACTAGTCTTCGCACCTTTTGACGTTGCTGCACATTCGAATTATCACACCGGGCCACGATACTAGTCAAATCTCGTTCATGGAAAATCCAGTGCACATTGTCGGCTCACACTAACTCCGGCATACTGTTGAATTATTTCCCACGTGTGGTTGCTGGAGAGAGCGCTCTGCAGATGCCACGGATGTTGCAGGCACGGGAACCTGGAGAGCATTGGAGAAGCTTAGTGGCTGAAGATCAATGGACTGACTGACTGAGATACAGGATGGAGTAGGCTCCTCCGGCCCTTCGAGCCATGCCAGACAGCAATCCCCCGATTTAATCCCAGCCTTGTCACGGGATAACTTACCATGACAATTTATGGATATTTCGAGTCATCTGGATATTCCGAGTCATCTGGATATTCCACGCCAAGTTAGCACCCCCCACCCCCCTCACTCCCTGCTCCGATTAGGACCCTTCCTCCTGTCTCCAACACCCAGTCCAATTGAAGACATCACCAGGATTTGCATGGATTGGAGGACTTTACAGTAGTTATGAGGGGAGATTGAATAGGCTAGGATTGTTTCTTCCAGAGGGAAGGAGGTTGATTAACGACCTGACAGAGACTTGTGGGCTTATGAGAGGCATTGCAAGAGTAGATAGTTGGAATCCTTTTCTCAGTCTTTGTAAGGAATTCAGGGTTTGTGCGAGTCTGGAAGACGAGGCCTGAAGGTCACCCCTGGTGAAGTCAAGAGGGCAAATCTAAAGATCATTGTCCAGGGCATCGGGCACGTTCTGTATGGAGTTTGTACACTCTCCGTGTGACCTCCCTCTTTGCAATGACATGTGAATTGGCTGGCTAAATGTTTACCACAAATTGCCTTAGTTAAGCTTTGTGGCAAATAGAGACAACAATAAGGACAATTGATGGGTTTATGTGAGGGGATATATGTTGCAAGAGTATGTGGTAAACACCAGCCTCTTTCTTTTCTTAGAAGTTTAAGGAAGTTCTGCGTGATATCAGAGACACTGATAAACTACCACGGGTGCACAGTGGAAAGTATTCTGATTGGTCGCATCACAGCCTGGCACGGGAACTCCTACAAAACCTTGGAAGATTTCATGTTTCATTGTTTTACAACATTGAATCGCAATGGATTTAATTTGGCTTTTTTGATACTGATCAGTGGAAAAAGACTCTTTCATGTCAAAGTGAAAACAGATCTCTGCAAATTAATCTAAATTAATTACAAATATAAAACACAAAATAATTGATTGCATAAGTATTCAGTCCTTACAAGTCAGTATTTAATAGATGGGAGTAATTACAACCTTGGGTCCGTGTGAATGTTGAGTCTCTATCAGCTTTGCATATCTGAACACTGCAACCCCTCCAGAGTTGTTACAGGTTTCTCGGTGGCCTCCACCACTAGTCTCCTTCTTGCAGAGTCACTCAGTTTTTGAGGACTGCCTGCTCGAGGCAGATTTGCAGCTGTTTTTATTCTTTCTATTTTGTGATGATTGGCTTAACTGTACTCCAAGGGATATAGAAGAGAAACAGTCCGGTTTCCTTGGCTGCATAAGTCTAGGGAAGACAAGCTCCAGCTCCACCAAGTATGTGAGATTGAGGAACATGACCCCACCACCTACCCCCCCCCCCCGCCAAAGACCCTGTTTGTGTGGATGCTGCATAATTCGCTATCCTGTTACAAATTAATGAGACAAAGTAACAGACACTACATACAATTAAAGGAATTATATTTATGAATCTTAACTAAAGGGTTAACTAAATTGTCAAATGTGCACAAGTTGGAGCTCATCTTGAACTTCCCTGTCACTCACGTGCTGGTCCCTCAGTCAGTGTGAAGGCACACGCCACCTTCCGAACGTCGCTCGCGATCCGCCTTGAACAAACGGGACTCCCACCGGATCGTATGCTACAACGAGTTCTCCCCAGCGTCTTCTCTCTCCTCCTCTGGGACAAAAGCGCAAGACAAGCCTTATTGTCCGTCAGCAAGAAAAACCTCCCGCTAACCGGATGACACACATTCCACATCATCCCTCATCTTCAACAATAACCCAAACAGGCTGAAAGCAGAACAGACTGATCTCACAGAGCTGCTAAGTGAGATACCTACAGCGTAACAGTAAAGACGAGAACCAGGGCATTACACTCTTCCCTCCCCTACCACAGTCATGTCCTCATTACTTTAAAACAATTTGTCATCCTATCATTAGCAACACCGTTTTCAAAGGAATATCATGATGTCAGAACCTCCAATTCATTTGTGAATGGTAGTGACATATCTCACCAGGGGATAGTCACAACCCTCTGTTTCCTAGGTGCTACATAGGCCAGTTTATCTGGGGTCTCCTGATTCTTTGAGACCTCTGTACCCCATCATCTATGTCTTCAGTTTCAGACATTCCTTGCGATACTCCTGGTCTACCTGGTGAGGCCTCTCCCTGTCTATTGCTTGTGCCTTCCAGCAACTCAATTCCCTCTGCCACTTGGCTGAGCTCAGCTTCATTCCCAGTTACTCTAGAACCCGGCCCCCCTTTATGGTCCAGCTGAAAACCTGCCTGTCCACAGATAATCACCCCCGATTTCACCTGCCTCAGTGTGAGAAGGGTTTTTGAATCTCTTCCTCAATTAAAGGGGAGTTAGCAAAAGGTAGCATATACCGCACCCCCATTTCTTGCTGCTGATCAGTCTCTCCACATCGTTGCAGAGCCATCTTACTCGGTGTAGGGTCCAGGTCGGGCTCTGGGTCAACGCGCATCTCTTGTCCCAAAGGCAGAAGATGGTTCCAATGGAGAAGCTTGACAGGCTCATTCCCATCCTCTCGTTTCACCTGAAAACTGGTACATTTGGCATCTGACTCTCCACTACGTAGGGTGTAGCCTGCCCAGCAGACAGCCAATTTATACTTCACAATATAGCCCCAAATTCTTTATGAGGACTCCATCTCCAGGCATGAGGTGGGAGAACCTAACTCTTTGATCATACCTCCTCATTTCCTTGATTCTGCTTGATTCTACTCACTCGTGGATACCTGGTAATACCCACTGCTCAAGTCCAGCACACTGAATCACATCACAGCATTCAGGCAGCGCGTCCTCGGTTCTCAGGACTGTATACTGGCCGGCAACTCTACGCCTGTTCAGAGTCCAATGGTCGACCCACATCTGCACCTTCCCATTCTTCCTCCTGGCCACTGCCATCGAGTCTGGACTCGGTGATGATCTCAGCTTCCTTCGACTCCCAAGATGCTGCCAAACATCCTCCCCCTCTGCAGGTGCCGGTCATCACGACTTTTCTCTGAACTCGGTATCCTCTGCTACGTGGCGAGTGCTCTTGGAACAACCCACACCAAACTTGTCAGTAGGAAAGACATCTTCCAGATTCAACATTTTCCCTGACAACTTCTTTTTCTAATCTCCAGGTACCAGGGAGTCCTCAAAGTTGAAGGACTCGGCAGTCATCTTTCCTTTTTCCAGAGAGAGGTTCTCCTTGGCTTGTCTCACAGGGGCACTAGACATTACTGTCACCAGGAAGAGGCATGCCATTGGCACCCCCTGCCTGAGGGTGACCTCCCGCTCCAAAGTATTCCTGACAATCACTGTCATCCTGTTCACCTGGGCTTCTGCAGGTCAGGCCTCACCAGCACCCCAGCAGGTAAGCCTGACTCCTCTTCGTGGTCTTTCAGAGCATCCACCAAGAAGGCCTTGGCCTCAGGCAGTCCTGGAAATTTGGGGTTTCCCATCACTCTCGTTAATTCCCCAGGCCATAACACAACTGGTAGTGACTGGGTGAACCACACAGTCCTTCATTTATGCTCATCATCCAGCCCAGTGCAGCCACGCACTTCCTCAAAAGCAGCTTGGAACGCAGGGAGAATGGACAATGTTTTCATAAAGCTCTCTCCAACTTTCTCCTTGCAGGCTCCCACTAGCCTCCTCACAATAGGAGTATTCGCCCTGTTAGCATTGAAGCTTCGTCCCTCTCGACCAGGTCTGGACAAACCAACTCTAATGCATCAAGGACCTCATCTACCTCCGAGAACTCCAGCTTCAATGACAAGTAACCATCATACAGATAGTCATCCGTACTAAGACCCCAGAACTCTAGTGCACTGAGTGGTATGAATGGTAAATGCATCAGATACCAGTGTCAAGTAAGGCTCTAGCATAAGTACCCTCAATCCATAGAGATACACTGGAGCTTGGTGCTATGAAGCATTCAGGAATAGGGTTTTTTGCGTTAGGGTATTCCTGGATAAATTGCTGGGAACGTGCTCCCCCAAGATGCCAGGCTGTTCCCTCACTAGGTCTCCCTGCCCAGGTACCCGGGGGCTTATTCCCTGAGGGGTTTCCCGTCATTCACACTCCCGCTTGAAGTGTCCCTCTTCATTAAGTTATAACAGACAATACTGACCGCTCCCCTTCTCATGGGACCCCGGGTGTAGTCTGTCCCCTTGGAGCGTCCGCCTTCCTATCAACTCCATCATACGCTGATAACAACTGGGACATCTCAGTCATAAACTCTGCCAAGAGCTCCTTCACCACTCCCCGGGGTGGGTTATCAGTGGTCACCTCAGCCAAGGGGACCACCACTGAGGCTTCCCGCACCTCCATCGCATTCTCCTCCTCTCTTACTTTTCTGATCAGCTCGACAAACGAGGGAGAGGGTACGTCTTATGAGATATTCGGAGACCCCAGACGATCAGATCCAGTGTATGGGCGCCTTTCCCCACTTGGTCTGTTCAAACAGGCAGACAGACAGATATACTTTATTGATCCTAAGGGAAATTGGGTATGCCCCAGTCATTTGATTGGTCTCTCTAGCCAAAAATGTAGGCAGAAAGCTTTGCCCCCTTCCCCTGAAGCATGTTGTGAAACCCCATTACAAGTGCCAAAGGCCTAACACCTTTTCCAGGGCTTGCATGTAGGCCTCAGAGGTAGCAAGTGGGTTCTGTGTCTTAACGGATCTCACTACAACAACAGCTGGCCCCTTCAAACTTTCAACCAATCGCTGTCTTGTTTCATCATCAGAGCACTGCCACTCATCTAGCAACTGAGAGGTCTGCTCTGCCCAAATCTCATACTCCTCTTCCCCTTTAGGGCTAGGCTTCATTCCCGAGAATGATAGCTGGGATGTTGAACCTGGGTATTTTGCCACTTATATGCCAGGGAGGTAAGGGCCGCTACCAACTCAGAATGCTCAGCTCTCGCTGGTGGACTCATTGACCTTCCGCATCACTCCTTCCCCTCGTCCCACAGAAACAAGAGAAAATTATCTTTAAAGTCTCTGCCCCCAGCTACAGGAAAGTCAGTTTCTGATTCAGCACCCTCACCTTCACTCCCCTCCTCCCAGAAAGTATGGGCAGCCCATGGACACCCCCTCTCCGGAGGCCCCAATTGGACCAAGAAGTTCTACTGCCTTTACGCCAGGGCTAGGCTAAACAAAAACAAAGCCTTTGCCCGCCATGTTATCCCACCTCTGCAGCATCCATAGTCACATATCGTAATTGTTTTACCGAACAATACTTGCACACAACCCACTGGATCAAAGCTCAGGGCAATCACACAGCATCCAATAAAATCGATCCTGGACGAGCCCCCACAATAAAGCACTCTGCTTTCTTCTGCTGTTCCTCCGCTAAGTCTGGCAAAGACAATCTCCGGCCCTGCCAAACGTGTGAGATTGAGGTACGAGCCCCCTCCCCCACACAATCCCCGTTTGTGTGGATGCTGCGTAATTCGCTACGCTGTTACAAATTAATGCCACAAAATAACAGACAGTACACCACATACGATTAAAGGAATTATATTTATGAATCTTAACTAAAGAGTTAACTAATTAAAACATCAAATGTGCACAAGTTGCTCAGCTTGAACTTCCCTGTCACTGGGCCCTCAGTCAACGTGAAAACACACGCCACCTTCCGAACATCGCTCGCAATCCACCTCGAACAAACGGGACTCCCACCGGATCATACGCTATGACCGGTTCTCCCCAGCGTCTTCCCTCTTCATCTCCTCTGGAGCAAAAGCCCGAAGCTCAACCTTATTGACCCTCACCAAGAAAAATCTCCTGCTAATTGGATGGCACACATTCCACATCATCCCTTATCTTCAGCAATAACCCAAACAGGCTGACAGCAGAACAAACAGCTTTTACAGAGCTGCTAAATGAAATATCTATAGCACAGCAGTAAAGATGTGAACCAGGGCACTACATATAAAACACACACAAAATGCTGGAGAATCCCAGCAGGCCAGGCAGCATCTATGGAAAAGAGTAAAGAGTCAATATTTTGGGCCGAGACTCTTCAGCAGGTCTAGAAATCCTTTTTTTCTCCAGTCCTGCTGAAGGGTCTTGGCCCAAAACATTGACTGTACTCTTTTCCGTCAATGCTGCCTAGTCTGCTGAATTCCTCCAATATTTTGTGTCTTTTGCTTGGATTTCCAGCATCTGCACATTTTCTCTTGTTTCCAGGGCATGTTTTCTTGAATCAACCTCCTGTCTTGTGCTTTTCAATAACATTTCAACAGAGTTGCTTGGAGTGTTTGTTTGTCTTCATGGTGTAGGTTTTTGCCAGGATACTGACTCACCAGCAGTTGGACCTTCTGGATGCAGGTGTATTTTTACTACAGTCAATTGAGGCACCTTGACTGCACATGGGCGATCTCATTTAATTAATTGTATGATTTCTAAAACCAATTGGCTGCACCAGTGATGATTTGGTGTGATATACTAAAGGGGTTGAATATTATGTAATCAATTATTTCATGTTTTGTATCTGTAATTAATTACAATCACTTTGTAGAGATCTGCTTTCACTTTGACACAAGCTTTTTTCAGTTGATCAGTGTCAAAAAGACCAAATTAAGGGGGCAAAAGTTTAGGGGTAACATGAGGGGGAATTTCTTTACTCAGAGAGTGGTAGCTGTGTGGAATGAGCTTCCAGTAGAAGTGGTAGAGGCAGGTTCGGTATTGTCATTTAAAGTAAAATTGGACAGGAAAGGAATGGAGGGTTATGGACTGAGTGTGGATAGGTGGGACTAGGTGAGAGTAAGTGTTCGGCACGGACTAGAAGGGCCGAGGTGGCCTGTTTCTGTGCCATAATTGTTATATGGTTATTAAATCCACTGTGATTAAGTGTTGTAAAACAATAAAACATGAAAACTTCCAAGGGAGTGAATACTTTTTACAGGCACTGAATGAACACAAGAGGCTTGTCAGAGTGGTGGAGTTTGCTGGCTCACCCACCAGATGATATCGATAAGAGACTGTGTCTCAAAAGGGCTGTTAGGGATTATTCTGAAGTTATGACATTATGGATAACATAATTATGGAGTTGTGGCGACCCATTTCCTGGCACATCCGAACCGACTCACAATTAGATAGCCTACGGGGGTTTGCGAGCACAGAGCTTTGGAGCCTCTGCGCCACGAGGGAGGTTTAAAAGTGAGGCTGAAGATTTCGAATAAAATTTTTTCCTTCGGCTGCAGTTACTGACTCCGTGTCGTAATTTTAGCGCTGCGTGTAGCACACCGCTACAGAGTAACTAAAATAAGAACTATTGTTGTTAGTACTATTGTTGTTGTCTTGAAGGAAAATGGGTGATGATAATCATCAAAGCCTGCCAGAAGGTATGGAGATCCTGAGATGCCCAGTCATCAAGATCACCCTCTCAGCCTCACCAGTGTGGACCAAAGGAAAGCTTCTGAAGCAATATGTTTTGCAAAAGCTAGGCTGCAGGATCTGCCGGAAGGATGTTCAATGACGCTCAACTGCCTCACGGGCTCCACTCCAGATTTGCCGTCTGGTTTTACTCCCATCGCCTTCATCTCTCCCGAGGCTGCCCGCAAGGCAATGGGCTATATACCCATTTACCCATGGGATCTGGTTCATGAGCACCAGGGCGTGTCCACTGTATACTATGCGTGCAGAGGCCAGGCCTCCTCTCTATCCTCCGTTGTTCAGCCTGAGTCCGAAAGGAGTTCAGTTTCCCTGTGAGGGGGCACTACATGAGGCTTGCTGTCGGAGAGGCTTTGTAATGACAGGGTGAGACTTACACATTCAGCTCTCCTTTTTGCAAGACTGCCAGCCAGTGAAGGAAGCTGAAAGTGAGAGTGACAAACACTACCCACCGCACTGCCACACGAGATGCTTCACTACAACCATTTTGACACCAAAATAAGAACTAATCATCAGTCAATAAAACCTGTACACAATTTAACTTACAACTCATACATTGTGGTTAGTGAAACCAATCAGCGTGTGTGGGACGGTCTGATTCTGTCCCATTGATTATTCACCTCAGTAGGAGGAAACTATAAGTCCATGAGCCAGTCATCATCCTGGGGTCAGAGGTGGAGAGGGTCAGCAACTTCAGTGTCATCATTTCGTGGACCTGCCCTGACCCAACGCTCAAGTACAATTACAACGAAAGCTTGGCAGCACCTCTCCTCCATAAAAGTTTGCAAAGATTCGGCATGACACCTAATACTCCGACCAGCTTCTGCAGATATGTGGTGGAGAGCTGCATCACATCCGGGTATGGAAACACCAATGCCCTTGGATAGGTCAGGCAGCAAATACGGAGGGGAATAAGCACCTGATGTTTCAGGCTGAGGACCTTCTTCAGGACTGGAAAGGAAAGGGGCTGAAGCCAGAATAAAAAGGTGAAGGAGGGGGAGGAGTGCAAGCAGGCAGGAGATGGGTGGGACCAGATGAGGGAAAGGGAAGGGGTGGGGACGGGGTATGAGAAGATGAGAAGGTAGAAGAGATAAAGGGCTGAAGAAGAAGGAATATGATCGGAGAGGGAAAGATGCTCTCTTTGCGACAGTGTCACCAGGTTTGAAGTACAGAAAACTGTGGACCAACAGCAGCTTGTCCCGACTGTCATCAGGTTCTGGAAATGAGCTGGAAAACCCTAATACCGCCCAGGACTTCTCTTATCCGCACTTACACTAGTGTTGTTGCACTTATTTTTGTGCATGTTTTTAATTTATGCTAATTTAGACCTTAAAACCACAAGACATAGGAGCAGAATTAGGCCCTTCGGCCCACTGTTTGCTCTGCTTTTCCATGATGTCTGATTTATTATCCCTCTCAACCCCATTCTCCTGCCTTCTTCACATAACCTTTAAAAGTTCTGACTAAGCAAGAAGTTAGCAACCTCCACTTTAAATTACCCAATGACCTGGCCTTCACATCCGTCTGTGACAATGAATTCCACTGATGCACTACCCTCTGGCTAAAGAAATTCCTTCTGATCTCTGTTCTAAATGGACGCCCCTTCCATTCTGAGGCTGTGCCCTCTAGTCCTATAGGAAACATTCCACTATAGGAAACATTCTCTCCACATCCACTCTAGCTAGTCCTATCAGTATTCAATAGATTTCAATGAGATACCCCTCATTCTCCTAAACTCCAATCAGTGCAGGCCGAGAGCCGTCAAACACTCCTCATGCTTTATCTCTTTTGTTCCTAGAATCATTCTTGTGAACCTGCTGTGCACCCTCTCCAATTCTTACACATCTATTCTGACATAGGGGGCCCAAAGCTGCCCTAAATACACTAGATGTGGTCTGACCATTTCCTTATAGAGCCTCAGCACTACGTCTTGCTTTTATATTCTGATCCTCTCAAAATGAATGCTAACATTGCGTTGGCCTTCCTTACCACCGATTCGGCCTGCAAGTTAACCTTTAGGGAATCCCACACAAGGACACACAACTCCTTTTGCATCTCTGATTTTTGAATTTTTTTTCCCACTGAGAGAGGAGTCTATGCCTTTACTCCTTCTATCAAAGTGCATGACCATACACTTCCCTACACTGTATTCCATCTGTCACATCTTTGCCTTTCTCCTGGTCTTTCTAAGTTCTGCTGACTTCCTAATTCCTCAACCCTACCTGCTCTTCCACCAATCTTCACATTGTCCCCAACTTTGCCACAAAGCCTTCAATTCCATCAGCCAAATGAACATATAATGTGAAACGAAGCAGTCTCAACAGTGACCTCTGCTGGACACCACGAGTCATGGGCAGCTAAACAGAAAATCCTTCTTATTCCCACTTTTGCCTCCTGCCTGTCAGCCAATCTTCGATCCATACTAGTAGCTTTCCTGTAATACCATGGGCTCTTGTTAAGCAGCCTGATGTGTGGCACCTTGTCAAAGGCCTTTGGAAGATCCAAGTTAACAGCATCTACTGACTCTCTTTTTTCTATTCTGCTTGTTAGTTCTTCAAAGAATTTCAACAGATTTGGCAGGCAAGGTTTCCCCTTAAGGAAGCCATGCTGACTTTGGCCTATTTTATCAAGTTCAAAATACCCTGAAACCTCATCCTTTGTAATGGACTCCAACATCTTCCCAACCACTGAAGTCTGCCTAATTGGCCTATAATTTCCTTCCTTTTGACTCCTTCCTTTCTTAAAGAGTGAAGTGACATTTGCAATTTTCCAGTCTTCTGGAACCATTCCAGAATCTAGTAATTATTTGAAGATCTTTACGAATGCCAGCACAATCTCTTCAGCTACCTCTCTCAGAACCCGGTGGTGTAATCCACCTGGTTCGGGTGACTTGTCTCCCTTCAGACATTTCAGCTTCCTAAGCACCTTCTCTTTCATAATAGCAGCAACGCTCACTTCTGCCCCCAATTCTCTCCAATTTCCAGCATTCTGCTTGTGTCTTCAACAGTGAAGACTGATGCAAAATACTTATTCAATTCATCCACCTTTTCCTTGAATCCCATTACTACCTCTCCAGTGTCATTTTTCAAAGTTCAAAAGTAGAATTTATTATCAGAGTACATACATGTCACCACATACAACCCTGAGATTCCTTTTCTGTGGGCAGAGTTAGCAAATCTATATAACAGTAACTGTAAACTGTAAACAAACCGTGCATACGCAGATATAAATAAATAGCATGAAATAACAATATGACAGAGTCCTTAAATGAGTGTAGCTATCTCCTTTTGTTCAATAGCCTGATGGTTAAGGGGTAGTACCTGTTGATGAACTGGTGGTGCGAGTCCTGATGCACTTGGACCTTCTACCTGATGGCAGTGGTGAGAAACACAGCATCACCTGGGTGGTGAGGATCATTGATGATGTTTTTCTACTGCAACGTTTTATGTAGGTGTGCTTACTAGCTGGGAGGGTATCAACCCATGATGTACTGGGTTGAATCCCTTTTTGTAGGATTTTCTGCTCAAAGGCACTGGTGTTCCCATACCAGGCTCTGATGCAGCCAGTCGGCACACTTTGCACCTCAGGTCTATAGAATTTTGCCAAGGTTGTCGATGGCATACCGAACCTCTGTAGACTCCCGAGGAAGTAGAGGAGCTGTTGTGCTTTCTTTGCAATTATATTTATATGCTGGGTCCAGGACAGGTTCTCTAAAATAGTGACACCCAGGAATTTAAAGCTACTGGCCCTCTCCACCTCTCACCCTCCAGTGATTACTGGCTCATGGACCTCTGGTTTCCCTCTTCTGAAGTCTACAATCAGTTTCTTGCTCTTACTGACAGTGAGTGAGAGGTTATTGTTATAACCTCAGCCAAATTTTCAATCTCCCTGCCTGTCCTTTTGTTGCAATGTGTATCCACGGATGCTAAGCTATGATCCTCTGTCAGCCATGATTCAGTGATGCCCACAACATCATACCTGCCAATCTCTACCTGTGCTACAGGATCATCTACCTTATTCTGTGTATTGTGTACATTCAAATATAACACCATCACCCTTTTCAATTTTGCCTCCCACTGACTGAAAATTTGCACCATCGTCTGCATGTCCTTGCTCACATCGTCTGCACCATCATTTGCACCATCATCTGCCTGTCCTTGCTCACAGCCTCACTACACACTGCACTGATTTGAATATCAACTGCCCCATCCTCAGCCCTATCATTTTGGTTCCCATCCCCCAGCCAAATCCATATAAACCCTCCCCAACAACTCTAGCAAAGCTGTCCACAGGGATATTGGACGCTCTCACTTCAGATGTAACCTGTCCACCGTCCTGCTGCTGCGAAAAGCAAAATTTCCTTGCATCGATGCCTTGTGTACCTGTATGACAGACAATACCCTCACATTGACTGTAGAGGGAGCTGTAAGAATGGGCCTTACAGTTTGCAGCAGTGATGACAAACACCCCCCTCCAACACCAACCACAATCATCTCCCCTCCCTGCAATCTAACGGGACTGTTCCTTTGTCCTTGATATGCTCTTCACTCCTCAGCAATTACCACCCACCCCACAGCCTCTTCCCACCTCACAGTCCTTTCCCATCCCACAGACCCTTCCCAACCCACAGTCACTTCCCATCCTGCAGACCCTTCCCATCCCATAGACCCTTCCCATCCCACAGTCACTTCCCACCCCACAGCCTCTTCCCACCCCACAGCCCCTTCCCACCTCACAGTCCTTTCCCATCCCATAGACCCTTCCCATCCCACAGTCACTTCCCATCCCACAGACCCTTCCCAACCCACAGTCACTTCCCATCCTGCAGACCCTTCCCATCCCACAGACCCTGCTATCATACAGTTCCTTCCTGTCCCACAGACCCTTCCCATCCTGCAGTCCCTTCCCATCCCACAATCCTTTCCCTTCCCCCAGCCCCTTCCTATCCTATAGATCCTTCCCGTCCTGCAGATCCTTCCCATCCCACAGTTCTTTCCCGTTCCACAGTCCCTTCCTGTCCTGTGGACCCTTCCTGTCCCACAGTCCCTTCCCGTCCCACAAGCCCTTCCCACCCCACAGTCCCTTCCCACCCCACAGTCCCTTCCCACCACACATTCCTTTCCCATCCCACAGTCCCTTCCCATCCCACAGGCCCTTCCTTTCCAACAGCCCCTTTTGCGTCCCAGAGACCCTTCCCATCCCCCAGACCCTACCTGTCCCACAGATTCTTCCCATCCCACAGATCCTTCTCATTCCACCTATCCTGTCCATCCCACAGTTTCTGACTGAGCCATAGGTCCTTTCCATTCCAGAAATCCTGCCCATCTTCCAGGCCCCTCCCATGTAGCAGGCACCTGTCCTCCCAGCTCCTCTCTGTCCCGTCACCCATCGACCCAATCCATCCACCCAGGTGAAGCAACCCTTCACTTACACAACTTCCTGTTGAGTGCGTTTGACATTCACAATGGGGCACAGGCTAAACTTCCTTTAAAATAGCTAAGGGTTATTCAACTTATTAATTAAGTTTGCCTCCAAGAGACCTCCAGAATGGCTGACATATAACACAGAGTGACACACACAAAATGCTGTCAGGCAGCATCTATGGAGGAGATCAGCAGTAAACAGTTTGGGCCAAGACCCTTCAGCAGACATTTATTCTCTTGTCCAGGTGTCTGACCATCTGCTACAATACTGGCAAATATTTGGAATGCATGACCATTTACCCAATTTATCAAAGTTCTTATAGTAATAGGAAACACTTTTGTCCAACTTCAAGTTTAACTGTTATTCAACCGTTCATGATACCCATGAATACAGCCAAATGAAACAGCGTTCCTCAAGGGTCAAGGAGCAAAACAGTACAGGCATACACAGCACAAGGCTCATACCTGAGGCCTCCGTCAGGCAAAATTGACCACGGATATTACTTCTAGTTGTCTTGTTACAAATGCAGCAGCAATTAATGTGAAACTAAGACAGGGTTTAAAACAAATCCCAAGATTTGTTAACCTCTGCTCAAAACTTAGGAAAGTAAACAAACAACTAATTTAACTGGAAGTTAACAGTTAGATGGCACAAACGTTCAAACTGTTCTTAACGAGTTCTCATCCAAGCACAGACTTAAAGTGATAGATTCAAAAGTCCATGTGATTTATACAGTCAGTAAGGAGAGACTTCCCCAAAACAATGATTCCTTCGAAGTAATGACGAATCTGTCGATCCCACAGCCAGGAGATGCCTTGTTCACAGAAATCATGAGGAAATAAAAGGAACTGACCTTTTGACTGGAGGGTGGTCACTGCACAAACGTTCCTGACCTTGCAGGGGTTAAACTCAAATGTGCATGCCACAATTCCTGAACAAAGTCACAAGGGTCTATCATTCCCTAAAATGCTGAATGACATTAACTTTATCCAATCCTTTGAACTCGGATAACTCTGGTAATGCTTTCACTCTCCGACACTGGACTGTGAGGGAAAAATAAACATGCAACGAACAAAACCGGTGGAGCCTCCACACCTCCAACCGCAAACAACAACGTTGCACCAAAAATAAAAATGAGAACTGCGTCACAGACCACGGGCTTGGTTTAAGTACCATTTGGAACATGCCATCACGTGACATAACACCACCCCACGGTCATGAGACAATTACATCATCCCACTGTTCCATGTTCCAACTATGAGTATGTAACAGTCTAGATACACAGCCTGGGCAGTATGATATGGAGATCAAGTAGTTGCCCATGTAGCAAGCTCCCCCCTCCATGCATCTGATGGACCCAAGGAAACGGCAGAGACCCATACAGTTTGGTACCTGCCAGTCAGCGTTGAACTCGATGTAGAACTGTCTTAGGGACTCCAGCTCCAGATTTGTGCCTTGGGGTTTACTCCCAAGTCCTCCATGAGATGCAAGGCAGCAGAAGATTTGAGATCAGAGTTTTCCTTCTCCTAGATAAACTGCCAACCATGGCTGACAAGCCCCATATGCCTGAAGTGACTGGTTTTAAGGCATCAGTAACCCACCGCTTCCCCTTCTTCTGTCGGTAGGAACAGTTCTGCAGGGCTTAGTAGATAAGCCACACATGAAACCAGATGCTGGACTTGGTTGTCAGAGGCTATTTAAGATGCACACCATTGGGAGTATTTAATAGGTAGTGGGAGCTTGTCCCCATTAACATCTTTCGATATAACACATATCAGATACCAGTAAAATACACCAACAAACACAAAAAGTATAGTCCAAGACCCTCAGTCCATGAATGTTGCAGAATTCTGCAGGTCAAACACAATACAGCTTGTCTTCTGCCGAGTGAACACCGGGTGGCAGCACATCTCCAGGCTGGTCACGGTGCCACACTGCCTCCGGTGAAGTGCACCAACTCCGATGTCCCTCCCCTCTCCTGTGGGCGACGCCGCAACTTGAGACCCAGTCCTCGAAATGGCTGAGGCCACGCAGCTCCCCCGTTCACCAGTAAATCAATGAATCGGAATTGCAGCGTTCCACGTTAACAATGCGATCACAAGAAGAGCAGAGTCCAGCTCCTTCACTTTCCCCACCTCCGACCAGCTCACTGATGGGGAAGTTCTTAAAGTCAAGCAGGATCTTGCAATTGTAAAAAGTATGTTTTAAAAAGCAGTGACAATTTTAGTTAGTGGACCCTGTCATCTTATCAGAAATGGGAACTTCCTGTAAGAGATGGTTAAATGAAGATGTCTCCCTCGGGACGATGCAGGGTTTTTCTGCATCATTGTAAGCAGTATAAATTAACATACCAGAGTGTATTTTTAGGCTCCTGTGACTAACTCTATTCGATATAGAGAAAACTTCTAATAAATACATAATCAATCTGCTTGCTGAATGCATAGTTTAAACAGTAACAGCCTTGTACTCCGCCTACTATTGTTTGCGTATGCCTGAGTCTGCCAGTAAGGAATTTATCTGGATTATGTTACTCTGTGCAGAAATGGTAATTTCTTCCTAAAGACAGCCTGAAGGACTCTTTGAAAGTACGGGCAGCTTCATAATATGCACATTTCAGTAAAGATAATACTTCTGTGACATAGGAAACTATTCGTTTTTCTATATTCTTTTCTATTAATGGGCACGAGTCAAATGCACTTCTTTCCGCTCTGCCCCAGAGCAGACTTAGGCCGAGAGTAAAGTTCTGTCAAGAGCATCTCATCAAACATTTCCAGGGCTGGGACAACATGGTCAAGAAACCCTGTTCTGTCACGGACTCACGGGGCAAGGACAGCGGGGAGAGGGGTGAATATTATTCCGAAGCAGGGTTCCAACTGGAATAGTCAACCACCCCTCTCCAACCCCCACGGGCACTCGGCCCGCTGAATTCTTCCAGCAGACTGATAGTTGCTGCACAGAGTAGAGCGGCCTCAGGGCACAGGGGGGAAGTTCACAGCAGAGATGAGGATTTCTTAAGCCAGAGGGTAGTGAATCTGTGGGATTCTTCGCCATAGACGCTGTGGAGGTCACATCAATGGGTATATTTAAAGTGGAGGTTGATAGATTCTTGGCTAGTAGGATGTCAAAGGTCACGGTGATAAAGCAGGAGAATGGAGTTGAGAGGGATAATAAATAAACCATGATCGAATGGTGCAGCGGACCGAATGGGCTGAATGGCCTACTTCTGCTCCAATATCTTATGATCTTAATGACTTACATCATCCTAATAAAAATCCAAGTGAACCAGGTTTAATATCACTGACATACATCATGAAAGTTGGCGTCTTGCGGCAGCCACCACCGTCCTGAGGCATTGCCTTTTGGAGGTTCGTGATGCAGCAGAGTCCACAACGCTGGACAGCCTTTTCTGATCCCATGCAGGAGCCTTCATACCAGGTAGTGATGTAACCAGTCAGAATGCTCCCCGCAGTACACCTGTAGCAATTTGCTAGATTAAGATGCCTATCATAACCAAATACCCAAACCTATACCCTATGGCTACATTACCCTTTATAAATCAAAGTACTGAGTACAGGAATTGGTACAGGGGTGTAAAGTTGAAGTTGTATAGAGTTGGTGAGTCCAAATTTAAGACCATAAGACCATAAGGCATAGGAACAGAAGTAGGCCATTCAGCTCATCAAGTCTGCTCTGCCATTCAATCATGGGCTGATTGAATTCCTCCAGTCATCCCCACTCCCCTGCCTTCTCCCCATACCCTTTGATGCCCTGGCTAATCAAGAACCTACTTATTTTTGCCTTAAATACACCCAATGACTTGGCCTCCACAATTTGGAGTATTGAGTGCAGGAAAGATATTGATAATCTAGAAAGTGTGCAGAGAATGTTTACAAGGACGTTGCTGGGACTTGAGGACCTGAGTTATAGGGTAAGGGTTGAATACTCCCTGCAGTGCAGGACAATGAAGGGAGATCCTATAAAGGTTTACAAAATAATGAGAGGCATAGATAGGATGAATGTATACAGGCCTTTTCCCCTCTTCCAGGGTGCAACCAGAACTAGAGGTCATATGTTCAGGGAGAAAGGTGAAATATTTAAGGGTAACTTCAGGAGGAACTCCTTTAGTCAGAGGTTGGTGCAAGTGAGGAACAAAGTAAGTGGTAGATGCGGTTTCATTTGTAACATGTAAAAGATGAAGTGGCAGTCTGTGAGCCAGTCTTCATGGAGAGAGTCAGCAACTTCAAATTCCTCGGTCATCATTACGGAGGACCGGTCCTGGGCCCAACACACAAGTACCATTAGGAAGAAAGTTCGGCAGCACCTCTACTTCCTTAGGAGTTTACAAAGATTCGGCATGTTATCTGGAACGCTGACAAACTTCTATAGATATGTGGTGGAGAGTGTATTGACTGGCTGCATCACTGCCTGGTATGGAAACACCAATACCCTTAAAATCCTACAAAAAATAGTGGATACGACCCACCATTGAGTACATCTACACAGAGAGTTATCGCAGGGACCCCCACCGGCTAGGTCAATCTTCTGTCTCTTGCCATCAGAAAGAAGGTACCTCAGGACTCACACCACCAGGTTAAGCAGCAGTTATTATCTCTCAACCATCAGGCTGTTGAACCAGGTCACTTGGCCCAAAACTAAATTGTTCCCAGAACCCATGGACTCACTTTCAAGGACTATTTATTTCATGTTCTCTATATTTATTGCTTGTTTATTTATTATTATTTCTTCTTTTTTGTATTTACACAGTTTGTTGTCTTTTGAACACTGCTTGTCTAACTTGGTGCAATCTTTCATTGATTCTATTACGGTTATTGGATTTATTGAGTATGCCCACAAGAAAATGAATCTCAAGGTTGTATATGGTGACATATAAG
The DNA here is from genome assembly GCF_030144855.1 of Hypanus sabinus. Taxonomy (NCBI): domain Eukaryota; kingdom Metazoa; phylum Chordata; class Chondrichthyes; order Myliobatiformes; family Dasyatidae; genus Hypanus; species Hypanus sabinus. The sequence goes on along the minus strand of NC_082710.1, from coordinate 172,303,614 downwards.
TACTTTAGACAATAAGACCATAAGACAAAATAGCAGGTCGGCCATTCAGCCCATCGAGTCTGCTCCGCCATTTTATCATGAGCTGATCCAATCCCCCTTTAGTCCCATGACCCCGCCTTCTCACCATAACCTTTGATGCCCTGACTACTCAGATACCTATCAATCTCTGCCTTAAATAGACCCAATGACTTGGCCTCCACTGCCACCCGTGGGAACAAATTCCTTAGATTCACCACCCTCTGGCTAAAAAAATTTCTTTGCATCTCTGTTCTGAATGGGCACCCTGCAATCCTCAAGTCAAGTCCTCTTGTACTAGACTCCCCCACCATTTGAAACAACTTTGCCACATCCACTCTGTCCATGCCTTTCAACATTCGAAATGTTTCTATGAGGTTCCCCCTCATTCTTCTAAACTCCAAGGAGTACAGTCCAAGAGCAGTCAAACATTCCTCATATGTTAACCCTCTCATTCCCAGAATCATTCTAGTGAATCTGCTCTGAACCATCACCAATGTCAGCATATCCTTTCTTAAATAAGGAGCCCAAAACTGCACACAGTATTCCAAGTGAGATCTTACCAGTGCCTTACAGAGCCTCAACATCACATCCCTGCTCCTATACTATTCCTCTAGAAATGAATGCCAACATTGCATTCGCCTTCTTCACCACTGACTCAACCTGGAGGTTAATCTTAAGGGTATCCTGCACGAGGACTCCCAAGTCTCATTGCATCTCAGAACTTTGAATTCTCTCCCCATTTAAATAATAGTCTGCCCGTTTATTTCTTCTACCAAAGTGCATGATCATACACTTTCCAACATTGTAATTCATTTGCCACTTCTTTGCCCATTCCCCCAAACTATCCAAGTCTCTCTGCAGACTCTCTGTTTCCTCAGCACTACTGGCCTTTCCACCTATCTTTGTATCATCAGCAAACTTAGCCACAAAGCCATCTATTCCATAATCCAAATCGTTGATATCCAACGTAAAAAGAAGTGGCCCCAACACGGACCCCTGTGGAACACCACTGGTAACCGGCATCCAACCAGAATGGGATCCCTTTATTCCGACGCTCAGCACCTTGTCAAAGCCCTTCTGAAAATCCAAATACACAACATCCACTGCATCTCCCTTGTCTAGCCTACTTGTAATTTCATCAAAAAATTGCACTAGGTTTGTTAGGCAGGATTTTCCTTTAAGGAAACCATGCTGAGTTCTGCCTATCTTGTCACATGCCTCCAGGTACTCCGTAACCTCATCCTTGACAATCAACTCCAACAACTTCCCAACCACCGATGTCAAGCTAACAGGTCTATAATTTCCTTTTTGCTTCCTTGCCCCCTTTTTAAATAGCAGAGTGACATTGTTAATGCCTGCGCAATCTCCACTGCTACTTCCTTCAGAACACGAGGGTGCATTCCATCTGGTCCAGGAGATTGACCTACCCTTAGACTATTCAGCTTCCTGAGTACTTTCTCTGACGTAATTGTGACTGCTTATGTTTCTCTTCCCTGACACCCTTGAATGTCCGGTATATTGCTGATGTCTTCCTCAGTGAAGACTGATGCAAAATACTTGTTCAGTTCCTCCGCCATCTCCTTATCTCCCATTACAATTTCTCCAGCATCATTTTCTATCGGTCCTATATCTACTCTCACCTGTCTTTTACTCTTTATATACTTGAAAAAGCTTTTAGTATCCTCTTTGATATTATTTGCTAGCTTCCTTTCATAATTCATCTTTTCCCTCTTAATGACCTTCTTAGTTTCCTTTTGTAAGCTGTTAAAAACTTCCCAATCCTCTGTCTTCCCACTAAGTTTGCTTCCTTGTATGCCCTCTGCTTTGCTTTTAGTTTGGCTTTGACTACTCTTGTCAGCCACGGTTGCATCCTTTATCCATTCGAAAATTTCTTGTTTTTTGGAATATATCTGTCTTGCACCTTCCTCACTTCTCGCATAAACTTCAGCCACTGCTGCTCTGCCGTCCTTCCCATTAGTGTCCCTTTCCATTCAACCTCGGCCAGTTCCTCTCTCATGTCACTGTAATTTCCTTTACTCCTTTGAAATACCGACACATCGGATTTCAGCTTCTCTTTCTCAAATTTCACAGTGAACTCAATCATGTTGTGATCACTGCCTCATAAGGGTTCGTTCACTTCCATCTCTCTAATCACCTCTGGTTCATTACTCAATACCCAATCCAGTACAGCCGATCCCCTAGTGGGCTCAACAACAAGCTGTTCTAAAAAGCCATCTCGTAGATGTGCTACAAATTCTCTCTCTTGAGATCCAGTGCCGAGCTGATTTTCCCAATCCACTCGCATGTTAAAATCCCCAACAATTATCATAACACTGCCCTTCTGGCAAGCCTTTTCTATTTCCTGTTGTAATTTGTAGTCCACATCACTGCAGCTGTTTGGAGGCCCGTAGATAACTGCTATCAGGGTCCTTTTACCCCTGCGATTTCTTAGCTCAACCCATAAAGATTCTGTACCTTCCGATCCTATGTCAACTCTTTCTAATGATTTAATATCATTTCTTACCATTAAAGCCACACCACCCTCTCTACCTACGTGTCTATCCTTCCAATACACCATGTATCCTTGGACGTTCACCTCCCAGAGACATGCATCCTTCAGCCACGTCTTAGTGATGGTCACAATATCATACCTGCCAATCTGTAACTGTACAAATCATCCACCTTATTGCTTATGCTGTGTGCATTTAAGTATAACACCTTCAGTCCAGTATTTGGTACTTTTTGCATTGATTGCACTGCAACTCATCCCAATGGCTACAAATTTGCTCCATCACCTGCCTGTCCTTCCTGACATCCTTACTGCTCACTACCTTAGATCTATTTCTGTTTTCCCTCTCCTCCGCTCCATCATTCCGGTTCCCATCCCCCTGCCAAATTAGTTTAAACCCTCCCTAACAGCTCTATTAAACATTCCCGCCAGGATATTGGTCCCCCTAGGATTCAAGTAATAAGAATAAGTTTAATAATAAGTTTGCTATGAACTTTGAATTTTGGATAGGTACATGGATGAGAGAAATATGAAGGGCTCTAGTCTGGGTGCAGGTAAATTGGACTAGGCTGAGGAGCAGGTCAGTTTGGACTAGATGGGCCAAAAAGTCTGTTCATGTGCTGTATAGCTCTAACTGATGGTGTGTTTATGTAAATCAATTGAATGTTATTTCTTTATGAAAATGTTTATTTGAATGTTTGGTATAGAATGTTATGTATAGAATTTGAATGAATAATTTGAGGTGATTGATTGGATGCAAGATAAAAGTTCCCCCTGTACCGTCTTGTTAAACCTTCCCAGAGGTGGAGCCAGCAGTGGTGAATACCGAATGCTTTTGTACTGTTTACATTGGCGTGTGTACCAGCAAGTGGTACAGTACAGTGAAAAACATTGTTTTGCATGTCAGCCATACAGATTGATACAACAGTGCATTGAGGAAGTACAAAGGAAAATAAAACAGAATGCAGAATAATGTGAAGGGTCTCGGCCCAAAATATTGACTGTACGTTTTTCCCTATATCTGCTGCCTGGCCTGCTGAGTCCCTCCAGCATTTTGTGTGAGTTGCTCAGAATTCCAGCGTCTGCAGATTTTCTCTTGTTTGCAGAATAATGTGTTACAGTTACAGAGAAAGTGTGGTTCAGGCAGACAATAAGGTGGAAGACCACGACGAGATAGATTGTGAGCACACACATCTTTTTCTACTAGTGTATACAGGAATTTAAACTGCACACAAAAGGTTGTCACCCTCTACCTCGTTTGCATGTCTCACGAACATACATCATCACGTTTCCTTTTCCGGTTTCAGATGCAGTCGTGGAGTTTGCAATGATTTGTCTGCAGACTTTAGAACTGGCGTATTTACACTTGTTTTTATTGAAGGAATTATTGGTACACTATGTCGAATTCCAAAGAAGCAAAGGGCGTGAAGCGCAAAAGAACTGCTGGTTCATTTAAAGTGGTTTAAAGAAACAGTAGAATCTGCTACACCAAAAACTCATGAGGCCAGGAATGTGCAGCTACAAGAAATATATACGAGAAAAATTCAGTGTGTACACATTGTTGTTACTGGGCAAAACATTGCACAGCACAAGATTTTTGTGCAAACCGGTTATTAGTTTAGCAGGAACATTGATTGTGAGGTCATGTTATCGTACTAGGAGACTGCTGAATTGTCTGATAACTGTGGGGTAGAAGCAGTCCTTCAGCCTAATAGTACATGGTTTCAGGTTGTTGTATCTTCTGCCTGCTGGGAGGGGAAGGAGACAGAATGTCTAGGGTGGGTGGGATCACTGATCATGCTGGCTGCTTGACTGATGCAGTGATAAGTCTCCGTGGAGGGGAAGTTGGTTTCACGCACCAATGCACAGGATCGGAAAAAGCAGCAGTGAGTTCTAAACTCAGCTATCTCCATCATGGGCACTAGCCTTCCCCACTATCGAGGACATCTTCGATAGGCGACGCCTATCTCCATCATGGGCACTAGCCTTCCCCACTATCAAGGACATCTTCAATAGGCGACGCCTATCTCCATCATGGGCACTAGCCTTCCCCACTATCGAGGACATCTTCAATAGGCGACGTCTATCTCCATCATGGGCACTAACCTCCATCACTATCGAGGACATCTTCGATAGGCGACGCCTATCTCCATCATGGGCACTAGCCTTCCCCACTATCGAGGACATCTTCGATAGGCGACGCCTATCTCCATCATGGGCACTAACCTCCATCACTATCGAGGACATCTTTGATAGGCGACGCCTATCTCCATCATGGGCACTAGCTTTCCCCACTATCGAGGACATCTTCGATAGGCGACGCCTATCTCCATCATGGGCACTAGCCTTCCCCACTATCGAGGACATCTTCAATAGGCGACGCCTCAAGAAGGTGGTATCTATCACTTCAGGCTTCGCCATCCAGGAAATGCCCTCTTCTCATTACTACCATCGCAAAGGAGGTACAGGAGCATGAATACTCACATTCAAAGTTTTAGGAACAGATTCTTCCCCTCCGCTATCAGATTCCTGAATGGACCGTGAACCTATGAAAACTACCTCACACGCTCTGTTTTTTGGAGTACATCTATTTTTAAATCTTTTTATTAGAACGTACAGCAATGTCTTAATGTATTGCACTATCCTGCTGCCATAAAGCAACAAATTCCATGACATCAGTCGGTGGCAATAGATCGCGTCTTGATTCGGCACTTTCTGTAGTACGTTGGTGAGGGTCAAGGCGATCGTGCCGATCGAGGAACTAGAGGCAGTGTGTGCTTCCTTGGCCACAGCACCTTCATGGTTGGAACAGTGCACCAGGCTTGTGTGCTAATCAGTGTCAGAGTTGCACCAACATCCCCTGTTCTGAAGCCATATTTACGCCTAGTCATCAACATCCATTACATGGCTGACACAGACCTGATACATTCTGCTGCAAACCCCCCAAGGTGTCAGTGGGGGGGGGGGGGGGGTTTTACCAAGTGCACCGTGTCAAGGTGGAAGGCGTGCACCACCTCCCAAACTATCGACCGACTGCCCTTTGCGGTCATCACCCACTGTGGTGGAGGCTGCAGTTCCCACGCAAGGACCACCTCAGGGGTGCAAGCAGGTCACTCTCATTCCCAAAGGAGGATGATACATGGTCAGATCCCATTTGTGTTCATGAGCTCTGCAACAGGTCACTGTGAAGCTCTGACAACCTCGCTTGCTCAGGACTTTTGTCCTGGAGTAGCAGATTTTACCTAGCACAATTTTTGTATCATCCAAAAAGTTACAGTCATACAGAGCAAGAACAGACCCTTCAGCCCATCTCATCCATGCCAACAACATTACCTACCTAGTCCCATTTGCCTGCATTTGGCCCATGTCATTATAAATCTTTCCCGTCAATGTACCTATCCAAATTTCTGTTGAATATAATTGTACCCCCCACCCCACCCATACTACGTCCTCTGGCAGCTCATTCCAACTACCCACCAGCCTCTGTGTGAAAGAGTTGCCCCTCAGGACCTCTTTAAATCTTCTCCTCTTACCTTAAACCTATGCCCTCTAGTTTAGATGTCTGCACTCTGGGAAATGTACTATGACTACTGAACTCTCTATGCCTAATGAATCCTGAAGCATCAGCTCTTTATTCCTCTCCATAGACGCTGCCTGGCCTGCCGAGATACTCCATCATTTTCTGTGTGGTACTCTGGATTTTCAGTATCTGCAAATCCCTTGTATCTATGCCCACCATGGTTTATTCACCACTATTACCCTTCAGCCTCCCAAGCTTTCAGGGTGAACAAAGCCACAGCCTATCCAGTCTCACTCCTTATAACTCAAGCTCTCCAGTCTTGGTAACTTCCTTCTGAACTCCACACAGGCTGAACCAAAGGTCGGCATTGAACCACTGCCTCTGTGGCAGTGACTTTTCTAGTGCTGTATGATGGGAGGTAAAAACTGAAAAAGACTGTATAGGATTTCTATACACTGTATTTCAAGTTGACGTTCAGTTTATCATCATTCAAATGTACATATTTACACGTGTTCCTCCAGAACAAGGTGCACAACACAGTACATACAACTCACACACACAACACATAAACCAATATTACCACAGCTAAATTACAAGTAATAAGGTGCATTTACAACGCTTTAAAAAGTAAATGATTCATTGCTACTGGTGTTTCATATGTGCTTGAGACCTGGGTGGTGACAGGGAGTTCAGTAGTCTTACTGCCTGGGGGAGGAGGCTGTTTCCCATCCGAACAGTCCTTGTCCTAATGCAGTGGTATCTCCTTCCTGATGATAGGGAGACTGTGGGATTTTGGGAGGGATCACCGACACTGAGGGCGCTGCATACATATCGTTCCAGATAAATATCTCTGATAGTTGGAAGATAGATCCAGTGATACTGTCAGCAGTCCTCATAACCCTTTGTAGGGACTTGTGGTCAGATACTTTGCAATTCCTGTACCAGATGGTGATGTATCCGGTAAGGACTTTGAGTTATACTATGGATTCATATAGAATCATTCACATCCATCTGAATAAATACTCTGCCCCCTTTACAATGGAGATAAAGGAGATCTGGAGCAACTCTCAGAAGTACAGTGAAAAACTTTGTGTGCCGTCCACACAGATCATTCCAAAGATTTCGTACATTCTGGCAGTACAAAGGGGAAAGCATTAACAGGACACAGAGCAAACACAATGTAGGGAGACAAGTAAGGTCACAAGAGATCCTGCAGGAAATTTCGAGCAACCGACACAATATGTTAGAGGATATCTGCATGTCAGCCAGCATCTACGGAGGGAAATGGACAGTCAATGTTTTCATTTGAGTTACAGAGTTTTAGAAAACTGCAGCAAAAAAACAGGCCCTTCAGCCTATCTGATCCATGCCAAACCATTTAAACTGCCTAGTCCCACTGACCTGCACCTGGACCACAGCCCTCCATACCCCTCTTGAACACTAAAATCGAAATCATATCCTCCACTCACGCTGGCAGCTGGTTGCACCCTCTCATCACCCTCTGAGTGAAGAAATTTCCCCTTAAGTTCCCCTTAGACTTGAGGGGAAACTTCTTAGGTCAAGATCCTTCATCTGAGCCCAAAAATGTTCACTAAGCTTTTGGTGTGCTGCTACACATTTTAAGTGTCCCTTCAGAAATAAAAGAGTTTTCTTCATCAGTTACTCACCAGTAGGTGACATATTTGTTGAGTTATTTGTACTTTGAGAGCATTTGGTTGTATTTCATCATAGATCATTCATTAAATATTAGATTCTGTTTTGGGTTGGCTCCATTTCTAGAGTTCCCCACTGCTCTCACTGAAGAAGGGTTTCATTCTCTATGTGACACATGAAACTCACTTCCTTCTGGACTTCCCCCTCTCCCACAACCACAGAAAATATTTCTCTCTCTTTGCTTCATCACAACTATTAATCACTTTAGCAACTTTAATTGTTTATACTCAATGGAATTGAAACCCTCCACCACTTCTGTGCACTTTGGCCAATGTGAATTAAGCTGATTCTGTCAGGTATTTGGGGGAGGGGAGAAAGAGAGGGTGGGAGTAAGGGGAAAAGAAGGAGGGAGGGTGAGAGTAGTAGAGACAGGGGAAACATATACAGACAGACAAGGTTACAGAGAAAGGAGGATAGAGATAACAGGCTAGGCAGCGAGAGAGAAAGGTCAGAGAGGGAAGGGTAGAGAGGAAAAGGGTACAAATAGATAGATAGATGCAGAGTGTAGAGAGATATTGAAAGAGGGATTAGAAATAGAGATCCAGAGAGTAAGAGAGAAGGGTAAAGAAAGAGAAAGGTAAACAGAGAAAGGCAGAAAGGGGGATAGGGAAAGGACAGAGAGAGAAAGAGTACAGAGAACTTGAGAGGTCAGAGATGCAGAGTAATTATATTTTCTGTCCTACTGAATATATTTTAATTTTCATTATATAATTATAGAGTCAGACCACTCAGCCCATCCAGAGCAAGGAGATTAGCACCACAAAAATTGCATTTTACAACTTGACAGTGAAAATGCTTTTCAAAGCATTGACAGATTACTGTGTGAGATTTCAGTCCAGTCTGGGGTTGGCTCCATATAATATCCAGGAAATTATTTTTTTTAAACTCCTAAATGTACTTTCTTCATTAGAAAAGGAAATACATTTACAACTAGTTTTTATTTTTTGGAACAATGCATCAATTGTGCGATCAAACCAATACCACTGCTACAAAGCACTGATTGCCTCTTTCAAACAGACATCCATTTTTGAATGGAGATGAGAGGAATTTCATTAGCCAGAGATTGGTGAGTCTGTGGAATTTGTTGCCACAGGCAACTGTGGAGGCCAAGTCTTTACGCATATTTAAGTCAGAGGTATTGGTCAGTGCATGAAGGGATATGGGGAGAAGTCAGGGGAGGGGCTGAGAGGAAAATGGATCAGCCATGCTGAAATGGTGGAGCAGACTCACTGGGCTAAATGGCCTAATTCCGCTCCTAAATCTTATGGGCTGGTGATCTAAGTTACACATCCAGAGAACAGTTCACTCCAATTGGAATAGGCCTGTCTTGTCATTGTAGAGTCATAGATTGATGAGTCCTACTGCCTGACAGCATGCCATTCTGCCCAACACATCCGTGCTAACTACTGGGCACCCACCTGTAGTAATATCACCCTCAATACTTGGCTCATACCCTTCTGAGTGAGTCAAGTTCTCATCTGGACACCCTGAATGTGGCCCCCGCCCTGCCCCCATTCTAACCACATTCTACTGGAGCACCAATGAGAGTGTCCCGACCAGCTGTATCATCGTCTGGTGTGGGAATTACAAGGCATCTGACAGCAAGACCCTGCTTCAGATTGAATTGAACTGAATTGAATCGAATTGACTTTATTACTTACATCTTTCACATGCACAAGGAGTAAAAATCTTTACATTACATCTCCATCTAAATGTGCAATTTATAGTAATTTGTAATAAATAGTACGTACAACAGGACAATCAATATAACATATAAATACAATTGCATTAGCTTGAATTAATCAGTGTGAAGGCCTGGTGGAAGAAACTGTTGGTCCTGGCTTTTATGCTTAAGTACCGTTTCCCAGATGGTAGCAGCTGGAATAGCTTGTGGTTGGGGTGACTCGGGTCCCCAATGATCCTTCAGGCCCTTTTTACACAACTGGCTTTGAAATGTCCTAAATAGTGGGAAATTCATATCTTGCCGCGAGAATCAATGGTCTCTCTACCCTTCACTGCCCACCCCACCAAACTCACCGTCCAGGGCATACATCGTAGAATGCTCAGAGATTGGCCTTTGACCTCCTACCATCAGGCAGAAGGTACCATAGTGGAAGAACAAGGACTGTAGGGTTGGGTAATAGCTACTTCCCCCAGGCTGTGAGACTTCTGAACACCCTGGGACCACCCAGCACACATTACGTATGACAGCATGGGTAGCATTTATACTGACAAATATTTATCTCTATTTATGTCAACTTGTACATCAATAGAAAATTTTTAATTATCTGTTAATGTAATTGTGTTACTATTATTTTATGTGTTGTATGTGATTATATGTGCTGTGTTTTGTACTTCGGTCCCTGAGGAACTTTGCTTCACTTAGCTGTGTGCGTGTGTATGGGTGAACTACAGTAACTTGAACTCGAAATGCTGCCAGTGAGCCTACTTGAGAGACTCTCTCAGGCAGTGTATTCTGGTACTCACCACTAACAGAATTTAAAAAGTTATAGTACTGTCCAGAAGTAAATTTATTATCAAAGTACGCATATGTTACTGTATGCTACCTTGAGATTCATTCTCAGAAAAATGAATTACAGAAAAGTAATACAACAGAATTTATGAAAAGCCATACATAAACAAAGGCTGACAAACAGCCAATGAGCAACAGAGGACAAATTGTGTAAATGATAAGAATAAATAATAAATAAATAATACTGAGAACAGGAGAAACCCTTGAAAGTGAGCCTCTAGGTTGTGGATTCAGTTCAGAGTTGAGGTGAGTGAAGTTATCCACTCTGGTTCATGGTTGAAGGATAATAGCTGTTCCTTGAACCTGGTGGTGTGAGACCCAAGACTCCTGTATTATCTCTTGCCTGATGGTAGTGGTGAGAAGATAGCATGGTCTAGATGTCTCCTTCAAATCCCTCTGAACCTCTTCCCCCTTGCCTTCTTCTTTTGTCTTCCTCTGAGATGAGAAAAAGTTTCCTGCAGTCTTCCTTACTGTACCTACGCCCTTCATAATTTTATATCCCTCAATCGCATCCCCTGTTAACCTCCTCCATTCCACAATCAGTGTTAGTCAAATTTACTGCCGTATATACAAGTACATTTGTGCACAGGCGCAATGAGAAACTTACATGCAGCAGCATCACAGTCACATCGCAATAGATAAGCAGGATTCACAAGAAAAACAGAAATTAAACAAAGTATATTATAAAGAAGTAGCGCAAAGTGATGGTAATGTTGTCATTCTGAGGTAGTGATCAGGGCTGTGCAAGTTGTGAAGGGAATTAGTTGCTCTTGAAGCTGGTGGTGTGGAACTTTAGGAGTCTGTACCTCCTGCTTGATGGTCGCTATGAGGAGATGCCATGGCCGGGATGCTGGAGATCTTTGATGATGGATGTTGCCTTCTTGAGGCAGTGCCTCCTGTAGAAACTATTGATGGGGAGGGATTTGGCTGAGTGCAGCTCTCTCTGCAGTTCATGCATTGGAATTGCCGAACCAGTCAGAATACTTTCAACAGTACATCTGTTAAAATGTTTGGTGGCAGACCAAACCTCCTTAACTTCCAAACAAAGGAAAGACTCTTCTTTGTTTTCCTTGTAATTATATCTATGTGCTGGGCCCAGCAAGGAGACAGATCCAGAATCTGCCAGCTAACATCCTGATGGATCTTTTTTGCACCCTCACCAATGGGAATTTAATCAGAACGATTCTGGGGTCTGGAATAGTGATCGATATAGTGAAGAAAGCACACCATCAGTCAGTGACCTTGGGGATAGACAGGGGTTACAATTGAATATTCTTCATTGGGCTTGTCTCCTCTTCTGGATGTGAAATAACATGAAATAAAATCAAATGTCATTAGAAACGGAGATGGTGCCGGAGGATTGGCGTATTGCTCATGTGGTTCCATTGTTTAAAGAGGGTTCTAACAGTAAACCTAGCAATTATAGGCCTGTCAGTTTGACATCAGTGGTGGGTAAATATTCCTGGATTTCGTTGCTTCAGGTGTGATAGAATCGGAGGGACAAGAGGGGGAGGTGTTGCGTTGCTTGTCAGAGAAAATATTACAGCGGTGCTCTGGCAGGATAGATTAGAGGGCTCATCTGGGGAGCCTATTTGGGTGGAATTGAAGAATGGGAAAGGTGCAGTAACAATTATCAGGGTGTATTATAGACCACCTAATGGGGAGCGAGAATTGGAGGAGCAAATTTACAAGGAGATAGCAGATATTTGTAGTAAGCACAGGGTTGTGATTGAGGGAGATTTTAATTTTCCACACATAGATTGGGAAGCCCATACTGTAAAAGGGATGAATGGGTTGGAGTTTGTAGAATGTGTGCAGGATAGTTTTTTGCAGCAATACATAGAGGTACCAACTAGAGAAGGGGCAGTGTTGGATCTCCTGTTAGGGAATGAAATAGGTCAAGTAACAGAGGTATGTGTGGGGGAGCACTTTGGGTCCAATGGTCACAATGCCATTAGTTTCAATATAATTATGGAGAAGGATAGGACTGGACCCAGGGTTGAGATATTTGATTGGAGAAAGGCTAACTTTGAGGAGATGTGAAAGGATTTAGAAGGAGTGGATCGGGACAATTTCTTTTATGGGAAGGATGTAATAGAGAAATGGAGGTCATTTAAAGGTTAAATTTTGAGGGTACAGTATCTTTATGTTCCTGTTAGGTTCAAAGGAAAGGTTAAAAGTTTGAGAGAGCCATAGTTTTCAAGGGATATTGGAAACTTGGTTAGGAAAAAGAGAGATATTTACAATAAATATAGGCAGCATGGAGTAAATGAGGTGCTCAAGGAATATAAAGAATGTAAGAAGAATCTTAAGAAAGAAATTAGAAAAGCTAGAAGAAGATATGAGGTTGCTTTGGCAAGTAAGGTGAAAATGAATCCAAAGGGTTTCTACAGTTATACTAATAGCAAAAAAAAGGATGGTGAGGGATAAAATTGGTCCCTTAGAGAATCAGAGTGGACAGCTATGTGTGGAGCTGAAAGAGATGGGGGAGATATTGAACAATTTCTTTTCTTCGGTTTTCACTAAGGAGAAGGATATTGAATTGTGTAGGGCAAGGGAAACAAGTAGGGATGATTAAAGAGGAGGGAATACTGGCACTTTTAAGGAATATAAAAGTGGATAAATCTCTGGTTCCTGACAGGATTTTCCCTGGGACTTTGAGGGAAGTTAGTGTAGAAATAGCAGGGGCTCTGGCAGAAATATTTCAAATGTCATTAGAAACAGGGATGGTGCTGGAGGATTGGCGTATTGCTCATGTGGTTCCATTGTTTAAAAAGGGTTCTAAGAGTAAACCTAGCAATTATAGGCCTGTCAGTTTGATGTCAGTGGTGGGTAAATTAATGGAAAGTATTCTTAGAGATGGTATATACAATTATCTGGATAGACAGGGTCTGATTAGGAACAGTCAACATGGATTTGTGTGTGGAAGGTCATATTTGACAAATCTTAATGAATTCTTTGAAGGGATTAAGAGAAAAGTTGACGAGGGTAAACTAGTGGATGTTGTCTATATGGACTTCAGTACGGCCTTTGACAGGTTCCACATGGAAAGTTAGTTAGAAAGGTTCATTCATTAGGTATTAATATTGAAGTAGTAAAATGAATTCAACAGTGTCTGGATGGGAGATGCCAGAGAGTAGTGGTGGATCACTGTTTGTCAGGTTGGAGGCCGGTGACTAGTGGTGTGCCTCAGGGATCTGTACTGGGTTCAATATACATTAATGATCTGGATGATGGGGTGGTAAATTGGATTAGTAAGTATGCAGGTGATACTAAGATAGGTGGCGGTGTGGATAATGAAGTAGGTTTTCAAAGTTTGCAGAGAGATTTAGGCCAGTTAGAAGAGTGAGCTGAACGATGGCAGGTGGAGTTCAATGCTGATAAGTGTGAGGTGCTACATTTTGGTAGGAATAATCCAAATAGGACATACATGGTAAATGGTAGGGCATTGAGGAATGTAGTAGAACAGAGTGATCTAGGAATAATGGTGCATAGTTCCCTGAAGGTGGAATCTCATGTGGATAGGGTGGTGAAGAAAGCTTTTGGTATGTTGGCCTTTATAAATCAGAGCATTGAGTATAGGAGTTAGGATGTAATGTTAAAATTGTACAAGGCACTGGTAAGGCCGAATTTGGAGTATTGTGTACAGTTCTGGTCACCTAATTATAGGAAAGATGTCAACAAAATAGAGAGAGTACGGAGAAGATTTACTAGAATGTTACCTGGGTTTCAGCACCTAAGTTATAGGGAAAAACTGAACAAGTTAGGGACCAAGGGTCTAGTGAGATGGAGGAACTGAGGGAAAGACATGTTAGTAGGGAAGTGGTGTTAGGTAAATTGAAGGGATTAAAGGCAGATAAACCCCCAGGGCCAGATAGTCTGCAACCCAGACTGCTTCAGGAAGTAGCCCAAGAAACAGTGAATGCATTAGTGATAATTTTTCAAAACTCCTTAGATTCTGGATTAGTTCCTGAGGATTGGAGGGTTTCTAATGTAACCCCACTTTTTATAAAAGGAGGGAGAGAGAAACCGGGGAATTATAGACCGGTTAGTCTGACATCGGTGGTGGGGAAAATGCTAGAGTTGGTTATCAAAGATGTGATAACAGCACATTTGGAAAGAGGAGAAAACATCGGACAAAGTCAGCATGGATTTGTGAAAGGAAAATCATGTCTGACGAATCTTACAGAATTTTTTGAAGATGTAACTAGTAGAGTGGATAGGGGAGAACCAGTGAATGTGATATATTTAGATTTTCAAAAGGCTTTTGACAAGGTCCCACACAGGAGATTAGTGTGCAAACTTAAAGCACACGGTATTGGGGGTATGGGACCTTTTCAGAATGGCAGGCAGTGACTAGTGGGGTACCGCAAGGCACAGTGCTGAGACACCAGTTGTTTACAATATATATTAATGATTTAGATGAGGGAATTAAATGCAGCATCTCCAAGTTTGCGAATGACATGAAGCTGGGCGGTGGTGTTAGCTGTGAGGAGGATGCAGGGTGACTTGGATAGGTTAGATGAGTGGGTAAATTCATGGCAGATGCAATTTAATGTGGATAAATGTGAGGTTATCCACTTTGTTTGCAAGAACAGGGAAACAGATTATTATCTGAACAGAGGCCAATTAGGAAAAGGGGAGATGCAATGAGACCTGGGTGTCATTGTACACCAGTCATTGAAGGTGGGCATGCAGGTACAGCAGGCAGTGAAAAAGGCAAATGGTATGTTGGCATTCATAGCAAAAGGATTTGAGTACAGGAGCAGGGAGGTTCTACTGCAGTTGTACAAGGCCTTGGTGAGACCACACCTAGAATATTGTGTGCAGTTTTGGTCCCCTAATCTGAGGAAAGACATTCTTGCCATAGAGGGAGTACAGAGAAGATTCACCAGATTGATTCCTGGGATGGCAGGACTTTCATATGAAGAAAGACTGGATCGACTAGGCTTATACTCACTGGAATTTAGAAGATTGAGGGGGAATCTTATTGAAACGTATAAAATTCTAAAGGGATTGGACAGGCTAGATGCAGGAAGATTGTTTCCTATGTTGGGGAAGTCCAGAACGAGGGGTTACAGTTTAAGGATAAAGGACCGAGATGAGGAAGAACTTCTTCACACAGAGAGTGGTGAATCTGTGGAATTCTCTGCCACAGGAAACAGTTGAGGCCGCTTCATTGGCTATATTTAAGAGGAAGTTAGATATGGCCCTTGTGGCTAAAGGGATCGGGGGTATGGAGAGAAAGCAGGTACAGGGTTCTGAGTTGGATGATCAGCCATGATCATACTGAATGGCGGTGCAGGCTCAAAGGGCTGAATGGCCTACTCCTGAATCTATTTTCTATGTTTCTATGTTTATTCTTTGTAGCGTAGAAGGTTGAGGGGGGACTTGATAGAGGTATTTAAAATTATGAGGGAGATAGATAGAGTTGATGTGGATAGGCTTTTTCCATTGAGAGTAGGGGAGATTCAAACAAGAGGACATCAGTTGAAAGTTAGGGGGCAAAAGTTTAAGGGTAAGACGAGGGGGTATTTCTTTACTCAGAGAGTGGTAGCTGTGTGGAACGAGCTTCCAGTAGAAGTGGTAGAGCCAGGTTCGATTTTGTCATTTAAAAAAAAATTGGATAGGTATATGGACAGGAAAGGAATGGAGGGTTATGGGCTGAGTGTGGATCAGTGCGACTAGGTGAGAGTAAGCATTCAGCACTGACTAGAAGGGCCGAGATGGCCTGTTTCTGTGCTGTAATTGTTATATTCTTATATGGTTATAGGAGAATGCAGATAACAAACTCTCAGGTGCACTCCCAACATCCAGCAACGTCAAGGCACCAGTGATGTTCAAACATGGTATTGCATATTATCCTAATAATATCACATCATACTTCTAATTTGTAAATGGGACCCAGTCAGTTGAGAGGCAGAGTGGAAGATTGGGTCACGGAGAATTTAAAGGGAGATTCCGAAATGGAGTTCCAGTGGGTTTAAAGAGAAGTGGTAAATGGATTCCCAGTGAGTTAAACACTGTGAGAGAAATGAGGTCCCGGTGAGTTTAAAGGGAGAGTGGGAGATGGGGTCCTGGTGAGTTTAAAGGGAGAGTGGGAGACGGGGTCTCAGCGAGTTTAAACAGAGAGACAATACAAAGATAGGTAGAGGAGCAGATAGTGTTGAGGAAATAGGGAGTCAGAAGAAGTTTGGGAGAATGTGCAAAGAAGTGGCAGATAAAATATAGTATAGGGAAGTGTCTGGTCATGCACTTTGGTAAAAGAATAAAAGGGTAAGTTATTTTCTAAATGGGGAGAATATTTTAAACTCTGAGGTGCAAAGGGACTTGGGAGTCCTTGTGCAGGATTCCCTATCAGTTAATTTGCAGGTTGAGTCGGTGGTGAGGAAGGCAAATGCAATGTTAGCATTCATTTCATTTAGAATATAAAAAGGATGTGATGTTATGGCTTTATAAAGCACTGGAGAGGCCTCACAGGGAGTACTGTGAGCAGTTTTGCCCCATCTACAGAGGGATGTGCGGACATTGGAGAGGATGCAAAGGAGGTTCATGAAAATGATTCTAGAATTGAAAAGACTATCATATGAGGAGTGTTTGATGGTTCTCACTGGAATTTGGAAGAATGAGCAGGGGTCTAATTGAAACCCATCGGATGTTGAAAGGCCTCAATAGAGTATATGTGGGGAGGATGTTTCCTATGGAGGGACCAAAGGGCACAATCTCAGTATAGAGGGACATCCATTTAGAATGGAGATGAAGAGAAATTTCTTTTGCCAGAGGGATCTGAGGAATTCGTGGCTACAGGCAGTTGTGGCCAGTTGATAGATTCTTGATAAGTTAGGGCATGAAAGATTATGGGGAGAGGGCAGGAGAATGGGGTTGAGAGCGAAATAGATCAGCCTTGTCCAAATTACAGAACAGACTCGATAGGTCAAATGAGGTAATTCTCCTGCACTCTTATGGTCTTAAATACTGAAGCGGTGCATCACCACAGTGACAATGGCAGAATGTTTTAAATAAATATTTTTAATGCTACTGAATGTATTGACCAAATGACATTGAGACTGTGAGGAATTTTGAAATGTTAGTTCTTCTTAGATATTTTTATCATCAATAATATTTGATTTTTGAAATCTAAGTGGAAATCAGGTTGTGTTGAGCTGAAAGGGAGCAGAGAAAAGAATATCCCAATGAGCCAGATGCTGAAGCTTCAGGAGCTCAGCTGAGTTTTAGTACAGATGGAAAAAACGTACAGTGTGCATGAGGGGGAATGGGACTGAGTGATCTGAGAGCAACCAGAGACTCGGTGGGCTAAATCACCCCCTCAGCCATATGGAAATGTCTGCACTAGCCTGCTTACAGGACTTGAGATTAAACCCATGTTAACAGCTTATGTTCTTAAAATCAAAGGGAAGAAAGGATTGTATTCTTTACCACTGGTTGTCATTTCTTCTTACAGAAGTTTGAACAGTATAGCACAGGAACGGGCCTTCAGCCTGTGACATTGTGTCCAACTAATAAAGTTGAAGATATTAAGTTTAACTAATCCTTTCTGTCTGCAGGTGGTCCATATCATTCCATTCTCTGCACAATAATTTGTATTTCGAAAAGCCTCTTAAAAGCCTCTATCTGCCCTTCAAGATGGCACCAGTGACCAAAGGCGACATTTTGCAGACAACTCAGAGAACTACTAAATACTCTAGCTAACACGAGGAAATCTGCAGATGCTGGAACTTCAATCAACACACACTGCCCTGACGAAGGGTCTTGGCCCGAAACGTCGACAGTGCTTCTTCCTACAGATGCTGCCTGGCCTGCCGCGTTCCAACAGCATTTTGTGTGTAGATACACTAGCTAGCAAGTATATTTGTATAGCACTTTTCAAGCACAAGGCAGTTCAAGGTGCTTTATAGAGAACACGATGTAAAAATCAAACATCAAATGTCAGACAATATAAAAAGAATAAAGTCACACTTAAAAAAATAAGTTGCAATGCTTGAGATTCTAACTCAAAGCTTCCGCAAACAGAAAAGTTTTAAGCCTCGATTTAAAAGAGCTTAAAGTGGGGGCTGACTTCAGATCCTCTGGAAGGTTATTCCAGATATGCGGAATATATGAACTAAAAGCTGCTTCACCATGTTTAGTTCTGACCCCGGGGACTGTAAGCAGACCCACCCCAGACAACCTGAGAGCTAGGAAGGTTCATAATGCAGCGAGACATCGGAAATGTATTTTGGCCCGAGACCATTCAGAACCAGTAGTAATATTTTAAAGTCAATCCTCTGATTCACAGGAAGTCAGTGCAGCGATCTGAGAACTGGAGTGATGTGTTCTACTTTCTTGGTTTTAGTGAGGACTCTAGCAGCAGCATCCTGAATGAGCTGCAGCTGTCTGAGGGATTTTTTACAGAGACCTGTGAAAACGCCATTACAGTAGTCAAGCCTACTAAAAATAAATGCCTGGACGAGTTTTTTTTAGATCTTACTGAGATATAAACCCTTTAACTCTCGCGATATTTTAAGATTATAGTAGGCTGACTTTGTAATTGTCTTAATGTGGGAGCTAAAATTTAAGTCATGTCCATCACATCACCAAGAATTCTGGCTTAGTTTGTGGTCTGTAACGACAGAGGTTCTAGGTGAGCACTGACTTTTTGTCGTTCTTTTTTGGCACCAACAAAACAACTATGTCAATTTTCTCTTTGTTTAACTGGAGGAAATGTTGGGTTATACAATCAGTGATATGTTCAGTGCAGTTTTGTATTGATTATATGGGACCATAATCAATTGATGACACTGTTATATAAATCTGAGTGTCATCTGCATAGTTAAGGTAAGAAATATTGTTGCTTACCATGACTTGAGCCAGAGGGAGCACGTATATGTTAAACAGAAGGGGACCCAGCATGGACCCTTGAGGCACACACATGTCATTTTTGTTCGGTCAGTTATGCAGCTGCCAATCGATACAAAATAGTCCCTGTCCTCTTGTAGATACTCACAGTTCTTTTCTGTACTGTAAGTGCTGCGGTCTGCAGCCTGTAATTTCCCGATTAATAATGTACTTTTAAACTCACTAAGCAATCCGTTGCTTTTGTAGTCTGGGGGATTTAGCAAACTATACCCTCAAGACCATCGCTGGGGGTGTACGCTGTGTTGAGGCCTGATACCAGAAGACAACTCCATTACTCTGTGCTGTTTAAAGTGCTGAGTAAGATTAAAATTGTCAAAGGCAAGAGTGGAAAATGACCGGGTGCTCTGTGCCACCTGGCTCCCTCTTTTCTAGCTACGATGTCAGGTGGGAGTTGCAGGAGTCTTAGGTGCCATGCCGCCATGCTTGGGAGCAGCTGTTGCCCTGGGGCTACTGGGCTCCTGGACAGGCTGCACTCCCCTCAGCACACAATGGACTCCACAATTGTGGACTCTGTAATTCCTGCTCCATGTGTTTTTGTTTCCCTTTTTTTTCCTACCATTTGCACATTGGTTTTCAGCTCACCACTCTGTGAGGTTTACTCACGTCAGCACTGAACTGCCTCTGTGTCTGTGGCCGGCAGCCACTGGCACTGGGCTCTGTGCTGAACTGCCTCTGTGTCTGTGGCCGGCAGCCATCAGACTTCTGGACCAGCTTCACTTGCCTCAGTGCCAAATGGCCTCCATGTCTGTGGCCTGCAGCCATTGAACTCCTGGACCGGCCCCGTGGCTGCAGACTCTCTTTCGGAGACTCTGCGCTTAATGGCTTGTGCATTATTTGCATGATTTGTTCTTCTTTTCCTCCCATGTTGGTTGTTTGGCAGTTTGTTCTGTGTTTTTTTATGGGTTCTTCTGTGTTTCTTTGTTTTGTGGCAAGATGACAAGTCACGAATTTGTATACTGCATACATACTTTGAAAATAAATGTACGAGGGGTGACTGATAAGTTTGTGGCCTAAGGTAGAAGGAGTCAATTTTAGAAAACCTAGCACATTTATTTTTCAACATAGCCCCTTCCTACATGTACACACTTAGTCCAGCGGTCGTGGAGCATACAGATCTTGGACCTCCAGAAAGTGTCCACAGCAGGGGTGATTGATAAGTTTGTGGCCTAAGATAGAAGGAGATGAGTTATTAACTTCAAACTTTCTGCATAATCACTCAAAGAGTTGAACTGCATATGCCTGTAACAAGAGCTGTATAACTCATCTCCTTCCACCTTAGGCCATGAATTTATCAATCACCCATCTGTGGACACTTTCTGGAGGCCCAAGATCCGTGTGCTCCACGACCGCTAGACTAAGTGTGTAAATGTAGGAGGGGACTAAGTTGAAAAATAAATGTGCTAGGTTTTCTAAATTTGACTCCTTCTACCTTAGGCCAGGAACTTATCAATCACCCCTCATTCTTTGAACTTTGCCTCTATTGCCCTGCCTGGTTGCACATTCCAGGCTCCCAGCACACTCTGTGTGAAAAAAATAACCTTTATCATGCACATCTCCTCATTACTTACCCCCATCATCTCAAATGCAGGCCCCCTAGTAATAGACATTTTGACCCTCAGAAAAGAGATACCAGCTGTCTACTTATCTATGCCTCATAATTTTATAAATGTTTATCAGATCTCCCCTCAGCCGCTCCAGAGAAAACAATCCCGTTTCTCCTTATAGCGTGTGCGTTCGAATCGCAGCATCCTGGTAAACCTCTTCTGTAGCTTCTCCAAAGCCGTCCTGTAATGGGGTTAACCGAACTGAAAGCAATCCTCCAGATGTGGCTTAATCAGAGTTTTATAAAGGTGCAGCATAACTTCCAGACTCAAACTCAATGCCTGGACTAATAAAAGCAGAGGGTACGGTGGACAGCGCAGCAGAATTACTGTATATTACCAATTAAAAACTGGGTTTGATGATCTGGATACAAGTTGTAACTGGTCAATTTACACTCATTTACATTGCCCTCTTTATCTGCAAGAGATAGATAATAACAAAAAAATGATACGGCTTATTTGAATGCTTGGATTTCCATGTCAGTCTACCATTCAAATATGACATAAGGTCAAAAGACCACAAGATATATGAGCAGACCTAGGACATTTCAGCCACTGAATCTGCCATTCCATCATGGCTGATATATTGTTCCCCTCAGCTCCAATCTCCTACTCTTCTTGGTGCACAAACATATTAGTGTTGTCCCAATCCTGCAATGTCTAGCAGTTAAGTGCCGTCCTTTTTACCTACTGCGGGAGATTTCCGGGATCATTTTGGTAGTGGTTTACATCTACCTCAGGCCAATGTCAATCAGTCTTCATATGGTCTGAGCAATGGGATCTGCATGCACAAAACAGCGCACCCTAACGCTTTTACTGTTATTTTGTGGGATTTTAACCAGGCCAGTCTGAAAATATCACTAAACAATTACTATCAACAGATCACTTGCAACACCAGAGGAAACAACACACTGGACCATTGTTGCACCACCATCAAGAATGCCTACCGTGATATTCCACACCCTCACTTTGGGAAGTCTGATCACTGGCTGTACTTCTACTACCTGGGTATAGGCAGAGACTGAAGCATCAGTAGTGAGGACCTGTGGGACCTGCTGGATCTGAGGGATTCATGTCTGGTGACCCAGCTCTGTACCAGTAAACCAGGTATGATTTGCAGAGGGCTATTTCAAGGGCAAAGAGACAATTTTGAACAAGGTTGGAGGCGACATCATATGTACAACAGCTCTAGCAGGGTTTACCTGACGTTACTTCCTACAAAGTGAAACCCAATAGTTTGAATAGCAGCAATGCTTCACTGCCAGATGAACTCAACGCCTTCTATGCCAGGTTTGAAAGGGAGAACACAACTACAGCTGTGGAGATCCCTGCTGCACCTGAAGGCCCTGTGATCTCTGTCTCAGAGGCCGATGTTGGACTGTCTTTAAAGAGAGTGAACCCTTGCAAGGTGGAAGGTCCCGATGGAGTACCTGGTAAGGATCTGAAAAGCTGTACCAACCAACTGGCAGAAGTATTCAAGGACATTTTCAACCTCTCACTGCTACAGGAGGAAGTTCCCACTTGCTTCAAAAAGGCAACAATTATACCAGTGCCTGAGAAGAATAATGTGAGCTGCCTTAATGAGTATCACCCGCAGCGGTCACATCGACAGTGATGGAATGCTTTGAGAGGTTGTTGTGCCTGACCTAGACCCATTGCAATTTGCCTTCCGCCACAATACGTCAATGGTAGACGCAATCTCAATGGCTCTTCACACGGTCTTAGAATATCTAGACAACACAAACACCTATGTCAGAACACTGTTCATTGACTATAGTTCAGCATTTAATACCATTATTCCCATAATCCTGATTGATAAGTTACAGAACCTGGGTCTCTGTACCTCCCTCTCAGTCCATTTTAACCTTCAATTGGCGCAACTGCACTACGCCTCTCCCAGTAGAGCCCGCTGGCAGAAAGGAGTAAAGAGTTAACATTTCAGACTGAGAACTGATGAAGGGTCTTGACCCAAGACATCGACTCCAGTCCACTCCATTGATGCTGTCTGACCTGCTGCGTTCCTCTAGCATTTTGTGTGTGTTACTCTTTTCTCTCCCAGAGCTGAAATGTCTAACACTCTCAGGCATGCACTAATGGGGAGAGAGTAAGCTTAAAGGAGACGTACGGTGCTTTTTTCCCCTAAAGATGAAGTTGAAGCTTTATTTGTCACAAGTATATTAAAACATCAACATATCCAGAGAAATCTTCTTATGTTCTATTGTGTTCCTTTGTTTTATAGCTTCCTGTAAGGAGATGCATCGCTAGGGTGTATAAAGTATACATACTTTGACTTTGAAATACGGCACTTATGTCACCTTTTGTGATGTGCTGCGGGCAGCTTACAATTGTCTCCGTACTTCTGGTGCTCACAACTCGCTAACTGTACGTCTTTGGAATGTGGGAGACAACAGGGAACATGTGGAGGAAACGCACTCTGTCACGAGGAAAACATACAAACTCCTTACAGACAGCAGCAGAAATTGAACGCTGATCAATGATCATTGGAGCTGTGTTAACTGATCGTGCTAACTGCTGCATGACTGTGGGGTAGCACGGTAGCATAGTGGTTAATGCAATCACCTTACAGTGCCAGCAGTCAGAGACTGGGGTTCGATTCCTGTGAAAATGTGCCCTAACCTACCCCAGTTACAGAACATTACAGACCACCATCAACTCATTCCCATTGCGTATGTTGCATTAATGCCTTGTTTTGCAGCCTTTTCTTCACTGGCCTGTGTAATTTATGTTCTTCCTATGTGCCTGTGATGCTGCTGCAAGCAAGCTTTTCATTGTGTTACTATCTCACTACGTTTGCACCCATGACAATAAACTCGACCTGGAAGTGCTGGAAACACTCAGCAGGTTAGGCTTCACCTGAGGGAAGAGAAACAGGGTTAACATGACAGGACAAAAGCCCTTTCTCATTACTGGAGGGAGGGTGAGTGGGTGGGGGGAGGAGGGAGGAATGTCCTTAGTGGGGTTAAACCAGTGTCTCCTTGGGAAAAAGCTGCCAGCTAGGCTATCCAGTCACTGGGTGAATGGGAACAGTCAGAGACTGAGATTGGCCAGATAACTATTTCGTCCCAGCAGAGATTTGCCTGTCCCCCACCCACCCTAACAACTTAACAAGTTCCTTTTGTCTCCCTCCCAGTCTCCAACCCAAAACCTAAGAGTATTGTGTTCAGGTCTGGCTGCCGTGCCAAAGGAAGGATGTGAAAGTTTGAGAGAGCATGCAGAGGCGATTTACCAGGATGCTGCCTGGATTGAAAAACAGTTTTATGAGGAAAGATTAAGCAAGCTATGGCTTTTCTGATGGAGCGAAGGAGGACGAGCAATGACTTGATAGAGGTGTACAAGTTGATCAAAGGCATAAATAGAGTGGACAGGCAGAGACTTTTTCCCAGGGCAGCAATGGCTAATAGCAGAGGACATCCTTCTGAAGTGACTGGAGAAAAGTTTCTGGGGAATGTCAGAAGCAGGTGTGTTTTTTTAACACAGAGAGTGGGAAGTGGTAGCAATTTGAACAGTTTTCCTAAAGAGCTTCATTTATTTCAATGTTATACTTTAATTAACAATAAAATAATGAACATATGTACACAAGCAACATGACTCACCGTATTTTCCTTAAAAAGCCCATAATTATTGTTAATAATTCATTAATCACTGATAATCTCTGCTCAAAATTACCACAGCACCTGAGAGAATTTTTGAAGTCTATCATAAATTTGGGCACAAGCTCTTATAAAGATTTGCCACCCCTGATTAGGGAGTTACTAGAGACTGCAGATGCTGGAATATGGAGCAACAAGAAACTCAGTTGGTCAGGCTCATCTACGGAGGGAAATGGACAGTCCAGATGGAGGGTCTCCTTCTCCTGCTTGTTTCCTTCTAGTTTGACCTGAATTTCCTACCCTCTCCCTTCAGGCGGAAGATAAAAAAGCTTCTTTCCATCGTGGGGACAGCCCATCATCGAGGACGTTTATAT
Source organism: Hypanus sabinus (assembly GCF_030144855.1). NCBI lineage: Eukaryota > Metazoa > Chordata > Chondrichthyes > Myliobatiformes > Dasyatidae > Hypanus > Hypanus sabinus. Next base: position 172,278,819 of record NC_082710.1, on the reverse strand, counting down.
CAGGCAGCTCCCCACCAACAATGCCCCCTCTAAGGTAAGCACGCACAATCTTCTTTAGCTACTAGCGCACAAAGGAATTTAAACTGTGCACAAAAGGTTGCCCTCTACCTCAATGGCAAGTCCAGTATATTTCATGATTGTACACAATCACATTCTGATTTCTGATGCGGACTGTGTTGACAATGCGGAGTTTGTGATGATCTGTCTGCAGATTTTGGAACTGGCTTAGTTATATCATTGTTATTGAAATTATTCAGCACTATATTCCGTATTCTGTGTTCAGTAGTAGGGGTTGCTGTCACTGAACAAAATTGCACAGCAGCAGTTAATTTGCACACTGGTCTTTACAAATTGGAGGGAACATTGCCCGCCATGAACCGGTCTATGCTCTTTTTCTTATTTTAATGCTGCTGCCAGGCAGGAGGTACAGCAGCCTGAAGACCCTCACCTCAGGATTCAACAACAGCTTCTCCCCCACTGACACCAGGTTCTTGCACCCACCTCAAAACACACTAAATCTACATCACACTTTACTCCCTCAAAGTGCGCTTATATCGTTGTGTTAGTTTTGTTTAATGCGTTGTGTGAATTACTTGCAATCTATGTTAATTTGAGTTTATTTCATTTGTATTTGTCATGCTACAAAATCTAATTTTCAAGATAGTTATGTATGCCCATGGCAATAAACTTGAATTTGGACGCTTGGACCAATGTATAGACTGCAAATGTTTTGAGCAGGAGCTCCCAACCCGCTTAATAGGTGGGGTCCTTGGCATTAAAAAAGGCTGGGAACCCCTGGTTTAGGCAGAAACCAAGCAAGTGGGATTAGTTTAGATGGGCATATTGGTCCGAATGGCCCGTTCCCATGCTATGTTATACTACAACTATCCAAGTCCTGAGTTTACATTTTGCTCCTGATTCCTGCATCTACAGTCTCTCGCGTCCACCATTGTGGAACCAGAATAATGTAACAGGGGAACAGGCCATTCGGCCAACGCGTCCATGCCGACCAAGGTGGCCACCAATGCTAGTCCTATTTGCCCCCGTTTGGCCTATGTGTTTTTAAACCACTTTCATCACGTACTTAGTGCAAACATCACTCCCTCTAGTTTCACACACACCGCTGTGCAGAGAAGTTTCCTTCTATCTGCGCCCTTCATAGTGTTACACCTCTATCCCAACGTGGTCTCGCCCTCGCTCTATCCCCTGCATCTTTCTGTCTTCTGTTTCTCTTTCCGGAGTTGCTATCTCGGCCGAGGTTTCCCGCGTCTCGACGCCTCTCGCCGGCTTCCTGGGTGGGGTCAGGGAGCGGAGCTGAATCGCCACTTGTTGCGAGAGCCGAGAGAAGCGACCAGGTCGGGCTGGGCGGAGGCAGCTTCTTCTGTGCCGAGCACCTGGGGGGGTGTCACAGCACACGCAGCCGAACCTGCTCGGCGAAATGGCTGACGAAAAGCAAGTGGAACTGTTCGTGAAGGTAGGGAGCTGTGGAGGCGGGCCAGTCCCTCTTCCCGCCGGGGGTGAAGGGGCTCCGGGGACGGCGGTGCGACTTCAGCCGCTGGCTGGGCCACTTGGCCCGGCTCCGGTAACATCGGACTCAACGTTTTCCAAACCGGTTGGGCTGGCTGACGAGCGCGAAGAGGAAAGGCTGTGTGTTCTCATCCGCTTCCCTTTGTGTGAAAGTTTCCGAGTATACGCGACCTTCTCATCTTCCCCTCACTGCCTAGTTCAGCTTGCCTCTTCTGCCTCCAGCACTCTCACAACCTGCTTTTCCCCTCCCCCTCTGGGCTTGCTCCCACTCTCTCTTCCCCTGTCCTATTTCCCCCTTCCCCCCTCCCGCTCTCTCACCCACCCCCCCCCCCCGGAAACTGTGTATGTGCACACATTATCCAGCATTCTGGGTGGGAGTTTAGCGGGCAAGGCAGGCTGCAGTACTTTAGTCAATCCATCCCCTAGCTCTGTAACACCCTCTAAGTTCCTCTTTTTATATTACTCATGCGTGATTCACTATTTGTTTTATTTGAACAAAAACACCCTGAATTCTCGTCTTGGGAGTGGAGGAGTCTTGAAGGGCTGGGAAGGAGAGGTGTGAGAGAGAGAAGGCGAGCGAGCCCCGTGCGTTTGTCCCGATATCTATTTTACAGCAATAGCCTATGAATTTCATTTTCAAACTCTCTACCAAGCTCTTCTCTCTGTCCCTCCCTCCTCTGAGACCATTAGTATCCTTCCTTCTCTTCCCCTGACTCTGTTTGCGCGTCTTCTCTGCCACACTTTCTTCCCCCACTTCACACTGTCCCTGAGCCTGTCCCCTCCCTCCTTACCCTCTGCTCCCAGGCTCTCTGCATGCCCAGTATTCTCCCTCCTTCACCCCCTCTGCAGGTCACCCAGGGGCTAACTGCGTCATCTCTTTGCCCACGTATACAGGGTGCTGGTTGGTGCAGTGAATACCGGGAGGCTGGGAGGAGGGAGTACCTTCCGAGTAAAGTCATGAATGGAGTTTACCGTCACTTGCAGCAGCATCGCATAAGTTCACAAGTTAAAGATAAACAGTTTTTTGTAAAAGGTGCATAATTAGTGCAAAAAAACAACAAATCAACAATTTTTAGTGCAGAGTGGTGCTTTATCTCTAAGATTCAAGATTGTATAATGTCATTTCCAGTGCACAAGTGTAAAAGAGAACAAAATAATTGTTACTCCCGTCTGATGCAACTCAATATGATAAAGAAAACAATAAAAAAAAGAGTAAATATAATTTAGCTTACATACATTAATTGTCCATAAAGTGATGCTAGGCAGGAGAGTGAATTGCATAAGGTGACCCTAACAGGAATTGATAAAGCACTGATGGTTGGGGGTGTAGATGGGAGGGTTAGTGGGTGGGGGTTTTGATCAGCTTTACTGCTTAGGCAAAGTAGCAGTTTCTGAGTCTGGTGGCCCTGGCGTGGATGGTGATTAGGATTGTGTCAGTTGGTTCAAGAAACAAATAAGACCATAAGCCCATAAGATATAGGAATGGAGGTAGGCCATTTGGCCCATCAAGTTTGTTCCACCATTCAATCATGATCCAATTCTTCCAGTCAACCTCACTACCCAGCTTTCTCTACATACCCTTTGATGCCCTGGCTAAAAGAAACATAGAAAACCTACAGCACAATACAGGCCCTTTGGCCCACAATGCTGTGCCAAGCATGTACTTACTTTAGAAATTACCTAGGGTTACCCATAGCCCTCTATTTTTCTAAGCTCCATGTACCTATCCAAGAGACTCCTAAAAGACCCTTTTGTATCCGCCTCCACCACTATCGCCGACAGCCCATTCCATGCACACCACTCTGCATAAAAATTTTACTCCTCTAAACCTACTTCCAAGCACCTTAAAACTGTGCCCTCTCACGCTAGCCATTTCATCCCTGAGAAAAAGCCTCTGACTATCCACATGATCAATGCCTCTCATCATCTTATACACCTCTATCAGGTCACCTCTCGTCCTCTGTCACTCCAAGGAGAAAAGGCCAAGTTCCCTCAACCTATTCTCATAAGGCATGCTCCCCAATCCAGGCAACATCCTTGTAAATCTCCTCTGAACCCTTTCTCTGGTTTCCACATCCTTCATGTAGTGAGGCCACCATAACCGTGCACAGTACTCCAGTTGGGTCTGACCAGGGTCCTACATAGCTGCAAGATTACCTCTTGGTAATGTTGCAGCTATATCAAGAACCTATCTATCTCTGCCTTAAATGCACCCAATGACTTGGCCTCCACAGTCGCTCGTGGGAACCAATTCCACAGATTAACCCTTCATGCCCTCTTGTCCTAGATTCCCCTAACAAGGGGAAATAATTTTGCCATTTCTAACCCGTTGAGGCCTTTTAACATTTGTAATGTTTGTATGCGATTCCCCCCCACCCCCCCATTCTCCTGAACTCCAGGGAATACAGCCCAAAAGCTGCCAGGCGACCCTCATATGGTAACCCTTTCACTCCTGGAATCATTCTCGTGAATCTTCGCTGAATCCTCTCCAATTTCAGTACAACCATTCTAAAATAAGGAGCCCAAAACTGCACAAAATGGTTGAAGAGAATTTGATGCTCCTGAACTTGGTGGTGTGGGTCTGGGTCTGTACATCTGTCCCTGTGGTAGCTACGAGAGGGTGGCAAGGACTGGGTGTGTGGATCTTTGAAGGATTTTGCCATCTTGAAGCAGAGGGATAATTGATGGTGGAGAGGGATGTGTCTGCAAGGCATTGGCCTGGGTCTATGACACTCTGCAGCTTCTTGCATTCGTATGCTTTCAAAATTGCCATAGTAAACCATGATGCAGATAATCAGGGCTCTTTCGACAGTACATCTGTAGAAGTTTCGGTGACAAACCGAACCTCCTAACAAAGTGAAGATGCTGACATGCCTTCTTCGTGTTTGCATCTACGCGCAGGGCTTGGGACAAGTCTGGTGCATCAACCCCCAGAAATTTAAAGCTGCTGACCTTCCGTGCCACAAACACGCACAGACCTACGCGCGCTCGTGCTCCTTCCCCTTCCTCAGAGTTATCTAACGGGAAATGGACCCTCCATCCACGATCTGCACATGGAGTCATATTGCGTGGGAATAGGACAGCAAGGAGAAGGCAGGGCCTGTGATCAGAGTCTGAAACAGGGTTATCATTACTGACATGTCATGAAATTTGTTGTTTTGTAGCAGCAGCCCAGTGAAAGGCAAAAGTTACCTTAAGCTGCATAAATAGAGAGTAAGTGGGGCATAATGTGATTGTATCCTTGTAGTAACCTTACTCGAACATATAAGGGAGTTTGATAGGAGAGACATTAGGATGAGGGACTAGTGGGAGACTCTCAAACAAGGGGAGACCCTTGGTGATCATGTAACACTGAGGTGGTGGCAATTTCCCAGAGGGTGGTGAATTTCTAGAATTGGAATTGCCTTATTATTATCACAGGTACAAGGATGCAGTAAAAAGCTTGTCTTGCAAACTGTGTTCAGACAAATCGGATCATTACATTGCAGATCAATGTAAAATAATAACAGAATGCAGAATAAAATGGGACAGCTACAGAGAAAGTGCAGTGGAGAGAATGGTAAGGTACAAGATCAGAAAGAGGTAGATTAAGGTCAGGAATCCATCTTATTGTAGAGAGGTTTGTTTGGCAATCTAAAGAACAGCGGGGTAGAAAAACGTCCTTTGGCCTGGTAGTACTTTCTGCCCCATTGGGTGCTGGAAGCTCGATCACTGGAAGCATTTAAAGTGGGGGTGCAAAAATATCTGGTACTTGAATAGCGAGGTGTGGAGAAATGGCACAAAAGAGGAGTTGAGGCCTGGACCGATTCACCATAATCATACTGAGGGGTGGGCTTGGTTTGAAAGGCCCAGAAGCCTACTCATAAGACTGTAAGACCTGGAAGCAGAATTAGACCATTCAGACCATCAAGTCTTCTCTGCCATTCCATCGTGGCTGATTTATTATCCTTCACAACCCCATTTTCATGCCTTCTGCCTAATCAAGAACTTATCATTCTTCACTTTAAATATACTCAATGGCTTGGCTTTCACAGCCATTCATGGCTAAAGAAATTCCTCCCTATCTATGTTCTAAATGGGCATATTCTGTGGTTGTGTCTTTTTGTCCAGACTCTCCCACTGCAGGAAACATCCACTCTGTCTTGCCTTTTAAATTTCGATAAGTTTCATTGAGCTCCCCGTCATTCTTCTAAGCTCCAGCAAGTACAGGCTAAGAGCCATCAAAAGTTCTTCGTACATTAACCCTTTCATTCCTGGAATCATTCTTGTGAACTCACTCTCCAATGCCAGCACCTTTTAGAAAAGGGGCCCAAAACTGCTCACAGCACTCCAAGCGTGGACTGACCAATGCCTCCAAAGCCTTAGCATTACATCTTTACTTCATATTCGAGTCCTCTCAAAATGATTGCTAGCTTTGCCATTTGCCATCCTGCAAGGTAACCTATAGAGAATCCTGCATGACTACTCCCAAGTCCTTTTGCACCACTGATTTTTGAATTTTCTCCCCATTTAGAATATGGTCTAACGTTTATTTGTCTACCAAACTGCATGACCACACACAATAATTCCATCTGCCACTTCTTCACCCATTCTCCCAATCTGTCCCAGTCCTTCTGCAGACTCCCAGCTTCCTCCACACTACCTGCCTCTCCACCTATCGATTTCATCATCCAAATCATTAACATATCATGTGAAAAACAGTCCCAATACCGACTCCTGCGGAATACCACTAGTCATCGGCAGCCAACCAGAAAAGTCTGCCTTTAATCACACTCTTTGACTCCAGCCAGTCAGCCAATTTTCTATCTATGCTAGTAATTTTCCTGTAATGAGCTCATATGCAGCACCTAGTCAAAAGCCTTCTGAAAATCTAAGTAAGTAACATCCAGTGACTCGACTTTGCCTATTCCGTTTGTTATTTCCTCAAAGAATTCCAACAGATTAATCAAGCAAATCTGCTCTTAATTTTCCCCTGCTCCAAATTTTTTTTTGTGCAGTTTAACATGAATGAATGAATGAATGAAATTTTATTTCGGTCAGTACAAACATAACAGAAAGCATTATTTTCAACAATGATTTCATAATGATGATTTCATAAGACAAAATTAAATAACAATCTTTAAACAGACCGAAAGGGTGTAGGCTGAAGCTACAGCTTATTACGCCTACCCCTCTTATACAAAAACATATTTGGCCTCAATCATCACATCAAAAGAAAAAATTTCATAATCTTTTTAACACAAAATCCAATTCTAAGTATCATTTATTTACATTACTCCCAATCATTTAAAATCATGTATTTTATATTTGTTCATTAAATTATTTTTAAATATTTTTTTTAGACTTGTTATGTGTGGTGCAGAGAAATTGGGGCTGGAGGGGAGAGGGTATTATTTCTGCCCTCTCCCAATTTGGAAAATGGCTCTGAAGCACAAGATCAAAAGAAAACTGCAGAGAGTTGTTAACTTAGCCAGCACCATCATGGACACCCAACACTGAGGACACCTTCCAAATGTAATGCCTCAAGAAGGCAGCATCCATCATGAAAGACCCTCACCATCCAGAAGATAAGCTCTTTTTGTTATTACCACAAGGGAGCAGGTGCGAGAGCATGATGTTTTAGGAATTTCTTCTTCCCCTCCGCCATTAGATTTCTGAACTGTTCACGAAACCATGAATAGTATCTCACTATTTTGCTATCATTTGCATTATCTAAAATTTCTTCAAGTACATTTTTAGGTATTGCACTGCTGCCACAAAGCAGTAAATTTCAGTGATAATAAACCTGACTCTGGTTCACTGATCTGAATCAGTGTTATAACCATATAACCATATAACAATCACAGCACAGAAACAGGCCATCTCGGCCCTCCTAGTCCATGCCGAACTCTTAATTTCACCTAGTCCCACCTACCCGCACTCAGCCCATAACCCTCCACTCCTTTCCTGTCCATATACCTATCCAATTTTACCTTAAATGACACAACTGAACTGGCCTCTACTGCTTCTACAGGAAGCTCATTCCACACAGCTATCACTCTCTGAGTAAAGAAATACCCCCTTGTGTTTCCCTTAAACTTCTGCCCCCTAACTCTCAAATCATGTCCTCTCGTTTGAATCTCCCCTACTCTCAATGGAAACAGCCTATTCACGTTAACTCTATCTATCCCTCTCAAAATTTTAAATACCTCGATCAAATCCCCCCCCAACCTTCTACGCTCCAATGAATAGAGACCTAACTTGTTCAACCTTTCTCTGTAACTTAAGTGCTGAAACCCAGGTAACATCCTAGTAAATCGTCTCTGCACTCTCTCTAATTTATTGATATCTTTCCTATAATTTGGTGACCAGAACTGTACACAATATTCCAAATTTGGCCTAACCAATGCCTTGTACAATTTTAACATTACATCCCAACTTCTGTACTCAATGCTTTGATTTATAAAGGCCAGCGTTCCAAAAGCCTTCTTCACCACCCTATCTACATGAGACTCCACCTTCAGGGAACTATGCACTGTTATTCCTAGATCTCTCTGTTCCACTGCATTCCTCAATGCCCTACCATTTACCCTGTATCTTCTGTTTGGATTATTTCTTCGGGATTTGGCCAGAAGCTGGAGTGGGCGGTGGGTTGAAACCCGGGTGCGGATTCCCTATGTACAGACAGCGCTAGAGGTGGGATTCAACCCATTTTGCTGGGGATGCCAGGCAGTGGTTGCAGGCTGTGACACCATCTAATCCACTGCCGTTTTAACCTCGGGGAAATGCCTGGTCGGGAGAGGAGCGGACCCAAGGGGGCCAAGAGGCTTGTTCAATTTCTGTTGGGGTAGTGGGTTCCCCCCCACCCTCACTTCCCTCTTCTCACTGGCGAGATCTGAAATGTACAGAGTGATAGGAGGGGTGGAGAGTTGGGTGGGTGAGTGCTGCAGAAAATTCCGGAAGGCTCATCTACCTCATAGGTGCATCTTCTGGAGACTGCAGCCTCCAAAGTGTGGGCGAGATTTGAAGTTGGTACAGACTTTGCTAAAATAGGATGAATTGTGTGTCATTGGTTAGAGTCTGCACTAAACTTAATAGCATTCATCTTAATAAATTCACAGTGAGGAGACTTAATAGCTATGTATTTCTTTTTAAAATGCTTGTTAATTTAGAAGAAAACCTGCAGGAAGATTAGAAGTACTGAATTTAATAGCAAGATTGAACTAGAAACATAGAAAACGTACAGCACAATACAGGCCCTTTGGCCCACAAAGCTGTGCTGAACATGTACTTTAGAAATTACCTAGGTTTACACATAGCCCTCTATTTTTTTAAGCTCCATGTACCTATCCAGGAGTCTCTTAAAAGACCCTATCATATTCGCCTTCACCACTGTTGCCGGCAGCCCCATTTCATGAACTCACCACTCTCTGAGTAAAAAAAATTACCCCTGACATCTCTGTAACTACTTCCAAGCACCTTAAAACTGTGCCCTCTCGTGTTAGCCATTTCAGCCCTGGGAAAAAGCCTCTGACTATCCACACGATCAATGCCTCTCATCATCTTATACACCTCTATCAGGTCCCCTCTCATCCTCCACCGCTCCAAGGAGAAAAGGCCGAGTTCACTCAACCTATTCTCATAAGGCATGCTCCCCTATCCAGGCAACATCCTTGTAAATCTCCTCTGCACCTTTTCTATGGTTTCCACATCCTTCCTGTAGTGAGGTGACCAGAACTGAGCATAGCACTCCAAGTGGGGTCTGACCAGGGTCCTATACAGTTGTAACATTACTTCTCGGCTCTTAAACTCTTTCCCACAGTTGATGAAGGCCAATGCACCCTATGCCTTCTTAACCACAGAGTCAAATTGTTCAGGACTCGGACCCCAATATCCCCCTGATCCTCCACATTGCCAAGTGTTTTACCATTAATACTATATTCTGCCATCATATTTGACCTATCAAAGTGAACCTCCTCACACTTATCTGGGTTGATCTCCATCTTCCACTTCTTTTGCATCCTATCAAAGTCCCTCTGACAGCCCTCCACAACACCCGCACTCCTTTGTCATCAGCAAAGTTACGAACCCATCGCTCCATTCCCTCATCCAGGTCATTTATAAGAATCACAAAGAGAAAGGATCCCTGAACAGATAGATCCCTGAGGCACACCACTGGTCACCTCCATACAGAATATGACCCGTCTACAACCACTCTTTGCCTTCTGTGGGCTAGCCAGTTCTGGACAGAGCCTTGGATCCCATGCCTCCTTACTTTCTCAATAAGCTTTATCAAATGCCTTGCTGAAATCCATATACTCTACATCTACTGCTCTACTTTCATCAACGAGCTGCAGCGATAATGTAAATACTTCAAAAGTTTGTTTTATAATCAAACTATGTATGCAGTATACAACTTTGAGATTCTTCTTCTCCAAATAGCCATGAAACAAAGTCAGTTTAAAGAAAAACAGCAGTCCCACCCACTTCACCCCCAGCAACAAAAAGAAGGGCAACACAATCATCAGCCTCTCCCAAATCTACCTCCCCCCACAAAATGAAATAAGAACATTGGTCCCCAAATCTCTCACTCACACAACTAACAAAAGTGCAACATTGACCCCAAAACCTCCCTCACCCCAAACAATCCATGCTGATATTTATACACAGTTTATTCCATATCCAGAAATTAACCTCAAATTTTATGTTTCATATTCCTTATTCTTTATCATTGTTGAATGCCAATTTTGTTTGTTGCATGTTGTGCCCTGACCTACGCACCACAGCAAATTCCTGATGCGTGTAAATGTATGTGGGAAATAAAGTTGATCTTTGATTGTGGTTGTGAGCTTTACAACGCACAGACTCTAACATTGGAAGAGTAAACCTTTGGACTCCCTTCTCACTGTTGCAGGAGCAATATCGTCTCTCTCTTTTCCTCCCTTGTTAGTGAGAGAGAGGCCCTATAGGATGTTGAGGTGCAGGGATGGACAGTGGTTTTTGATAGACTAGATTTTGGTCTCTGGGGATTTGCTTTTGCTTGCGAGATGGGGGTGTTGGAGGCTGATCTTTCTACTGGAGCAATTTGGGGGGTGGGGGAAGTGTTAATGCTTTTTCTGCTCTTTGTACATGGGAGTGGGAAGGTGGGGGCCTCGGGGATTCTAACATTTTTCTGTCATTCATTCTTTGTTTTTTTCTTGGTTTTGTTGATGTCTGCAAAGAGTAAGAATTTCAGGTCGTATACAGTATAAATTCTGTAACATTAAGTTGAACCATTGATCTGACCTTGAGTTAGAAACATAGAAAGCCTACAGTTCATTGACTTTATGCCAGCATTGGAGGCCAATCAGCCTATCTGGTCCATGCTATCTCCAAGCGGCAGTGCCATCCCTCAGTCCTCTTATTATCCTGCCCCTCTGCAACCTTCCATCTCTCTCACCTGAGCATTCACATCTTGTAGTGTAGTCTACACAGCAGCCATTAAGCCTATTGGCACATCTATTGTAGCTCCAAGAACCCCTATGGTGCTCTGCTGTGTTGTTCTGTTGCTGGTGTATGTGAGGAAAACAGATCATCCATGGGAAACCTTAAACTAGACGGTGCAGAAAGAGTTAAAGTTGTAGTGGAAGAAATCTGGAACCCCTCTTTGAGAGCCGATGCAGATAAATGATTTCATTTTGTTGGGGAAGGAGTTCAGAGACTCCCTGACCCACTCTGTATGGTGGCTTTCTTAGACTTATCCAGTCAACATATAATTTAAAGGCTGCCACAGATCAGAGGTGAGAGCTGACGTTGCTAGCTTTCCGTGATGTTCACTCCTCTCTCCAGGGCACTGGAGCTGTTCACTGTTCCATTGTTTGTCAATTTAAATGCTGGCCCAGATAGACTGAAAAGACAGGGTGTTGGGATCCAAGGCAAGACCGGATTTCCCTTGCTCTCCACGATGGTCATCTCCATAGCGCTGAGGCTATGAAACCATCCTGGCTGCTGTGCTCCATGCCCACTAATATGAACTGATAAGCGAGGCCTCGGCCTGCTCCAGCATTCAGATCCTAGGACTAAATTTGGTTTGGAACGCTGTTGTTCGTTTCAATTGTTTGCATGACTTGTATTTTTTTCTTCCTTTTGTGGATTGAGTGTTGGCCTTTTTATTTTTATTCTTTTTTCTTTAAATTGTTTGTTTTTTGTGTTTCTTGCTGTGTGGCTTCCTGTAAGCAAACAAATCTCAAGGTTGTATAATTTATACATTCTTTGATGATAAATGTGCTCTGTATCTTTCAATCAGTATCCACTTTATTAGCTACACCTGTACACCTGCTCGTTAATGCAAATATCTGATCAGCCAATCAAGTGGCAGCAACTCCATGCATTCAAGCATGCAGACATGGTCAAGAGGTTCAGTTATTGTTCAGACCAAACATCAGATTGGGGAAGGCATATGATCTAAGTGACTTTGGTGCCACAAGGGTTGGTTTGAGTATCTCAGAAACTGCTGACCTCCTGGGATTTTCATGCACAACAGTCTCTAGAGCTCACAGGCAATGGTGTGAAAAACAAAAAAAAATTAAGTTAGTGGCAGTTCTGTGGGCAAAGACGCCTTGTTAATGACAGTAACTCAAATAACCACACGTTACAACAAGTGGTATGCAGAAGAGCATCTCTGAACGCACAACATGTCAAACCTTGAAATGGATGGGCTACAGCAACAGAAGACCACAAGCATGCAGTGATGTTAGAAAGTTTGTGAACCCTGTAGAATTTTCTCTATTTCTGTATAAATATGACCTAAAATGTGATCAGGCCTCCATATAAGTCATAAAATTAGATAGAGAACCCAGTTAAATAAATAACACAAGAACATTATTCTTGTTCATTTATTTATTGAGAAAAATGATCCAATATTACATCATCCTGAGGTGATGCCTCCTACAAAAGTTATTTGGAATCATGTGTTCCAATCAATGAGATGAGATTGGAGGTGTGGGTTGTATAGGTGCCCTGCCCAATATTTACAGAAAAGACCCACGAAGTCCAGGTTACTGTCAGAGCCTGCTCTTCTCGAGAAAGATCTGTTTACGTGCACCATGCTTCGATCAAAACAACTTTCAGAAGATCTTAGAAGAACTGAAGAGATGCATGAAGCTGGGGGGAAAAAAGCCACAAAAGCATTTCTAAGGACCTGAGTGTTCATCAGTCCCCAGTAAGAGAAATTGTCTATAAATGGAGGAAACTCGGTACTGTTGCTACTCTCCCTAAGAGTGGGCGTCCTGCAAAGATCACACCAAGAGCATAACGTGCAATGCTGAATGAGGTGAAAAAGAACCCAAGGGTAATAACAAAAGACCTGCAGAAATCTCTAGAACTTGTTAAAGTACTGTTCATGTGTCCACTGTAGGAAAAACACCGAACAATGATGGTGTTCATGGAAGGACACCATGGAGGAAACCACTGCTCTCCAAAAACATTGCTGCTTGTCTCAGGTTTACAAAAGGCCACCTGGATGTGCTACAACGCTCTGGGACAATGTTCTGTGGACAGATGAGAAAAAATTGCACTTTTTGACAGAAATGCACACTGCTACGTTTGGCGGTAAAAGGGCACTGCACACTAACACCAAAGCCTAGTCCTAACTGTGAAGCGTGGTGGAAAGAGCATCATGGTCTGGGGCTGCCCTGCTGCCTCAGGGAGGCTTGCTGTTGTTGAGAGAACAATGAGCTCTATCAAGAGATTTTACTGGAGAATGTCAGGGTAGCAGCCTGTGGCCTGAAGTTTAATCGAAGTTGGGCAATGATCCAAAAGAAGAGTAAATCAACAACAGAATGGTTTAAAAAGAAGAAAGTTTGTGTTTTGGAAATGTGGTGTCAAAGTCCTGACCTTAATCCTATAGAAATGTTGTGGAAGGACCTGAAGCAAGCATTTCCTGCAAGGAAGCCCACCAACATCCCAGGGTTGAAGCAGTTTTGTCAGGAGGAATGGCCTAAAATTCCTCCAAGCTGATGTGCAGGACTGATCAACGGTTACCAGGAAATGTTTGGCTAAAGTTATGGCTGTACAAGGGGGTCACACCAGTTACTGAAAGCAAAGGTTCACATATGTTTGACAAAATATGTGTAATATTGGATCATTTTTCTCAATAAATAAATGAGCAAGTATAATTTTTTCATCTTAAACAAGAGAAAATCCAAGCAACACACACAAAATGCTGGGGGACCTCAGCAGACCAGTCAGCATTTATCGAAAAAAAAGTACTTACAACGTTTTGGGCCGAGACCCTTCAGCAGGACTGGAGAGAAAAAGACAAGCAGAGTTAAAAGGTGGGGGGAGGGGAAGGAGAAACACAAAGTTTTAGGTGAGGGGGGAAGGGGTGAAGTAAAGAGCTGGGAAGTTGATTCATGAAAGAATTACAGGGCTGGAGAAGGGGGATCTAATAGGAGAGGATGGAAGAAAGCAAAGGGGAGCAGCACCAGAGGGGGACGATGGGCAAGCAAGGAGATATGGTGAGAGAGGCAAAAGGGGATGGAGTGGGGGTGGGGGCATTACTGGAATTTAGAGAGATCAATGTTCATGCCATCAGGTTGAAGGCTACCCAGACAGAATATAAGGTGGTGTTCTTCCAACCTGAGTGTGGCCTCATCACCACGGAGGCAATGGATAGACATATCAGAATGGGAAGTGGACTTAAAATGGGTTGCCACTGGCAGATCCCACTTTTTCTGGTGAATGGAGTGTAGATGCTCGATGAAATGGTCTCCCAATCTATGTCAGGTCTCATCAATACAGAGGAGGCCACACTGGGCTTGCCAGACACGGTATGTGATCCTAACAGACTCACAGGTGAAGTGTCGCCTCAGTGAAGGACTGTTTGTGGCCCTGAATGGTAGTGAGAGAGGAGGTGTAGGGGCAGGAGTAGCACTTGTTCCACTTGCAAGGATAGGTGCCAGGAGGGAGATCAATGGGGAGGGACAAATGGACAAGGGAGTCGTGTAGGGAGCGATCCCTGTGGAAAGCAGAAAGTGGAGAAGGAAGGATGTGTTTGGTGGTGGGATCCCATTAGAATTTTTTTTGGGTTATTATTTAATTGGGTTCTCTATCTAGCTTTGGGACATAGGTGAAGATCTGATCACACTTTAGGTCATAATTCACAAACCTAGCACCACTATACACTCAGTGGCCACTTCATTAGGTACCTCCTGTAAATAATGAAGAGGCCACTGGGTGTAGTTCTTTCCCCTCTTCCCTTTTATTTTGGTTTCATTTTGATAGCTACCCCACTTCCTCTTTCAGAAGTGTGCTGTATCCGTTTCCAACGGCTCTGCTGATCACAGGATGAGAGGAGCAGCTTCTTAAACTCTTTTACAATCAATGCCACTGCCACTTTCTGTGAAGGTCTTGTGGAGATGGTTTGACTTTATTTACTTTACCAAGATTGTTTGAGAGTCTTGCAGATCCTCCCCCCTCCAAGGAGAATGGGCACATTAACCCCCTTCCCCTACCCCTTCGAATCGCTTCCGCAAATCTGATCTACGCTGCCTGCAGGTGAGATTAAGGGTTACAGAATCCCAGGAGTGTGGGCGGATTTAAGAGGCTGAGCAGCAACAGCCCCGGGGGCTCAGCTGTGCCTCCCGCTGTGTGCCACGAATGCTGATCGACGGGCTGTGGATCCTCAGGGAAGCAGGTTCGACTCTGACCTCGGGCGTTGTACGTGTGAAGTCTGTCTGTTGCCCCTGTGACCCTGTAGGCTTGTTCCCACATCCCAAAGACACACTACTAGATTAATTGGCTGTTTTAACTGATACCTGATGTAGGCTGGTAGTGGGATAATTCATCAAATACACCGCTGCATACATTTTAAAAAATAACACTTTTACTAATCTCTTCCCCTTTCCTTCTCAGCCCCGAAGAAGGGTCTTGGTCCAAAACTTCGACTGTCTATTAATTTCCATATATGCTGCCTGAGCAGCTGAGTTCTCCAGCATTTTGTGTCTGTTGCTTGTTAATAATTTCAAGAATGTTATGAAATAGCAGACTTTCCAAGCAGAAATGCAAGAGATTCTGCTGGAAATCCAGAGCAATACACACAAAATGCTGGAGGAACTCAGCGGGTCAGGTTGCATCTACAGAGGGGAATAAACAGTCTGTGCTTCAGGCTGTCACTCTTCGTCAGTTCCTCATGATAGGGGCTGCTTATTCCCTTCCATCCGTGATGCCGACCTGCAGCGTTTTGTGTGTGTTCCAAGGAGATAGAAACATAGAAAACCTACAGCACAATACAGACCCTTTGGCCCACAAAACTGTGCTGAACATGTATTTACTTTAGAAATTTCCTAGGGTTACCCTCTAGCTCTCTAGATTGTGATGAAGAATCTCATCCAGTGGCCTTTGCAGGCCTTCTGGTACTCCCGGTTGCAGGGACGCTACATGAAACTGCTTAATTGACCACTATAAATTGCCTTTCGTGTGCAGGTGAGTGGTAGCACCTTGGGGAAAATTAATGGAAATGCAAGAAGAATTTTTAAAATAGGATTAATTTAAAATGAGTGTAAAAGATGGATGGGCTGAAGGGCCTGTTTTATGTTGATCCTCTTCTCAGACAAGGATCATCCTGTCCAGCACAAGCGTCTAAGAAACTGAGAAGGATCCTCGGCCTTCCCAATTTCAAATTCTAATCAGAACTGTGAAGGGTAGAAATGATGCCATCTTCCACCTGATCCCACTTTCCCTGCATCTTACAAAGATTAACTTTATTTGTCACGTGTGCCTCGAAACATACAGTGAAGTGTGTTGGGTTTCCCTCGTGTGTGTGTGTGTCACGGATTTTGCCGGGGGGAGCCTGCAATTGTGGCCACACTTCCAATACCAACGTAGCATCCCCACAACTCGCTAAACCTAATCGCAGGTCTTTGGAATGTGGGAGGAGACCAGCGCGCCCGGAGGAGATCCTCACGATCATGGAGAATGTGCAAACTACTTACAGACAGAGGCAGGGATTGAACTGACACTAAAGCGATTTTGCTAACCGTGACACTACTGTGCTGCCGGAGACCTGACAGAAATTGTGGGCGGGAGGGACCTCAGTGAGAGGGATCACAAAATCTTTCCTTGTTCTTCAGCTCTTCCCTCTCCCGACACATGCTGTTTAATCTGTAATATATTGCAGTTTTGGAGTATTTTGTACGTGACAAGGATTGCTGGAGGGTACTTGGCCCATTCACTGTACAATGCCTTTATTGTCATTCCTTTCCCAGAAGCTTACAGATAAGAATTGTGGAATCTTGTCTTTGTCGACTAGGAATCTTCCATAACAACGCGTACAAAATGCCGGTGACGGCTCAGGATCGATGAAGGATTTTGGCCAGAAACATCAACTAATTATTTCCCTCCGTAGATGCTGCTTGACCCGCTGAGCTCCTCCAGAATTATGTGTGCATTGCTCTGGATTGCCAGCATCTCTCGGGTCTCGTGTCTTTAAGAGCCTTCCACGTCGGTTGGTTCTTGTGTCTAACGTGGCTTTCAGAGCTAATACCTTCCGAAGCTAGGGACTCAGATGGGTTCAGCGCTGCGCTCCGGTACAGCCAGTGAGGAGTTTCCGCATTCTCTCCCTGGCCTTGCGGGCTTCCCCTGGGTGCTCCAGTTACCCCACCCCTAACGTATCCCAAAGGCATGCAGTTTGGTTGCTCAACAGGCTGCTGTAAATGGCCCCCAGTGTGTCTGTGTGGTGGCAACTCGGGGAAGTTGATCGGAATGTGAACAGAATTTTAGAAATAGGATTCACATGAAATGGAGTGTTAAAGTATTAGCTGAAGTGTCAGTTTCAATGCAATATCTCTCTATAATAAAGATTGTTCTATCCATTTCTGGAGGATACTTCCGGAGCTGAGGAAAGATCTTCACCTCCAGATGCCTGATAAGTCAGTCATAGAGTACTAAAGGCATAGGAAAAGGCCCTTCAGCCCATCTAGTCCATGCCAAACTGTTTAGTCTGCCTAGTCCCATTGAGCTACTCCTGGACTACAGTTCTACCTACCCCTCCCATCCCCGTACTCACCCAAAGCTCTCTTTAAATTTTGAGTTTAAACCCACAGCCTCCTCTTACATTGACAGCTTGTTCCATGCTCTCAGCACCCTCTGAGTGATGAGGTTCTCCCTCCAGTTCCCCTTAGCTATCTCACGTGCTGCCGGGGGAGGAGGTGGGAGCAGAAATGACTGCAACATTAAAAAATGTGAATATGTTTACGCTCACTTATAAACGCCAACTCTCAGTACCAAACCGTTCTGGGCTTGGCATCTTGCGAAAATGTGAATGAAGGCCAAATTAAAGGGAAGGGAATAGATTATATATAGGCAAATGAGATTAGGCTGGCACCATGCTCAGCATCGACACAATGGCCTGTTTATGGGCTGTGCTGTTCTATTACTCTGTAAAATCCACCAGAGCATACTATGCTTTTGATATTAAGTTTCCTTTCTGCTGCCATGAATTCCTGCATCATGGTGGGCCTTCCACAGCACCACCCCCCACCCCCCAAAGCCAGGATTTTAAAATGTGGTCCTGGAAGTTCTGTGGGAGGGTGGAGAAGGGCAGATGAAAATGGAAGCTGACCCAGTGCTGTACTCACACAGGGTTTACTTTTCTTGCTCCTTCTCACACCCCTTTGTGTTTGCAGGACAAGGCAGCGCTGACTCTGAGGGGTGTGACAGGCCCTTCTCCTTCTATTTACTTTGCTGTTGATCCGCATTTTTTTCTTTGCAAGATGCCAAGCCCGTAATGCCTTGGGAATGTGAGGTGAACATTTATAAACGAGCACAAACATTGCTGTCGCTCCCCAGGGTGTGTTCCTCTTGGAAATTGAAGGTGCTGTCACCTCCCTCGGGTTGCCCTCCTCCTTCCTTTTCTCCCATGATCCGCTCTTACCTCCCATCAAGTTCCTCCTTGTTCAGCCCTTTACCTTTTTCCCCCTATCACCAAGCAGCTTCTTAGTCCACCCATCTGGTCTCCCCTGTCAGCTTGGACTCCGTGCCCTGACTCCACATTCGGGGTTCTTCCCCCCAACCTCCACCCTCTTCCTTTCCGGTCCTGATGAAGGGTTTCAGCCTGAAAAGTCGGGTCTTTACTCCTCTCTGGACCTGCTGTGTTCCTCCAGCATTCCATGCATGTGTTACGAGCTCTTGCAGAGGGGTGCGGATGCTTTGCTGATGAGTATTAAAGCTGAGAGATTACTGGATGTTGAAGCATAAAGATTAATGAATGTGGTTCCAAGGGGGGTGGATTTCAGTGAAGGGTCGAGCTGCAGGAATTGTGGTTGTTTTTTGGAATAATCTGAATCAGGTTTATTGTCACTAAGATGAATCATGAAATTTGTGGGTTTGCGGCAGCAGTACAATGCAATACAAATTACTAACAAGAAAATCTGCAGATGCTGGAAATCTGAGCAACACACACAGAATGTCCTGCCGAAGGGTCTTGACTCGAAACGTCGACTGTACTCTTTACCTAAATGCTGCCTGGCCTGCTGGGTTCCTCCAGTACTTTGTGTATGTTGCTTTAAGCTACAATAAAAAAGAATGCTAAGGAGGAATAGTGAGGTCGTGTTCATGGACTGTTTGGGATCCTGATGGCAGAAGAGCAGAAGCTACGATGTTGATTAAATGTCTTCAGACTCCTGTACTTCCTTCCTGATGCTTGTAATGAGAAGAGGGCATGTCCTGGATGGTGAGGGTCCTTCACGATGAATGCTGCCTCTTGAAATGGATTGGATGGGCTCATGCCCGTGGTGCTGCTGGCTCAGTCCTTTGTCGTCTCTTTCGAGCTCTTGCGGTGGCCCTTCCCTAGCAGGTACAACCAGGCAAATTTGTAGAAATAATCCAGAGTCTTTTGCGACATACTGCAAGGAGAACTGAATGACAGTCTGATAGGGGTGCAAGAGAGGGGGACAGACAGAGTGAGGTGACGGAGGCTCTTTCTGCTATGTGGGCACAGAACAGGAGAATATGAGGAAAGGCTGTGTAATCTGGAGCTCGATGCTGGAAGGGAGGTGGATTCGGTCAGGGAGGAGACCAGAAAGTCTCTTCAGGATTTACTTCCACACTACCATCGGGTTTTTGAAGCATCCTGAAAAACCCCTAATTTAATCTTGGACTATATTTCCTTCAACTTTTCAAGTTACCTGCCATGTTACCACCCTGAGCATGTAGATCCACAGCAATAAGTCTGACTTTGAAATAATCTGTGTGGAAAGAGTAGGAGAATAGGGTCAGTGGGGTTGCTCTGCCTGGAGCTGGCATGGACTCAATGGGCTGAAAGACCACCAGTGCCTTATTAGTTCTGTAGGGAATTGAGGGATGTTTTTGGCAGAGTGGAAATGAGAAATAATACATGATTGAACTTGTATGATGGCACAAAAATTTTCTATTTCGACTTAGATTTTTTTAAGTTACTCTCTCAGGGGCTTTTTCTATGTTCACCTTTTGGAGTGAGCAAGCACTTATGTCTGACAACCCTGTCGTGACTCTCCTTTGAATAGATGGTTGCCATATCCTTCAAACCAGCATTGTTCCTGTGGATTTCTTTCTCCGATCTTACCGCCACCACCCCCCCCACCCGAACACTCTTTTGCCTGTGAGCCACTTAGTGGTAACCTTGCCCGCCAGCTTCCATGGGCTGAAAATGCTGGGACCAGTGGTGTCTGCCTCGCTCCTGTCATCTCCGGCCTTGCCAAGAACCTGACTGTTGACTGAGCCCCAGGCTGCGAGCCAAGTGTGTCCGTTGCCGTGGTTACCTGGCACCATTCCTTGCATCACGTAATCTGATTGAATCATTTGAGTTTGTTTTTTTTTGTTCTCACCAGTATCTTCTTTTTATTGGGACTTTTACATTTCTTTGATGCAGCTTTGCACTTCCAAATGTCAGTGTACAGAAGCAGACTCAACTTGAACAGACCCGTATGCTGAAAGTGAACAGTTTACCTCATCGTGGCCCCTGCATCCTATCATCTACCCACACTGCACTTTCTCTAACTGTAGCACTCTATTCCACGTTCTGTTACTATTTTCCCCTTCTATTGCCTCAGAGTACTTGTGTATTTTGAGCAAGTGTGTATGGACGATTAGCAAAGGTATGTTCTCATACTATATCTCTGTACATGTGACATGAATAAACCGGTACCTACAGACCAAGACGACAGGGTAGAGGGCACCATGGTGCAGCAATGAGTGCCATCTTTCACTGATTGAGGTTCAATTCCCACTACTGTCTCTAAGGAACCTGTACGTTCTCCTTGTGACCCCGTGGGTTTCCCCTGGGTGCAGTGATTTTCCTCCTGAATAGGTCTGCTTCTGGCCCATAATCTAAAGCTCCATAGGTTACACCTTCAGATACCTGGGCGGCCCAGTCGCTTTCCAGCTCCAGCGATCATCGGCTCGGGTTCAGTTCCTGCTGCTGGCTGTAAGGAGTTTGCAAGTTTTCCCCGTGACCGTGTAGGTTTCCGCCGGGCTCTCTGCTCTCCTCTCGGGTTCCAAGTACTAGCATGTGTGGTTAGAGTTAGTGAGGGGCAGGCGCCAGAAGCATGGCGACACGCGTGGGCTGCCCAGCACAATACTCGCTGATTTCAGAATCCATTTTAATATCACTGGCATATGTTGTGAAATTTGTTAATTTTACGCCAGCAGTACAATGAAATACATGATGCATAAATATGGAGAAAAAACTGAGATACATTAAGTATATATGTCTAATAAATAGTTAAAATAAATAGTGCAAAATAACAGAAATAAAAAAAGTAGTGAGGTAGTTCATGGGATCAATGTCCAATTAGGATTCAAATGGCAGAGGGGAAGAAGCTGTTCCTGACTCGCTGAGTTGGGGCTACTCTGCCTCCTTCCTGATGGTAGGAGCGTGAAGAGGGCATGTCTGGACTCGTGGGGATCCTTAATAATGGACACCGCCTTTTAACAGAAACAATGCATTTCACTGTATGTTTTGATGTACATGTAACAAGTAAGGCTAAACTTTATGTACAAAACACAAAAATACAACTGCAAATGCAGTGGATCAAGAATACGTACACAACGCTGGAAGAGCTCAGCAGGTCAGGCAGCATCCGTGAGAAAAGAGTAGCCAACGTTTTGGGCCGAGACCCTTCATCGGGAATGGGGGGGGAGGGGAAGAGAGGGCCGAAGCTCAGTAATAGAGATAGGGGAGGGGGGTAGGGCCTAGAGGCGCCAGGTGGAGAAACAATCAGAGGAAAGATAAAGGGGGGAGGGGGGGGATAAGCATGAAAGAACTGTAGAGATAAAGAAGCAGAAAGTTGAAAGGGGAGAGAGGCAGAGAGGGGGGATGGGGAGGGAATTACCAGAAAATGGAGAATTCAACGTTCATACCTCCAGGTTGGAGGCTACCCAGATGGTATATGAGGTGTTGCTCCTCCAACCTGAGTTTAGCCTCATCATGGCAGTAGAGGAGGCCATGTACGGACATATCTAGATGGGAATGAGAGGCAGAGTTGAAGTGGGTGGCAACCGGGAGGTCCTGCCTATTGTTGCGATGCTCGACGAAGCGGACCCCAATCTGCATCGGGTCTCGCCGATGTAGAGGCGGCCGCACCGGGAGCACCGGATGCAATAGACAACTCCAGCAGACTCGCAGGTGAAGTGTTGCCTCACCTGGAAGGACTGTCTGGGGCCCGGAATGGTTGTAAGGGGGGAGGTGTGGGGACAGGTGTAGCATTTGCGCTTGTAGGGATAAGTGCCAGGTGGGAGTTCCGTGGGGAGGGACGTGTGGACCAGGCAGTCGCAGAGGGAACGATCCCTGCGAAAAGCTGAGAGGGAAAGATGTGCTTAGTGCTGGGGTCCTGTTGAAGGTGACGGAAGTTGTAGAGGATAATATGTTGGATCTGGAGGCTGGTGGGGTGGTAGGTGAGGACAAGGGGAACACGGTCCCTGTTGTGGTGACGGGAGGATGGGTTAAGGGCTGAAGTGCGGGAAGTGGAGGAGATGCGGGTGAGGACATCTTTGATGATGCCAGAAGGGAAAACATGATCCTGAAAGAAAGAGGACATTTGAGAAGTCCTGGAACGGAAAGCCTCATCCTGGGAGCAGATGCGGCGGAGACGGAGGAACTGGGAATAGGGAATGGCATTTTTGCATTGGGCAGGGTGGGAAGAGGTATAGTCAAGATAGTTATGGGAGTCAGTGGGTTTGTAGAAGATATCAGTGGATAGTCTGTCTCCAGAGATGGAGACTGAGAGATCAAGAAAAGGGAGAGAATGGACCAAGTGAATTTAGGGCTGGTTTAGAATCAAAGTTGATGAAATTGATGAGCTCAGCATGAGGAAGCAGCACCAATGTAGTCGTCGATGTAGCGGAGGAAAAGTTGGGGAGTGGTGCCAATATAGATTTGGAGCATAGACTGTTCCACATAACCCACAAAGAGGCAGGCATAGCCGGGGTCCATGTGAGTGCCCATGGTTACGCCCTTGATCTGGAGAAAGTGGGAAGAACCAAAGGAGAAGTTATTGAGAGTTAGAACAAGCTCTGCCAGCCGGAGGAGTGTGGTGGTGCTGGGGAACTGGTGGGGTCTGTTATCCAAAAAGTAGTGGAGGGCTTTGAGGCCTTTTTGATGGGGGATGGAGGTGTATAAGGATTGAACATCCATGGTAAAAATGAAGTGGTCGGGTCCGGGGAATTGGAAGTTATTGAAGAGGTGAAGGGCATGAGATGAATCCTGGATGTAGGTGGAGAGAGACTGAACTATGGGGGATAAAATGGAGTCCAGGTACGCAGACTCAAGTTCTAAACTTTTTATCTTTTCGTAATAGCAAACATGAAACCAGTTTTTGTAAACCGGTGTTGCAAAATTCCCATTGGAAGGAATACCATACCCTGTGAAGATGCCCTATCGCGTCATATCCTAATGTGCGCGCGCACACACCCTGACCCATTGTGATCCTTGTGTCTTGCTTCAGATACCAGCCGCTGCACTGTCTTGTATCTCCACTGCATTTGAATCTGGCAGACTAAAGCAGTCATGTAAAATTTGTACTTAAATCCAGAACAAAAGCATGAAAATGTGAAGTGATACGCTTTTGGGAGGTCAAACTTGAAGATGTAGGGTACAAAATTGATGGCAGGATTCTTAGCAGTGAGGAGGAACAGTGGGATCTTCAGATCCCTAACAAATCTGCTTCTACCACCCCTGGCAGAACATTCCATGCATCTGTATGTTTATTTATATACATATATAAATAATCTGTCTCTGATGTTCCCCTATAATTTCCTTCAATCACATTAATGGTATATCCACTCATTAGAGCCATTACCACCCTGGTTGTTCACTCCTTCTGTGCCTCTTATCATTTTATACCCCTCAATCAGCTTGCCATTCATCCCCCTTCACTCTACAGAGAAAAACTGTAGCTCGCTCAACCTAGCCTCATAAAACATGCTCTCTAATCCTGGCAGCATGCTGGTGAATCTCCTCTGCATCCTCTCTAAGACTTCCACATCTGTCCTATAATGGGGCGACCAGAACTGACCACAACACTCCCAAGTGTGGTCTAACCAAGAGCTTGATAGAACTTCAACATTACCTCAGGAGTTTGCACGTTTTATTTGTGATGTGAGTTTCCTCCCACATCCCAAAGACGTGTGAACTGGTTGGTTCATTGCTCCTGGTGGGTGTGTGGTGGAGTCTGAGGGGAGCCAATGTGAATGTGTGGGTCTCCTCCCACGTTCCAACATTGAGTGAACTAGTTGGTTAATTGCTCCTGATGGAAGAATCTAAAGAGAAACTGATGTGAGAGTGCGAGAAACAGTAGGTCACAGTAATATAAATTGGGGGGGGGGGAGGTGGATGGAATTGGGACTTCTGGTAATTCCATCCTCCTGTGACACTTCTTGACTTGACTTGATAAGTGTTGAAGGTGCATGAAACTGCAGATGCCAGAATCTAGAACAATGCTCAAAGTGCTACAGGAACTCAGTGGGTCAGACAGCATCTCTGGAGAGAAATGGACAGTCAACATTTCTCGTTGGACCTTTCAGCTGGACAGAAATATGCAGGAGATATATAAAAAGGTGGGAGAAATAGATGGAGCAAGAGCTGGTGTGTAATGTGGCATTGGAATTGGTTCATGTGTACGGAGATGTGGTGAAAAACTTTTGTTTGCATGATTTCTAGATGGGTTGTGCCAAACGTAAAGTACATCCAAGGCAATGCTTTTCCTTGCTGGTGTTGAGAGGGGGGATCATTGCTTGCTACTGCTTACGCGTGGGAGGGAGGGGAGCTGGTGGGACTTTGGGTTTCTAAAATTTAACTCATTAGTCTTTTGGGGCTCTCCTCTGTTTTTGTGGATGGTTGCCAAGAATACAATATACATTTCTCTAACATTAAATGTACCTCCGAAACCTTTGAAGACATGAAAAGGAAAATGATTGCTGGACGAAGTATTACTGTTACAAAGCGCAGTGCAGGTAGACAAATAGTGCAAGGGCCCCAGTGAGGTTGACTGGGCAATCTAGGGTTGATCTTTTAGTCTTTGAGGGTCTGGAGGTGGTAGAGATGATGTCTTTGAGTATGATGCTATAAAAGGGTTCCACATTAAGAGGAAATGTGTGTGTGAGAGAGAGTGGCCTTACTCTGATCAGACAACTATAGACCAGGACTGACTCTGAGCCCTCACCCAGCCCCAGAGGGGAAGTGGTTACCTCCAGGACTCTGTGCCGATAAAGACAAATGGCTTCTTTTAGTTTCTGCAGAGCTTGCTGAGCAAGACTTTCCTTACCCTGCAACGATGCAGATCTTTGTCTATGAGCAAGCAGGTACTGCTTCCTGCTCTGTGGCTCTTGCCTCAGCTGCTTGGGGAAGTGTTTGCTCCGTGCATACAACGGGTCTGCAACTTAGAAGGTCATTTGGCCCCTCGAGCTTGCACCACCTCCTAATGAGACTGTGACCGATCTGACTATAACCTTGATTCATTTTCCCCACCTCCCTGGTGCCCTTTCACCCTTTATCTCTGCCTGAAAATATTCAGAGCTTCAGCTTTGTAGAAGAAAGATCCAAAGGCAAAATGCTCTGAGAGAAAAATATTTGATTCATCTCTGTTCTTGCATGCTTTCCAAAGCTTCCATCTATCACCTGCCAGCATCTCTCACTACTTCCACTCTCTCTTCCTCCATCTGCCTATCTCCCCTCCTCAACTGGATCCACCTATCACCTGTTAACTCTTTCTGCCCCCCTTCTGCTCCCCTCTTATTCTAGCTATCTGCCCTCTATCTTTCAGTCAGAGTGAAGGGCTCCAACCTGGGATGTCTATTCCCCCCCCTCCAGAACTGCTGCCAACCTGCTGAGTCCCTCCACCTCTCATTTGCTGCCTTTGATCATCAACTTTGCCTGAAAAAGATGGCATCCATTATAAAGGACCCCCATCACCAGGTCATGCCTTGTTCTCATTGTTACCATCAGGAAGGTGGTATGGAAGCCTGAAGATGCACACTCAGTGATACAGGAACAGTTTCTTCCCCTCTGCCATCTGATTTCTGAGTGGGTATTGACCCCATGAACACTATGTCACTCCTTTTTAATTCCTATTTTTGTACTGCCTATTTAGTTTAACTTATACACTGTAATTCACATTTTTTCTATTGTTACGTATTGCATTGTACTGCTGCCATAAAGACAACAAATTTCACAACATACTCTGGTACTATTAAATATGATGCAGATTCTGATGTGTATTCCGGCACCGACATAGTACGCCTGCAACTTCCTAACTCTAACCTGTGGAATGTGGATGAAAAGTGGAGCATCTGACATCGTTCATTAACAAGGCATTTTCACCCACAGAACTGCCACTCACTGGATTTGTTTTTTTTGTTTTATTTTGCACCATTCTCTCTAAACTCTAGAGACTGCTGTGCGTGGAAATCCCAGGAGAGCAGTTTCTGAGATACACAACTTCGACCAATGTGGTGAAGTTACGTAGATCACACTTCCTACCCGTTCTGGTATTTTGTTTGAATAACAACTGAATCTTCTGACCTTGACATCACCTCTTGCACTGACCCCAGATCGCCTTTGATTCCATTAATAAGCAAAACAAAACCTCTCCTTTGGGAATGAGATAAATCCTTTTTCCTATAGCCAGTTGGTTTCTGATGAGATGCAGTGGAAAATTGTTCTGCATGTCGTCCAGGCAGATCATTCCAAAACAGCTTGCATTATGGTTGCGGGGAAAGTATTGACCAGATAAACCAAGAGCCACGATGAGCTAGATTGAAGATCATTCAAGCTGTCTTTGAGCCTGGTGGTCTTTGCTCTCAAGCTTTTAAACCTTCTGCCCAGTTTGGGTGGATGGTGAAGGAAGGATGTCTGGAGTACCAGGGGTCTTTGATTATATTGGCTTCTTTCAGGAAGTGAATCATTATGAGGTTTATTGTAACTGACATATGTCGGTAATTTGTTATTTTGTGACAGTGGTACAGTACAAGACATTAAAAATCGCTCTAGGTTCCAATTTAAAAAAAACTCAAATGGATAAATAGTGGAAAAGAGGAATAGTGAGGTGGGGTTCATGGACCGTTCAGAGGTCTGATGGTAGAGGGGAAGAAGCTGTTCCTTAAACTCTGAGGGTGTGTCTTCAGGTTGCTGTACCTCCTCCCTGATGGTAGTAATCAGAAGAGGGACTTAATGATCAATAGCACTTTTAGGCACCAACGTTTGAGGATGTCAGTGGTGGGGATGGCTGTCCCAGTGATGGAGCTGGCCAAGTGCACAACTCTCTGCGCCCTGTTTTGGTCCTATGCAGTGGAGTATGCATACCAGATGGTGATGCAGCCAGTCAGAATGCTCTTCACTGTACATTTGCAACGTCACGTACCAAATCACCTCGGGTCCCTATTGAGGTCTTGGGTGGTGACGGTCCTTTATGATGAACACTGCCTTTTTGAGGTAGGGAGTGGTGGAGTCCACAGATTGGCCGGGTGTAGAGTTTGTCCCCGCCTCCCTCTCGGTCACCTTCGCACATTGGTCCCTTTCTGTGCAGTGGGTTGGGTCTCCCCGCCATGTTCTCTGGTCCCCGGGCTGAGCTCTCCTGCAACCACCTGGCCTTTGACAGATCTCAGGGGGTTGGGGGCTTGCCTGTTTCCATCAGGTTGGGAGGGCGGACATGAGACCAGGCATCCTGTACGGATACAGGAGGTGCTCTCTTCTGGGCAGAGGGGGAGCCGGGACTGTGACCTGGTAGCAGCTCTGCACACCCACTCACCTCACTGCCTGGCCACTCTCACGTGATACCCAAAGGACCGCCAGCACCTTGCTCTGCCTTTGGTCGTAAAGCAGTTTAACAGCTCTGTAATTATTTGGCTTGCAGAAGGAATGCAGCCAAACCAGTGAACAAGGCAGAGTCTGACCTTGAGATGAGATTCTGCCGATGCTGGAAATCTTGAGCAAGGCACACAATATGCTGGAGGAACTCAGCAGGTCAGGCAGCATCTATGGAGAGGAATAAACAGCTGATGTTTCAGGACAAGACCCTTGCCTTGTCGTGTAGATGTAGGAGTGTCATCAAGGGAGACACGGGAAGTGCGGATGCCTGAATCCGAAGCAAAAGTAGGTTCAGCATATTAGTTGGGGGTGTGGGGGGAGGAACTGTCGATGTTACGGGTTGAAAGCTTGCGTCAGTCTTGGATTTCCTTGCTCCAATAGTTTTGAATACCTGTGAGGATTCTGAGATTTGAAAATAATAGAAACAGATGGTTTATGGTCTGAAGTCATGCAGCAGTGAAACAGTCCCTTCGGCCCACTGTCCATGCTGGCCATTGAATACCAATTTTACTTTAATCCCACATTATTCTCCCTGCCTTCCCTCAAATCACCCCCCCCCCCCCCGAGACACCTACACATGAGGCCCAATTTACCTGGCAACCAACGTGTGTTTGGGATGTTGGTGCAGGGAGAATGTGCAATCTTCCCACAGAGACGCCCAAGGTTAGGATCGAACCCAGGACCCTGGAGTTGTGAGGCGGTGGCTGTACCCACTGTGCCACTGTGACATCCTCTCGACAGCTTAGGTCATTAATTGTTAAGGATCCTTTCCAGTCCAAGGGCTTCAGAAAAGGGAGTTGCACACAAGATGGAGATGAGCAGGAATTTCTTCTCCTCGATGGATGCAAATACTTAGAATTCTCCAGCATTAAAACAGGCCTAGTTCATTGTGACTGTGTTGACAACAATCTAGTCCCATTTGTGTGCATTTCTGGGTGTCAGTATCTTGTAGTCTGTAGTTTTTTAATGATGTATTGCAAAATATTGCTGCCACGACACAAGTTTCATGACATGCTGTTGTGACGTGAACAAAATCACCAGAGAGACACTGAAGCGAGCGGATATAGCAATATTTTATTAAGAAAAGAGAGCAACAGGCATCATATTGACACACTCTGGAAAAGTAGGCCCGCCTGACCCAATGTTATATGACAGTTTTATATGCCAAAGATCAAAGGTAACAGCAGGACAATTCTATAGTTACAGTGTATCTACAATGCTTCCTTTGAATTGCATATAGTCTTCACATCCACACTCCAGACACCCAAAATGAAAGTTAATCCCCACTGACTCGAGGCTGCATCTGAAGTCTAGTTGTTCCGTGCTGTGCTTCAAATCAAATCTGCAATTCGCATTCCAGTCTGAAGATTGGTTGCTGATGAAATTCACATTTGCTTTATATCCTAACTCCAGAATGGGCCCTAACACACGCTGAGAATAATAAACCTGATTCTGATTCCTTTGTCCCTTAGCTCTCTAACCCTCACCCATTTATGTATTTTACCTGGTTATCTTTTAAATGTTGCTTATGTCCCCACCTCATCCCCTCTGTCTGACAGCTCGTCCCAAATACACACCTCAGTCTCCTGTGTTGTAGGGAATAAGATCCTAGTCTAGGGAGCTTCTTCCTATAACTCAGTCTCCAAGTCCAGGTGACACAGGCTAAATCTTTTCCGCTCTACTTCCAATTTAATAGCACCTTTTCTATAACAGGGTGCCCAAGGTTCTATACATTACTCCCAAGTATAGCCTCAACAACATCTTGCATAGGTGTAGAATGATTGTACCTACAAGTCTGTACTTTAGAGCGGGGTGGAGAACCTACGCCATGCATGGCCAACAAGGCATGAGCAAACTTTTTTGGTGCCTCCCCTCGATTCTTTAAACCCCACCTATAAGAAAAAATAGATAAATTGATAGATAAAGGAAATTACAGTAGCACTACAAGGGCATAGGTATATAAATAAACTAATATTAGAAGACAAGTAAGAAAGAATAAAAAAATAAGTTGGCTCAAACAATCTGACAGTCTGACATCTGTCAATTGATGACAATCTGTCATCACTTCCCTGGCTGTAGATTGAGTCAGTATAGAGCCTAATGGCCGAGGGTAAGAATGACCTCGTATCGCTCACTTTGATTATCTTCACGGCCCAATGAAGCAGTGAATGATTTCATACAAACTGAAAGCACTGAGATGTTTTCATAGGAAACGTCTCACACTGGCTTGGTGCTAAGTAGACGGTCGTGAGATCACTGATAATGGTCCTTTTCCTTTAAAACAAAGTCCATAATTGTTGTTGTGAATTCCTTAATCCATAGCACAATGCAGGGAAATACTGGAGATCCAGAGCAAGACACAATATCAATCAAATATCATCCATTGATTAATCAGTGCAAATCTCTGCTCAGAATGACCATGGCACGCAAAAAAAAAATTCAAGATTAGCATCAAGTTTAATATCACTAATTATTGTTGCTTTGTAGAAGTAGGTCAGTACAATATATTAAAAACCATAAATGACAACAAGAAATAAAGAACTAAATATATTCTTTATGTACTTTTGCTCTCTTTGCATTATTTATTTAATTTTATTCACTTACACACACACACACACACACACAAACATCGTGTGTGTGTGTGTGTATATATAGAGAGAGAGAGAGAGAGAGAGAGAGGGAGAGGGAGAGGGAGAGGGGGAGAGAGAGAGATTGTAGGAGTGTTGACAAAAATGGACACGAGTGTAATTACTTCCAGCATACACTTTATTCAAACCTCAAATGGTGACGTCGTATATATTTCTTTAGTTAATAAATTCTTTATATACACACACATAGTAGTTGTCCATCATGTCAGGTGATGACGGGAAACCTGCAGTTCCACTCTCTTGACCTTGGACGTCCAGGTCCTGTGGCACGAACAAGTGTGACAAACTGGCATCTTCCTTCGTTGTAGTGGACAACCATGATGTCTTCTGTGCCTTGTCATGCCCTTCGCTCTCCATGGAGCATTGCAGTACAACCTTCCTGGCCACTGGATCTCGCTGTAGATTTCATTTATTAAATGTGTAGTGCAAAAATAGTGAGATAGCTTAAATGGGTTCATTTTCCATTCAGAAATCTGATGGTGGAGGGGAAGAAGCTGTTCCTAAAACATTGAGTGTTTGTCTTCAGGCTCCTGTATCATCTCTGACGAGAAGAGGGTATTAGAACATTATTGCCAATTTGGGCACACGTTCTCTAAAAGGTTTGCTATACCAGCCCTAGAGACATAAGGGCAGTGTCATTTAATAGATTCTAGGACCATAGGACAGCTGCAGATTATGAGAATTTTGGTAAGGCCACAATTGACAGAAAGGGCTATTATATGAATATAATGTTATCCTCATGTAAATCATAAACATCCTCTTGTCAATTGTAACATCATCTTTAGCCCTTCAACTATCCCCTCTGGGGCTTTACTCTCTCTACCCTCTACTATCTGCCTATCACCTGTCCTCACCTGGACCCACTTGCCAGCTCTGCGCCAAGGCTTCTCTTCACCTCTTTATACTGGCTGTCTCCCCTATCTTTCAGTCCAGATGCCCACCTCCCTCCAGAAGTGCTGCCTGAGTTCGGCCAGCCTGTGGTGTTTTGTGATGGTGCTGTTTCCTGCTTTCCAGGCCATCAAGGTCATGTGTACAGCAAGGTGCTGGATAAAGGCCAGTAATATCATGAGCAATCCCACCCACCCTGCTTATTGACTGACACACAAAATGCCGGAGGAACTCAGCAGGCCAGTCACCATCAATGGAAAAGTGTAATCTGTCGACGTTCTGGCTGAGACCCTTCATCAAGACTTTTTGTCCTGCTCCCAGCTGGGAGGATGCATGTTAGGACCATCAGACTCAAAAGCAGTTTCTTCTCCCAAGCTGACTGGCTATTTAACACCTCCACCCACGAACCCACTGTTCCACTCTCACCAGCAGTGCTACATAATCATTTCCTGTCAGTGTCGCCTTATGTACAGACTCTGCTGAGTCTAGCATCACTATATGGACATATTTATGTATATAAGCTATCTTATGTACAGTATTCATATACATTTTTATATAGTTTATCTTTACACTTATCAGCAATTATATTGTTCTCTTTTACACTTGTGTACTGGAAATGATATTACACAATCTTCAATCATAACCATATTTGTAGCCCCCTGTAATGTAGCTTCTTCCGAGGAGCCTACCTTTCCCGAACTATAAAACCTGATGCCAGCCCGCCATCATCTGATACCGAAGCAGACGACTGAAAAGCCTGTTCCGAAGTGGGTTTTGAGAAGTCTCTTGTAGCAGGAGAGAGGGGTGCAGAGCTTCCAGAGTTTGGGGGCACCCAGGGCTTCCATGGGTGAAGCAAAATGGTTCGAGGATGTTGAAGAAGCCACAGAGGGAGGACCAGGAGCGAGTACAGAGAAGGTTCACAAGAGTGATCCTGGCAATGAAAGAGTTAATGTATTAAAGCGTTAATTTCATGGCTCTGGGTCTGTACTCGCTGGAGTTTAAAAGAATGGGGATCTCATTTAAACCTATTGAATATTGAAAAGTCTAGATATAGTGGACATAGAGAAGATGTCCCTGTAGTGCGGGAATCTAGGACCAGAGGGCAGTTTCAGAATACAAGGACATCCTTTTAGAACAGAGACGAGGCCATGTTAAAGGCTGTATATATTTAAAGTGGAGATTGGTAGGTTCTTGTTTAGTAAGGATGTCATAGGCGAAGGGGAGAAGGCAGGAGAATGAGGTTGAGAGGGATAATGAATCAGACATGTTGGAATGGCAGTGCAGACTCAAAGGGCCGAAAGGTCTAAAACTCAGAGATCTCAGAGGATGGGGAGATTCGATGGAGGAGAGTGAAACAACTTTAAGAGTCCTACAGCACAGAAGCAGGGCTTTTGGATCAAATCATCCATGCTGATCAAGTTGCCTACGTAAGCTCATCCTGTTTGCTAGCCTTTGGCCCACATCCCTCCAAACCTTTCCTATCCGTGTCCAAATGCCTTTTAAATGGCATAGTTCCATCCAGCCCTGCCACTTACTCTGGCAGCTCATAACATATACTGTGTGGAGGCTGTAGAATGGACTTTTTAAAAAAAATCTTTCTCCTGACACAGCCTGTTTGGGATTTCCTCCCACTGAGTCCTCCGACCTTTCTTGACCTGCTGAGTTCCTCTAGCACCTTGACTGTCTCAACAGATCTGTTTGTTCTGTTTCGATTCAATCTGTTTTGCAGGGCAGGATGGCTTGACCAGTAAAACAAATGGTATTGAATCCATGCTTCAGGCCAGATCTTGAGTTCAGATCTGAAGTATTGTGCACAGGATTGTCCTCCTTATTTTAAGGAGGGCTGCTAATGTGCATGAGGCAGTTCAGAGAAGTTTGCTGGACTGTACCAGGAATGGGCGGGTTGCGTTTGGAGGAAGTGTTGGACTGGGTGGGTTTGTTTGAAGGCTGGAAGGTGACTTGACATGTCCAAGCTTGGCTTGATAGATGGCAGCTTGGCTTGATAGAGGCGGTTAACGGAATCACGTTACAGCACCAGCGAACCCCGACTGGGGTTTAATCTCTGCTTTCGTCTGTAAGAAGTTTATCCGTTCTTTCCATTGTTGCGTGGGTGCTCTGGTTTCCTCCCATGTTAAGACGTATGGGTTAGAAGGTTAATTGGTCGCATGGTGGAATTGAGCAGCCGAGTCTTGGTGGGCCAGAAGGGCCTGTTACTGTGCTTATATCTCTGAAGTAATAAAATAATGATAATTCAGCTGTTGCCTGTAGGCTTTGCCCCTGACCATCTGAGTTTCCTTCATTTGCTCCAGTTTCCTCCAAAGATGGGCGTGT
Organism: Hypanus sabinus; assembly: GCF_030144855.1. Classification (NCBI taxonomy): domain Eukaryota; kingdom Metazoa; phylum Chordata; class Chondrichthyes; order Myliobatiformes; family Dasyatidae; genus Hypanus; species Hypanus sabinus. Next base: position 172,245,129 of record NC_082710.1, on the reverse strand, counting down.
TGGGGTTGTAAGTTGTTGGTGCAGGAAGCGTGGCCACACCTGCAGGCTGCCCCCAGCACATCCCAATGCAAACAACACATTTCACTGTTTCACACACAAAATGGTGGTGGAACGCAGCAGGCCAGGCAGCACCTATAGGGAGAAGCACTGTCGACGTTTGGGGCCGAGACTCTTCATCAGGACTAACTGAAAGAAAAGATAGTAAGAGATTTGGGAGGGGGAGGGGGAAAATCCGAAATGACAGGAGGGGGAAGGGGGGGAAGGGGGAAGCTAAGAGCTGGAAAGGTGATTGGCAAAAGGGATACAGAGCTGGAGAAGGGAAAGGTTCATGGGATGGGAGGCCTAGGGAGAAAGAAGGGGGGGAGGGGAGCACCAGGGGGAGAGGGAGATGGAGAACAGGAAGAGTGATGGGCAGAGAGAGAACAAAAAGGGGAGGGGGTAAAAAATAAATTAATCAGGGATAGGGTAAGAAGGGGAGGAGGGGCATTAATGGAAGTTAGAGAAATCAATGTTCATGCCGTCAGGTTGGAGGCTACCCAGCCAGTATATAAGGTGTTGTTCCTCCAAACTGAGTTTGGATTCATCTTGACAGTAGAGGAGGCCTTGGATACATTTCACTGTTTGTTTCAATATATGTGTGACGAACAAAGTTAATCTTTAACAAAGGTTCTGAGCTGACTGGACAATCTGGATATGGAGAGCAAGTTTCCTCTTATTCCAGGTAGTGACCCTTCCTTAAAAGGAAAGAATTGACCAACCGAGACAGTTGAGATAGGATTGTAGATTTGTGCAGCATGAAAACAAGCCCTTTGGCCCAACTAGTCCATGCTGACTTAGATTCCTATCTTCCCATTTGGCCCATTCACTTCAAAGCATTCCTGTCCAAGTGCCTTTTTAATGTTCTTCATGTACCTGCCTTAACCACCTGCTGCTGTTCTATACACAGGCCACCCTCTGAGTGGAATAAGTTAACACTCTTTCCCCCCCCCCACCCACAACTCTACAGGTTCCGACTGTATCTCTCCCCCCCCTCACATTAAAGCTCCACTCTCTGGTTCTTGATTCCCAATCCTGGGAAAAAGAGAATGTGCACTGATTCCATCAATGAACCTCTAAGGTCTCTCACACTCCAGTGGGAAGAGTCCCAACCTGCAGAACTTCTCTCCGTAACTCAGAAACGCGAATCCCGACAACATTCTCTCAAATCTCCTCTTCACCCTTCCTGGTATAAGGCATGATTTTTCTTTCACTGAGGCTCCTGAGTTGCTGGCATCGGAGAAGGTCCAGAGGAGGTTCAGGAGACGGATCCTGGGAATGAAAGGGTTAATGTATGATGGGTGTTCGAAGACTTGGGTTTGTACTCAGTGGAGTTTAGAAGAGTCAGAGGGGTTCCTCTTGAAACCCCTGGAATATTGAAAGGCCTAGATAAGAGTGGATGTGGAAAGATGTTCCCCGTAGTGGGAGAGTCTCTAGGACCAGAGGGCACAGCCTTCAGAACAAAATGAGGAACTTCTTTAGCCAGAGGGAGGTGAATCTGTGGAATTCATTGCCACAGGTAGCTGTGGAAGCCAAGTCATTGGATATATTTAAAGTGGAGGCTGATAGGTGCTTGATTAGTAAGGGCATCAAAGGTTATGGGGAAAAGGTAGGAGAGAGGGGTAATAAACCAGCCATGATTGAATGGCAGAGCAGACTCATTGGGTTGAATGGTCTAATTGTGCTCCTATCTCTTATGATCATGTTGCAAATTTTTCTCCGTTCCCATGGCTCCCGCCTCGCATGCACACAGTGGTCAATTAAACCACCAACCCACACGGCTTTGAGATGTGGGAGGAAACTGGAGCCTGAAGGGCATGGGTGGGGGGTCTGGGTGCGACTTGGTCGTCACAGGAAGAAGGCATAAGATCTAGTACTGACACTGGCAGTGGTCAGGATCGAACCCGTGTCCTTGGAGCTGTGAGGCGGTGGCTGTGCAAACAACGCCACAGTGTTGCCCTGCTACCAATGCCCATTTGTACTTAGCAACACACCCATGAATGAGTCAGTTTACATTAACAAGGCATCTGACCCACCCATTGGCTTCCTTCTTTCTTTTGCTGGTTAGTCACAGGGTGAAATAACAGATTTTTAAAGATCAAAGATGGGCAGCTGTACATCAGAAAGCGCAGTGAAATGTGCCATTTTGTGTCTGAGGATGTGCTGGGAGCTGCTCACGAGTGATACCGTAGCATGCCCACAATCTACTAACCTGGATCTTTTTGGAGGATGGGAGGAAACCCACCCAGTTATGGAGAGAACAGTCCACGTGGGAATCGAACCCCTATTGGTGATCAGTGGTGCTGCAAAGCGATTGTGCTGGATGCTATGCCCCCAGGCTGCCTGCTTGGTATGAGTTAACCCTTTCATTCCTCCAGCCACGTTGGCAATGAAAAGCCTCTGCTATTTATTTACTTAAAGGTACAGCACGGTAATAGGCCCTTGCAGATGGACGAACCCACGCCACCCAATTACACCCAGGTGGCCAATTAGCCTACTGCGTCTTTGGACTGTGGGAGGAAACCCACGGGGCCAGTGTACAAACTCCTTACAGACAGCAGCGGGAGTTAACCCAGGACGCTGGTACTTTAAAGCATCACGCTAACTGCTAATCTGAGACGTCTATTGTGCCCTGGTGTAACTGCACTTTCCTCCAGTCTTAAGCCAATAATGAACTGTTGACCATGCAGTCTCACTGGGCAAGGTATTGAATGTGTTGGTTCAAGGTTACTGTCAGGAGATATAAAAATCTTGAGCATTAGCTTCTTGCAGCAACAGCAAAGGACGTGGCAAACAAGTTAACTCAAATTTAAATTGCTTAATAAAGTCAACATAATGGCTCTGAGAGAGAGAAAAGGAAATTTTGTCTGAGGTAGTGTTAGGGTTTTTTAAGTTGGTTCCCAGAATCTGACAGTAGAGGGAAGAAGCTATTGTTGAACTTTGAGGTGTGGGTCTTCAGGCTCCTGTACCTCCTGACTGATAACAGCTTTGAGCAGGGGCCATGAGGGCCATGATTTGGACGTCGCCTTCCTGACAACCCCTCTTCAGATTTCAGATCCATTTATTTATCACATGTACATCAAAGCGTGTAATGGAATGGGTCATTTCCATTAACAACCAACACAAAATAAGGATGTGCTGGTGGTGGGGCCTGTAGGCGTCATCACACGTTCCGGTACCAACACCATCTGCCCACAATGTCTGCAGAACAATAACAGCAAAACCCCTTTCCACACACACACACTCACTCACTCACTCACTCACTCATTCACTCACGCACACACGCACGCACGCACACACACACACACACACACACACACACACGCACACACACACACACACACACACACACACACACACACACACACACACACACACACACACACACACACACACACACACACACACACACACACACACACACACACACTCCCCCATTCACTTACACACAGGGCTCCAACCCTAGGGCCTCCAGTCGACTGAAAGATTTGTTAGCATCTGACTTCCCCAGTGGAATGACAGCCAACATTGCCAACCCGATATCGGACCATGGAGATCGCTAGCCTTTGACTACTGAGCGCTCCAATCTGGACTCCAGCCTAATCTTTAACTCCCTTTTCATCCCTTTCTTTGGACTGTAACGCAACCATTAACTTCACCCGACTGACCCCCAGAGCCATCCCTGCGAATGTTAATAAGTAGAACCCGTGTGGGCTACGATGTCGACAGACGTCTCAGCTCAGCGCCATTTTAACTATCTAGACCCCTTGAAGCTGTCCTGTGCTGTGGAGCGCTCTACCCATGATGCAACTGGCTGAGTCCACCATTCTCTGTAACAGTGCATCAGGGTTTCCTAAAAAGATCTTGATCTCTGGGTGGAGTCTGCATGTTCTCCCTATAACCATGTGGGATTCCCTGGGTGTTCCGGCTTCCTCCCAACTTCCAAAGATGTGGTCACTGAGTTGGTGCAGATTTCCTGCTGGACTGGTGAAGAACATCCAATTGATGGGTGTGTGTATGTAGGGGGTATAAATTGCAGGAGTATGGTGAATGATGGCAGGTGTTGGTGACTGGAAATGATGGGGGGGTGGTCTTGAAGACACAAGACACGCTGGGGTTTGGAACAACACACAAAAAGCCTGGGGAACTCAGTGGAAATGGTCAGTCAACATTTTGAGCCGAGACTGGTCTGAGCTGGAATCGCTTCACCCAGTTAAATGGCCTCATGTCAGTTAGCACAGGGATCTTTTTACTGCACAGGGTTAAGTCCTTCTCTAGAGAGCTGAGTGCATATCTCCAGTTCACACGGGTGTGAGATCCTGTTCTGCCTCATTTTCCTATCTTGCGACTGTGAGTGAATTATGAAGTAAAGGTGTGGCTGGTTGTGATGTGCTTGAGCAGTTCTGTGGCTGTGAAAATGCAAATTGCCTGTGCACAAAGCTCACAAAATGCTGGAGGAACTCCGCAGGTCAGGCAGCATCTATGGAGGGGAATAAACAGGCGATGTTTCACCCGATTTTATATGGTCTTACTACCCTAATCTTCCTGAGTAACCTCTTCACCATTTGCAAATGTCTCATTTGGGTATGTAATCTGTGCATGGAGTAATATGGCTGCTGTTCAGGGAATTTGATCTTCCTTTATTTGCCTGTAAGTCCAAACCATCAACAGCTATATCTGTTCTGTAGTTGAGGGAATTATAATTTCTAATGATTAAAAGTTAATGCAAGATTTAATTTAGTTAGTGTGGTTCTCTGCAAGTTTTATTTGTTTATTTTGTTTAGTGACAACATGGAGTCAGCCCTTCCGGCCCTTTGTGCCAGGCTGTCTCAGCAAACCCAACCCCGACTAACCCCTACCTAATCACGGGACAGTTTTTAATGACCGATTAACCTACCTGATACGCCGTTGGATTGTGGGAGGAAACCGGTGGACTGGAGAAAACCCACACATTCCACAGGGAGGAGGTGCAGAGGCACCAGAATTGAACTTCAGAACGTCCTGAGCTGTCACTGTGTCATGCTAACTGCTACACTACCGCGTCACCCTATTTTCTCTGATTCTTTCATTCCTTTTTTGTGCATAACACTACAAATTTAACATCTCCATCCCAACCTGTGAACTCCCGATGGACCCAGTGACACACACCCCCACCACACACACACTCTGCACCATTGAATGATCATCAAAGTGAAGAGCAGCTGCTGAAAATCTGAAATAAATACAGGAAATGTTGGAAACACTCAGCAGGTCAGGCAGCATCTGTGAAGAGAGAAACAGCTAATTGAAAAAGGATCTAGTACTTTCCCAGCGTATATGACAAACATACACTTCTCATTTGGGTTACCCAGAAATTTCACTGATATCAGAGCTCTGCATTCGCAAAGGATTGGCTTAGCCACAAAACTACCGTGCCACACCAATGGCTTTTGAGAATCCTGCTTAAGGAAGCTATTGAAATAAAACTAGAGTAAAAGAATTATAACAAAGACAAAGATGTCACTGTAAGTAAGAACTGGAATTGCATTGTAAACAAGGTGGGAGAGTGGAAAACTGATTGGATGAAGACTAGCCAATCAGGAGGGACAGACTACCAGACTAGACATGCCCAGGCCTCATATCTTATGAAGCTGGCAGTGTTTGTCATCCAGCTGTCAGTTAACATCGATACCTGTACCCAGCTGGAAGCCCAAGAAGAGTTTATTTGTCAAACAGTTAATTGTTTCAGGTTGGAGAGCGTAGGAGCGGCTAGTTCATGTGACTTATTCAAACCTGCTCTGCCACCCAATATGTTCGTAGGTTCAAAGTAATATTTATTACTGAGTACGTTTTGCATTCGTCACTACTTATATTCTTTTCCTGAAGGCAGACTCAGCAAATCTCTGGAACTCAGGATCAATGAAAGAGCAAGAGCATAGAAGACACAAACTGTACAGATGCAAATATAAATAAATAGTAATAAATGATGAGAGCATGAAATAACAAGGTAAAGAGTCCTTAAGGTGAGATAATTGGTTATGGGAATCTCTCAATAGATGAGTGTAGTTGAAAGGACTAGATATGGTGGAATTGGGGAGTATGTCTCCTATGGTGAGCGTATCCAGAACGAGAGGGGACAGCCTCAAAATTGAGGGGTGACCTTTCAGAATAGAGGATCGGGGGAATTTTTTAGCCAGAGAGAAGTAGATCTGTGGAATGCTCTGCTACGAACTGCGGTGGAGGCCAAGTCCATGGGTCTATTTAAGGTGGAAGTTGATAGTTTCCTGATCAGTCGGAAAATCAAAGGAAATGCCAGGTGGCAGGTGTATGGGGTCGAGTGTCTGGGATCAGTCATGATGGAATGACAGAGCAGACTCGATGGGCTGAATGGCTTAATTCTGCTCCTATGTCTTATGGTCTTGTCCTCTCTTGTTCAAGAGTCTGATGGTTGAGGGGTAGTAACTGTTCTGGAACCTGGTGGTGCGAGTCCTGAGGCTCCTGTACCTTCTACCTGATGGAAGCAGTGAGAAAGTGATTGCCCAATTCATTGTCTCCTCTTCGGCACTGCCCCTTCATCATCAACCCCTTTATCGTTCAAAGGTGTGTAGCTTCAGCACAATACATCACGGACATCATCGCTGGTATTTACAGGAGGCACTGCCTCAAGAGGGCAACATTGATCATCAAAGATCTTCACCATCCAGGAGAAGGTATCTCATAGCAACCGTCAGGCAGGAAGTGCAGAAACCGAACGTCCAATACCACCAGGGTCAAGAACAGCTACTTCTGCTCAACCACTCCGTTCTTAAACAATCTCGAACATGACTTCAGTATAGCAAGCCTTTGATCACTTGGTACTAAAACAGACTTTGTTTTATTTTAATTCTAATTGTGTTGTTTCTTGTAAAAAAAAATTATATTTATTTGAAATGTTCTTGTTTACTGCAGCTTGGAACATGCTGTGTGCCTGTGCTGTTGTTGCAAATAAGCTTCCTCATTGCTCCTGCGGATACATGCACTTGTCTACATGGCAGTAATCTTGTCCGCTACTCTCTGCGAGGAGAAATTTCTCCATGCCTCAGTTTTAAATGACAGCTCAAAGTGCCAGTAGGGCCTGTTCCATGCTGTATCTTTAAATTTAAAATAAACCAAATCTGACACTTGTGTGTTCTTTCTTTCTGTCCCCCTCTCTCTCTCGCAGGCTGGAAGTGATGGACAAAGCATCGGCAACTGCCCATTCTCTCAGCGACTCTTCATGGTTCTCTGGCTCAAAGGGGTGACCTTCAACGTTACCACACTGGACATGAAGAGGTTAGTGATGTGCACTAGTGAAGGGGTTGGCACTGGGCAGGAGGACACAGTTGAAATGATGAGGTGTGGAAAAATGATGTGAGTGACATCTGTGACAACAGATGACAAAAGTAACATCTGTGGTCTTAGTCCCTGGAAAATGATGCTGGAGAGATAGTAATGGGTGGAAATGATATGGCAGGAAAAACTTAAGTATTTTGCGTCACTCTTCACTGTGGAAGACACTAGCAGTATGCCAGAAATTTGAGAGTGTCAGGGGCAGAAGTGAGTATAGTTGACGCTACTAGGGAGAGGGTGTTTAGGAAACTGAAAGGTTTGAAGGTAGATAAGTCAGCTGGACCAGATGGATTGCACCCCAGGGTTCTGAAAACAGTAGAAATGATCTTTCAAGAATCACTGGATTCTGGCATGGTTTGAGAGGACTGGAAATTTACAAATGTCACTCCACTCTTTAAGAAAGGAATGAGGCTGAAGAAAGGAAATTATAGACCAGTTAGCCTGAGTTCAGTGCTTGGAAAGATGTTAGAGTCAATTAATTACTAAGGATGAGGTTTTGGTGTTGAATTGATGGGAGAAGGGGGTAAAGCAAGAAGGGAAGGAATTATATTGACTCAACATAGAACTGGACGTACTATGCTTAATTATTCCTTGTTCCTTGTTGGAAAAAGTCACTCTGGGCTGTCCATTATGAATCAGTTGAACACATTCTATTACAATGCGAAGCATACAAGATTGAAAGAAGTCAGGTATCAAATGTATCTTTGCAGGTTGAGAGTTTTCAGTTAAAAACTTAAAAAGTTATGAAAGTGATTGTAATTTAATTCAATATTGTCTTGCATTGTTGACAATCTACAGGCTTTTGGGAGTAATTTAGTTTTCATGATAAAGTAATAGTAGGGGTTTTATTTCCAATTCTCCACACCACGCTCCAGTCCAGTTGGTGGTAGTAATGAACCATTAAGTTGAACTGCCAACCACCAGTAAAATCAGGAGATGCAGGCTTCAATATACTTGGAGGCACATAATAAAATAGACCAAAGTCAGCATGGTTTCTTTGAGGGGAAATGTTGCCTGAGAAATCTATTGGAATTCTTTGAGGAAGTAAAGGAGAGGGCAGAAGGCCCTGGAAGAAAGGGATGGGGGAGGAGCATGGAAGGAGGTGACGGGCAGGTAAGGAGATAAAGTGAGAGAGGAAAAACAAATCTATCCCTGGACTAGAGGGATAGTGGAAAACAAACTCAATGAGGAATTGTTCCTCTAATCTGTGTGTGGCCTCAACATGGCCTGACACCATCATGGGCAGACAGGTCAGTGTGGAAAGGGGAAGTGAAATTGAACTGGTTGGCCACCGGGAGATCATGCTTGCTACTGTTGCTTATCCTTTTGTTTATTTGGGACACTATGCCACTTAATTGGGACAGGAGACGGTTACCGAACAGTTTCTTACTCATATTAGTGGCATTAGACACTACACTGTGATTAGAGCAAACAGGTTTTAAATAGCATCAGTTGTGTTCAAAAAGCAGTGATTTTTGTCACTGATAGTTGGCGAGGAAATAAACAGTAAGACAATTCAGAACTGTTTTGCTCACTACAGTTTCAAGCATTCAGGCTTGCAGGTGCCAGAAACGGATGGGAGTGAAAATGAAACGATTGCACTACTTCATGAAGTTAGGTATTACATAGAATTTGAAGGTATCAAAAATCGTCTTGGTTGTTACAATGAAAATGAAGAGTTGGAAGATGCAATCATCAAAAGTACTCTAATCTATGAAAGTAGTCCACTCTCTGCACTAGATATCTGCACTGACTTTATTCGTTTACAGTCAATCGAAAGAACATGGCAGACAAATTCCTCCATCAGTAACTATTAGGAACTAATACACAGCTCTATAGTACTGTAGTTATATTGATAGTATTCTAATTTCTTCTGTATTTCATTTAAATACATAATTTGTGACTCAGCTTGCCATTTTTATACCTTCACAACTATTTCCATGACGCATTGGCTAATTGTGGCAGCTGCTTAATTGTGCCAAAATGTACTGGTCCCAATGCGTCCCAATTAACTGGAATCCACTGTACTTCTCCAAATCTCTTATAAATGTTGCTGTTGTACCACTGTTGCCACTTCCTCCGGCAGCTCGTTCCATATACAGATCAAAAAAGTGAGGAAGTTCCTCGGATCCTTGCTAAATCATTCACTTCTTGCCTTAAACACCATGCCCTCTAGTTTTTTGTTTCTTTCTCCCTGGGGTAAAAAGAAATGGGTCTAGCTTTATCCAAAGATTAGATTTTAAAGATTATCTTTATCTGTCACACATACATCGAAACACACATTTGCACCAAACCAATCAGCAAGAATTGAGATGTACCACCGAGCAATTCCCCGATTTAACCCTAGCCTAATTTTCAATGACCAATTAACCTACCTACCGGAACATCTTTGGACTGTGGGAGGAAACTGGAGCACGTGGAGGAAACCCATGTGGTCGCAGGGAGAATACACAAATTCCTTACAAGCAGTGGCTGGAATTGAATCCCTATCAGTGATCACTGGTGCTGTAAAGGCATTACGCTAACCCCAATGCTGTCTATGCCCCTCTATTTGGTCACCCGACATTCTCCTACATTCTAAGGAATGAGGTGCTATCCTGCCAAACCTCTTCTCGGAGCTCAGCCCCTGCAGTCCCAGCGATGTTCCAATAAAATGAGGCATAGTCGGGATGAATGCACACAATCTTTTTCGTAGGATTGCAGAATCAGAAATTGAAGGGCATAGGTTTGGGATGGGGGTGGGTAGATGTAATAGGAACAAAGTGGCAACATTTTCACTGAGGTGCCAGAGAAAGTGATTTGAGGCATGGGGTTAGGAAGGAAATGATCAGCCATGATGAAACAACAGAGCAGACTCGATGGGGTGAATGACCTAATCCTGCTCCTATGTCTTATGGTCTTATGAAAGCAGGTACATTAATAACATTGAAAAGGCACGTGCACAGGAATGATTTGGAGGGATATGGGACAAAGGCAGGTAAGTGGGAATTTTGGTCGGCATGGACCATTTGGCTGAAGGGCTTGCATCCATGTTGTGTGATCTGACTTCTAAATCTTTGCATTCTTTCCACCATAATGAATTCTTGAAAATAACGGCTTGGAACGGTCCAGGAGGATGTTCAACCCTTCTGCTCTCTGCTGGAGTTTTCCTTGTGTATCCAGTGCCAGCAGTTCCAGTGACCAGCAATGAGTGCCCTCTCTGCTGAAGTGTGGCCCTGGCTAGTTCATGCATTTGCTTCTACTAAACTGTAAACTCTCTTTCTTTTTCTGAACTTCCCCACTTTAGGAAATTTGAAAACCAGTACCTCAAGGATTTGGCTCCGGGAGTTCAACCACCTTTCCTACTGTACGACAACGAGGTGAAGACGGACACCAACAAAATCGAGGAATTCCTGGAGGAAACCCTCTGTCCTCCCAAGTACGTGACCTTATGTCAACATTGCACAGCTTATCTGAAAGTTTGATCATCAGGTAGATAGGTGGCAATTATGAGGCAAATTTAACCGAACCAAGTCCGTAGATCCCTAAAAGAGGATGCAAAGTCAATAGGGTTTACACAAAGCCCTCCCCACCATTGAGTGCTGCCACAAGAAAGCAGTATCCATCATCAAAGACCCACACCATCTAGGGCATGCCTGCTTCTTGCTACTATCATCAGGCAGGAGGTACGGAAACCTCAGATTCCACGCTACCAGATTCGGGAAGAGTCATTACCCTACAACCATCAGGCTCCTGAACCGGCATGGTAACTTCACTCATCAGATCTCTAAACTGGTCCGACAACCTATAAGCCCAATTACAAGGACACATTTGAGCTCTCATTGTCAGTATTATTTACTTTCATATTGGATCTTTTTAGTCTTACTCTGTTTGTGTTTAGCTTTTCATAACTTATGCAGTATTTCCAGTTAATGACTGTCAAGGTCAAGCATGGCAGCACATTGATACTTGGATAATAAATTTACTTTGAACTTGAGCTTCTGAATATTGCATGCTCATCTTTAGTAATTGAGGCACTGAGTTCAAGAGTTAGGAAGTGATGTTACAGCTTTATAAACCCTTGTTAGGCTGCATCTGGAGTATTGCATTCATGTCTGGTTGCCTCATCTTAGGAAGGATGAGAAGGCTATAAAGAGTTGCAGAAGAGGTTTACCAGCATTCTGCCTAGATTGGAGAGCATGAGCTGTAAGGACAGGTGGGCAAACTAGGGTTGTTTTCTCTGGAGCTGAGGGGAGACTCCCTCTGAAGATAGGAGTTTATCATTTATGAGCGGCATAGTTAGAATAGAGTGTCGTTTTTTATTTTCCAGGAGCAAAATGTCTGATACTAGAGACAATGTAAGGTGTAAGAGGGAAGGGGAGAAGATGTTTAAGGGAGATGTGCAAGGCAAGTTTTCTGGCAGAGAGGTGACTGCCAGGGCTAGAGATGGAGGCAGATGTGGTAGAAGTGTTTACGAGGCTCTCTTCACAGAGAAGGGAGAGATCTGGATCTAGTGCAGGTGAAATAGATTAAATATCATTAAAATTAGTTTGGCAGGAAATCATAGCAGAAGGCAGCATCTTGGTGAACCGTGTATATGGAGAAGTACCAAAAGAAGGGGAATAGCTACTTTGAAGGAAGTTATATGCATGGCCAAGGAGAGGTTGAGGAAATGGAATAGACAGGATTGCAATCTCTCCCCTCTGCATCTTCCTTTTCACTTCTTTGGAAGAATAACGTGCTGCTAGCTACATCGATGGTGCAGCATTTTAGAAGGTAGATATCTTCAAGTTCTCTAAGGGTAAGCATCACAAGTAGCCTGTCCTGATCCAACCACGGAGTTGTCATGGTCAGTAAAGCTTGCCAATACCTGTACTTCCTCAGGAAGATTGAGAAATTTAGCGTGTCCCTGTAGAAAACATCCTACCTGATGCGTCACGACTTGGTGTGGCCATAGCAATGCCCATGACTGCAAGAAACTACAGGGAGTCGTAGACGTAGCTCGGCACGTCACAGAAATCAGCCTCCCCCTCCCCCCACCCCGTGGACTCTAACTATACCTCCCACTGTCGCAGGAGAGCAGCAACTATAGTCAAGGAACACACCAATACCAGTTATTCTCTCTTCTCCACTCTCCCATTGGGTTGAAGGTACAAAACCCTGAAAGCACATACAACCACGCTTAAGGACAGCTTCTATCCCACTGTTATGAGACTATTGAATGGTTCCCTAGAAAGATGAGATCAATTGATGATCTCACAATCTTGTTAAAATCTTACATCTTATTACTCTCTGTAGCTGCTACACTTTATTCTGCACATGTTATTGTATTGTCGTGTTCTATCTCAGTGCACCGTGTAATGATCTGATTTGTATGCAAGACAAACTTTTCATTAGACTGCAGGCCATGTGAGAACAATAAACCAATCCCAGTTGGCCTTTGCAAATCAGGGCACTGAGCACAGGATTTAGTAGTCGTACAAGATGTTGGTGAGGCCATATTTGAAATAGGGTATTCAGTTTTGATCAGACTGCTGTTGGAAAGATGCCTTTAAACTGAAAAAAGTACAGAGGGTGTTGCTGGGACTAGAGTGAGGTTGACCAGGTTGGAACCTTATACACAGGAGTGTAGCAGACAAGAAGTTACATTATTGAAGTGCGTATGTTAAAAATAAATCTATTATCAAAGTGTATATGTGTCACCACATATGACCCTGAGATTCACTTTCTGGCAGGCATTCACGGTAAATACAAAAAGCCACACACATGAAGGACAAATAGCCAATGTGCAAAAGACAACAAACTGTACAAATACAAAAAATAATAATAAATAAATCAAGAAATATTGAGAACGTGAGGTGAAGAGTGCTTGAAAGTAAGTCCATGGGTTGAGGAACAGTTCAGTGTTGGGTTAAATGAAGTTATCCCCTCTGGGGTAATAACTGTTTTTAGTGTAGGTCCGGTGTTGGCGCGTGGCCTGGTGGACAAGGCATCGGTCTAGTGATCGGAAGGTCACTGGTTCGAGCCTCAGCTGAGGCAGCGTGTTTGTGTCCTTGAGCAAGGCACTTAACAACACATTACTCTGTGACGACACCAGTGCCAAGTTGCTTGGGTCCTAGTGCCCTTCCCTTGGACAACATCGGTGGCATGGAGAGGGGAAGGCTTGCAGCTTGGGCAACTGCCAGTCTCCCATACAACCCTGCCCAGGCCTGTGCCCTGGAAACCTTTCAAGGCTCAAATCCATGGTCTCACGAGACTAATGGATGCCTATAAAGTGTGGATCCTGAGGCTGCTGTACCTCCTTCCTGATGGCAGCAGCGAGTAGAGAGCATGGATTGGGTGGTGGGGGGGGGGTGTCACTGATGATGAGCACTTGATCTATAATATCATGATGGGCATAGATAGGTGTCTGCACAAGTTTCTTTTGCCCCAGGAAAGGCAATGGGGCAGGGGTTCCCAATTTTTTTTATGCCATGGACCCCTGCCATTAAGCTAGGGATCTGTGGGGCCTAGGTTGGAACCCCTGGATTAGAATGAGAGGGAAATCTTGGGAGAGGGCATTGGGGGGGCAATTGTAGAGACTGGTTTGAATATTAAATGATTTTCTGAGGGAGTATTAGACTCTTGGGAAGGTACATGCACAGGAACGACTTAGAGGAGTATGGGACAAACTGAAATGAGACAGTTGAGTTGAACGGCTTGTTTTTGTTCTGTGTGACTCCCATTCCGATCACATCGCCTGTGATATTATTGGTGGAGTAGAATTGAGGGTCAAGTGACCTTGGCCTCATTCATCCTTTCCAGGGCTTGACACGACTCTCATTTTGCTTCAGGTACCCACGCCTTGCGTCGAAGAACCCAGAATCCAACACCGCTGGGAGCAACGTCTTCTCAAAGTTCTCTGCCTACATTAAGAACCCCAATCCCGGCATGAATGACAGTAAGTGGATGTAGAATACAGAGTGCAGAAAGCGGCCCTTCGGCCCATCGTATCACTGCTGACCGTGATTCCAATTTAAACTGATCACATCACTTGTGAGTTGTCTATATTCTCCATACTTTGCCTATCTAAAGCAAAGTCAAAGTGAAGTTTATTGCCACATGCACAAAGACGTGGATGCACAGGTGCCTTGAAACACTCGGTTGCAGTACTATCACAGTCACACAGCAATTGTATTGCGATTGTATCTGCATTTTCACAGTGCCCTGCAAATCTCCTTTCAACTTGCAAACTCCAGTGAACAGGCACAAAATGCTGGAGAAACTCAGCAAGTCAGGCAGCATGTATGGAGACAAATAAACAGTCGATGTTTTGGGCCTAGACCCTTCATGAGGACTGGAAAAGAAGGGGGCAGAAGCCAGAATAAGGTAGTGGGTGAGGGGTTTCTACAGCTGACATGCAGGGATTTGGTGTCTGGATTGTCAGCCTAGGCCTCCTAGTCCGACATAACAATTATGCCTCTACTTACTTGAAGGTAAAAGAACTCTTAAGGGGAAAGTGATCATAATATGATTTAATTCACCCTGAAATTTGAGGAGAAACTGAAGTCTGATGTATCAGTATTAGACTGGAGTAAAGGGAATTACAGGGGCATGAGAGAGGAGTTGGTCAGAATTGATTGGAAAAGAACACTGGCAGGGATGACAGCAGAGCAGCAGTAGCTGGAATTTCTGGAAGCTATATATACATCCCAAAGAAGAAGAAGTATTCTCAAGGAAAGAAGGAAAGATGACACAACCATGGCTAAGAAGGGAAATCAAGGCCGACATAAAGGCCAAAGAGAGGGCATATCATAGAGTAAACAGTAGTGGGAAGTTAGAGGATTGGGAGGCTTTCAGAAGGCAACAAAAAGGTAAAGATGGTGTACGAAGGTAGCACACACACACACAATGCTGAAGGAACTCAGCAGGCCAGCCAGCATCCATGGGAAAAGAGAACTGTTGACAATTTCGGGCAAGACCCTTCAGCAGAACCCTTTAACCCAGTGTAGTGACAGGATTGCTACACTACAAACTCTCTTCTAGGGATGCCTATCCTGACAAGGTTTAAATCTTCCGAATCCTGCTGAAGGGTCTGGGCCCAAAACATCGACAGTACTTTTTTCCATCGATGCTGCCTGGCCTGCTGAGTTCTTCTGACATTTTGTGTGTGTTGCTTAGATTTCCAGCATCTGTAGATTTTCTCGTTTGTGATATGAAAGTAAGCTAGTCAATAATATTAAAGAGGATACCAAAAGTTTCTTCAGATATATCAAGTGTAAAAGAGAGGTGTGAGTGGATATCGGACCACTGGAAAATAATTCTGGAGAGGTGGTAATGGGGGACTGGGCCTGTATTCACTAGAATTCAGAACTACGAGGGGTGACCTCATTGAAACCTATTGAATGATGAAAGGCCTTGATAGGCTGGAAGTGGTGAAGATGTTTCCTACAGTGGGAGAGTTTAAATCCAGAGTATGCAGACAGCCTCAGAATAGAAGGGTGTCCTTTTAGAATGGAGATGAAGAATTTCTTTGGCCAGAGACTGGCGAATCTGTGGAATTCTTTGTGACTGTGAAGGCCAAGCCCTTATGTATATTTAAACCAGTGGTTGATAGATTCTTGATTGGGCATGAAGGGATACGGGGAAAAGGTAGGAGATAGGGGCTGAGAGGAAAATTGCATCAGCCATGATGAAATGGCAGAGCAAACTCGATGGGCCAAATGGCATAATTCTGCTCCTATATCTTATGGTCTTTACCTATTTGAAACAGTTTGGTGTGATATCTGGAAGGCAGCGTTTGTGACTCAGTTGGAAGTTGCATTGGGTGGGTCAAAGTGGAGTTTATTATACTGTGTCGTAAGTGTTTTATAACACCATAGTAAGATATAGGGGCAGTATTAGGCCATTCAACATATCAAGTCTGCTCCGTCCATTCTATCATGGCTGATTTATTATCCCTCTCAACCCATTATCCTGCCTTTTCCCTTAACCTTTGACACCCTTACTAATCATAGATCCATCAACCTCCGCGTTAAATATGCCCAATGACTTGACCACTATTACCATGAATTCCACAGAAGGAGACCCTCCTATTATGAAGCTGTGCCCTCTGGTCCTAGACTCTCCCACGATAGGAAACATCCTCTCCATATCAACTCCATCTACACCTTTCAATATATGATAGGTTCAATGAGATCCCATCTCATTTCTCTAATCTCTAGCACATACAGGGCTCGTACCCTTTCATTCCCAGGGTCGTTCTTGTGAACTTCCTCTGTACCCTCTCCACTACCAACACATCTTTTCTTCAACGTGGAGCCCTAAACTGCTCACAGTATTCCAAGTGCATTCTGACCAAAGCCTCTGCATTATATCCCGGCTTTTATATTCTAGTACTCCTGAAATGAATGCTAATATCGCATTGGCCTTCCTCAGCACCAACTCAACCTGCAAGTTCAGCTGTGCACAGATGCAATGAAAAACTTACCTGTAGCATCACCATAGGCACGTAGTATCGGAGAAGCACATAACATACAGAACTTTACAAGGAAGAACAATTACAGCAAAGGAAGCTCCCTTTTTTAAAAGGGCTTCCCTTTATTTTGTAGTGAGTAATCCCATAGTATTGCTATACTGAGGCAGTGTGTGCAGTGTGGTTCAAGAACTGTGTGGCTGAAGGGAAGTAACTGGTGGTGTGGGACCTCTTGCCAAGCTGAATGTTATGCAGGGAGGGGATCAAACTTGCGACTGTCAGGTCAGCCATTGACCTGCTGCCTGTAAGCAGCATCGCTGAGAGTCTTTCCTTTGTCTCCCCGCCAGTACTGGAGAAGGGGCTGTTAAAATCCTTGGCTCAGCTGGATGATTACCTCAACAGCCCACTGCCCGATGAGATTGACGAGAACAGCGCAGAGGACATCGGCACATCCACCAGGAAATTTCTGGATGGCAATGAACTGACCCTTGCTGACTGCAATCTCCTACCGAAACTCCACATTGTGCAGGTAAAGAAAGCTGCGTCTATAGTGGGCCTGCTATTGGAATGGCATCGTCACAGACTCCAAATACAAAACTATAAGCAGAATTAAGCCATTTGGCCCATTTAGTCTGCCATTCAATCATGACTGAAATGTTCTTTTCGCTGGACTCCCTTTTCCTGCTTACTCCCCATAGCCCTTAACCCCCCCCCCCCCCCCCAACAATTAATCTCTATTAATCTCTGCCTTTAATGAATGACTTGGCTTCCACAGACTTCCATGGCAATGAATTCTACAGATTCACCACCATTTGGCTGACAGAGTTCATCTTCCGCTCAGTTTCAATAGGACACCCTTTATTCTGAGACTGTGCCATTAGATGCAAGTGGACACGGCCTCTCCATGTCCACTCTTTCCAGGCCTTTCATTGGGTTTCGATGGGGTCCCCCTCCTGATCTCCATTGAGTACAGGCCCAGAGCCATAAACACTTTCCTCACATGATAAGCCTTTCATTGCAGGGATCATGCTTGTGACCCTCTTCCAGGGCTGACCCAAATGATGGGGAAAGGGTACTTGGGGCTGTATTTTCACCCAGAAGGTGGTGGTGAGTCTATGCAGTTCTCTGCCACAGAATAGTGTGAAGGCTTAAGTCACTGACGTGGTGGAGATTGGGATGGTGTAGCAATTGAGATGGAGAATTAGCCAGTAGTGGAGCCAGAATGGAGGGTTCTCAGTTACAGTGGCCAGCTGGTGGCATAGTGGCATCAGAGCCAGACTTCAGAATGAAGGCTCCCGAGTTCAAATGCAACTGGCTCCAAAAAAGCCTGGAGACGGATGGGCTCCGCCAGGTTTCAGATGCCCAAGACACACTGTACAATGAGCAATCACCAAAAAGATCGGTGCAAAAAGCTTGTCATGACGGTGCCCCGACAAATCTACCAGGAGTTAAGGGTGCGCACGCGCACACACACACACTCACTCACACTCACACTCACACTCACACTCACAGTCTGAAACCTGTTATGCAGTGCAATGGAGTGAAGTTCCATGGCTCAGTGGCTGTTGAGGTACAGTGTCTCAAACAAACCCTACCTCCTGTTTTTTACCCCCTGTGCCAATTACTTTTAAATCCTGTCACAGTGTGATCTTCTTGGAAACCCCTGGTTATTTAGAGTCACAGAACACTACAGCACAGAAACAAACTCTTGAACCCATTTAGTCTGTGCCAAGATATTGTTCTGCCTAATCCTATCGACCTGCACCTGGACCATAGCCCTCCGTACCCTCCTTTCCAGATACGTATCCAAACTTACCTTAAACATTCCAATCGAACCACTTCACTGGCAGCTCGTTCCAGACTTGCACCAGCCTCTGAGTGAAGAAGCTCCCCCCTCAGGTTCCCTTAAACATTTCACCTTTCAGTCACGTTACTGATTTTTCCCTTTAAATACATCCCATTCTCCCTGTGGATACAGGTTTGTCAATTGGACCTGTGGCAAGGTGTTGGTGTCCTTCAGCCCATCAACTCCAGGTTGACCACGAAGCACTGATTTACACTAATTGAGGACGAACCCCATTTTTATTCTCCTTGCATTACCATCATTCTACCACTCACTGACACACTACAGACATCCTGAACATTTGCATGTGTTTGGGTTGTGGGAGGAAAGAGAAGCCCATGCAGTCAGGGGGAGAACGTGCAAGTGAGAGGATCAGAGCTGGAGGTGAGGATTGAACCCAGGTCACTGGCACTGTAAGACAATTGCTCTGACTGCTCCACTACAGTGCTGCCATTGCCTAATCATTTTTTTATAACGCAGAAATACCTGTCAAAGGCCCAGAGCCTGACCTAGAGACCACTGGCTGCAAACGATGTCCGGTCTCCTCTGGGGTTGGAGGATTCCGTATTTGATGGGTGGATGGGAAGGAGGAACCAGGCTGGTTTCACTGTTGTTGTTTTGCCAAACATCGTGGGCATTCGTTGTTGGTGTGGAATGTGCAGTGACTTGCGGGCTGCCCCCCAGCACTTCCTTGTGTTGGTTGTCAACGAAAGCGGCACAGTTCGTTGCACGTTTCAACGTACGATTTTATTGAGATCAGCTATAAGTGGGCCCTATCGGTCCTTTGAGCCACACAGAAAACCTGATTTAATCCTAGCCTAACCACAGGACAATTTACAGTTATCAATTAACCCTCCAACCGCTACAAATTTGGACTGTGGGAGGAAACCCACATGGTCACAGGGAGAACGTGTAAGCTCCTTACAGGCAGCGGAGGGAATTGAACTTGGGTTGCAGGCACTGTTAAATGTTTTGCTAGCCACTACACTACTGAGCTGCCCTGTGCGATGAATAAATACATAAATAAATCTGAGTAACTGAGGTGTTGAAATGCGACCATTTTCTGCTGTAGGAACCATCCTTAGTTGTCCTGAAGGAAGCCCTTAATTGCCTCTTCTTTGTGTTGCCCTCCAAACAGGTGGTGTGTCGGAAATATCGGGGCTTTGAGTTCCCTCAGCAGCTCAAGGGTATCTGGAGGTACCTACAGAATGCCAACAACTGCGAGGAATTCATGAATACCTGCCCAAAAGATGAAGAGATCGAGCTTGCCTACGCGACAGTTGCCAAGCCTCTCAAGTGAAAGAGCTTCGTCTTTTAGAATATTTTGAGCTGAGCTATGTTCCGCCAGTTAGATTATCCACGTAATCCAAGACAATAATTGAAATATTTCCCCCTTTTGTTTAAAAAAATTATTTCTCCAACATTCAGTCGCCTAGTTGTCTTTTTATTTGCTTTTCTCAAAAATAAATATTTATGTTGAGCAGCTGTTATAAGATGGTTTAAATGGAACAGTTTTTGGTTCAATATTTCTTTAGTTCCTGCCCACCCCCCCCCCCCCCCCCATCCTCCATTTGTGGTTGTCTTTGAGGTTTAGTTAACTTTCTTCACCTCACAGGTATAAGGTACCAACCAATTAAGTCTGACCTTGGGCCTTGGTTATCAAATACACCTTTGATGGGTATCACTGTAATGTCTGTTGTCCTCTTTTGGCCTCCATTCATTTGGTGCCTCCACAGTTGTGTAGTGCTAACATGAGTTCACCGATGTTTAGAAGTGAGAGGTAAACCATAAGGTTGAGGGGCAGAATTAAGCCATCAAGTTCTCTCCTCCATTCGATCATGGCTGATTTTTCCTTTCCTTAGCCCTTGGTAACCCTGTCACCAACCAGAATCTCTTGATCCCTGTTTCACCCAATGATTTGGCCTCCAAAAATCTCTGCAGTAAAGAATTCAATAGATTTACCACCCTCTGGCTAAAGAAATTCCACATCCTCTCTGTTCTAATGTCCCTTTATTCCAAGTGTTCCCTCAGATGCAAGACTCTCCTATTGATTGAAACATCCTCGCCATGCCCACTCTATCTAGGCTTTTACTTGGTAGGTTTCAATGAAATCCTCCCCTTCCCCTCCATCCTTCTGAACTCCATTGAGTATAGGCCCAGAGACATCAAATGCGCCTTGTATGGTTCGTTCATTGTGTGCTGTGTCATATGACATAGGCGATCATGGTCTTGGGCGATTTTTTTTTTTACAGAACTAGTTTGCCATTGCCTTCTTCAGGGCATGTGTCTACAAGACGGGTGAGCCCCATCCATTGTCAGTACTCTTCAGAGATTGCTGGGGGTCAGTGGTTGCACAACCAGTACTTGTGACTAGGTAGACAAGGCCTCAAGCCAAGGTGTTGCAGCTGCCCAGGAGAGAGATATTGGAGTTGGTGCTGGAGGCTATGAGGTGCAGCAACCATGCAGGTGGCGTCAGTGCTGCCCTCCAGTATTCGCTTGGCAGAAGACATGCTGAAATGCATTAGACTGCAGACGGCTGCAACATTCATAAACTCAAGAGCTTGTGTTTTTTTTGTATGACTGTATTTTACTGATATCTTATATGCGCCATGTTCAGTGTATGACTGTTGGTACTGATTTTGCACCTTGATCCCGGAGGAACATTGTTTTGTTTATCTGTATTCATGGGCATTCATGTATAGTTAAATGACAAACTTGAACTTGAAAGGTTATGAGGAGCAATTAAAAATGCAGAGCTGAGGCTGCAATGCTCTTTTCTGGACATGCTGTCTGACTCTGTATTGCTAGTATGCATGGTGGGTGTGGGGAAAATTCAAATAGACAAGTTAGGGTTAGGGCAAGTAAATTTCTCTTTCCACAGATGCAACCTGACCTGCAGAGTGTTTAAAGCATTCCCTGTTTTAGTTTTTAGATTCAGTGTAAAATGGGGATGAATGACTCATGGGCTGATGGGACTGTGTCTAACTGGTAGGCACAGTAGTGTAGTGGTCAGTACAGGTGACCCGAGTTCAATTCCTGTCGCTGCCTGTAAGGAGTTTGTATGCTGTCCATGCATGGGCTTTCCTTCAAGTGCTCCAGTTTCCACTCAAAGCCACATTGGTTGGTAGGATAATTATTATAGATTGTTATATTATAGATTGCCTTATGATTAAATTGTGGGATAGCTGTACCACAATGCTTGAAGCTGGACCATGCTGTATCTCAATAAATAAAATAAATATCCAATTGTTTTACTATTATCACATATACCCATTTATATTGGTGAACATTGCTTTGCATGCCATCTAGACAGATACAGTATATTGAGGCAGTACAAAGTAAAGAGGATGACAATGCAGTATTACAGCCACAGGGAATGTACAGTGCAGGTGGACAATAAGGAGAGTTAGATTTAGAGATTAAAGAATTAGAACAGTACAGTTCCTTTGGTCCACAGTGTTGTGCCAGCCTTTTAACCTACTCCAAAATCAAGCTAACCCATCATTCCCATATAGCTCTCCATATTCCTCTCATCCATCTGCTTAAGACTGGCACATTGGCCTTCATAAGTCAAAAGTATTGAGTACAGGAGTTGCAATGTAATGTTGACATTGGTGAGGCCTAATTTAGAGTATTGTGTGAAGTTCTGGTGACTCCCTGCAGGAAAAACTATAGAGTGCAGAAAAAATGTTACAAGGATGTTGTTGGGACTTGAGGACCTGAGTTACAAGAAAAAGTTGTATATTCCCTAGAGCATAAAAGAACAAGTGATATTTGACAGAGATATACACAGTTACGAGGGTATAGATGGGGTAAATGCAAGCAGGCTTTTACCACTGGGTTGGGAGAGACTAGAACTAGAGGTCATGTGTTAAGGGTGAAAGATCAAATATTTGAGTGTGGGGCAAGCTGCCAGAGTAAGTGGTGGATGTGATTTTGATTTCAACATTTAAGAGAAATTTGGATATGTATATGAATGGGAGAGCTATGGTCCAGCTGCAGTTTGATAGGACTAGACAATATTTCAGCAAGGATTAGATGGGCCAAAGTGCCTGCTTCTGTGCTGTAGTGTTCTGTGACTCTTGACTCTGGCTTTCTTGAATGTCCCTAATGTGTCTTTCTCTACCACTACCCCAGGCAGTGTATTCCATGCACTTAGCACACTGTGGGGGTGGGAAACAACATCTTCAGCATCCACCCATAGTTTCCTCCAATCACCTTAAAAGTAAGTGTTGCCTTGTATTGGCCATTGCCACTCTGGGAAAAGGGCACTGGGTGTTCATTCTATCTGTGCCTCTTGTCTTACACACTTCATCAAATCATCTCTCTTTGTTCTTCACCCAAAGACAGAAGCCTTGGGTTGCTCAGCCTTCCCTAACTAGCACACTACGGCTGTTCTGCTTTCTCGCTGTTTCTTGTTCTTTATCTATGAGGTAAGAGGTAGGAAGGTCAGTGAATATGTTTAAACAGGGAGCTGGAGGGTCTTCACCCGTTCATTTTCTCAAAGCCAGAAGTCCCAGTTTCGGCCACAAGGACTGTGAGGTGTCTGTCACAACCATGGATTCGGCAATTGCACTCGTGAATATGCACGTGTCCCCTAATTATTATTTCTTTGTGATAGTATTTAACTCCATTCATTCTGTCGTTGCATTCGTCGAGACTTGGAAACAGCAATGTTTGCAGTACTCTTTGCTCGAGAAATCGGACTGTCGAGTCCACTGACTCTGAAGACTAGCGATATTCGTTTTATCTTAGTTCTTTTCAGCCGCAGTGTAGGCTTCGTTTTCCATGTGAGAGTTTTAGTTAACGGCCCAGTTTAGCCCAGCGTATATTGTTTTATTTTCCCTTTAATACTGTTCGCATTAAAGTCTGTGAACTATCGACCTGCTTCAGTGTCTCTCACTCTGCACTTGGGCCACGTTCGCACTGGGTGAGTCTCACTCACTACCATACAAGGCTCTTAACAAAAGAAACTCCACGCACCTCATTTACAGCAAGGCTTTATTGACCAACATTGAGTCCCGTGAAGTACAGTTCACTCCATACTTCTAACAAGTCCCTAGCGAGGTGGGTTCGCACAGAAGAGGAAGAGATGAGGCACTGTACATCTGCTACCGTCATATTGAATGCTGGGGCTGGCTTGTGGGACCTACTGTTATGGTATGGAAATTGGTGAGGGAGGGAAGGAAGTGGGATGGAGGAAACCACACTGGTTTAAAAACAAGGAATTCCATAAAGGTTCCTTTGGTGAAGAAATATCACAGAATAGCAAGAAAGGCCTTGATAGAGAGGACGGGAAAAGGATGTTTCCAATATTGGCAGTGTCTAAGACCAGCTGGTTCAAAATAGAAGGGCATCCCAAGAGCAGAGATGAAGAATTACTTAGCCAGAAGGTGGTGAATCTGTGGAACTCTTTACCACAGACAGCCCTGGAGCCCAAGCCATTGGGCATATTTAAAACGGAGGCTGATGGATTGTTGAGTTGTAAGAACATTGAAGGTCATAGGGAGACTGCAGGTGAATGAGGTTGAGGGGGAAATAAATCAGCCATGATCGAAAGATGGAGCAGACTCGATGGGCCAAATGGTTTCTTTCTGCTCCTACTGTCTGTCTTATGGTTGAATGCAAAAATGGTTGTCTGGCTCTCTAAAAATTATCATTTGGGTTTGGCAATTACACTTGCCTATTATCCCTCTCTAATTGTCTGCACTAATCTCTAATTGCCCAGTAAGGGAAGTTGGTGTGGGATCTTTCTTAACCTATTTCCCCCAGTATGGCTGTGTTCACCCCTCCTATGGGAATTGCCCAGATCTATCATGACTGCTCCAGTTCCCTTAGCTGAGTACTGGTATCTTCCTGGTGGAATGGCAAAGAGGAAGAGGTTCATGGGGGTGGTATGGGGCCGTAGTGGTCAGCACAGCACTTTACAGTACAGGTGACATGTACAGTATAATGACATGGATTCAATTCCCACTGCTGCCTGTGAGTTTGTACGTTCTCCCTGTAAACATGTGGGTTTCCTCCCACACTTCAAAGACTTACCAGTTGGTAGGTTAATTGGTCATCGTAAATTGCTCCGTGATTAGGCTAGGATTAAGTTGCTAGGCAGCACGGCTCGAAGGGCCTACTCCGTGCTGTATCTGAACAAATAAATAAATAAATAAATAAATAAATACAGGCAAGAATGGATCCGCAAGCCGAGTTCAGCAGGTTGGGCAGCAAAAGGACTTGTCAGAATTTCAGGACTGATGCCAAGTTTCAATCCAAAGCATCAATAAATCTTCTCCCACAAACACTTTGTGGCCCACTGGTTGCTCCAGCAGCTCCAGATACCAGTTTCTGCAATTGCCAGACTTATTTATGTATTCAGTGATACAGTGTGGAGTACTGACCCTTCAATCCACACCCCTCCAGAACCCCGAGTAACCCTGACCTTATCACGGGACTGTGGGAGGAAACCAGAGCACCTGGGGAGAAAACACACACACACACACACCTTACAGAACGGTGCCAGAGCTGAACGTCGGAACACCCTGAGCAGTAATGGCGATGTGCTAACTGCTACGCTAATCCTACACGCTGGAACAGGACAGTGGTTTCTGCATTTGGCATGAGAGACTGGGTGGGGGAAGTTCCAACAGCAGGGACTCTCTTAATGGGAAAGGGCCCAGGTAATCAAAATTCAAATTTATTATCGATGTACAGGTGTATCAGATACAGTCTCGCAATGCTTGCAGGCTTGTTTGCAATGCAAACAAAGAAACGGTAATAGATTTCACTAAAAGATACAACACCGCCACACATCCAATTTGCAAAAGAGGGCAAATAGTAAAACAAAAAAAAAACACGTGGAACATGTCATTTCGGAGAACCTGCCCTGGTCTCAGCATGAAGTTCAATTAGGAAGAAAGCATAGCAGCACATTTACTTCCTCAGGAGTTTGTGAAGGTTCAGGGCGACACCTAAAACTTTGACAAACTTCTATAGATGTGTAGTGGAGAGTATATAGACTGGCTGCATCACTGCCTGCTATGGAAACACCAATGGCCTTGAACAGAAAATCCTACAAAAAGTAGAGGATACGGCCCTGTCCATCATAGGTAACAGCTCTGAGCACATCTACACAAAGCATCTGTCATCAGGGACCCCCACCACACAGGGCATGCTCTCTTCTCGCTGCTACCATCAGGAACAAGGTGCAGGAGCCCCAGGACTCAGAACACCAGTTTTAGGAACAGTTATTAGCCCTCACCTTTCAGGCTCTTGAACCAAAGGGGATAACTTCACTTGCCCCATCATTGAAATGTTCTCACAACCTACAGACTCCTTTTCAAGGACTCATGTTTTCAATATATATATTGCTTATTTATTTTTATTTGTTTTTGTATTTGCACAGTTGTCTTTTGCATACTGGCTGGATGCCCGAGTTGGTGCTGTCTTTCATTGATTCTAATATGGTTATTATTCTGTTATGAACTTACTAAGTATGCCCATAAGAAAATGAATCTCGGCATTATATATGGTGACATATATGTACTTGGCTTGGGCCTACGCTGGCTGCTCTGGGAGCAGACTTAGGGCTCAGTCAGGTTCAGAATGCTGTTTGCACAACAGCTTCTATTGTTCGCACCGTGTCTTTTCTCTGTTCCTCTACGCAGTAGCTTTTTGTTTTTTTTTAGTGGAGTTATTGAAGTGTCTTGCTTTGTGACTGCCTGTAAGCAGACAAGATTCAAAGTGTATAATTTATACATTCTTTGATAATAAATATGCTTTGAATCTTGTATTTTGAATCATGTGCGCTACAGGTGCCAAGCTCTGCTTTTGGGTTCATCGGATGAGTGGAGAGGATGAGATTGCTACATGGGCAACAGCTTGATCTCCATATTGTTCTGCCCTGGCGCGTGTATCGAGACTGTTTGGACAAAACATCCATGGTCGACCCTGACCAGCAGAGCCCTCATTACGGAGTCCCTGAAGGTGAATCCGCGGCTGCGGAGCACACTCCGCGCTGAGCTGAGTGGAGTTTACCCGGGAACCCGATGGCTGCAGGGCAGCAGCCGCTCCTGAACCAGGTGGAGTGAGACCCAGGGCTCCTGCACCTCCCGCCCGACCGTAATAGCCAGAACAAAGGGATAGCAGTCAAACACAGGCAGGCATAGCGGAACACCAGTTCGCTTTCAGTCTCATCCTTGATTATTTTGATCCTGCTGGACGCTTTAATCAGCGTGGAGTAATAGAGCCGACCGCGGGAGCGTCTTACATGCAGCATCCACTCCCAGCGATTGCCATCCTCGCCAAAGCTGCACTCTCAAGAGTCTAGTTCACCGAATTCCCCAGGAGCTCGCAAAAGTGCCAGGTTATTTAGTCGGTTCGAAAGTATATCCTCAAAAGAAAATTACAGGCCGCAGACGCCCATGATAACAGCTCAGGATTTATATCTGCTAGAGTGTATGGTCGTTCTTCAAGGCGTCCGCAGCACAGGCGCCAATCTTTACGGGTCTAGCAAGATGGGAATAGCATGGAAGCTGCCTCTTTCGGTGCTTGCAAGGAGCAGCTTCGTTAAAGGAAAGCCACCCTGGGACTATCAGAGCTAGAGTTTTACTGGTTCATTACTGTTCTAGGACAAAGGGTTCTAGACCCTTCCAAGGGAGATGATCATGTACAGTTGCACAGGGACTGCATAGCCTGTGGCGTGGTCTGTAGAGTCACTTGCCTTGCTGTCCCAGAGACCTGGGCTACATGTTCATTGGAAGGAAACTCCCTGGAAAGCCAGAGTTGGACCTTCCTCTTGGGAGGGAACAGAAGAGAAGGCTGAGGGGGAGAGAGTGTTCACGTTCCCTCAGCAAACTCTCGTAGGCTCACGCAGGGAACCCAGCAGCTGCCAGAATTTGGCTGCGTCCACTGGAAGGAAATATTAATATCTCTGCCAATATTAGAAAGCTGGAAAAAGGCTGTACATGTTTTAAATGCAATAAATACTTTTACCTGAGAATGACAGGTCAAAGACTAGCAGGATGGACAAAGGAGATAATTTTTTTTCGAAATGTGTTTGAATGTTTGTGTTTGTCACTGGAAGCAAGGTCAACGTGTATTACCCTTGGAATGGGTGGCTCTCTAGGTCTTTCTGAGACAATTTAAGTCAATCACGATGGTGTGTCCGGAGTCACATATTCGCCCCTTGTGTAAAAATGGGAAATCTCCTTCTTTGGAGTATTTAATGAAACAAATGGAATTTTCCAACCATCCCAATATTTTTCTTCATGTTTATTACTAATTATTCTTTGTTCAAAAAATCCAGATTATTAAATGAATTTAATCCTCACAATTGCGGTGGCAAGATTTGAACTCAGATCTGCGGGTTACCAGTTTCGCCAAGAGTCACCCCGATGCATTTTTGCCGGACCTCAGGGAGGCAGGGCAGCCAACCCAGGGGAGCAGTGCTGGTGAGGATGGTCATCTGGTGGGACCTCCCAGCCAGGGGTGGCAGTGTTGAGTGGGGACGGGTGGCAGAAGGAAGCTGTTCATGATGCAGAGAAGCTTTTAAAGAGGCCAAATGCTCTTGCTGTTCCCGTGACCTGTTGGCTAACCAGGCTACCTTGGGCTCTCATATCTGATTAGATCCATTTGCCTCCTCCTTCCCTGAGCGAGTCCTACATTGGTCTCGTCGGATACCTCAGAGCTGAAGCGGGGCATCCTGGTTGCCTTCGAAGAGGAGGAGCAGACCCAGTGTGTCAGGATGCAGTTGTCTTACCCAGAAATAAGTGAGGTTCATGCTCTGATTTGGAGGAAGGTTAAACCTGTCACCACAGAAGGGAATGGAGGAGAAAAGAGGCGCTTGAAGCAGGTAAAATAACAATATTCACAAGATAATTGCACAGGGAAGGTTTAAGGGGATGTGGGCGAAAACGTGGGCAAATGGGAGTGCTGATGGCCATCTTGGTCAGTATAGACCATTTGGTTTGAAGGGCCTTTTCCATGTGGTATAGAACAGTACCTTAGGCCTACGAGTCTGTTTCAAACATGATGCCAATTAAGACTGGCTTTTTCATGATCTATATTCCTCCCTTCCCTGCCTGCTCATGTGCCTGTTTAAATGCCCCTTAATGCCATTGTCATGTCTGCTGATGTGTAGCTTGGACAGGAAAACAGAGGGTGTAACAGGGAGGGAATCTGTCTCAACCCTCAGAGAGTGTTCCTTGCCAGAAATGGGCCTGAGGTGGGGCGAGGGGTAGGGAAGCAAAGTCAAGGGTGTTTCCTTTCTGCCCCGTTGACCCTTGCCTGGGAATCTTGGATTTGTCATGTCAAACAATAGTTTCAATAGTTCCATTTAATGTCAAAGAAATGTCTGCAATTTACAGTACATCCTGAAATATACAGATATCCACGAAAACAAAAGTGACAGTTAAACGTTAGAACCCGAAAGCCCTCACTCTCCCTCCCATGCACTAGCAGCAGCAAAGCAACGACCCTCCCCCACCCCCACCCACTTCCACAAAAAGGAACAGCACCTTCTACCCACCAAGCCGCCAAGAGAGACCATGATCTGCAGTACAACAAAAACTAATAGTTCACCCGACAATTCAGCATGCCACAGGCTCTTTCTCACCCTGATAAAGGGAAAAAGCGATGTCCCCCCCCCCCCCCCCCTCACAGCGAGCGGGGAACTTAGTGCAGTCTGGAGCACTGAGACCCCACTCAAATCCCAGCAAGCAATATTCTTGCAACACTCTCTGAGCAGTAAAGCTGACGTTACACACGCTGCCTTAAAGGTGCCCACATCAAAGGATGTGAAGAAAAGTCAGCCATGATTGAATGGCAGAGCAGATTAATGTGCCAAATGACCTTTGATGGCCATATTCAGGTACCACATTCAGTCTGGACCATCCAGTTCTAGGAAAGATGTTTAACAATAAAGAAAAGACTTATAAGGATAGACCAGGAATTGAGAGACTGACGGAGAGGGTCGATAGGCTGGGACTCTATTCCTTGGAACACAGGCGATAGAGTGGTGACCTTATAGAGGATCACGAGGGGCATAGATAGGGTGAATGCACTGTCTTTTTCCTAGGGTAGGGGAATCAAGAACTGCAGGCCACAGGTTTAAGGTGAGATGGGAGAGGGATTTAATAGGAACCTGAGGGATAATTTTTTCCATCCAGAGGGTGGTCCGTATATGTGACAAGCTGCCAGAGGCAGGTACAATAACAACCTTTGGAGAATAATTGGACAGGTACATGGATGGGAATGCTTAGAGCAGGGGTTCCTAACCTGGGGTCCACAGGCCCCTCAGTTAATGGTAGGGGCCCATACATTAAAAAGACTGGGAACTCCTGGTTTAGGAGGATGTGGGGCAAACGGTGGTGAATGGGACTGGCTTAGAGGGGAGTCTTGGTCAGCATGCACTTGTTAGTCTGCAGGGTCTGCCACATTGTTGATTGACTCTGAGTTGGTCAATGGTTTTCGGGTATCCAGGGGTCAGCTCAAGCCTCGTCAACCTGCGTCTCACAGGAGGGCAGGACCCAGAATGCTGAACAACAGGCCCCCGAGGCCCAGGTACGGGGGAGCTCTGGCTCCCACCCCCGCGTTGCACAGGTCGGTGTCGCAGCAGGTGTTGTTGTAGGAGAACACGATGCCCATGGCCGTCTTGGTCCCGCAGACGCCGCACAGAGACGTGGACACACAGCCCTTCTCGTACAGCACCAGCTTCTGCTGTCCTGTGGAACAGGGGAAGCAGCACAGGGTTTGGGTCGCTCAGCAACAGCTGTGGTGCGCACAGTATCAGCCCTGGGGGGGGGTGGGGGGGAGAGGACAGTGTCTGACCAACAGCCTCACCCCCCACCCAGTCCCAGAGCAGAGAGGGGACAGTGTGTGACCCCTAGCCCCACCCCCACGCAGTCCCTGGGGAGAAAAGGGCAGTATATGACCCACAGCCCCACCCAGTCCCAGAGGAGAGAGGGGACAGTGTGTGACCCCTAGCCCCACCCCCACACAGTCCCTGGGGAGAAAAGGGCAGTATATGACCCACAGCCCCACCCAGCCCCAGAGGAGAGAGGGGTAGTATGTGACCCATAGCCCCACCCCCACACAGTCCCTGGGGAGAAAAGGGCAGTATATGACCCACAGCCCCACCCAGTCCCAGAGGAGAGAGGGGACAGTGTGTGACCCACAGTGTGTGACCCATCTAGTCCAGAGGGGGGGAAGAGGACAGTATGTGGCCCAGAGGAAAGTTGTTCACACACCGTTCTCCCTTCCTGTGGGGCTGGATAGGAGATCATGTCCTTTCCGCTCTGCCCCCTCACTACTCTCAATGCTTTTTTACCCTTCGTTCCAACAGCTTTGCTGGTGAAGCAAGTCTCCGTGGGCATACACATCCTTGGGAACTTCAGGCAGTCACTCGGTGTCAGAGCTGGAAAGATGCAGGTGTAGCACTTCAGTGTTTCACCTGGTGGGAAAAGCAAAGAAACCGCTCTGTAAATTACAGTCGCCCCGATCCTCAATCAGCTTGTGAAACTCTTCACACTGCTAGTGGTCAGAGTTCCATTCCCACTGCAGAGTCTCTACACTCTCCCTGTGACAGTGTGGGTTTGCTCCGGGTGCTCCAGTTTCCTCCCACATTCCAAAGACGTACAGGTTGGAGTCAGTACGCAGAAGGCATGCTATGTTGGTGTTGGAAGCATGGTGACATTTCTGGGCAGCTCCCTGCACATCCTCACACTGTGTTGGCCATTGACCCATTTCACTGTATAAGACATAGGAACGGAATAGACCATTCAGCCCATCGAGTCTGCTTTGAGGCTGCTTGATTTATTACCCTTCTCAACTCCATTCTCCTGCCTTCTCCCCATAACCTTTGTTGCCGCATCTTATCAAGAACCTATCAGTCTCCACTTTATATATATTCAATGGCTTGTCCCCCGCAGCTGTCTGTAGTAATGAATTCCACAGTTTCAGCACCCTCTGGCGAAAGAAATCCCTCTTCATCTAAGTGGACATCCCTCTGTTCTGAGGCTGTACCCTCCAGTCCTAGAGCTTCCAACCCCCCCCCCCACCCAATTCTTCTGAACTCCAGATAGCACAGTCCCAGAGTCATCAAATGATCCTTAGTGTTAACCTTTTAATTCCTGAAATCATTCTGGTGATCCTCCTCTGGACCCTCTCCAATGCCAGCACAGCTTTTAGATAAGGGACCCAAAACTGCTCACAATACTCTGAGTGTGATGCGTCCAGTGCCTTATAGAGTCTCAGCATTGCAGTTGTTCTTTTGACATGAATGCCGAGCTTGCATTTGCCTTCCTTACCTGCAAGGATCTCAGGTTCTTTTGAACCTCTGATTTTTGGATTTTCTCCCCATTTAAAAAACAGTCTACTCCTTTATTCCTTCTACCAAAGTGCATGATCATCTGCGTCCTGACACCGTCTACATCTGCCATTCTCTTAATATGTCAAAGTCCTTCTGCAGACTCCCTGCCCCTGCACCTCTCTTCATATTATCCACAAACTTGGCCACAAAGCCATCAACCCTGTCATCCAAATCATTGACGTACAACATAAAAGGAATCGGACCCAATACAGACCCCTGCTGAACAACTCTATTTACCAGCAGCCAACCAGAAAAGGTCCCCTTTATTCCCACTCTTTGCCTCCTGCCGGCAACCAATCTTTTATCCATGTGAGTAATTTTCCTTTAACACCATGAGCTCTTTATCTTGTTAAGCAGCCTCGTGTGTGACACCTTGTCAAAAGCCTTCAGAAAATCTAAGAAATCAACATCCACTGACTCTCCTTTGTCTATCCTGCCTGCTTTTTCCTTAAATAAAACAGATTTGTCAGGCAAGATTTTCCTTTCTGGAAACCATGCTGACTTTGGTCTTTTATATCAAATGCCTCTAAGTACCCCGAAATATCATCTGAAATAATGGACTGCAACATCTTGCTGACCACTGATGTCAAACTAATTGGCCTACTATTTCCTTTTTCCCTCCCATCTTAAAGAGTGGAGAGACATTTGCAATGTTTGAAATACATGTAACTAATAAAGCTAGGCTTTAATATTTATCTTTACCTTATTAGATACAGGTGATGACTCTGTGAACCTAATTTAATAGCTCCTGTATAATGAATGTCCCGACAGGGAAAGGTTTGGGGTATTAGACAAAATTTGCTCTCCGCTAGGTGTCGGGGTCTAATGTGCTCCTTTCTGGAGAGTCAGGGACTTACTTCCCTTTCAAGCATTCACCTGTTTTCCAAATTGGCTTTATTGTATCTGACATAGGTTGCGAAGTTTGTTGCATTGTGTCAGAACTAGACATAAAAAACTGTTATTAAAAAAAGTGCAAAAATTAATGAGTTGGTGTTCGTGGGTTCGTGTTCCGTTCAGACAGAGGGGATGTTCCTTTTCCTGAAGCGTTGAGTGTGTGTCTACAAGCTCCTGTAATGAGGAGAGAATGTCCTGGATGTTGTGGGTCCTTTGTGATGGATGTTGACACCACCTTTTGAAGATATCCTGGGTGGTGGTGAAGCGTGCCCCATGATAAAACTGGTTGAGTCTACAACCCTGTTGTGCCTCTATCAATCCTGCATATTGGAGTCTTCACCCCAGACAGAGATGCTCTCCACCATACATCTGAAGGAATTTGCTAGAATCTTTGGTGACGTACCCCACTAAGATAACATTAAGTTTGGCTTTATTTGTCACACGTACATTGAAACATACAGTGAAATGTGTTATTTGGGTCAACAGCCGACACAGTCCAAACATGTGTTGGGAATCGCCCACTTCTGGCACCATCATAGCATGTGCACAATTTACTAACACTAACCCATACCACTTTGGAACATGGGAGGAAACTGGAGCACCCAGAGGAAGTCCAAACAGTCACTGGATGAAGGTACAAGCTCCTGAGAAGGAATTGAACCGCTATCTTCTAATCGCTGGTGCTGGAAAGCTTTATGCTACTACTGCACTACCACGCCATTCCAACTTATTTTCTATAGAGTCATAGAAAAGTACAGCACAGAAGCAGGCCATTCAGTCCATCTAGTCTGTGCCAAACTATTTAAACTGCCAAGGCCCATCGACCTCCACCCAGACCATAGCCCTCGATACCCCTCCTATCTAAACTTCTCAATCAAGCTGGCATGCACCACTTGCACTGGCAGCTGATTCTGCCTTTCATTCTAAGCTTTATTTATTCTTCTGACTCATTGTGAGCCCCCCCACCACCCTGTGAACCTGCCCCTTTCTGTAACCTTTCAAGTTTATTGTCATGGGTGTACATACCCAGTGTATAAATGCCATGAAAATTGTTTTTTTTAAAATTAGCTTAAGTTATAGACGTCCAAATAAACAACATACTCATCTTGTCATGTTGTCTTCAGCACTCTGGTTGAATGCCTTAGTTGGGTGATCTTTCATTGATTCCATTATAGTTATTATAAATAAGAACATAATAAATAGGAGCAGGAGTAGGCCATGTAGCCCGTTGAGCCTGCTCCGCCAATCAATAAGATCTTGGTTGATCTGGCCATGGTCTCATCTCCACCTACCTGCCTTTTCCCAATAACCCTTAATTCCCCAACTATGCAAAAATCTATCCAACCACTGCTTCATTGGACAGAGAATTCCTCAGATTCACCACTCTCTGGGGAAAGGAGATCCTCCTCATCTCCATCCTAAATCTACTCCCCTGAATCGTGAGCCTATATCACCTAGTTCTCGTCTCACCTACCAGTGTAAACAACTTTCCTGCCTCTATCTTATCTGTCCCTTTCATAATTTTGTATGTTTCTCTAAGATCTCCTCATTCTTCTGAATTCCAGCGAGAACAGTCTCGGGCGACTCAATCTCTCCTCATAGTCTAACCCCCTCATCTCTGGAATCAATTTATTCTATAGATTTGCTGAGTATGCCCACAGGAAAACGAATCTCAGGGTTGTATATGGTGACACATATGTACTTTGATAATAAATTTACTTTGAACTTGACATTAATCTTAATGCAAGAGAGAATGATAAAAGAAATATAGTCCGAGGTAGTGTAGGGGTGCCTCAGGGTCACCTCTGGAAAATGATAGCAGTGGGGGAGAAGTTGTTGTTTAATACTAAGATGCGGGCCTTCAGATTTCTCTCTGTCCTGCCTGACGGCAGCATTGAAAACTGGGCATATTCTGGAAGGTGAATGCCACTTATCTGAGACATCACATCTTGCAAATGACCTTGATGTTTCAGGGAGCTGTACCCAGAATGGAGGTGTTGCAATGACAATTGTCCCACTGCAAGCCAAGCTCTCCCAGACATTAAACGGGAAACAGTTCCTCAAACACTCAGTGCATGTCTTCAGGCTCCTTTACCTCCTACCTGATGGTAGTAATGAGAAGACGGCATTTCCATAATACTGTGCAAAGATTACTGTGTTCCTACTTCCCCATCCCATTGAACTATATACGCCACATTGTTCACTGGCCTGCTGTCTGTCTGGTTATGTCCAAGGTTTGATTTGCTATCTTTCCAAGGATTTCCAAGTTCCCTGGCCCCCATGATCTTATTTTCACCATGGATGTCCAGTCCCTATACACCTCCATCACCCACCAGGAAGGCCCCAAAGTTCTCTGGTTTTTTCTGGACACCAGGCCTAAAGCAGTTCCCCTCCACTACCATTCTCCTCCAACTAGCAAGATGTCCTCATTCTAGCTAATTTCTCATCTGGCTCGTCCCACTTCCTTCAAACAAAAGGTGTAGCCATGGGCACTCGCACGGAACCCAGCCATGCCTGCCTGTTTGTCAGCTATGTGGAACAGTCTATGTTCCAAGCCTACATTAGTGATTGTCCCACAATTTTCCTACGCTAAATTGACAACTGCATTGGGACTATTTCCTGAACCCATGCTGAACTTGTTGACATCATCCATTTTGCCTCCAACTTCCACATTTTTCCCTCCTCACCGCCCCCCCCACTTTCTGCTTTCCACAGGGATCACTCCCTACACGACTCCCTTGTCCATTCGTCTCTCCCCACCGATCTCTCTCCTGGCGTTTATCTTTGCAAGCAAAACAAGTGCTTCACCTGCCCCAACACCTCCACCATCACCACCATTCAGGACCCCAAACAGTCGTTCCAGGTGAGGCGACACTTCACCTGTGAGTCTTTTGGGGTCATATACTGTGTTTGGTGCTGCTGGTGTGACCTCCTGTATATTAATGAGACCCAACGTAGATTGGGAGATCACCTTGCCAACCACCTACACTCCATCTGCCAGAAGAAGTAGGATTTCCCAGTAACTCCCCCCGTTTTAATTCCACTTACCATTCCCATTTTCCTTGCCTGCCCATTGCCTCTCTTTGGTGCTCCTTCTCTCCCCCCCCCCCTTTTCTTTCTTCCATGGCCTTCTGTCTCTTTCGTCTATCAACTTCCCAGCTCTTTACTTCATCCTTGCCCCTCCAGGTCTCACCTATCATCTTGTCTTTCTCTCTCCCCTCCCTTCACCTTTTAAATTTACTGCTCAGCTTTTTTCTCCAGTCCTGCCGAAGGGGTTGGGCCCGAAATGTCGACTGTACTTTTTTCCCTATAGCTGCTGCCTGGCCTGCTGAGTTCCTCCAGCATTTTGTGTGTGTTGCTCAGATTTCCAGCATCTGCAGAGTTTCTTTTGTTTTTGGTTGCAGTCTGGCAGTAAATGTCTGCAGTCTAACTAGCCTGTCTGCTGTCTGCATTCTTTGCTTCTTCACTCTGGATGCCTGCTGCTCAGCTGGTGTGACTTTTGTCTCTCAGTGGGTTTCCCATTTGTTGCCTGGCCAGCACGCTGTCCCTCTGAGACTGCCTCCTGTCTGAGGTCCCTCTCCAGACATCTGCCGTCTGGGGCCCGTTGCGCCGACATCTCCTGACGTGGGCTGATTTCAAGCACTGCTGTCAACAGTGAAGAACCTCTCAAAGTTAATGGCAGTTTGTGGGACGGGTTTTCCTGAAGTAGACCGTAGATACAGTTGACCAAAATGACCACGGGGAAAGCAGGAGGACACCATTCAGCCCCTTGAACCTGCCACTCAATTAGATGGGCCAGGGACTGGAGGCTGGAGTCTCAGAGGCTGAAGGCCTGTCTGTGGGTGGGTGGGTGGGGAGGAGGGAGAAATGGCACTTGTTTTGTTGTTGTCGCTGCTTAAGTTGTTTTGCTGAGCACGGCTGTGCTGGCACTGGAATGTGTGGTGACATTGCAGGCTGCCCCCAGCACATCCTTGGGTATGCTGATTGTTAATGCAAATGACTCCTTTCACTGTATGTCTCAATGTACATGTGATAGATAAATAAATACGAAACCTACGCCCTGCCCTCGTTTCTGCCAACATCCAACATCTGAGAGGTTTATAGTGAGGTCTCCCCTTTTGTGATCGCCCCTCCAGTCAAACACTCTTTATCTTCTCATGGAACCTTGTAACAAAAGTACCAAAATATCGGAGGAAAATTAACAAAGTCCATCTTCATGATCAATGAGACTAGGCAGGTTAATGGTTCGGCATTGACTAGATGGGCTGAATGGGCTTTCCCTGTGCTGTAATGTTCTGTGGCTCAATGGCTGTATTCTCTATTCCCATGGAGTTAGCTGCTACCAGGGCATGGTAATCCCTGCTCCTCTGCCCTACCCACTCTGCCAGCTAGAACATAGACATAGGTACAGCACAGTGCAGACCCTTCAGCCCACTAGGTTGTGCTGACCTTTTAACCTACTCTAATGTCAATGTGACGCATAGCCCCAATGACCGTGCCCCCGATTTCTCTTCCTGTTTAATCCCTTCCTCAACAGGATTCAACCACTCCTCTCTGGGATAAAGACTTCTCAAGGCTTACAACACCCTTACAATGTTTACAACTAATTGAAAGGTGTTTTAACAAAATGGAAAGGATGCAAAGACTGTTTACAACCATGTTGCCAGGACTTGGAGAGGTTGGACAGGATAGGACTGAATTCCTGCAGACTGAAGGGTAAAATCATGTGGGTACTTGTTTGGTGAATACACAGACTGTTCCCCATGGAAAAGGAACCAGAAAAGCAAGTGGACATAGGTTTAAAGTTTAAAGTGAAAGTTCAAAAGGGACACGAGAGGCAGGTGAATATATGGAATGAGTTGCCTGAGGAAGTACTTGAGGTAGGAACGTTTCAATATTTAAAAGGCATTTTGATACCTATGTAGATAGGAATGATTTAGAGCGGTGGTTCCCAAGCCCTTTTGGGTTACTGTCCCCTTGGCCCCCAGATCAGCTCCCCAGCACTCCCCTCTACTTTTCCAGTCATTATATAAAAACTACAAATAATTTTTATTTATGATGTACTGTGAAAGAAAACAGGAAATTCAAATTCAAAATTGCAACAAGCAATTGCAATTTTTTTTTCAAATCTATTTAAAGATACAAAAAATAATTTATTTGTAAAAAAAAGTAATAAATAATTTTAGAGCGTACATTCCACTTCATTGCTTTTCCACCTTTGAGTGAGATGGACGGGCTTGGTGCGGTGATATCAGCTTCTCAACATCAGGCTGAATGTCACTCAGGAGTCTCTGATCCCCACATTCAGTAATTTGCAGTTGGTTTCATTGCTTTGAAAGAAGCTGGGTGACTGCACAAAACTGCTGCACTAAATATGATTTTGGAAATGCAATAAAGAACATCTTGACCTTTTTCCACGGTGTAGGATAGTGTTCAGAGGTTTTTTTCTGCAACCAAAAGTCTTAATAGGATTTTTAAAATGTCCCCTTCAGCTCAAAGTCAATTTGTAGCGAGATCAGTTCTTCCTCCATTCTTCCTGTTCAACCTTCATTACAAGTGTTCAGGAATAGATTTATAACCAAATCTGGAATTCAGATTGAGAGAAGATCCTGAAGTCTTTCTGACATGTTTTTCTGTAACTCACACAGGTGGGCATGGTATTTGTGAAGGTCATCAGGTGATATTCTTTCTTTCTCTTCCAACTTAGAGAGACTCAGAAATTGTAAAAAGTCGCATGGCCACTTTTGAACTTAGGGTTAACTTGGACAGAAATGTAGAGAACACTGATTTGACTTTGATAAGATTCACATCATTTCATTGCAATTGAAGACTGATTTCATTAAATTTGCAAATAGTTCTGGCAAATAATCAGTGTCATGCCTAATATTCTTGAGTTGTTATTGAATAAAGCATTCAAATCTTCAAAGAATTTTATCACAGTTTCAAAAAGCTTCTCAGGAGGCTTCCTAACTTCTGTGTGGGCAGACACTCAGTGATTCAGGAACAGCTTCTTCCCTTCTGTCATTTGATTTCTGCATGGACACTGAACCCATAAATACTACTTCAGTATATTTTTTTAAATTTATTTCTGTTTTTGCACTACTTATTTTAAATTAAAATAAGTTAACAAATTTCACAACATATACCAGTGATTCTGATTCGGACTCATTCTCAAAGCTCTCAAAAATAGTCAAGAATGGAGAGCATGGGAGTTGATTTTATATACCGCTGTATTTAACCATTTGTGCAGCCAATCACTTTGGGTTTTTGCCACATGATGTTGCCTGTGAACTGCACAGTGAATGGTAAAGCAGTTAGCTACAGCTTTTTTGAAGAAAGTAATAAACCCACAGTGGTGTCTTCTATCTGTTGTACAAGCAAGAATGTTGGTGAACGGAATGTCCTTCTCTTTGAAAAATTGCTCAACAACTTATAGTATTGATTCCTCCTTTG
The DNA here is from genome assembly GCF_030144855.1 of Hypanus sabinus. Classification (NCBI taxonomy): domain Eukaryota; kingdom Metazoa; phylum Chordata; class Chondrichthyes; order Myliobatiformes; family Dasyatidae; genus Hypanus; species Hypanus sabinus. Next base: position 172,205,763 of record NC_082710.1, on the reverse strand, counting down.
TATCTGTGTCTAGTCCTCTTGCAAATAACAACTCTTGAACCATGCTTTCATCTTTTATGAAGCAAACATAACCAAGAAGTGGAAATTCATTGCCTGGCAGGTTGATTCTTCCAAATGTCGAGCATATTCTGTTGTCGTATGTGTGTTCCACAATGTACCTTCCACATGCTCCGACATTTCATATATTCGTCTTTGAACTGAGCGGAATAACATTAATTATTTGGTCTAGTGACTTATGCAAAACCATTCCCAGAACCTCCATTACTGCTGACAGAATCGGTTCTTCTCCGGTTGTATCAGGCTTTCCAGATTTAGCAATGAGCAATGAAATGTGGTACAAAGCATGTTAACTACCACTATTCTGTTGTGAAGTGTGGGTGAACATGTTTTGAAAGGATTTTAGTCTCTGAAAGTTTTCATGAAGTGACTGAGAATAAGCCAAGTTCTTGTTTGCTTTATCAGAGTGTATTCTCTTCAAATGTTCAAGGAACCTGGATGGTTTTATTGCCTCATTTGAAAAAAAAACTTCTCAAACAACAGACATGTTGGCCCCTGTTAGGTGCTTGGTTCTGGTATAAATCCATCTCTCAGATGTTCCACACTATACTCTCTAGACTCCGTTTTCATTGGTCTGCTTCTGCCAATTTCATTATGGATTGACAACCATCCACAAACGCCTGTCATTTAAGTTATAACATCACCACCGCTCAGGCAAAACCTGATCCTCTGCCTGAAGGTGGGGCAGTGATATCTCAGTTGGGCTGTAGGCTAGAGAAATATGGTCAAGACCACTCAAAAGGGCGAATTTTGAACCTTGCATCACTGAACACCATTCCCTAATTCATAGGAATTGTATCACTGCTTAATTAGAATATGGGAATTGTATGAGTTTGCTGCAGCAGTGAACGGCAGTAATGGGCCCGGAAATAATACGACTTCCTCTGTCCAAATTTCTCACGATGGGGCAAGTGTCACATTGCTTTTCAACCACTATAATGTGTTTCAGGCAAATTCTAATAGAACGTTGGATTAGCAAGAGATGAGGTGATTATGAGGCACTGAGGATCAAATAAGTGGTAAATAGATACGACTCTTAAATTAAGCCTGTAATCGCTCAGCAGCCTCCCTTTGCTATCGAGTGCCTCCCCATTGCTTCCTTTGTTGCCCCCTTAGAAACTCCCACTGTCCCTGGGTGAGGGGGATGATACAGCCCACTTTGGGATCCACTAGCTTATACAGGATTAGGGGCCAACCACAGGCAAATGGATACCTTGGTCAACATGCAAAGGTCATGGCATTTCTGTGCTCTATGACCCTGCAACTCTATCCCTGAGTGAAGAGTCCACAGCCTCTGTCCAATGGCCATCTTTTTTTCCTGCAGCAGCACTCCACTCACCTTTCAGGTTTCCGCTCTCTCTATACATATTGTGTCAGTCACTCTCCTGTCATTAAGTTCTCTTCTCACTCCAGCAGGCCAACTACACCCGAGCTCCCCACAAAGTTTGGATCCCCTTCCACTGTCCCTGGAGTGACTCATTCCGTGTCCTCCTCCAGATACAGAACAAACTCCAGGTATGGTCACCAATCTCATGCATGATCAATCACCAATCACTCCACAATAATATTGCTAATAACAGCCAATAGAATCTCCACATTAAAGGCCAATAATACTTTGGAATTTGTACAATAGCTGGCCAATGTTAAGATTCTCTCTAGAATCCTTCATTTGCATCTTTATCGTGGTATGGCGAATGGCTCGGGTCTCCTGCTGTGCAAAGGGAGCCATGCTCTTCGAAGACCTTTCTCGCCTGAGTTGATAGCACATTATTTGTAATCTATTCTTGCCTGGACATTATCTTAACACACCCGCCCACAGAAACACACGCGCGTGCGCGCGCGCGCACACACACACACACACACACACACACACACACACACACACACACACACACACACACACACACACACACACACACACATACACACACACACACATATACACACACACACGCGCGTACATAGTGGTGCAGCAATTAGCTCTAGTGACCTGGATTCAATCCGAGCCTCCGGTTCTGTCTGGGTAGAGTTAGCATGTTCATCCTGTGACTCCTGGGTCTACCAGTTTCCATCCGCGTCCCAAAGACGTGCGGGTCAGTGGGTTAGTTGGCTGCTGTAAGTCACCCCCCAGTGTGTGAGTGAGTGGCAGAATATAAGGGGAGTTAATGGAAATTTGGGTAGGATGCTTCGTGGTCAGTACATATTCAGAGGGCCGAAGGGCCTGATTCTGTGCTGTATCACCCTATGACTATGATTCTAAGAATAGAGGGACTGCACCATACCACCCTTTGGCCCATCAAGTCTGTACCAACCATCAAGCACTCATTTTACATTAATGCCATATTGGTCTCATTTCCCATATTTCCTTATTGCAGATAAGGCCATTCAGCCCATTGAGTCTATGCCAGATAAAGCCCAATCCCAATCTTCTCCAATTGACTCTAGAACCTGTTCTCTCCCACATTCCCATCAAATCTACTCCAGATTTTACACTCACATACACACCAGTGGTCAATAATCCCACACAACCTACACACATGGGTGCAGAGCTCGGGCAACCAGAGCAAACGCACAGGGAAATCATGCCACCCTCTCACAGATGGCACCGGAGGCTGGGGTCATGCCTGTACTGCTGGATTGTGAGACAGCTGCTTACACAGAGAGTCGGTGGGCCTGAATGTTGCCAACAACATAGTCTCTGTTACTTACCGATGGGTAAAAGGAGGCAGAGGAGGGAGATAAGCTGGATAGACTTCATCCTGGTGAAGATACTCTCTCTCTGATCTCATAGTAAATTTGCAGCAGGATGTCACTGATTAAAGTTTTCTCTTGTAAACTCCGCCCACATCAATATAGCCAATATTACCAGCAAAGACCATGAACGATCCAATTAGGCCAAAATCTGGTTGGAACTCATCCAAGTGTGGGCAGATGATCCCTCTGGGTTAGCCCTTAGGACGATGCATCCATTTTAACTTTTATATCCTCCTCCATGACTCTCTCTATCTCTATTCCTATTGCTCACTAACTCTCTCTCTTTCACTCTCTCTATCTCTAACTCTCACTCTCATTTTCTCTATCTCTAACTCTATCTCCATCTCTCTCTCTCATGCTCGCTCCTCTCCCTCTCTTTCTCCATCTTTCCCTGTCCTCAGGTTGTCAAAGTCAAAGTCAAAGGCACCAGGCTTTAGGAAGAAGTCAAGCTGAGTTTATTGTCAGACTTACAAGTGCATGTGTGCACAGGTGCAATGAAAAACTTACTTGCACCAAGTTCACAGGCACGCGGCGTCAGATACAAACATTTATAAGTGTGAGGTGCTTCATTTTGGTTGGTCAAATATGATGGCAGAATATAGTATTAATGGTAAGACTGTTGACAGAGTGGAGGATCAGAGGGATCTTGGGGTCCTATGGACTATAGGACACTCAAAGCTGCTGCACAGGTTGACTCTGAAGACATACGGTGCATTGGCTTTCATCAATCGTGCGATTGAGTTTAAGAGCTGCGAGGTAATGTTACATCGGTATAGGACCCTGGTCAGACCCCACTTGGAGTCCTGTGCTCCGTTCTGGTTGCCTCACTACAGGAAAGATGTGGAAACCATAGAAAGGATGCAGAGGAGATTTATAAGGATGTTGCCTGGATTGGGGAGCATGCCTAATGAGAATAGGTTGAGTGAACTTGGCCTTTTCTCCGTGGAGCAAAGGAGGATGAGAGGTGACCTGAGAGAGGTGTATAAGATAATGAGAGGCATTAATCGTGTGGATAATCAGAGGCTTTTCCTCAGGACTAAAATGGCTAGCATGAGAGGGCATAGTTTTAAGGTGCATGGAAGTAGGTACAGAGGAGATGTCAGGGGTAAGTTTTTTACGCAGAGTGGTGAGTGTGTGGAATGGGCTGCCGGCAATGGTGGTAGAGGTGGAAACGATAGGGTCTTTTAAAAGATTCCTGGATGGATACATGGAACATAGAAAAACAGAGGGCTATGGGTAAAGCCTAGGTAGTTCTAAGGTAGGGACATGTTCGGCACAGCTTTATGGGCCGAAGGGCCTGTATTGCACTGTATGTTTTCTAAGTTTCTATGTTTACAAGAAAAATGCCTTTATTGTATCTGCCTCCACCACCATCACTGGCAGAGGCACAGGCACCTACCACTCTGTCCTGCACAAAACTCACCTCACTGTGAATGCATGCCCTCAGGAAAAAGATTTTCTTGTGACCACGTATCAAAGACATACAGGTCAGAGATTAATCGCCAGTGAACTGTCTCTCGCAGTAGTTGAGTGGTTGAGTGTATGTAACTCCCTCTGTAGTAAAGTTATCTGAACATGCTGTATACGTGTATGTATATATATTTTTTCCTCTCTCTCTCATATATATACTTCTCTATTTCTCTCTCCAATTCTGAGACTCTCTCACTCTCTATCTCTCTCTCCTGTTCTGTGCGTGTGTGTGTGTGTCTCTCTCTCTCTCTCTCTCTCTCTCCCTCACATGTTGATTTATCCCCACAACCCCAGTGCTAGTTGATGCTGCTGAGCTCCTCCAGCATTTTGTGTGTGACCCTCCGAAGGCCCCATTCCAGCTTGTATGTTTGTATTAGGTCACCCCTCATTCTTTTATACTTTGGAAAAAAGTAAATTCAAACCAGCTTCTTTTGATAGGACAACTCTCTGAATCTTAATATGATAAACTAAAATTTAATGTGATATTTAAGCAAAAACCTTCAAAAATTCCCACTCCCATAGTAGATTGAAGCCTCCAATTTCAGGTAACCTGTGTAATTCAGTCCCTTTTCTCTCTCCTCCTGATGTACCCAGTTCTTCTATAAAACCATAAGACACAGGAGCAAAATTAGGCCATTCGGCTTATTCAGTCTGCTCCACCATTCAATTATAGCTGATTTATTATCCCTCTCAACCCCATTCTCCCCGTAACCTTTGACATCCTGATCAATCAAGGACCTATCACCTCCACTTTAAATATACCCAATGACTTGGACTCCACAACCATCTGTGGCAGCTATCCCTGTTTATTCCACTCAACCTGCTTATCATCCACACACTCCAGTCACTGTTCTTCTCCCCTCACTGTTCCCTAATGCCCTCCTCACCTCCTTCACTTTATTCCATGCTCCATCTTCTTCGCCTATCAGATTCCATCATCTGCCACCCCTTGCCACCTCCACCAATCACCCGCCAGTCCCTTCTCCATCCACCTATCACTACTCCTCACCTGGATCCACCAATCACCTGCCAGCCCCTTCTCCATCTGCCTATCACTACTCCTCACCTGGGTCATCCTATCACTTGCCAGTCCCTTCTCCATCCACCTATTAATACTCCTCACCCTGATCCACCAATCACCTGCCAGCCCCTTCTCCATCTGCCTATCACTACTCCTCACCTGGGTCATCCTATCACTTGCCAGTCCCTTCTCCATCTGCCTATTAATACTCCTCACCCTGATCCACCAATCACCTGCCAGCCCCTTCTCCATCTGCCTATCACTACTCCTCACCTGGGTCATCCTATCACTTGCCAGCCCCTTCTCCATCCACCTATTAATACTCCTCACCCTGATCCACCAATCACCTGCCAGCCCCTTCTCCATCCACCTATCACTACTCCTCACCTGGGTCATCCTATCATTTGCCAGCCCCTTCTCCATCCGCCTATTAATACTCCTCACCTGGATCCGCCAATCACCTGCCAGCCCCTTCTCCATCCACCTATCACTCCTCCTCACCTGGGTCATCCTATCACTTGCCAGCCCCTTCTCCATCCGCCTATTAATACTCCTCACCTGGATCCACCAATCACCTGCCAGCCCCTTCTCCATCCACCTATCACTACTCCTCACCTGGATCCACCTATCACCTGCCAGCCCCTTCTCCATCTGCCTATCACTACTCCTCACCTGGATCCACCTATCACCTGCCAGCCCTTGTTCCACCCCTTCCCCTCACCTCCGGATGCCTCTCCTCTATATTTCAGTCCATATGAAGGCTCTCGACCTGAAAGGTTCCTGCCCATTTCCCTCCACAGACGCCACATGACCCACTGAACACCTCCTCCCCCCCACATTTTGTGTGTTGCTAGATAGCAACGGGACTGTCCCCATTGGTTCACGTTTCAAAGACCTGGGGATATAGATGTATGATTCTGTGCAAAAGGGGAACTGAGAAAGGACATTCCTGATATGGTGAGGATCTATTATCCTCTTTGTAAGGGGAAGGGTTGTAAAATCCAGACATTTATAAGGGAAATGGGGCGTGTCTGAGGGAGATAGTATGAGATAGTCATACAGGAGTTTATAGAACATAGAACAGTACAGCACAGTATAGGCCCATTGTCCCACCATCTTGTGACGGCCTTTTAACTTAGTTTAAGATCAAACTAACTCTTCCCTCCCACATAGACTTCCATTTCCCTTTCATCCTTGTGCGTATTGTACCATTTAAGAGTTTCTTAAATGGTAGTGGAGGTCTACAATCCATGCTCCCATCCTTCTCTGTGTAAAAAAAACTTACCTCTGACATCCCCCCTGTAATTTCCTCCAATCACCTTAAAATTATGTCCTTTTGACACTTCACCTGTGAGTCGGCTGGTGTGATATAGTGTGTCCGGTGCACCCGGTGTGGCCTTTTATATATTGGTGAGACCCGATGCAGACTGGGAGACCGTTCCGTGGAACACCTACACTCTGTCCCCAATGGCCACACATTTTAATTCCACATTCAATTCCCATTCCAATATATCTATCCATGCCCTCCTCTACTGTCGAGATGAAGCCACACTCAGGTTGGAGGAACAACACCTTATATTCCATCTGGGTAGCCTCCAACCTGATGGCATGAACATTGACTTCTCTAACTTCTGTTAATGCCCCTCCTCTCCTTCTTACCCCATCCCTAATTTTTAATTTTAATTTTGATTTTTTTTTCTTTCTCTCTTTCCCTCTCACAATAGCTCCTTGCCTCTGGTGTCTCCATCTTCCTCTGGTGCTCTCCTCCCCCTTCCTTTCTTCAAAGGCCTTCCGTCCCATGATACACCCCCTTCTCCAGCTCTGTATCCCTTTTGCTAATCAACTTCCTAGCTCTTAGCTTCATCCCTCCCCCCCTTGTCTTCTATCATTTCGGATTTCCCCCTCCCCCTCCCAGTTTCAAATCTCTTATTATCTCTTTTTTCCGTTAGTCCTGACGAAGGGTCTCAGCCCAAAACGTCGACTGTACTTCTCCCTATAGATGCTGCCTGGCCTGCTGCGTTCCACCAGCATTTTGTGTGTGTTGCTTCAATTTCCAGCATCTGCAGATTTCCTTGTGTTTGCGTCCTTTCTTATTAGTCATTTCTACCCTGGGAGAAAAGTCTTTTGGCTATCCAATCAGTATATGCCTCTTACCATCTTGTACACCGTAAGACACAGGAGTCGGATTAGGGCTTTTGACCCATTGAGTCTGCTATGCCACTCCATTATGGCTGATTTATTACCCCTCTCAAAGCCATTACTCTGCCTTCTCCCCATAACTTTTGACACCCCGACTAATCAAGAACCCATCAACATCTATCAATTCTCTTCTCATCCTCCTTCACTCAAAAGAGAAAAGGCCTTAGCTCACTCAACCAAAAAAATTTACAGAAGTTACAAGGTTAAAGAACAGTTTGCAGAGATGTGAGTCTGGGATTGACTGGGTTGCCATTCCAGGATGCAATGGACCAAATGGCCTTTTCAGTTTTAATGATTCTTTGGCTTTAGTTTATAAGACAGCTAAGGTTGGGGCTGATTTTCCAGAAATAATCTGCTTTCATGCATTCCTACTGAACCACATGCTACGCACAAATAGTAATTGGCTAATTGGAATCACTGGAGCCTGGAGCTCGAGAGGCTCGTGATTTAGCCAATGAAAGGATCTATTCTGCATGCTGGACAATAGTTGCAGGCTGTGTCCTGGCAACCACAACTAGGCCCCATCCTCCATCGTGGCTTCTCGCCGGGTGGGTCAAAGTTCAGATGGATTCTCACACGTCATGGAACTGTCAAGGCCAACACAGTTTGCTTCCTTGTCAGTTTTTTGCACATGTGGGTCAAAAGGACCAGGAATAGGACAAACAATCTTTGCTCCACATGATCTTCCTGCTCCTTTCCTCTCCAAAATCTATTATCTTCTCTGGCCAAACGTGAGTTTGTGCACTTTGAGCCATAGAGTCTACAGCATGGAACCAGGCTCTTTGCTCCAATGTCTCCATGCTGACTGTGTTGCCCAGTGAGTTTATCCATAGCTCTTTAAAAGCTCTCCCATCTGTGTACTTATCCAGATGGCTTTTATGCTAATGTACTTGCTTCAATCACTATTTCTGGCAGCTCATTCCAAATCCGCACTGCTCTTTGTGCAACAAAGCTGCCCTTGCTCCTTTAGGAGGTCAAATGTAAACGGGCAGTACATTGTTAATGACAGGACCCATTCATGTACAGCGGGAGCTAGGAGGTCAAAGTCCATCAATATCATCATGATGTGCCATTGCCTTCTTCTGGGCAACGTCTTTAGAGGATGGGTGAGCCCAGCCATTATCAATACTCTTCGGATGTTGTCAGTGGTTGCATAACCAGGTTTTGTGCTATGCTCATTGGACCATCCACCACCCGCTCCAATGGCTTCACGTGATTGGGGAAGTGGGGGGGGGGGGGGGTGGCTAAACATGTGCTACACCTTGCCCAAAGGTGACCTGCAGGCCAGTGGAGGGAAGGAGCACTTTATACCTGCTTTGGTAGAGACGTATCTCCCCACTGCCACCCAAGTCCACAGCTCCCTGAAGGTAGCTGTACGGTTTGATGGGGTGGTAAAGAAGGCATTGCAATGCTTGCCTTTATTAGTAGCAGCTCTGAGTTAGAGTCAGTGAGTTATGTTTATAGAAACTTAATAAAACTCTAGTTAGACTGCATCTGGCGTACAGCATTCAGTTGTGCTCACACCACCACCTCCCCCATTACAGGAAGGATGTGGAGGCTTTGGGGAGGGTTCAGAAGAGGTTTAGAAGGGTTAGATGGTATGAACTATAAGAAAGGTTGGGAAAACTTAGGCTGTTTTCTCTGGAGTTGCGGAGGCTGACAGGAGACATAGTAGAGGTTTATAAGATTACGAGAGGTGTAGATGGAGTAGACAGCAAATATCTGTCTGCTCCAAGTGTGGCCTCATCACGGCAGTAGAGGAGGCCATGGACTCTCCATCTGCCAGAAGAAGCAGGGTCTCCCAGTACTTCATCTGGCAGAAAAAGCAGGATCTCCCAGTGGCCAGCCATTTTAATTCCACTTCCCATTCCCATTCTGACATATCAGCCCATGGCCTCCTCTACTGTTGCGATGAGGACACACAGAGTTTGGAGGATTAACACCTTACATTCCATCTGGATAGCCTTCAACCTGATAGCATGAACCTCAATTTCTCAAACTTCTTCTAATGGCCCTCGCAACACTCACTATTCCCCATTCCCATTTCCCTCTGTCACCTTATCTCCTTCTCTGCTCATCATCTCCCACGGGTGCTCCTCCCCTTCCCTTTCTGCCATAGCCTTCTGTTCTCTCCTATCAGATTCCCCCTTCTCCAACCCTTTTATCTTTCTCACCAATCAACTTCCCATCTCTTTACTTCATCCCTCCCCCTCTCCGGGTTTCTCCTTTTGCCTACTGCCTTGTATTCCTTCCTCCCCTACCTCACCTTCTTATTCTGTCTTCTTATCTTTTTCCACCAGTCCTGATGAAAAGTCTTGCTCCGAAACGTCAACTGTTTACTCTTTTTTTTGATGCTGTCAGGCCTGCTGAGTTCCTGCAGTGTTTAATATGTGTTGCACCACATTTACTAATTCTTCCTCAGAGGTTAATTTCATTATCAAAGTATGTATGCAGAATACAACTTTGAAATCTGTCGTCTCCAAAGAGCCACAGAATACAGAAAACCATGTAAGTGGTTGAAAGAATGACGTTAATTCATCCCCCTGCACGAAAAGAGTAAGAAACAAAAACTTGCAATCCCAAAACACACAAACCTCTCCCTCGCACAAAACTTAACATTGGACCCCCACCCCCAGCTCACCAATCTACTACAAGAAAGAATGGGTGAGAGCACGAGAAAAACATAGAAAAGAGAGAGGCCAATATGAACTACAGTCCAATCCACAAATCCCAGAATTTTGATTACACCTCTGAGAGCATTGGGACCCGGTGGCCCCTCCGACAGACAGCTGCCACTTGAACTAGTAGCCCGTCCAATGGCAGTGGCTCGAACTAGAGGCCTCTCCAACGCCAGTGGCTCGAACCAGAGGCCTCTCCAACGGCAGTGACTCGAACCAGAGACCTCTCCAACGGCAGTGACTCGAACCAGAGGCCTCTCCAACGACAGTGGCTCGAACCAGAGGCCTCTCTAACGGCAGTGGCTCGAACCAGAGGCCTCTCTAACGGCAGTGACTCGAACCAGAGGCCTTTCCAACGGCAGTGGCTTGAACCAGAGGCCTCTCCAACGGCAGTGACTCGAACCAGAGGCCTCTCCAATGACAGTGACTCGAACCAGAGGCCTCTCCAACGGCAGTGGCTCAAACCAGAGGCCTTTCCAACGGCAGTGACTTGAACCAGAGGCCTCTCCAACGGCAGTGACTCATCACATTTTCTGATGATAAATAGAAACAAAATTGTTCCCTTTAGTATGGAGTTCAAAAACCAGGCAAATAGATGTAGGACTTAGCGGCTAGCACAACGCCTTACTGTGGCAACTGTAAGATCGGAGCTCGATTCCTGCTGCTGACTGTAAGTAGTTTGTATGTTCTCCTCTGATCACGTAATTCCTCTGGGTGCTTCACTTTCCTCACGCTCTCCGAAGATGTACGGCTAGGGTTAGTACGCTGTGGGCATGCTGTGCTGCCATTGGAAGGTGAGTGACACTTGCAGGCTGCCCAGTGCATCCTCACTGATTTGGTTTGATGCAGAATGACACGTTCCACTGGATGTTTTGATGTACGTGTGACAAATAGAGCTAATTTTTATCTTTTTGAGCAAAAGAGAATGGAAAGACAGAGAGTACCACACACAAAACTTCGGAGGAACTTAGCAAGTCATCTGGCATCTAAATAAAGAGTTGACGTTTTGGGCCGAGTCGCGTATCAGGGCAGATGTGACTGAATTGTCTTATGGAAAGAAAGATGTGATTAATGCAGGAAGGAGGGTGGTGAGATTCAGGCATTGATAAAAACTGCACATCAGCCTCAGCTCCCTGCCTATTCATACAGTGTGTCTGTCTAAATGACACTTGCAGGTTGCTACGTAATGAGCCGGCCAGCTACACAGGCCATGAAGTCTCCATTGTTACGCTCATTCAGGAGAGAGATGACTGGATAGTTGGATATCAAGTGATTGGTGGGGTAAGGGGAGGGCGCTGAGGTCGATCAGCCACGATCTTGCCGAATAGTGGAGCAGACGTGCAGGGTGAGGCAGTACGCTCTTAATGTTTTCCTACCGTGAAGAAAATCTAGAGGTCTAACGTAGAGTGGATCACATTGCTGCTTGGCCTAATGTCACGCAGCAGGGTGGCAGGCCTTTCTGTCTATCAAACCTATGCTAGCCATGAAAAACACACTTCCACTTATCTCACACTAATCCCATTCATTCTCCCACCTTCCCACCAACTCCACCCCACCCCCGGATTCAACCGCCCACCTACCTGATTTACAGCAACCAATTAATCTATCAGCCTCCCCACATCAGGTGAAAGCTGGACCTCCTGGGAAGGGAACAGGGAGGATATGCAAACAGTGCACAGGTTCAGCAGGATATTATGGGATCTTGATGTGCTTCATTAGGCCCCGTTGTTCTGATTATAATTCAGCTTGCACCAATGTCACTCGACTCACACTAATGTAGTTATTTTATTTATTTTGTCCAATATATATAATGTATAATATCTGTTCATGTAAGGTTTCGTTTTCTCAGAATCGTAATTCAGGCGTCTCTGTATTTGTTATTCCAGCGGATCACAGGAACCAGTCTCCTCACTATGTCAACACCTGGTTGCCTCAGTAAAGCTTCCAGCATAATCAGAAACCACATCCCGGCCGTTCTCCCTTCTCCTGCCTCCTATCAGGCAGGAGATACAAAAGCCTGAAAGCGCGCACCACCAGTAGCGTCTGTCCCACTGTAATCAGACTCGTGAACCAGCGTCTTGTACGATAACGTGGTCTTTTGGCCTCACATTCCGCCGCGTTGCGACCTTGCACTTTATCATTTACCTGCACGGCGCTTTTTTTCGGTAGCTTTTACACTTTATTCTGCGTTGTTATTGTTTTACCTTGTTCTGTCTCAACGCACTGTGGAATGATTTGATCGTATGAGCTGTGTGTGCAAGACCAGCTTTTCACCGTATCTCTGTACACGTGACAACAATAAGCTTTTTTTTGCGGCAGCAGTACAGTGCAAACACATGTAATTACTATAACCTACAAAGTAATTAACCAGTGCAAAAGATGAACAATGAGGTAGTTTTCTTGGGCCGTTTGGAACTGATGGTGGAGGGGATTAATACAGTGTGGGTCTGCAGGTGGTAATGAGAAGAGGGCATGCCCCAGAAGGCGAGGGTCCTTAATAATAAATGCTGCAAAGGGATAATATTCATGACATTTATATCCTGTGTGTGCCTGCCTGAGTCAATAAACTTGAGCGTGAAAGCTGAAAGTTGGTACAGAAATAGTCTCCATCAAAAGCTTTATTGTCAGTGTGAGTTGCTGCCACCTTGTGGAGCTATCAGATGCTACAGGCTTGTATTCCTCTCTTCACGGCTGATGAAGGGTCTCGGTACGAAATATCAACAGTTTATTCCCCTCCATAGATACAGACTGACCTGCTGAGTTTCTCCTGCATTTTGTAAGTGTTGCTCACGATTTCCAGCATCTTCAGAAGCTCTTGTGTCTCCAGAACGTAATGAGCCTCTTAGCTAACAGGCCAAGTATTCGGGGAGTGGGTCAGCTGAGGGCTGGGTTTTGAGGAGGGACAGGTGGGCAATTCCAGAGAAGCCTGCTTCACAGGTTGGGCTGTGTGAGTGTGCAGTAAGCAGAGATGTGAAGGAGACACCAGAAATCTCTCCATTTCCTTCCTCCTGTGAAGGTTCTGCTGACCTGTCCTGTGGCTTTCTCCTGCACAACCCTGTGACCAATGTGCAGCTTGGTTTGAATGAAGTGAGAGAACTTCAGTTTACTCTGACCATTACTCCAACTCTATTTTACCCTTCCTCACAATCTTGTCAACTCCCTGTGGCTCTGCCACTCACTGCACACGAGGGGTTAAGCCACCCCAGCACTCTTCGGCATGTGGAAGCTTCAGAGAGGGCGCAGACAGGATTTACCAGTACACTGCCTGAATTAGAGAACTTGTCTTCTGAGGTAAGGTTGATTGAGCTGGGGCTTTTGTCTTTGGAGCGAATGAAGACGAGAGGTGATTTGATAGAGGGTGTGCAAGATGATAAGAGGCACAGATCGAGTGGAAAGCCAGAGAATTTGGAAATGGCTAATATGAGGGGGCATAATGTTAAGCTGATTGGAGAAGAGTAAAGAGGGAATGTCAGAGATAATTTGTTACAGAGTGGTGAGCGCACAGAATGCCTTGACAGGGGTGGTGGTAGGGGCAGATACATTGGAGACATTTAAGAGGCATATGGTTGGTAGAACAATGGAGGGCTATGTAGGAGGGAAGGGTTAGATTGATCTTAGTCAGCTAGAAGATTAGCAGAGCATCATGGGCCTGTTCTGTGCTGTAATTTTCTAGGTTCTATGAATCCAGAATACCCAGGGGAAAGCTATTGAGTCACAGGGAGAACGTGCAAACTCCACATATCCAGAGGTCAGGACCAAAGCTGGGTGAGGCAGTGAGTCTGTTAGCTGGGGCATTGCACTATCTGTAACTGTTCTGTTGTACATGCTGGATGTGTTATGTTGGTGCTGGAATGTACAGTGGCCCTGGCAGGCTCCCCCCAGCACATCGTTAGGTTGTGTTGGTCATTAACGCAAACGATACCTTTCACTGTATATTATGATGTATACGTGATAAGTAAATGAATCTGAATCTGTGGAGGTCCTAAAAGGATTTTGGTTAACAGAGAAGATCGGGTAAACATTGTACTAAAAACCACAGCATACACGGTGGCATAGCTAGTGGTAGGTCAAAAGACTTTGATTATTTTTTCAAAACCAGCAAAAAGAAATTAAAATGTCAATAAGGACAGAGAAGATTGATTACAATAGAAAACTACTAAGTTACAGAAAGCTGCAGGTAGAGGCTCAGAAACATCATGAAGGATCCCATGTACTCTGCTCACTCCTATCCCCAGCAGTAACACTGATCAACCCACCCCACCACCGCTACTTTATCATGTTCTGTCAGTCACCTTATGTACTCTTGTGCCTAGTGTAACTTTATGGACATATAATCAATTACCTGTTTATATTTATTGTGCTTTTAATTATTATTCTTTACTATATGTGTATTTGTGAATTTGACAATGAACTTGACTTTGACGTATGGATATACAAATCCAATTAGATCAATTCCCATACATTTTAAAGGTCCTTTCAAGCTGGGATTGATAATAATAATAAAAATAATAAAATAGTTCATAATAATTAAATGGTACACATTAGAGACTGAGACACAGTATATATTCTATTAGTTTAATTATTGGTAGCATGAGGATAATTATTCCACAATGTGAAAGAATTAGAGCAGATGGCTGTACAGATCTATCATATGGGTTACTACAGCTACTACAGTAACATTTCTGAAGAAATTGGCTTACAGACAGCTCTCTGGAGCAGAACCATTGCATAATGTGGCAACAATCTGTAACTTAAACCAACACTTCACATCGGTCTGCATGGTAGATAGAAGAGAGTATAAGCATCACATAGATAACAGATGGACAAGTTTCAGATAGCATGGGAGAACATATAACAGTTCTCATAACGTAACATATAACACCGGGGCAAGGTACAGAAACAACTGCTGGGAGTAAAGTCGGATAAGGTGACAGATCCCTTGAGAAAAGAGATGAGGAGGAATTTCCTTAGCTAAAGGGGAGTGAACCTGCAGAATTCATTGCTATGGTCAGCTGCGGAGGCCAGGTCATTTGGTATCCTTAAGGTGGAGGTTGATAGCTTCTTGATTAGTCAGGAGAAGGCAGGATGGAATGGCAGAGCAGAATCAGTAGGCCGAATACTCCTACTCCTGTGTACATGGCCTGTGTTTCCTGTAGATCACGATGGGTAGCACCCAAGCTTTTTACAGGGTACACGGATAATGGAGCTACTGGTTGATGTTTTTCAAAACTATTGAGCTCTAGGAGGGTTCCCGCGGATGGGAAACTCCGAATGTGATTCACTTGTTCACCAAAGGAGACAGCAAAAAAAGTAGAGAACTATGGAGCAGTGTGCAGGTGTAGGTGAACCACTGGAATTTTCTCCCCTCCTGAGTTGGGGAGTCTGGATCACTGGAGACACTTAAGAGGAGGTAAATGGCCTCACTTGAGAAAATCAGATTTTGTCCTGTAAAGACAGGGTGCTGCCCATTGGGTTTATCAACCTGTCTGACTTTACTGATTTGGAGATACAGGGTGGGCCAGGCCCTACCGGCTCTTTGAGCCCCCAACCACCCGATTTAACCCTAGCCTACTCACAGGACAATTTACAATGACCAATTCACTTACTGACCGGTACGGTTTTGGACTCTGGGAGGAAATTGGAGCACTTGGAGAAAGATGGTTCATCCCACCGAGAGGATATATAAACACCCTATAGATGATGTTGGTATTGAACTCTACCCTCTGACATCCCGAGCTGTAATAGCGTTAGACAGTACGCCGCTGTTATGTATTCTCCCATACATTTTCAAAGCCCTTTGTCAAACAGTAATAACAATAATTAAATGATTCATGTTACTCATTAAAGACTAAGATACTGTGTATGGTCAATTAGTTTAATTATGGGTAGCGTCAGGGTGATAGTTAATTGGAACGGAACAATTACAGCAGGTGTTTGTAAGGTGATACAAATGTTAGTGCAGAAAAAAGACCTATGAATAAATCAGCTTTTGGAAGGTCGGCAGAAAGTAACCAAGGTGGAACTGGTGTGGAGAAAGGGGTGAATCCCTGGGGCAGATCAGCCATGATGATTTGGTGGGGGGGGAAAGCTTGAGGGGCCGAGTGGCTGACCCCTGCTCCTCGTGGCTTCAGCGGACTGCCCAGCAGGAACCCAACTGGCCACCAGGAGCTGCGAGTGAAAGGGAAATGCTTGATCTTGACACTAGGTGGCAATAAGGAGCCAGGATGGAGCGGTGTGGGGCAGTGCCGTGTGATAGGCGTTCTGCGTTTTGGAGCGGCCAGAGTGGCCTCACTGGGGCTCCACGGGACCACGCAGGCTCCTCTTCCAGTCGTAGCTTATAGGGGCCGTCAGGGCGCACTCACTGGCCCGGCGGCTGCACTCGCACCTCTGGATTTTCGCCACCTGCACGACAAGGGTGCCCGATCCCGGGCAGTGGAAACGGACATTGATAGTTCTGGTCGCAGATGGCTGGCAGCAGCGTCTGTCCTGGCACATCCCGCAGTACTTGGGCTTGTACTTCTTCAGGCTGGTGCAGCTTTCATACACAAACGCCTTGGGGACCTTCTCCTTGTACACTTTCAAGCAGCCGCTGCCTTCCTGAAACAAAATGGATTGGTCAGGAACGGTGATTCAACCAAGAGGCAGTGAACCAGAGAAAATCAGGGAAAGAAGTAGGGTACCACAGCACAGAAATTGCCCCTTCAGCCCATCTAGTCTATGATGTACCATTATTCTGCCTAATCCTATCCACCTGCCGGTGGACAATAGGTCTCCATACCCCTCACATCCATGCCCTGAGCCAAACTTCTCTCAAATGTTGCAATCGACCCTGCACCCACCTCTTCTGCTGGCAGCTCAACACCCTCTAAGTCAAGAAGTTCCTATTGTATATTTCACCTTTCACACTTAACCTATGACCTCTATTTTTAGTCTCACCCAACCTCGGTAGAAAAAGCCTCCAGTCACTGTAGTCTTCATAATTTTGTACCCATATTTCAAATTCTCCCTCAATATTCTACACTCCAGAGAATCAAATCAAGATTCAAGATGAACGTGTTGGCTGGTTTTCACTGAAGAGCCTTCCTGTCCGCTGTCATAGAGTTTCTATCCCAGGCAGTGATGCAGCTTGTCGGGATGCCCTCTGCTGCACAACTGTAGAATGTCATTACTATGGACATGTCAGATGAGCATAATGAGGCTACTTAACCTATCAGGTCTGCTTATCCCTCTCAACCCCATTCTCCTGCCTACTTCCCGTAACCATGGATGCCCTGACTAATCAACTTTTGCTCCAAATATGCTCAGTGTCTTAGCCTCCACCAACACCCATGGCATTGAATTTCACAAATTCACTCTGGTTCCTCCTTATCTCTGTTCTAAATGGATGTTACTCTATTCTGAGTCTGTGTCCTCAGGTTCTATACTCCCCCGCTATAGGAAATATCCTCCTGCCCCCATTTACTCTGCTCAGATTTTCAATAGTCGATAGATCTCAACGTGATCCTTACCCACCACCCCCCGCTCCCCCCACCCCATGCTTCCAGACTCCAGTGAGTACGGACCAAGAGCCTTTAAATGTTAACCGTTTCTTTCCCTGAATCATTCTCCTGAACCTCCTCTGGACCCACTCCAATGCTAGCACACCTTTTTTTCAGACAAGTGGCTCAAAACTGCTCACAATTTTCTAAATGTGCCTGTCCAATATGTAATGAGGCCTCAGCGTTACACCCTTTCCCATATACACTGGTCCTCGCGACATGAATGCTGACATTACTCTTGCTTTCCTCTCCACCTATTCAACGTGCAAATTAAATTTTATGGATTCCTGCTCAAAGTCCCTTTGCACCTCTGCAGTCCTTCCAGGTGAGGTGAAACTTCACCTGTGAGTCTGTTGGGGTCATATACTGTGTCCAGAGCTCCTGGTGTGACCTCTTGTATATCAGTGAGACCCCACGTAGATCGGGAGACTCTTTTGCCGAGCACCTACGCTCTGTCTGCCAGAGGAAGTGGGATCTCCCAGTGGCCACCCATTTTAATTCCACTTTCCATTCCCATTCCAAATTGTCAATCCATGACTTCCTCTACTGTCACAATAAAGCCACACTCAGGTTGGAGAAACAACACCTTATATTCTGTCTGGGTAGCCTCCAACCTGAAGATATGAACATCAATTTCTCAAACTTCCGCACCACTCACCACCCACCCCCGGCCCTCTCCTTCACCAATCCTCAACCCCTTTTCCTTCTCTTACCTTATCTCCTTGCCTGCCCATCTCTCCCTGGTGCTCCTCCCCCCTTTTCATTCTTCCATGGCCCTCTTTACCCACCTATCAGACTTCTCCTTCTCCAGCCTTGCGTCTCTTCCCAGCTACTTACTTCATCCCTCCCCCTTTAGGCTGAACCTATCATCTTGTGTTTCTCTCTGCCCTCCTCCACCTTTTGAACCAACTCATCTTTTTCTCTCCAGTCCTGCCAAAGGATCTCAGCCTGAAATGTCAACTGTACATTTTTCCATAGATGCTGCCTGGCCTGCTGAGTTCCTCCAGCACATTGTGTGTGTTGCTTGGATTTCCAAACACCTGCCGATTCTCTCTTTGTGATTCATTATCACCACATTTTTCTTGTCGAGGAGATCATCTGTCACTCTTCTAAGCTCAAGAGGTTGTAACCATAGTTTGATTACTTTCTCCTCATACAATGTACATCCCAGGAATCAAACTGTTTAACCCTCCCTCTATTGCAAATGTAGTCTTCCTTTAGTAGGGAGGCCAAATCATCAGACATTATTCCAGGCACAGTCTCATCAAGTTGAACAGTGTATCTCTGCTCTGCCTCTCAAATCCCCTTGCAATAGCAATGGGCAGCCACTGCTTCACAGCTCCCAGGAACCCATGTTCAATCCTGACCTCCGATGTTTTCTGATCGGAGTTTGCACGCTCTCCCATGCAGGTTTCCCCCGGTTGCCCTGATTTCCTCCCATACCCCACAAAAATGTGTAAATTGGCCATGGTAAATTGCCTCCAGAGAGTGGTTGAGTCTGATGGGAGTTGGTGAGACTGTGGGAACAATACAATGGGTTGCTAGCTATATATATGTGCCTAAATTGTTTGTACAGTATTGTGTACACACTCACATACACAAATATAAATATCCTCTATTGCAAATCATTGATATATATATATATAAAATACTGTATACTGATACTGTACAGTACACACACTAACCTAATCACAGGACAATTTACAATGACCAATTAGCCTACTAACTGGTCCATTTTTGGACTGTTGGAGGAAACTGGTATCCCCAGAGGAAATCTACATGGTTTAAGGGGAGAACATACAGACTATTACAGATGGCACCAGAACCGAACTCCCAATTCTGATGGCTTGAGCTGTAATAGTGTTGCGCTAACTGCTACCTGTCGTGGCGCCACATGTATCACACTTGATCGTTTAATTGCAAATCATTGATTTCTTCTATTAACAGCAGTTGTCCAGCACTAATCCCTTTGACATCCACTGGTGACCTCCCAGCCCTACCTGCCGATCCCGTCACTGTGCTTTCTACCAATCTTCACTCCATGCCAGCATAATATCCCAACACCACCACCTTCAATGCTGTTACAGAATTTCTCATATAGCAGTTTATTCAAAAGCAATCGAAAAATCCAAGCACACTATATCAGTTCAGCCTCTTCTATTCTTATAGTTAAAACCTCTGAAACCTCTAACAAATATTCATAGCATAGAACAATACAGCGCAGTCTCAGACTTCTTAGCTCACTGTGTCTGCTATACAACATGCCCAATTAAATTAAGTCTCTTCTGCCTGTACATGATCCACAGGCCTCCATTCCCTGTATATTTATGTGTCTGTCGAACAGCTTCTGAAACACCACTATTGTATCTGATTCCTCCTCTTCCCTTGGCTGCTCATCCCAGGCACCTCCAAACCTCTTTGAAAAATAAATGTACACTGTACGCCTCTGTAAAACTTTCTCCCGTACAACATAAAGTGCTTGACTGGATTTGTCAAATATGATTTCCCTTCCACGTTTACTCTGTGTGATGCTCATGTTTTATTTCAAGTGTCCTGTCAACAATAGTAGGCTCCACTACCAGCCAATTTCAAATAACTGTATTCTCTCTCTCTCCCCCTTCCTTAAACAGTGGCATTACAGTATTAATGCCAGTCAAGGAAAAGCTTCCCAGGCTCATCACAGCTTCCAGCTCTTGACCTTAGTAAGTCACACCTCTTTATGGAGACATCCTTGTCCTGTTCAAACTGATGAGGGTTTCTCTTTTAAGGAGTGGGCTTCACCCTCCAGATGAAAGCATTTTTCTTCATCTCCCCTCCAATCCATATACCAATGCCCTCTTTGTTTACACCACCAGGTTCAAGCACAGCTACTTCCTTTCAACCATTTGGTTCTTGAACCAACTGGCACAGCCCTAATCACCACCTCAGTAGAACAACACCATGACCACTTTTCTTTTATTTTAGTTGTGTTTTTTTTCTTGTAAATATGTTATAAATTTGACTTTTAGTTGCTGTTTTCTTGTGGATGTCATGTATCTGGTGCTATGTGCCTGTGATGGAGTTGGAAGTAGGTTTTTCATTACCCCTGTGCAGAAGAATGAGAGGGGATCTTATCGAAACATACAGAATTAGAGGCAGGAAATTTGTTTCCACTGGTAGGACAGACTAGAACTAGAGGAGGTAACGTCAACATTTGGGACAATAGATTCAGGATGGAGGTGAGGAGAAACTGCTTTACCCAAACAGCAGTGAAGTTATGGAATTTCTGCCAGGGAAGCAGTAGAGGTCACTTCATTAAATATATTTTATAGGAGATCTTACAGAAACGTATAAAATTATGAAAGGGATAGAGGCAGGAAAGTTTTTTCCACTGGGGGATGAGACTAGAACTAGGGGACATAGCCTCAAGATTTGGAGGAGTAGATTTAGGACAGAAATGAGGAGGAACTGCTCTTGAGGAGATAAGGAGAGAGTGGAATTCTCTGCCTATTGAAACAGTGGAGGCTACCTTCGTAAATATATTCAAGGCACGGTTGGTTAGATTTTTGCATAGTAGGGAAGTTAAGGGTTATGGGGAAAAGGCATGTAGGTAGATATTTGCACAGCAGGGTTTAAAGTTTATGGGGAACGGGCAGGTAGGTAGAGTTGAATCCACAGACAGATCAGCCATGATCTTATTGAATGGTGGAGCAGTCTCGATGGGCCAAATGGCCTACTTCTGCTCCTATTTCTGATGTTCCTATATAACAATAAACTTGACTTTCAATACACTGCTGAGGAAAACTGGTCCTTCTCATTTATGTTATCTAACTCCTCATACAATAACAAAAGCAATTTATAGTGGCTGGTTAATCTCCCAACCCGCATGGCTTTGCAAAACCGGAACACCGGGGAAGAAGTCCACACAGTCGGAGGGAGAATGAGTGAACTCCACACAGTGGAGGCTGGGATCAAACCGGGGCCTCTGCTGCTCTCCCCACTACACTAGCCCTGTTCCAGGCTGACCTTCGGAGTGAGATCATTCAGCATGCTGCAGGGTCGGTTCTGGCAGAGCCTCATCTCCTCTTTCAGTTTGCACTTGGTGTTGTTGTTGCTGTGTCTGGTGGAAATGCCGACGCCGCACGTCTTTGAGCACTGCGACCACTCCGTGGCCTTGACCGTGCACCCGGGACTCTGGACTCTGCGGTTCTTGAAACGGCCCCTTAACCCTGGGACAGTCAGGAAACAGATTCATCAGGAATAATGAAATGCATATGCTCACTAGTTCAAATACATACACACACAACTACACACTTCATGTCCAACCAGGGAGAGAAGGGGGGAGAGAGAGAGGTAGAATGAATGAATCTAAGGTGGGGGTATTAATATGTGTGTCTATCAATATGTATAGCTAACTGCATATACCTGTAACTAAAACTGCATGCATATTGTGTGTATATCTATATACATTTGTGCGTGTGTGAGTACACAATGTCCAGGTGTATGTGTATAAATGCATACGTGCAGTGAGTTTGTACGAATTCAGCTATGTGAATGTTTTTCTGTGAATCCTGTTCCCGTTTTCATGTGGTGGTATATTCATGTGTCTGAGTCTGTGCTTGGGTGCGTGAGATCACACGAGTGCACTCCGCTGTCTGAAGGCGTATGGGGATGTGCGTGTGTGTGTTGTCCACATGAGTGGATGCTTACAATGTCCTATGTGCAGATCTGTATGAATATGCATGGGAGGCTGCCTGTGTGTGTACTTATTCAGACACACTTAAGTTCATCACCCACACTGGGGCACAGATTCCCACCTGCAGCTCACCATTCACTGACCTCTGCCTTGTGCCAGACTCTCAAGTTGACCCCAGGTGTAGCCCATCTTCGAAGCCCCTTTGTCCCCGAGTGATGAGGTCTTTGGAGCCTCTGTTGGCATTTCTATAGCACTGGATTTTTATGGGATGGGTTGCTAGCCTTCCTATAAGTCTTAGGCACATATATATAGCCTTCATGAATATCTGAATATACTTAAAAAGCACGGGTTATGGTGAAATGCTCGTTCCATCGTGATCTAGAGAAACACATTCAACCCCATCCTGGCAAAACACTGCATCTGACACGGAGTGAACTAACCAAAGCCTGTATTGACATGGAAATAGCAGGAATAGTGACCTGCTTATAATTTCCCTTTTACCATGGAAATCTGCCACAGTCGTTCTTTGATTGTAATCTCTCCACCCAGCATCGTTAGCATGGGCCAGGAACCGGAGTTTGGAGACTATGTCTCTGAGTCAGAAAGTCAAGGGGGACAGAGGCTCAGAGGTAGACTATTCTGGGGTTGGAGGCCTGTGTGGGCGGGAGGGAGGGTGGAAATGGACTTGCTTTTCACAGTATTTTGTTTCATTGTTGCGTGTGCTGTTCTGCTGTACACTGAAGGCATGCTATGTTGGCACTGGAAGGTGTGGCGACACTTTGTGGGCTGCCCCCAGCACATCCTTAGATGCATTTTATGTATGTTTCAATGCACATGAAATAAGACATAAGACATAGGAGCAGAATTAGACTATTTGGCCCATCAAGTCTACTCCACCATTCCATCAACAACACACACAAAATGCTGGTAGAACACAGCAGGCCAGGCAGCATCTATAGGGAGAAGCGCTGTCGACGTTTCGGGCCGAGACCCTTCGTCAGGACTAACTGAAAGGAAAGATAGTAAGAGATTTGAAAGTAGTGGGGGGAGAGGGAAATGTGAAATGATAGGAGAAGACCGGAGGGGGTGGGATGAAGCTAAGAGCTCGAAAGGTGATTGGCGAAAGTGATACAGAGCTGGAGAAGGGAAAGGATCATAGGACGGGAGGCCTCAGGAGAAAGAAAGGGGGGGGGGGAAGCACCAGAGGGAGATGGAGAACAGGCAAACAACTAAATATGTCAGGGATGGGGTAAGAAGGGGAGGAGGGGCATTAACGGAAGTTAGAGAAGTCAATGTTCATGCCATCAGGTTGGAGGCTACCCAGCCAGTATATAAGGTGTTGTTCCTCCAACGTGAGGTTGGATTCATTTTGACAGTAGAGGAGGCCATGGATAGACATATCAGAATGGGAATGGGATGTGGAATTAAAATGTGTGGCCACTGGGAGATCCTGCTTTTTCTGGCAGACTGAGTGTAGGTGTTCAGCGAAACGATCTCCCAGTCTGCGTCAGGTCTCACCAATATATAAAAGGCCACACCGGGAGCACCGGACGCAGTATACCACACCAGCCAACTCACAGGTGAAGTGTCACCTCACCTGGAAGGAATGTCTGGGGCCCTGAATGGTGGTGAGGGAGGAAGTGTAAAGGCAGGTGTAGCACTTGTTCCGCTTACAAGGATAAGTGCCAGGAGGGAGATCGGTGGGAGGGGATGAGGGGGATGAGTGGACAAGGGAGTCGCATAGGGAGTGATCCCTGCGGAAAGCAGAAAGAGTGGGGGAGGGAAAGATGTGTTTGGTAGTGGGATCCTGTTGGAGGTGGCGGAAGTTACGGAGAATTATACGTTGGACCTGGAGGCTGGTGGGGTGGTAGGTAAGGACAAGGGGAATCCTATCCCGAGTGGGGTGGCGGGCCGATGGGGTGAGGGCAGATGTGCGGGAAATGGGAGAGATGCGTTTGAGAGCAGAGTTGATGGTGGAAGAAGGGAAGCCCTTTTGTTTAAAAAAGGAAGACATCTCCTTCGTCCTGGAATGAAAAGCCTCATCCTGAGAGCAGATGCGGCAGAAACGGACGAATTGTGAGAAGGGGATAGCATTTTTGCAAGAGACAGGGTGGGAAGAGGAATAGTCCAGGTAGCTGTGAGAGTCTGTAGGCTTATAGTAGATATCAGTAGATAAGCCATCTCCAGAGATGGAGACAGAAAGATCAAGAAAGGGGAGGGATGTGTCGGAAATGGACCAGGTAAATTTGAGGGCAGGGTGAAAGTTGGAGGCAAAGTTAATGAAGTCGATGAGCTCAGCATGCATGATGTAGCGAAGGAAAAGAGGGGGATGGATAGACTTGGAACATGGACTGATTCACAAAGCCAACAAAAAGGCAGGCAGAGCTGGGATCCATACGGGTGCCCATGGCTACACCCTTGGTTTGGAGGATGTGGGAGGAGCCAAAGGAGAAATTATTGAGAGTAAGAACTAATTCCGCTAGATGGAGGAGAGTGGTGGTAGAGGGGAATTGGGTAGGTCTGGAATCAAAAAAGAAGCGAAGAGCTTCGAGATGGAGGTATATAGGGACTGGACGTCCATGGTGAAAATAAGGCGGTGGGAGCCAGGGAACTTAAAATCATTGAAAAAATTCAAAGCTTGAGAAGTGTCACGAACATAGGTGGGAAGAGATTGAACAAGGGGGGATAAGACAGTGTCAAGGTATGCAGAAATGAGTTCAGTGAGGCAGGAGCAAGCTGAGACAATAGATCTACCTGGACAGGCAGGTTTGTGGATCTTGGGTAGGAGGTAGAAATGGGAAGTGCGGGGTGTGGGAACTATGAAGTTGGTGGCAGTGGATGGGAGATCCCCAGAGCTGGTAAGGTTGGTGATGTTATGGAGACAATGGTCTGGTGCTCCTTAGTGACTGATATATTATCCATCATGGCTGATATATTATCCCTTTCAACTCCATTCTCCTGTCATCTCTCTGCAACCTTTGATGCCATGACTAATCAAGAATCCATCAGTCTCCACTTTAAATATACCCCAATGACTTGGCCTCCATGGTTGTCCATGGAAATGAGTTCCACAGAGAAACTACCCTCCGGCTAAAAAAATTCCTCTTCGTCTCTGTTCTAAAGGGACGTCCTTCTATTCTGAGTCTGTGCCTCTGTTCCTAGCCCTTTCCACTACAGCAAGTACAGGCCCAGAGCCATCAAACACTCCTCATATGTTAACCCTTTTATTCCTGGATAATTCTCATGAACCTCCTCTGGACCCTCTCAGGTGCCAACATATCCTTTTGTAGATACTTACTTTCTGCCCGTTATGCCCCTAGATTTTAGGGCAGCAATGAAGGTCCTCCATTTCAGTCTGTCCTTGGCCATCTTCTCTATTGTACCCCAGGTGTGGTTCAGGGTCCTCTATTTCTGCCTCTACACTACAGTGCCAAGTTGTCTCTGGTCACCCGTATTTCCTCTGCCCTTCAGGGGTTCAATGAAGTGCTGTCTTCCTCTCAGTTTTCGCTACTGTCAGCCATGCAAGTCCTGGGTGGAGGCTCAGGTATACTGTCACACGCATATATGGAAGGATCCTTCATTGCTGTTTCCATAACAATTTTTTTTGAACAGTCAGGGTTGTTCGCCCTGAGCTGAACCCCCGAACCTGGAGGACTGGTGGACCACTCTTGGTCTGGCCTTTACCCTTTGACCTGTTTGACATGGATGACCTTACCAAGAGCCAAAGCATAAAGCCCTGACTCCAGCCATTGCAGCTCTCCAGGTCACTGAGGCATGCAGACCCCTAAACCTTACAACAAAGTTATGGTCCTCTTGAAGGTTTCTTAGATAAAGGACCCAAAAACTACTCACAATACTCCAAGATCTCTACCTGTTAATGACTCTCAGTGGGAATATGCTGTGCAGGCATAGACAGCACATCCCTCCTTAAATAATGGGCCCTAAACTTCTCACTGTACTCTATGCGATAAAATGATGAAGAAATACATCTGAAATCAGAAATCTGGCTCACCTTACACAATAACAACAAAATATGTCATCTACAAAATGCCCTGTTGTTACTCCCCCCAGGCTACTTTATCGATACCTGTGTCTGCCACACTAAGGTTTGTGGAGCTGTAGGTAGCGTAGAAAGTTGTCATAGTTTGCAAATGGACATTGACAGGAAGCAGAGCTGGGCTGAGAAGTGGCAAATGGAGCTCAATCTGGAAAGGTGTGAAGTGATGGTGATACAGCGAAGGTGATGATGGGTGCAGATACAGTCAGGGCATTTAGGCATTGCAGGGATGATAGAAAAATGGAGGCTATGAAGGAGGGAAGGGTTAGATTGCTCTTGGTGTAGGTTAAAAGGTTGGCATAGTATAGTGGTCTGAAAGGCCTGTACTGTGCTGTAATGTTTTATTTTCTATGTTTGGTCTCTTTCTCTTTCTCTTTTTCAATTTCTCACCTGCTCTTATACACACATATTGAACCATATAACAATCACAGCACGGAAACAGGCCATCTCGGCCCTTCTAGTCCATCTGAACACTTACTCTCACCTGGTCCCACCGACCTGCACTCAGCCCATAGCCCTCCATTCCTTTCCTGTCCATAGACCTATCCAATTTTACTTTAGATGACAATATCAAACCTGCCTCTACCACTTCTACTGGAAGCTCGTTCCACAGAGCTACCACTCTCTGAGTAAAGAAGTTACCCCTAAACTTTTGCCCCCTAACTCTCAACTCATATCCACTTATTTGATTCTCCCGTACTCTCAATGGAAAAAGCCTATCCACGTTAACTCTATCTATCCCCCTCATAATTTTAAATACCTCTATCAAGTCCCACATACTCTTCCACATTCTCCCACTCTCTCCTGTCACCCCCCTTCCTATCCTTCTCTCACACACTCTCTCTTCTCCATTTTCTCTCCCCCTCAATGCCCCTTCAACATCCACTTTTTAACTATCTCACTTTCTCCCCTCCACTGTCACTCTCTCTCACTGTCCCTCTTTTCCTCTCTCTATCTCCCTCTCTGCCCTGCTCTTTCTCCTCTGTTTTACATTTCTACATTTTCTTCCTCTCTTTCTCCCATCTCTTCTCCCTAATTCTCCTCCTCCCTCTCTCCCATTTCTAACCATCTCTCAGCCCACTCTCTCTTCCTCTCCCTCTCCCTTTCACATGATAGACTTACTCTTTGCTGCCATTCTGTGCTCAACCACCTCGTTGATGGAATCGAACTTGCCCGTCCACTTGGCAACTCCCCATGCCCAGTCTTTGGAGTATTGAGTGACACATTTCCACTTCTTGCAACAGGTGCCGACTACCTGCACCAGGCGAGCATTGGGGCAGGAGACGGGCGGAGTGGGCAGCTGCAGAGGGCATAGGGCCAGGCAACCAATTCTACCATCCACACAGGTGCACTGGAGCCGGCAGCTGGGCCGAAACGTCTCGCCGTGCTGGTACACTTTGCCATCCTTAGTGCATGGGCGCCCTGGGGTGCTGGCTTCAAGAGAGAGGAAACAGTGCATTCAGGGTCTGAGAGCCACTCTCCATAGATGTTTCAATGAACAAAGTATCTACTTAATCAGAAGAAGTTATTTTAACAGTGGGTGGGAATAGTTCAAATACAGTTGATTATAGAGTCATAGAAAACTACAGCACAGAAACAAGCCCTTCAGCCCATCTAGTCCATGCTGATCCATTAATCTGCCTAGTCTTATTGACCTGCAACCAGACCAGTGCCCTCCATCTATGATCTATCTAAACCTCTCTTAAATGTTGAAATCCACCCACATCCGCCACTAGTGCTGGCAGCTTATTCCACGATCTCACCACCCTCTGAGTGAAGTTTCTTCTATGTTCCCCTAAAACATTTCATCTCTCACCCTTAACCCATGACAGTGGAAAAAGCCTGCACACATTTGCGCTATATTTACTTCTGATAATTTTGTATACTACTATCAAATCTCCCCTCAATCTTCTATGTTCCTGAGATTAAAGTCCTAACTTATTCAACGCTTCCCTATAACTCAGGTCCTCAAGTCCTGGCAACATTCTCATAAATTTACTCTGCATTCTTTCAATCTTATTGACATCTTTCCTGTGGGTAGGCTATCAAAACTGCAACAATACTCTGAATTAGGTCTCACCAACATCTTATGGAGCTTCAATATAACATCTCATCTGCTGTTCTCAACGCTTTGATTTATGAAGGTCAATGTGCCAAAAGCTTTCTTTATGACCCTATCTACCTGATGTCATCAAGGAATTATGGGCCTATATTCCTAGATCCCTCTGTTACACCACACTCTTCAGTCCCCTACCGCTCACTGTGCAAGTCCTACTCTGGTTGGTTCTCTCAAAGTGCAACACCTCACACTTGTCTGCATTGAATTCCATCTGCCACTTTCAGCCCATTTTTTCAGCTGGTCCAGATCCTGTTGCAAACTTCAAGGGTTTTCTTCGCTGTTCACTACACCCCCAGTCTTGGAGTCATCTGCAAATTTGCTGATCCAATTTACCACATTATCATACAGATTGTTGATACAGATGACAATCACCAAAGGATACAGCACTGATTTCTGTGGCACACCACTAGTCACAGGCCTCCAGTCAAAGAGGCAACCACTCTATTGCTATTCTCTGGTTTCTCCAGTGAAGCCAATGTCGAATCCAATTTACTACCTGATCTTGAATGCCAAGCTATTGAACCCTCTTGGCCAACTTCCCATGTGGGTCCTTATTAGAGGCCTTGCTAAAGTCCATGTAAACAACATCCACTGCTTTGCCTTCATCAACTTTCCTGGTAACTTCCTTGAAAACTTTAAAAGATTCGTTAGAGACAACCTGCCATGCACAAAGCCATGTTGTTTAGTCCCTGTCTATTCAAATACTTATATATCCAGTCCCTTAGAATACCTTCCAGTAACTTTCCCACTTCTGACGTCAGGTTTACCAGCCTATAATTTCCTGGCTTATTCGTAAAGCCTTCCTGAAACAACAGAAAACATTAGCTGTCTTCATATCCTCCAATATTTCACCAGTGGCTAAGGATGTTTTAAATATCTCTGTTAGAGCCCTGCAATTTCTGCATTAGTATATCACTGGGTCCGAAGGAACACCTTGTCAGGCCCTGGGGATTTATTCACCCTAATTTGTCTCAAGGAAGTAAACACCTCCTCCTCTGTAAACTCTATAGTGTCCATGACCTTGTTGGTGCATTGTTTCACATCTGCGTCCGTCTCCTGAGCAATACAGATGCAAAAGATCTCCTTTACCCCTTTCGGCTCCAGGCATGGATAATCACTCTGATCTTCCAGAGGACCAGTTTGGTCCCTCGCAATCCTTTTGCTCTTGACACATTCTTAGAAGCCGTCAGGATCCTCCTTCACCTTCTCTGTCCGATTAACCTCATAACGTCTTTAGGCCCTCTTGATTTCCTTCTTAACTCTTCTCTTATACTCATAGCCATTCATTCCTGCTTGCCTATTCCTGCTGTGCATCTCTTTTTTTTTCAAACCAACATTTCAACATCTCTTAAAAACCAAGGTTCCCTACACCTACACCCTTTTCCTTTTATTCTGACAGGAACATTTAAGCTCTGTACTCTCAAAATTTCACTTTTAAAGGCCTTCCACTGACCAAGAACACTGTTGCCGGAAAGCAACCTGTCCCAATCCACACTTGCTAGTTCCTTTGTGATTCCATCAAAATTGGCCTTTCTCTAATTTTGAATCTCAACCTGAGGGCCAGACCTATTCTTTTCCAAAATTACCTGGAAACTAATGGCATTATGATCACTAGGTACAAAGTCTTCCCCTTTATAAACTTCTCTCACCTGCACTGTCTCATTTCCAAATAGGAAATCTAGTATCACACTCTGTCTCTTATTGGGAATTGCATGTACTGATTAAGGAGACTTTCCTGAACACATTTCACAAACTCCATTCCATCTAGTTCTCTTCCAGTACAGGAGTCCCAGTCAATATGTGGAAAGTTTTGGTTAAAATGGCTGGTGAAGCTCAACAAATACTTGTTGGTGAAAAACAAAACAAAGAGACTACCAATTACTTTTTTTTAATGACGCGTTTTTTTCTGGTATATGGTCACTGTAAACTTCCCTTTCAGAGTAGAGCCTTTTTACCGCATGTATGACTTGGCATTTCTGTGGCGTGAATTGGACCAGGATGGTTGCGATGTGGCATGAACGGATGATTTGAGGCGGCTTGGCCTGGGTAGGGAATTGAGGCGGTTGGCATGAGAGCGGGGAATTGAGGCGGCTTAGCATGACAGCAGGGAATTGAGATGGTTGGCATGACAGCGGGGAAATGGGCCAGAGTTTGGCCATTGCTGGAGCAGACGGAGATTATTCAAAACGGCAAAGCAAGGTGAGCAGAGGCAAGGCAGAGTCAAGGCGGAGCTTGGGCCCGAGAGCAAGGAAAGACCTGAGATTTGATCAATTTAAGGACTGGGCCAAATTGAAAAGGTCAGGGTGTTGGGGCTGTAGGTAAGGGACAGGCTGGTTCAGTTTTCTGCTCCACAAGTTTATTCATCTCTGTGCTGATCTGAGGCTGTGGTCTACAACTAATAGGCTCCTGAACTGCCTGCCATGATGCCCAGCTTTGTGTCTCACTGTTGATTCATTGTGTCTCAATGTGGACTCATTTTTATGAACTTCAGTTGTGAATGCTATTTGCTCACTTTTACTGTTTGCACAATTTGCTTTTTTCTCTGTACAGACAGTGTTTATTTTTAAATTGATTTTATTGGGTTTATTTATTTTGTGGCTGCCTTTAAAGAGACAGATCTCAAGGTTGTATAAAGTATACATTGATAATAAATAACTTTAAACTTTTTATTTTGAACTTAAAATCACTTATAATCACAACCTTGTTTCTTGCAACAGTCTGCAATCTCTCCACAAATTTCCTCCTCCAAATCCCACAGACTCTTGGGTGGTCTATCGAGCTCTCCAGCCTGTCCTGACTGAGCACTACCATAATATATATCCTGATGCCACTCCTCCCACTTTAATCCCTCCTGCTGTATCACATCTAAAACAACAAAACACTGGAACACTCAGCTGCCAGTACTGCCCCTTCAACCAAGTCTCACTAATAGCAACAATGTGATAACTCCAGGTGGATCAGCCCTAAGCTCACCTGCCTTTCCTACAATATTCCTTGCATTGAAATATACGCAACTCAGAACATTAGTCCCGCCATGCTCAGTCTCTGGAGTTCTGACTTTGTATGTAGGCTTAACAATACAGTTATCTTTCTCCACAACCACTCTGCTATCTTTTCTGGCACTCTGGTTCCCCCTGCAACTCTAATTTTAATCTCTCCCCACCCCTCTGGATAGCACCAGCAAACTTTCCTGCTAGGATATTAGTCCCCCTCCAGTTCAGGTGCAAACAATCCCTTCCGTCCCACCTTTCCTGAATGATCCAAAAATCTGAAGCTCTCTCCCCTGCACCATCTCCTTAGCCACGTGTTAAACTATGATCTTCCTATTTCTGGTCTCACTAGCATGTGGCACAGATAGCAGTCCTGATATGACTACCCTGGGGGTCCTGTCCTTCAACGTAACACCTAACTCCTTGAACTCACTTTGCAGGACTTTGTCACCCCCGCTACCCATGTCATTGGTATTGACGTGGACCACCACCTCTGGCTGCTCATCCTCTCACTTAAGCGTGCTGTGGACTCGGTATGAGATGTCCTTTTACCACAGCTCACCTCTTCTCTCCACTTCCTTTTTGAGTCACAGAGCCAGACTGAGAGCCAGAGACCTGGCTGCTAGGCTTTCCTCTGCTAGGGCATCTCCCCTCCCCTCCGCCAACAGTATCTGATCCTATGTTGAGGAGAATGGCCGCAAAGGTACTCTGCACTAGCTGCCTATTTTTCCTCCTCCTAAAGGCACATAGTTAGTCATCAGGAACACTGAAGGTCTCCTTCCCTTCCCACATCCCAGCTTAGATCAATAGTAGGGATTCAATCAATTCAATAATTTAGAATGGTGTTGAAGGTGATGGGGAAGATCGTAAATGTAGTTTTACATCTCTGTTTACTTGGGAAAACAATACTGAGTCTATAGAAGTGTGGTAAAATGGCAGTGAGGTCATGAACCATATACAAATTACAGAGGTGTTTGCTGTCCTGAGACAAATTAGGGTGAATAAATCCACAGGACCTGACAAAGTGTTCTCTACTGCCCCCTGAAAGCTCAGTGCAGAAATTGCAGGGGCCCTAGCAGAGATATTTAATATACTCTTAGCCACAGGTGAGGTATTGGTGTGTAGCTATTGTTGTTCCATTGGTTCAGAAAGGCTCTAAGAATAAGCCAGAAAATTATATGCTGGTAATTCTGACATCAGTAGCAGGCAAGATAGTGGAAGATTTTCCAAGTGACCAAATATATAAGTATTTGGATTGTCAGTGACTGATTATGGATAGTCAATATGAATTTCTTTGTGGTCAATCATGTCTAACCAATCTTATGGACTTTCTTTGAGAAAGTTCAGGAAAGCTGATGAAGGCATGTTGTCTACATGGACTTTTGCAAGACCTTTGACAAAGTCCTGCATATGAGGTTGGTCAGGAAGGTTCAGTCACTTGGCATTCAAGAGGAGGTAGTAAATTGGATTTGACATTAGCTTCTTGGGAGAAGCCAGAGAATGGTAGCATATGGTTGCCTTTCTGACTGGAGGCCTGTGACTAGTGGTGACTGCAGGGATCAGTGCTGGGTCCCTTGTTGTTATCAAAGATTTGGATGATAATGTGGTAAACTAGATCAGCAAATTTCTGGATGATACCAAGATTGGGAATTTAGTAGACCATGAAGAAGAATGTCAGTGCTTTCAGTGGAATTTAGACAAGCTGGGAATAGGGACTGGAAAATGGTAGATAGAATTTAATGTTGACAATATGAGGTGTTGCATTTGGGAGAACAAATGAGGGTAGGACTTGCCTAGTGAGTGGTAGGGCACTGAGAAGTGCAGTTGAACAAAGGGATCTGGGAATACAAATCCATACTTCACTGAAGCTGGCATCACAGGTAGATAGGGTTGTGAAGAAACCTTTTGGCACATTTTCCTTCATAAATCAAGGTATTACGTACAAGAGATGGGGTGTTATGTTGATGTTGGCCAATACACAGGTGAGGGCTAATTTGAATCATTGTGTGCAGTTTTGGTCACCTACCCACAGGATCAATACCAATAAGATTGAATGAGTGCAGATAAAATTTACAAGGATGGTGCCAGGACCTGACAACATGAGTTATAGGGAAAGGTTGAATAGGTTACGACTTTATTCCCAATTATGAAGAAAAATGAGAAGAGATTTGATCGACATATGCAACATTATGAGGGGTATAGATAGGGTAAGTGCAAGCAGGATTTTTTCATTGAGGTTGGGTGAGATTGAGCTGGAGGTCATGGGTTAAGGGTGAAAGGTGAAATGTTTAAGGGGAGTATGAGGGGAGATCCTTCACTCAGACAGTCGTCAGAGTATGGAACAAGCTGCCGGTGAAAATGGTGGATGTGGTTTTGATTTCAACAGTTGAGAAATTTGATTAGATGCATGGATGGGAAGGGTGTGAAATTCTAAGTCTGGGACTAAGCATATGAATAGTTCAGTAGAGACTAAATGAGCTGAAAGGCCTGTTTTTGTGCTGTATTGTTCTATAACTATTATTCAATAATTTGTA
Source organism: Hypanus sabinus (assembly GCF_030144855.1). NCBI lineage: Eukaryota > Metazoa > Chordata > Chondrichthyes > Myliobatiformes > Dasyatidae > Hypanus > Hypanus sabinus. The sequence continues at coordinate 172,171,671 of NC_082710.1, read as the reverse complement.
TTGAATTCAGTAGATATCAGTAGTAGTATTCTCTAAATATTATTGAACTCATCAAAAACACAGGAGATACCGTGTGGTCTGACTATCCCAATATCCCCGGGTGGTGCCTTTGCCCTAGAGCACCTCTGCCCACAGGTGGAGGTTGGAGCAGCTCACCTCTGCAGATTCCACCTTTGGCACCGTGTCCCATCACCTGCTCACAGTGGAGCCCTTGATCACACGGTTGCAGCACGCTGCAGATCTCATTGAATTGACCGGCACAAACCTGGCAGCAGCCGCAGCCATCCATGACCAGGGGCACACCTGGGTGGCAGGCTGGCGGCTTTGGGCACTCGCATTCCAGAGGGCATGCTACCTGCAGGGAAAAGGGACAAGGTTAGTGATTTATGGGAACATTCAATTGTGTTCCTTGATAAGGGAGAGTTAACTCATTGTCTGTGCCCCAGGACAGCATTTCATAGCCAAGGAACAACTTGTTTTCCTTGAAGAGTAAACACAGTCATCTTTAGGGAAAAAAAGTCAATGCCTGCAGAGCAAGGTCCCTCTAAGAGCCATATGAAGCAGACTCGATCAATGTCACATTAATCTTTTTTTACACCTGAGCAGGAAACTTTTACATTGGTCTGAAAACTGCATGACACTTGTAATGTGTTTGTTTGTAATGTGTGCCGGCATTCAGCAGGCTGGTGGTTTACTAACAATGAACTACTGACTTCCATTCTGTGTTTATTGTTACAATTTATAACAGTGTTGTAACTTGAAACACTGACTATGCAAATACATGCAACACACACACAAAAAGTGCTGGAGGAATTCAGCAGGCCAGGCAGCATCTATGGAATAAAGCACAGTCGACGTTTCAGGTCGAAACCCTTCAGCAGGACGGGAGGAAAAGAAGCTGAGGAGTAGATTTGAAAGGTGGGGGGAGGGGAAAGAGAAACACCAGGCAATAGGTGAAACTTGGAGGGGGAGGGATGAAGCAAAGAGCTGGGAAGTTGTTCGGTGAAAGAGACAGAAGGCCATGGAAGAATGAAAAAAGAGGGGGAGGAGCACCAGAGGGTGGTGATGGGTGGGCAAGGAGATGGGAAATGGTGAAGTGGGGGAATTACTGAAAGTTTGAGAAATCGACATTCATGCCATCAGGTTGGAGGCTACCCAAACAAAATATAAGGTGTTGTCCCTCCAACCTAAGTGTGGCCTTATCCCAACAGTGGAGGAGGCCATGGGTGGATATATCAGAATGGGAATGGGAAGTGGAATTAAAATGGATGGCCAATGGGAGATCCCGCTTGTTCTGGGGACGAAGGGTAGATGCTCGGTGAAGCGGTCTCCCAATCTACGTCGGGTCTCACTGATATATAAGAGGCCACACGGGGAGCACTGAACACAGCATGCGACCCCAACAGACTCACAGGTGAAATGTCACCTCACCTGGAAGGACTGTTTGGGACCATGAAAGTAGGGAGGGAGGAGGTGTAGGGGCAGGAGATGCAGTGCCACGAGGGAGATCAGTGGCGAGGGATGAATGGACAAGGGAGTTGCATGGGGATCAGTCCCTGCGGAAAGCTGAAAGTGGGTGGGGGTGGGGAAGATTTTGGAGAATTGTATGCTGGATGTGGAGGGGTGGTAGGTGTAGACAAGAGGAACCTATCCCTGGTAGCATGGTGGGAGGTTGGGGTAAGAGCAGACGTGCGTGAATTGGAAGAGGTGCAATTGAGGGCAGCGTTGATGGTGGAGGAAGAGAAGCCTCTTTCTTTGAAAAAAAGAGACATCTCCTTCGTTCGAGAATGAAAAGCTTCATCCTGAGAGCAGATGCGGTGGAGATGGAGGAATTGAGAGAAGGGATGGCATTTTTACAAGTAGTAGAGTGGGACGAGGCGTAGTCCAGGTAGCTGTGAGAGCCCGTAGGTTTATCACAGACATCAATGGATAAGCTGGCTCCGGAGATTGAGACAGTGATATTGAAAAAGAGTAGGGAAGTGCGGAAATGAACCAGGTAAATTTGAATTTCTGTTGAATACTTTGAAGCTCAGAAATGTTTCAAAGCAAAGGCTGCAGTATGTTTATTATTTAGAAAATTTATTATTATATAAACGCAGAATTATTTACAGGGTGTTTCGCAATAATATTAAAATAATTTAAAAATATATCTGCATAATATAAAATTATAATCTATTAACATAATTTTCAAATTATGTTAACATTACGGTTTATGAAAGGGAAATTCCAACTGCGCAGCAACTGAAGGTATGTGCACTGGAGCGTTTCGGGTACCGCGCGGCCTCGCTCCCGCCCAACAATGGATCCGCTTGTTTCTTGGTCGCTGTTGCACATCCCTGTGTGTTGGCTGAGATGATGGCTCAGATGTTAGTTTAGTATATAAAACAGGACATTTGATCGTCCTTGCTTTCCAACAAGCACCTTGGACAGTTCGGATCCATCACCCATCTCCCCCCCCCCCCACACACACACACACACACACGCACACACACAGTCACACATACACACACACACACACACACACACAGTCACACACACACACACACACACACACACACACACACACACACACACACACACAGTCACACACACACACACACACACACACACACACACACACACACAGTCACACATACACACATACACACACACAGAGTCACACACACACACAGTCACACATACACACAGACAGACACACACACAGTCACACACACACACACAGTCACACACACACACAGACACACATACACACATACACACACACAGAGTCACACACACACACAGTCACACACACACACACACACACACACACACAGTCACACATACACACATACACACACACAGAGTCACACACACACACAGTCACACATACACACAGACAGACACACACACAGTCTCACACACACACACACACAGACACACATACACACATACACACACACAGAGTCACACACACACACAGTCACACACACACACAGACACACACACACACAGTCACACACACACGCACACACACACACAGTCACACACACACACACACACACACACACACACAGTCACACATACACACATACACACACACAGAGTCACACACACACAGTCACACACACACACAGACACACACACACACAGTCACACACACACGCACACACACACACAGTCACACACACACACACACACAGTCACACACACACACACACACACACACACAGTCACACATACACACATACACACACACAGAGTCACACACACACACAGTCACACATACACACAGACAGACACACACACAGTCTCACACACACACACACACACCCAGTCACACACACACACACACACACACACAGTCACACACACACACACACACACACAGTCACACACACAGTCACACACACACACACAGTCACACACACACACACACACACACACACACACACAGTCACACACACACACACAGTCACACACACACACACACACACACACACACACACACACACACACACACACTTACACACGCAGGCGGAACTTAACGGTTCAGCAACGCTATTGCTCCTGTTCGAGGTAGGACTCGAACCAACAAACACAAGAGATTCAGCGGAAGCTGAAAGTATTGATCAACACCCCCAAGTCGCTGGAGAAATTGAACAGATCAGGCAGCTCTATGCAGGGGAGTAAACAATCGATATTTGGGGCTGGTACCCTTTATAAAGATGTCATCCTGATGAAGAAATCCTAATGAAGTGTCTCATCTGGAAATGTCGACTCTTTATTCTCCTCTGTAGATGCCGCTCGAACCCAAAAGCTGCAGATGCATATGGGAAGTGCTCTTCCACAAACACCCCACCCGCCTCCCCCTCCCCACCTTCAGAGTCTGCCCTTGGCAAGGTGGCCACACAGTTTAGCAGCACAGGTGATCTCACGGTCTTTGCGCTCTAACCCTCGTCCCGTCCCCTACCACACAGAGAAACAAACCGGCCGGAGTGAACCGGCTCATGATCGCGGACATGCACTAGGCTGTGGTTGCGGGCATTGTCCGTCGGGGGAACTGATCGGGTCAGGCAGCAACTGTGGAGAGGAATGGACACTCAGCGTTTTGGGTCGGCATTGAACAAGAGAAGGGAGATAGAGGGGTATAGAGATGTCGACTCTGCATTTCCCTCCGCAAATGCTGCCTGACCCACAGCGACCCCACCAGCAGGTTATGTTTTTTTGCCAAGTATCGCTGCTAGTTATACTTGACTTACAGTCCCACTGTTTCTCCTTGATCGTATTATGTTGCTATAATCTATAAACTATATGTTGCTGTGATCTAACATTGTGTTATCCATTATATAACGTCGCTTACTATCTATATTATAGTGGTTTTCATTTTGTAGAAAATTCACACCAGCCGTTTCTCTTCCGATCGCTTTGCTGCCGATTGCTTCCTATATAATTTATCCCCGGACTTGTTGCTGCCTCCCATATACTGAGATTCTATGTAATTATCGCTCACCCCCAGTCTGCGGCGCTCTACACAACCCCGTGTCTTACTCACCACGCTGCTCTCTACAAAACACATTACCAAGTCTCACCGCTGATACTCCAACCTACATGACACATAATAACTTACGAAAGTAAGGATGAAATCCACAAATAGATTACAAATAAATAAACAAACTAAAGTGCATAAATTAAATATTGCAGATACAGAGCACTTTTACAACCTGGCACTCAACGTCGGTAAGACGAAAGAGCTGATTGTGGAGGAAGGAACACATTCCAATCCTCATAGAGGGATCAGAAGTGGAGAGAGTGAGCAGCTTCAAGTTCCTGGGTGTCAAGATCTCTGAGGAACTTGCTGGTCCCAACACACTGATGTAGAAATAAAGAAGGCAAGACAGCAGCTATTAGGAGTTTGAAGCAATTTGGCATGTCAACAAATACACTCAAAAACTTCTATAGTTGTACCGTGGAGAGCATTCTGACAGGCTGCATCACTGTCTGGTATGGAGGGGCTACTGCACAGGACCAAAAGAAACTGCAGAAGGTTGTAAATCTAGTCAGCTCCATCTTGGGTACTAGCCTACAAAGTACCCAGGACATCTTCAGTAAGCGGTGTCTCAGAAAGGCCGCATCCATTATTAAAGACCTCGAGCATCCAGGGCATGTCCTTTTCTCATTGTTACCATCAGGTAGGAGATACAGATGCCTGAAGGCACACACTCAGTGATTCAAGAACAGCTTCTTCCCCTCTGCCATCTGATTCCTGAATGGTCTTTGAAGCTTTGGACACTACCTCACTTTTTTAATATACAGTATTTCTATTTCTGCACAATATACATAATTGAGTTACTTGTTTACTTATTATTGTTTTTTATTTATTTTTTCTCTCTGTGCTAGATTATGTATGGCATTGAACTGCTGCTGCTAGGTTAACAAATTTCATGTCATTTGCTGACGATATTAAACCTGATTCTGATTAACCAGTGACACTTTGAATGCAATGCAGCAGGGAGTTCAAAAGCTTAATGGCCTGAGGGAAGAAATTTCTTCCCATCCTGACCATTCTTGTTTTTATCCATCGGAGTCTCCTGCCTAATGGCAAAAAGACAAAGAGGATGCTGGATCTTTGAATAAACTAAGCACCCTGCATACACAGCACTCCTGTTAAATGTCCCTCAGAGTTCATAATTCACTCAGAGTTATTATCTCAGACTCTCACACCAAAATGCTCTTTATATTCAAGTTCAAATTTAATTGTCATTCAGCCATACACACAAATACATCGAAATGAAGCAGCGTTACTCTGGGACCAAGGTGCAAAACACAGTAACAGCAGTCATACACAGCACTAGGAACATATACCACCTATAAGATCACAAACACATATAAGATAGCAATAAAATACAGTCACACACAAAGAATATTTATCAACTCTGTGGGTCACTCATGCTCCTGTTGATAGCTAAATAATACATTCCTGATCAATGTTACTTTCTATCACATTTCCAATCCTTCATACCTATCACTCATGGTCTGTGTGTTCATCTCTTATCATACAGTCTTAGTTCATGTTACTCTCTGCCACTGATACCAAATCCATGTTCTTATTCACTCATACCTGGCCTGTGTAAGTCCTGGTTCATGTCTGTCTTTGTGATAGCACTCCCACTTTGTGATAGCACTCCAGGTCTGTATCAGTTTCTGTCGCTTACTGCTAACCCTAAACCTCTCTATCTCTCACTCCCAGTCCTATTACTCCTTTTTACTCACAGTCCTGTTACTCCCTATTGATCACTCCCAGTGCTGTTGCTCTCTATTGACCACTCCCAGTCCTGTAACTCTCTAAAACTCTCTCCTAGACATACTCTCTATCCTTTATCACACATTACTTTTTATTACTCACCCCCTGTCGTGTAACTCTCTATCATTCATTGCTGTCCCTCACTCCCAATTTTTGTTGCTCTCTGCATACTGTCCACCCACTCACTGAGCTGTTACCCTCCCTCCAATGCGCTCATGTCATTGTGGTTCTACCTCTGGCAGTCAAATCACTGAGAGTGACCTGCAGCAAACACCCTTACCTCATGAGCGAATGACGAGGCTTCCAGGAGAAGGAGCACAACCCATAGCATGGTGATGGTGCTGGCAAGCACTTGCAGAAGGGAGCCCAACCCCAAGCTAGGCACTCCGCTCTTCCAGCCAAAGCCCATCACTGCCTAAAGGCAATCCTCCTGTTCTGAAATGGGTCAAGAGTTTACAGGGAGTAAACAAAAGGCTTAGAAGTGGATTCAAAGAGTGTCGGCTGGTGATCTCAAGAGTCCAATAAATCCAGACTCTTCTGTCCCACTCTAGCAGTCGGCAAAATCATCCGGAGCCTCAAGATTCCAGGTCTGTGCAATTAGATCGCCAAACAAGGCTGCCCAGATGAAGAATCCCTGGAGCTAGGCAATTAGGCAAGCAAGATCGTTCTTCAGGGGAGGAGTGAGATTCAGGAGAATGAAGCCTGGTGCTTTGCAAGCCTGTATTTATAGGCAACCCTTCACTGTCAGGAAAGGTGGGTGGGTGAGATAAGCTCAAAACTTACAATTCTGAGAGAGGCGCTGACTTTGCATCACTGTGGTTGGCTTCCAAGAATTTACTCTTAGAGCACTTCTAAGGAGTGGCATGCTGTCTTGAACTGTCTAGGACACAGGAGGTGTCCATTCCACACCACAGTGGCTGAAGTAATCGCACCTCAGTTCCAAGCCCTTGCCCGCTTTCCTATAACCAGAGGTCTCTCCTAATAACTCTCACAGCTTTCTGTGGTAAACCACAAAGTAAGTAAGTTGTTGAGAGGTGAATGGATTGATGGCTAAGGAGAATTAATATGGAAAAGTAGAGGCTAGTAAAGATTAAACAAAGTTCAAAGTAAATTTATTATCAAAGTACATACTGTACATAGATGTTACCTTGAGATTCATCTTCTGTAGGCATTCACAGAAAAAAAATGCCAGTAAGATGTACAAAAAACTCTATGCAAACAGACCAAGACTGACAAGGAACCAATGTGCAAATGAAGACAAGCTGTGTAAATAAATAAATGATACTGAGAACATGAGTCGTAAAGAATCCATTAGAGTGAGTCTGTAAGATATGGAATCAGTTCAGTGATGGTGAATGAAGTTGTCCACACTGGTTCACTCATGCCTGACGGTTGAAGGGTAATAATTGTTCCTGAACCTGGTGGCGTAGGACCAGAGATGAATCTCAAAGTTGTACATGGTATAGATATTTCTATAATAAATTTGAATTTTGTGCTTTGAAGGCCCTAGCCAACTAATTTTTCTGTACCTACTGCCCGACGGTATTAAATGACAAGACAGCTCGAGGGGCTGGGTGACCTACTGCTGTTACTACCTCTTGAGTCTTTATTGAACATTGTTGACCATTGTCTGTGGAGCAGATCTGAAGTCATTTTAGCAAAGATGTGCTCAGTTTAATTGTATCTCTTACCTGCTTCTTTATACTAGGCCCTAGGCTCCAGAATCCCCTTGCTAAACCCTTCAGTCACTCTTTCCTCATTTTCAAACCTGCCTCCTGAGTCAAACTTAAGGCCATCCACCCCACCGGTCAGTCCAACATCAAGCAGTCCATTGGAATGTTCCCAATGAAGGATTGAGACTAAAATTGCCCCTCTCATTCGAGGTAACTTGCCCTTGTTAAATCAGTGAACTGACTCTGCAGCTGTGGATTTACTTTCGAGGACTCCTCAGCTCATTGTTCTTGTTCCTTTCCATGCCTTGTGGCACATCTTTGCAGCAACCTTGCCATTTCTTTAGCGTTTTTACGAGGCCAAGTTGCCATCTCGATACTCAACCCAGCACAGATGGAAAACATGCAGGCACTTGAATCCGGGACCACTCACCTCCAAGTCCTATGCAGATGCCACCACTCCACCAGCTGGATTATGCATTACTAGCTTATTTTTTTTACTATTTCCATGATTTGTCCTCTTTTGGAACATTGGATATTTGTCAGTCTTTGTGTGTGTGTTTTTTTCTCGACTCTATTGTGTTTCTTTGTTTTGTGGCTGCGAGCAAGAAGATGAATCTCAAAGTTGTATACTCTACACATACTTTGATACTAAATTTGAACTTTTAGTTTTTAAGTCCTATGCCGACTAATTTTTCTCAGTGTAATTTACTGTAATTTACTGTAATTTACTGAAAGCAAGTGTGCTCAATGTAAATAGTTCATTTTGATTTACCTATTGAGATGCAGTGTGAAACTAGCAGCCCTTCGAGGTGCCCCGCCCAGCAACCCCCAGTTTAACCCTAGCCTAATCATGTGACAATTTACAATGAACAATTAACCTACCAATTGGTAGGGCTTTGAACTGTGGGAGGAAACCAGAGCACCTGGAAGAAACCCCCTGCGTCACGGGGAGAACACACAATCTCCTTACAGATTGTGGTGGGAGTTGAACCCGGACAGGTGGATTAAGCCGCAGAGAGAGGCTGGAGTCCTTAGCTGAATCACCTGCCTCTCAGACTCCAAAGTGAACTACAACCATCAGGATTGGCGATGTCTGTCGCTTAGTGTCTTCTGTAACCAGTCCCAAGAGTCAGTGCCTATGAAGAAGGAAGCAGTCCAGTTATTTTTGATGCAGCTAGTCTGGATATCAGTGTGAGGTGACCATGCTTTCCCTGGAATCCACAGAGTGCATCCTGTCGATATCCATATTAGTGCCCTGCTGTCAGACGTCTGTCAGCTCAGTGTTATCACACAGCTGTCCTCCGCTGATGACAGGCAGCGGAACACCAATAAAAGCAGGAGAGGGAAAGAAGCAGATGAAGGATTTTATCATTCTTGAGTCTGTGGAGTAAATGATATTCAGAGCCCGACAAACTTCACATCTCCCCCAATTTTACTTCCTGGCCAAGTCAGTTGCTGTTGTTACTTGTGGTCACCATTGTAGTCCTGTGATCCAGGACCTTAAGTCTGAATCCCATCATGACAGCTCTCTACTCTCTTTTACCTTTTATGCTGCTAGTGTTTAGGGGAGCATTGAAGGTCTTCCATCTCTGGTGGTGCTCACGGCTTCATTCATCGTGTCAGTAGCTTCTTCTCGGTTTTCATTACTGTCAGCCATGCAAGTCCCAAGTGGAGACTCAGGAATACCGTCACACTCAGATGTAGAAGGCTTGTTCATTGCAGTTTCAGTTTTGTTTTACCAGTCAGGTTTGTGAGCTGTGAGCTGAACCCCTGACCTGGAGAACTGGTGGACCACTCTTAGTCTGGCCTCTACCCTTTGGCCTGCTTGGCATGGGTGACCCTACCAAGAGCCAAAACACAAGGCCTTGACTCCAACCAACATAGCTTTCTGGCTCATTAAGGTCTTCAAACCACGACAAGGTTGTGGTCCGCTTGGAGGATCATGATAGCTGTGGATTTTATATGAGGAGAGTCCTTGATGAGGATGGCTTGGACTCAAATGCTGGAGCAAGGCTCAAGGCATTGTATCTAACTGGATTGAGAACTGACCACAAAACAAACGCTAGACAAAATCACTAGTAGGGCTTTTGATTGCCTATCAAATGCTCCAGTTGGGAACATCTCATAACACTTTAAATTCATACCATGAAACAAAACTATAATTTAAACAGGTAACTTGTCTCAATAATGATCATCACCAAACCACTGCATTATGGTCAAAGCCAATCCTGATTACCAACATTCTGCAATGAAGGAAATCTGAGAAAATTATTTTGTTTGGTATATGTGTGATCTGGACCACACAACATGGTTGACTCTTAAGGCTTTAGTTTATGTTTTTGTGATCATGGACAATAAATGCTGGCATGTGTCCCACATAGGAGGCTAAAGTTTACTAATGACACAATGAGACTCAAGTTAGAGGTGTATACAATTCAGAGGAGCATGGGGTGAATGTGCACTTCCGTCCTTCCAGGTCTGGGGAATCATAAACAAGAAGATATAGGTTTAAAAAAAAGCACAAAATGCTGGCAGAACTCAGCAGGCCAGACAGCATCTATGGGAGGAGGTAATAACGATGTTTCGGGCCGAAACCCTTCATCAGGAGTCAGGTTTAACATGAGTGAGAAGAGAATTAATAGCAACATCAGGGGAACTTTTTTCACCTAGAGGGCGATTAGTGTTTGGAATGAACTGTTAGGGAAAACGATTGAGGCTGGTACATTAACATTTTAAAGGTACTTAGACAGGAAAGTTTAAAAGGGATATAGGACAAACACATGTAAATAGAACTAGCTTATATGGGCATCTTGGTGGGCTTGGTTGGCCCACTTCCATGCTGAAAGTGTCTATAGCAGACAACTCATTCTGTCAATATCAGAACTGGCCATTTTTTGCTGCAAGTCATCCTTCTGCGATATTGCCTCAGTATTTTTTAATCTGCTTGATTTTTTTTGCTCCCCATTAACACAGCCTGCCTGCTATTTACTACACATACCACTTCCCTGTCACCGATCCTGTCAGCAACTCCAGCCTCAGCCTATCACAGATACTCACTATGATTTATCCAGGAGCTCCACAACTTTAAGTTAAATTTTTTATCTCTCTTTTGATGGGTCTTTGATCTAGAATATTAATGCATCTCCCTCCACCGATGCTTCCTGACCTGCTGAGTGTTTCCAGCATGTTAAGGTTTAATTCGTACATTGCAAAACAACTTCCCGAACAACCGATGAAGTACTCTCAGCCAAACCCATACCCCTGCACTCAACACATCAGAGTCTTAGAGTCCCACACTGCCTTAATCAATCATCAGGAAGGCATACCACTGGCTCTACTTCATTAGGAGTTTGAGATTTGGTATGTCATCAAAGAAACTTGCAAATTTCTACAGATGTACGGAGGAGAGCATTGCAACACCTCCTTGTATGGAAACTCTAAAGCATAGGAGGCTCTAAAAGGTTGTAGACTCAGCCAGCTCCATAATGGCACAACCTTGGACATCTTCATGAGGTCGTGCCATCATTAAGAAGGTAGCATCCATCATTAAGGACCCTCATCATCCAGAGCATACCCTCCTCTCAGTACTGTCAATACCCCCTTATGAAATTGGATCCTGGATTTTCCTCACTTGCAGACCCTAGTCAGTTTTGATTGGCAAAAACATCTCCTGTACAATCTCCATCAACACAGGAGCACTACAGGGATGTGTGCTTAGCCCCCTACTCTACTCACTTCACTGTGTGTCTAAGTACAGCTCCAACACCATATACAAGTTTGCTGATGACACCAGTGTTGTCAGCCAAGTCAAAGGTGGTGATGAATCAGCATACAGGAGGGAGACTGAAAATCTGACTGAGAGGTGAAAAACAAGAACCTCTCACTCAACATCAACAAGACCAAGAGAATGATTGTAGACTTCACGAGAGGGAAACCAGAGGTCCATGAGCCAGTACACATTGGAGGATCAGAAGTGGAGAGGGTCAATAACTTTAAATTTCTAGGTGTCACAATCTCAAAAGACCTGTCCTGGATGTATTATATAAGTATAGTTGCAAAGAAAACATGACAGCACCTCACCTAGGAGTTTGCAGAGATTTGACATGTCTTCAAGAACATTGTGTGGTGGAGAGTGTGCTGACTGGCTGCATTATGGCCTGGCATGGGAATCCCAATGCCTAAGTGGAAAATCCTACAAAAGGTAGTGGATTTGACCCAGTATATTATAGGTTCACAAAAATGACTCCTGGTTTGAACAGCTTTTCATACGAAGAGTGTTTGATAGCTCTGGGCCTGTCTTCACTGGAATTCAGAAAAATGAGGAGTGAACCTCATTGAAACCCATTGAAAGATGAAAAGGCTTGATAGAGTGAAAGTAGAGAGGATGTTTCCTATGGTGAGAAACTCTAAGAGCAGAGGACACAGCCTTAGAATAGAGGGGTGTCTTTTTAGAGTGGAGATGAGGAGGAATTTCTTTAGCCAGAGATTGGTGAATCTGTGGAATTATTTGGCACAGGCAATTGTGGAGGCCACGCCAGTATGTATATTTAAGGTGGTGGTTGATAGATTCTTAATTGGTCAGGGCATGAAGGGATATGGGGAGATTGGGACTGAGAGGAAAAATGGATCATCCATGATGAAATGGCGGAGCAGACTCGATGGGTCAAATAGCCTAATTCTGTTCCTATGTCTTATGGCCTTATAGTACATCACGGGTAAAACCCTCCCTACCACCAAGCATATCTACATGAAATGTTGCTGTAGAAAAGCAGAATCCATCATCCAAAAATCCTAACCTCCCAGGAAAAGCACTTTTCTCACTCTTGAACCATTAAGCTCTTGAATAAAAGGGAATCACTACACTCATTCTACTTCAAGTATTCACACAACCAATGGTCTCACTTTAAGGACTCTTTATCTTGTTATTTCATGCTTTTGTTATTTATTTGCTATTTATTTATATTTGCATATGAAGTTTATTGTTCATTGATCCTGTTTATAGTTACTGTTCTATAGATTTGCTAAGTATGTCTGCAGGAAAAAGAATCTCAGGGTGGGTGACATGTAGGTACTCTGATAATAAATTTTACTTTGAATGTTGAAGTGTAACAAAAGTATTTTAAGATTTGTTGTGTGTTCTTTTCTGATTCAGTCAGGGGTATTCGCATATGTATTCACAAACAATGACGTCACTGTACACGTGTTAAACCACAATAAATCACTTTATTAGAGTTATAGAAAACATGCAACACAAAAAGAAAAACAAATGGTTAATGAAGTAGTAGTACAGAAAGTAAACTATTACTTTTGTGCACATAATGAGCTGATCTGCAGAATACTGGAGGGAACCACAGACACGGAAACTTTCATGCCACCCTTCTCTCTTCCTCTCGACGTATTCACCCTCTCAACATGCTTGTCCCTATCTTTTCCAAATCTTAGCACTGGTGCCTGTAGTGACCATAAGCCCAATAGACATAGGAGCAGAATTACTCCATTTGGCCCATTGAGTCTGATCTGCCATTCAGTCATGGCTGATTTATTACCCCTCTCAACCCCATTCTCCTGTTTTCTCCCTGTAACCTTCGGCACCCTTATTAATCAAGAGCCTATGAACTGCCTCTTTAAGTATGCCCGATGACTCAGCCTCAGAGCTGTCTGTGGCAATGAATTCCATAGATTCCCCACAAAATGGCTAAGGAAATTCCTCATCTCTGTTCTAAAGGGATGCCCTTCTATGCTTTGGCAATGCTCTCTGGTCCTGGACTTTCCAACTACAGTATTGGAAACATCCTTTTCACGTCCACTCTATCTAGGCCTTGTAATATTCAATAGATTTCATTGAGATCCTCTCTCATTCTTCTAAACTCTCATGCCCAGCGCCATCAAACACTCCTCATATATTAACCCTTTCATTCCTGGATCATTCTCATGAACCTCCTCTGGAGTCTCCTGCCAGTCAATCAATCTTCTATCCATGCAAGTGTCTTTGCTGTAATACCATGGGTTCTTATCTTGTTTAGCAGTGTCATGTGTGGCACCTCGTCAAAAACGTAACCTAAGAGAAGATACCTCCTTTTCAGAAAGAGCGTGCCCCCTTTTTATACCTTTCAGGATAATTTCCCATCTCTCATAACCTTTAGCCTAGACACACACAGCTCAAAAGCAGAGACAGCAAGTGAATAAAAAGGAAAACATTCTTCGCTCATATCTAATCTCAATGATGTGTATTCAAAATAGAGACAAAATATTGTTCAATAAGTGAGAAAACAGGCCATTACCACATTCCAAGCTGACACAATTTCAACTTCTGAACTTCCATTTTACTCTAGCATATACCAAGGAGGAATCATATTTAACACTTTCCTGGTACAGAAGCTTGAAAAACCATGCTCAATATCTTAAGAACAGCTTTTTGACTCCACCATCAGATTTTTGAATCATCCATCTCCTTATTCCTCTTCTGTATTATTTGATTATTTTTGTGACTTGCAGAAAGTTAGACCATAAGATAATCAGACACATGAGCAGAATTAGGCTACTTGCCCCACTTGGTCATTCCATCATAGCTGATTTATTATCCCTCTGAACCCCTTTCTCCTGCCTTCTTACCATAACTTTTGACACCCTAACTAATCAAGAACCTTTCAGCCTTCATTTTAAATAGACACAATGACTTCACTTCCACAGCTGTCTGTAGCAATGAACTTTACAGATTTGCCTTCCTCTGACTAAAGAAATTCATCCTCATCACTGTTCAAAACGGATATCCTTATATTCTAAGGCTATGCCAACTGGTCCTAGACTACCCCACTATTGGAAGCATGTCCACTCTATCTAAGCCTTTCAATATACGTTAGGCTTTAATAAGATTCCCCATCATTCTTTAACACTCCAATAATTATGTGCCCAGAGCTATCAAACACTCATCTTCTGTTCCTGGGGTCATTCATCATTCTCGTTAACTTCTTGTGGACCCTCTCCAATGCCAGGAAATCCTTTCTTAGATATGGGGCCCAAAACTGCTCACAATACTCCAAGTGCATTCTGCCCAATGCCATATAAGCCTCAACATTACATCCTTGAATGTTAATGAATGCTAATATTGTATTTGCATTCCTTATCACCGACCCAACCTGTAAGGTAACATTTAGGCACCCACATGAGGACTCCCAAGTCCCTTTGCACCTCTGATTTTGGAATTTTCTCTGTGCTTTTATTCTTTCTACCAAAGCACATGACCATATACCTCCCTGCATCTTTCTCCATTTGTCACTTCTTTGCCAATTCCCCTAAATTATCCATGTCCTGCAAATTCACTACTTCCTCAACACTACCTGCCCCTCCACCTATCCTTGTATCATCCACAAACTTGTCCAGAAAGCCATCAATACCATTATCCAAATCATTGTCATATAACATGAAAAGCAGTGGTCCCAATACCGACCCCTGCGGAACACCACCGGTCACTGGCAACCAACCAGAACAGATCCCTTCTATTCTTACTCTTTGCATCTTGTCAGTCAGCCAATCTTCTGTCCATGCAAATACCTTTGCTGTAATAACATGGGCTCTTACTTTGTTCAGCAGTGTCATGTGCAGCTCCTTGTCAAATACTTTATTGTCACCAAACAATTGATACTAGAGCGTACAATCATCACAGTGATATTTGATTGTGCACTTTGTGCTCCCTGAAGTATAAATCAAAGTAAATATAATAAAAATTTTTAATTATAAATCATAATTAGAAAATAGAAAAGGGAAAGTACGGTAGTGCAAGTCAGGTCTGGATATTTGAAAGGTACGGCCCAGATCCGGGTCAGGATCCGTTCAGCAGTCTTATCACTGTTGGAAAGAAGCTGTTCCCAAATCTGGCAGTACGAATCTTCAAGCTCCTGAACCTTCTCCTAGAGGGAAGAGGGGCAAAAAGTGTGTTGTCTGGGTGGGTCGTGTCCATGATTATCCTGGCAGCACTGCTCCGACAGCGTGCGGTGTCAAGTGAATCCAAGGATGGAAGCTTGGTTTGTGTGATGTGCTGGGCTAGGTTCATGATCTTCTGCAGCTTCTTCCGGTCTTGGACAGGACAATTTCCATACCGGGTTGTGATGCACCCTAGAAGAATGGTGCCTCTATAAAAATTAGTGAGGGTTTTAGGGGACATGCCAAATTTCTTCAGCTTTCTCAGGAAGTAAGGGCACTGGTGGGCCTTCTTGGCAGTGGACTTTGCTTGGTTAGACCAAGTCAGGTCATTCAGGATATCAATTGTTTGGTGACAATAAAGTAAAGTAAAAGTAAAGTAAATACTTAACCTAAGAGAATATTTCTGCTTTGCACAAAGAAAGTGCTCCTTTTTACACCCTTCAAGATCCCTTCTCATCTCTCACAACCTTTAGCCTAGACACACACAAATCAAAAATAGAGACAGCAGGGGTGTAAAGAGGAAAATATTTTTCACCACTATCTAATCTTTACAATGTGCATTCAAATGAGAGACAAATGTTGATCAATAAGGGGGAAAACAGGCCATTACCACATTCCAAGCTGACACCATTTCATCTTTTGAACTTCCATTTTATTCTAGCATATACCAAGGAGGAATCACATTTAACACTTTCCTTACAGGAAGGAGGTACAGGAGCTTGAAAATCCATGTTCAATCTTTCAGGAATAGCTTCCCCTCTGCCATCAGATTTCAGAATTGTTCTTGAACACAAAAACATGACCTCACTAGTCCTTTTTTGCACTATATACTTGTTTTTGAGATTTGTGGTAGGTTTTACTGTATGTTTTTCACTTTACCACTACTGAAAAAGCTACAAATATCACAGCATATGTCAGTGATAATAAACCTGAATCTGGCTTACAGGTAGGAGGTTGAGACAAGTAACCTTCAACTCCCAAGGCAATGCACACAGTGCCGGAGGGACTCAGCAGGCCAGGCAGCATCTATGGAGTTAATGGGCTGTTGCCTCACCTGCTGTTCATCCAGCAAGTTGTGGGACGCTCCAAATTCCAGCATTTTCAGCCTCTATGACAGATGCCATAGGATCCGTAAGGCATCTGGTCCTGACACTCCTAGAAAATAAGGACACTTATATCAAAACGTTGTTTCTGGATTTCAGTTCAACATTCACCACTATTGTCCCACAGTCCTTGGTGAACAAACTCCTATTCCTCAGTCTAAATACATCACTATGCAACTGGGTGTTGGACTTCCTAACAGACCTCAGATAGTCAGGATGCACAACAGCTCTTCCCTCTCCATCATTCTCAAGATGAATGTCTCCCCAGGCTGTGAGCTGAGCCCATTGCTCACACACAACTTCATGGCCAAACACCCGAGTAATCACAGTGTCAAGTTTACCAAAGACATGACAGTGGTGGGGTTCACCACCAGCAACTATAAGAGAGCCTTCAGAGAGTAAGTGAAGAGCTTGAGGCCTGATGCCAGGCACATAACCTCTTCCTCAATGTCAACAAGACATATAAATGGATATTGACTTCAGGAAAACTCGCTCCACTCACACCCCTCTGACCATCGGCAATGTGAGCTGTTTCAAACTCCTGGGAGTGCACAACTCACACAGCCTCTCATGATCCCAGAACACATACCACACAATCAGAGGCTGAAGAGAGTGGGACTATGCACATCAATGCTCATTTCATTCTACAGATGCGCAGTGGAGAGCATCTTAACGCGCTGCATCACTGCATGGTTTGGAAACTGTTCTGCGGTGGACAGGAAGGCTCTGCAGTGGGTAGTCAAAACTGTCCAATCATCACTGCCACAAGTCTACATGCCATGAAGGAAATACAGTATACAAGGGGTGATTGATAAGTTTGTAGCCTAGCAATTTATTTTTCATCATAGTCCCCTCCTACTTACACACTTAGTCCAGCGGTTGTGAAGCATACAGATCTTGGGCCTCCAGAGAGTGTCCACAGAGGAGGGATTGATAGGTTCATGGCCTACAGTAGAAAGAGATGAGTTATATATCTCTCGTTACAGGCACATGCATTTCAACTCTTTGAGTGATTATGCAGAAAGTTTGGTTAATAATATCTCCTTCTACCTTAGGCCACGAACGTATCAATAACCCCTGATGAGTTATTAACTTCAAAGTTTCTGCATAATCACTCAAAGAGTTGAACTGCATGTGCCTGTAATGAGAGCTGTATAACCTATCTCCTTCTACCTAGGCCACGAACTTATCATTCACCCCTTGTATAAAGAATGGTGCCAGAAAAAGACCAGCAATATCATGAAGGATCTTATCCACCCTGCTCATGGACGGTTTGTCCCACTCCCATCGGGGAGGAGACTACTCAAGGACCATGAGACTCAAATAGAATTACTTTGCCCAATTAGTAAGACTGACCAACACCTCAACCACTAACCCACCCCTCCACACCCCCAAACACAACTACTTTATAATTTCCTGTCCTCCAGCTTACATACAGACACTCCTGTACGTAGCATCACTTTATCGACGTCAATCAATCTATGTAGATGAGCTAACTGATGTATTCATCTTTATTGTGTTATTTATCGTATTGTGCTGTTTTTTGTTCTGCATCGGATCCGGAGTTACAATTATTTCGTTCCCCTTAAACCTATGTACTGGAAATGACATTAAACAAACTTGAATCTGGAATGTCTCCTGACTCAGCTCCCAAGGAGCTGCCCAGAGGGTAAAATAAAATAGACAGCGAGTTCTCCTCCAGCCAAGCAGATGGTGGCGCTGCCTCTCGCCATCTTCCAAACGTTCTCGTCCTCCGCGGGGTCTGGCTTTGAGTGCATTCCCTCCCTCCCCCACCAACACCCACCGTCTCTCAGAGCTCCGCTGAAAAGACTTGGTGGAAAAGGCGCGCGATCACTTTGGGGAAAGGGGATTCAGATCAAGCTCGGCCGGCTTTAACAGAACGAGTTAAAACAGCCACGAGAGAGAAAGAGAGAGAGAGAGAGAGAGAACAACTCATCGGTGGATGGGAGGTGTTGGGGGGAGAGGGAGGAGTTCAGAGAGGAGTGATGAATTGGGAGAAGAAAACCATACACAGAACTCAAAAGGTTAGAAGGAGTAAATCGGGAGATAAAACAGCTTAGCCTTGAGCATGATTGAATGAGGAGTAGTTCTTTATTTGACGGAAAGTAAGATTTGGTCTGTGAGGAGGTACATTCTGAGAAGAAAAGTGAGTTCAGTTCGTCAACAGAGTGGGCGAGTAAGGAAACAACACGTTTATATATGGAACCGTTATCCGCAGGGAGGTGGGGAAAAAGTAAGATTTATCGCAAGGAACTGTGCCGTGGAGTCTCTCAGCAGAGGAGGTGACAGGGCAAGGAAGAGGGGAGGGGAGATTAGCCCCGGAACTGGCGTTCAGGTCAGTCATAAGTTAACGTAAAAGCGGCGGGAGTGAAGGGAACGGGGGAGGGGGGGTGCGAAATAAGGTTATTAAACGCAAAGTGAAAAGGATAGAACGAGGGAGCCCCAGGAGCGGAAGCCGGCAGCCACAGTTTAGATAAAGGGCAAGAAAAATAAACGGGGTTAAAAATCAGGGGTGTCCCGAGAGGAGTGGCAAGAAAGAAACAAAGAGCAGAAGGGAGATTGAAAGAGGGCAAGGGAGGGGAGGGAGAAGAGAAGAAAAAGATATAGACGGGGGCAACTAGAAGCGGAATCGAACGAACACGGTGATCGGAGGCAGGGGAAATAGAATCAGTAGACTAACTGTATTAGGGAATAAGAGTTTTGTAGTTGAATTTGGGGGGGGGGGAAGGATCAACTATAGCGAAACGGGGGCAAAAGAAAGGGAGCATTTAAGGAGGAGAAGGGCATTGGGATAAATGGGGGGACAGAAAGTGGGTAAAACAGATATGTACAGTTAGAGGGAGAAGGTAATCGGCGGGAAAATCGAGTCGGCAGAAGCGTGATTTAGATACTGGAAATATAATCAGACAACTTGGAAACCGAGGAGATTAAGCCAATATAAACTATAAATAGAAAACAAAACCAATTAAGCTTTTGAAATCAATGAGTCCTTGATAGGAACCAATCAGGGCAATTGAAATTGGATTTAAAAGAATCCGCGTGTTGCCCCGTAGAAGGAGTTAGCTGGGGTCTACAAGGTTGGATTAAGTGTCTACCACTAGAGTTTATGGCACTTCTCGGAAGGTACACCCATGCCATCGTCAGGGCCATCCCGAATGCGATGCTGCAGCGAGAGAGGGAGGAGGCGTCGGGCGGAGCGGCCTCGGAGTTGGACGTGGCCAAGCTGCAACGGCAGCTCGGGGTCTACACCGGTATCCTGAGGCAGAAGCTGGGCTTGCAGGTGGTGGAGCTGCCGGCGCAGGAAGAGCCTGGTTGGCCTCGCAGCCTCCGAGTCGAGGACATCGCCGTGGTCCAGGGCGACACGGCGCTGCTCACGCGTCCCTGGGACCCAGACCGCAGGAAGGAGGTGAGAACCGAGGACCCGCCGGTTGCCAAGAGCAACCCACTCCCCGACTCGTTTTCTTGTGCTCGAATTCTTACTCGTTAGTCCATCCCGAGTCTCAACTTTTTTTTCATTAATCTGCCACACTAATTCTAACTTTTCATCGCTATCCTTAACCGTGTCTACGTTTGTACATGATTAAGCGGTAACACTTGTTCTTTCCCTATACCCCCACCCCTCCTGCGTTCCCTTGATGTAGTTTCGAACTAGATGCTTTGCGCTCCATTGAAGTGTTTTCCTTTTATTATTGTGCAGTCGACCTGTGATCTCATCTTGCTTTTTCTGCCGTCCTGGCGGTGGTAGTCTGCTGGGAGTGCGTTCCTCTCTCTTCCTAACACTGCGGTGTCTTCCCGTTGAGTTACATCTGTAGCCCAGTGGATCACTTTGCTAACTCCTGGGAGATGGGGGTGGGGGGTGGGGCGCGGGTTGAGGTTTAACCCCTCTCTCTATGTAGAGGAGGGGTGGGAGCATTAAAGAGTCTGAGCGTTTTGTTTTATCACAAACGAGTTGAGCAATAGGCATTTTGTGAACACGGCAGTCAGAAGGGACAGTTTGTGTGATCTATGGTTATTGCTTATGGACAATTTAGACTTTCACTACACACTTAAAAAGCTTGGAACACTTGCACGGGGTGGCAACTGTCTTTGCCCCATAGTGTTGACTAGTTCCCTTCTCTACTGATGCTGACTGACCTGCTAGGCACTTTCTTTGTTGCAGGTTTCTATCATCCAGGAAGTTTTATTTTAGTTGGCTCTCCTTCTCAAAGGAGGCAATAGGGGCTGACTTGATACAGTACCTGAAAATATAGGAGGCATGGATAAAGCACACGATTTCTTTAGATTGGAAATATCTAATACTCCAAGGTGTCGCTTTAAAGAGTGAGTTGGGGTGTGGAGTTTAAGGGAAGACCATAAGATGTAGCAAAGGATTTGGGCTATTGCGTCTACTCTGCCATTCCATCATAGCTGATTCCAGATTGCACTCAACCCCATACACTCATGCTCGGTCTGATCAGGAAATGATCAACTTATCTTTTAAAGATACCCATGAACTCAGCCTCCACTGCAGTCTGTAGCAGAACATTTCACTGATTCACAACTCTCTAGGTTTTTTTTAAAAATAAATAACTCTCCTTGCCTCTTTAAAAAGTTGCCCCTCAATTTTGAGGCTGTACCCTCTGGTTCGGGCTGCCCCCACCATAGGAGCATCGTCTCCACATCCACCCTATCTAGTTCTTTCAACATTCAGTAGCCTTCAATGAGATCTTCCCCCCCACCCCCACCCACATTCTTCTAAATTCCAGTGAGTACTAAAGCTGTCATATGCTTATGTTAACCCCTGCATTACCATAATCATCCTTGTGAACACCCTATGGACTTTCTACACTGACAACACAAACTTTCTGAGATATGGGGCCCAAAACTGTTCACAATGCTCCATGTGGCCTGACTAGTGTCTTATAAAGGCCAGGTATTATCTCCTTTTCATATTATATTCCCCTTGAAATAACTGCTAACATTTAATTTGCTGCCTTTACTACACTCAACCTGTAAATTGACCTTCTGAGAGTCTTACATGGACTCCCAAGTCCCTTTGCACCTCTGATGTTTGAACCTTCTCCCTATTTGGATAATAGCCGCAATACTCCTTGTACCAAATGCATTTCCCAGCATTGTATTCTATCTGCCACTTTTTTGCTCAGTCTTCCAGTTTGTCTAAGTCCTGCTGCAATTGCATTGCTAATTCAGTGCTAACTACCCCTCCACCCATCTTCGAATCATTTGCAAATTTTGTCACAAAGCCATCAATTCCACTATCTAAATCAATGAAAATATGAAAATAGCTGTTCCAATACGGACTTCTGAGGAACACCACTAGTCACTGGCAGCCAACCAGAAAAGGCTCCCTTTCTTCCCACTTGCCTTCTCTGCCCTGTCACCCATTCCTCTATCCATAACAGTATCTTCCCTGTAATGCCATGGGATCTTGTCTTGTTAAGCAACCTCATGTGAGACCTTATCAAATACCTTCTGAAAATCCAAGTAAATGCCATCCACTGCTTCTCCTTTGTCCACCCTGCTTATTACCACCTCCAGTAACTCTGAACAGATTTGTTGGGCAAGATTTCCCTTGAGAAATCTTGAGAAACCATGCTGACTTTGACTATTTTATCAGTCTCCAAGTACCCTGAAACCTCATCCTTAATAGACTCCAATACATCACTAACCACTGAGGTTTGGCTAACTGGCCTGTAATTTCCTTTCTTTTTGCCTTCCTCCCTTAGTGAATGGAGTGACATTTGCTGTTCTCCAGTACCATTCCAGAATCAAGATTCTTAAAAGATCATGACCAATGCATCTGTTGTTTCTTTGGCAACCTCTCTCAGGACTCTGGGATGTAGTCCATCTGGTCCAATGACTGATCTCCCTTATGACCTGTCAGTTGGCCTAGCACATCTTCCTTTGTAATCAGAATGGCACTCGCTCCCTGATACTCAGACCCCTGGCATACAGCTGTTTTCTTCAGTAAAGACTGAAGTAAAATACCAATTAAGTTCATCTGACATTTCTTTGTTCCCCTATTACTACCTCACCAGTGTCATTTTCCAGTGGTGCAATATCGACTCTTGCCTCCCTTCTACTCTTTATATAACTGGGGGGAGAAAAACTTTGGTATCCTGCTCTGTATTATTGGCTAGTCTGCCCTCATATTTCATCTTTTCCCTTGTAGCTTTTTTTAGATTTGAGGTTTGTTCTCTGCTGAGGTACTTGGTGCTTGAAACGTGCTGCAGGGATGGTGGTAGAAGTGATTATCTCAGCCATGCTTGAAAGGCATGTGAGTAAGTGGGGAGCACGGTCAAGTGCAGGCAGATGGGTTAGTATCATGCTGAAGGGTCTGTTCCATGCTGTGGTGATGTTCAGGGAAATGAAGCAAGAGTTGCAATTTGAACATGGAGACTGAACAGACTACATTATCATTTTTAAAATCCCCTTTAGTGCCATATCTTGTAATTGAAGGACCTGTTGAATAAACTTGTTAAATATTAATCATTTGGGCACCTGCGACAGCTGTCCTATTCCTTTTCGTGCCTTGTGGTGTGTTTGCCAGCTTTTTTGTCTGTTTCCTTAGCATTTGTTTGTTTTTCTACAAAGCTGAGGCACTCAACCCAGCACAGATGGAAAACTTGCAAGGAGCTGGCCGGATTTGAACCTGGGATCATTTGCCTTGAAGTCTGGTACTAATGCCACTACACCACCAGCCTAGCCTTTCTCCTTAATCCAGAGGCTATCACCACTTCCTGTATAGGTTTGTTAATACAGGGTGTAATTTGGATGCAGTTCATAGGTTAAGGTTGAAAGGACAAGAAGAGAATATCAGCACATAGAACCCTGAGATGCACTTTCTTGTGGGTGTACTCGATAAATCCATAATGACAAAATCAATGAAATACTGCACCAAAGTGAAAGATTGCAGGAATCTGATAGGGAACTTGGAGGGTGGTGTGAGTGTGGAACAAGCTACCAGAACTAGTGGTGGATGCAGGTTCAATTGCAAAACTCAAGAGAACTTTGGATAAATACATGGAAGTCTATACTCCAGGTGCAGGCTGATGGGGGTAGGTAGCTTAACTTTAGCAAGGACTCGATGGGCTGAAGGGCCTGTTTCTGTGCTGTGTTGCTCTGGATATTATATCTTGATATGTACTATTGGCAAGGTTCCCTCCAGTTTTAAACAGCTCTGCAAACTAACCATTGCTCTGAGGAGGAAATTCTTACCTGGCCTGAAAGCTGTCACTTCAAATATTGTGTAAAGAAAATTCCAGCTGCACAGCTATGAATGCTATGTGCACAAAAGTATTGCAGTTGCTGTGTGGCTGTGCACCCATGAGGCTTGGAGGGAATAGTGCTGCTGGGGACACTGTTGTGGTGGGAAGGGACCAGCAATGTGCTGGATATCCTTGTGAGCTGTAAAGGCACACTTGTGTATGGGTGAAGTTTATTCCCTGTAATAAGGGTCCTTGATCTTTAGGGTTAGACTTGGTGACATGAGTGACTGTTTGCTGCTGCATCTACAGTCTGCTGTAGGAAATAAGTGGGTGAGGGAGGAGTTGGTGTTCAGGTTTAAAATCTTGCATTAGGACACTTGAAATACACTTCCCTCAAATGCTGTCTGACCTGTTGACTTCTATCTTTTGTTTATTGAGCAGGGTTGTTTTTATTCCATCTAACAGATTCACATTTATAATTGTACTCTCCACCCTCAATAGCTGCTCTTAGTCTGGGAAAGTGAGTCACTCTGGGGGAAGGATTTTTAGGTTTGGGAGTGTCTTGTCAAATGTGGAAAGAGATTGGATAACATTGTTGGGAACAATATTCTAAGAAAATCTAAACTAAGTCAGGCTTGGGGCAAAATGGCATGCTTCTGATGTTTCCATATTGTATAGTGAAACACAAATTGAGAAAGATTTAGTGATTTCCCAGTACATGATGAATAAATTTGTCACTGGCTTCCAGCAGGGTACAGGTATCGATTATAACTGCTTCAATGACAAACTCCTCAATCTTCATCAGAATTCCTAATGAAGATGGCAGAGTTTGTTACGGAAATTTTGTTTGTAATCAATACCTGTACCTGGCTGGAAGCTTGGAGAGTGGATTTGATTATAAATGTCTTGTACATTCCCTCGCCTCCCAGAATATTCATGGTACCCACTGGAAGAATTTGAATAAGTTTAAACACGTCAGTGTAGGTTTTGCCTTGCGATTTGTCACAAACAAGACCAACTATCACTCCTTTTTCACTTGTCTAATTACCACCTCCTAGAGTTGACTAGGATAAGTTTAAATAGTTTAGGACTTTATTTCCTGGAGTGAGAGAATGGGGGAGATTTAGGATGATGGGAGAATGATAGAGGTATGTAAAATTGAGGGGTGTAGATAGGATTAATGCCAGCAGTCTGAAGTTGGGTGAGACTATAACTTAAATATCATGGGTAATGTTGTAGCTATACAAGTGGGGTCTGACCAAGGTCTTGGAGTACTGTTCAGTTCTGGTCTCCTCAGTACAGGATGGATGTGGATACTATAGAGTGCAGAGTAGATCTGCAAGGATGTTGCCTGAATTAGAGTGTACCTTATGAAAATAGGTTGAACTTGCCCTTTCTCCTTGGAGTGATGGAGTCCTATTAGCCCCACCTGTTTCAACCTGACAGGAGGTTGCTGACTCACCGTCCAAGGATGTACTTATTCTCAATGAAGAAACCTAAGACCTATCCACATGTTTATCTTTTATATAATAAAAAAGAAAAACGGTGCTAAATCCAGTAACTATAATGGATGTGGCTTGTGTTCCAGTCAGCTGGCTGGTGGTGCAGTGGCATCATTACTGGATTTCAAGGTGAATGGTTCCAAATTTGTATCTGGCAGTCTCCTTGCATGCTTTCCATCCATGCCGGGTTGAGCATCAAACCAGCAACTCGGCCTTGTTTGTCTATTTTCTTTAAGTCAAATGGTATCAAATGGTATGGAAACAGTAAAAATGCTACCTGATGTGCCACAAAGTGTGAAAAGAAACAACTTGTGTTCCAGTAAACAGGACATTTTAAAATGAAAAATTTGTCCTCTATGCAAATATCTAATTGGTCACTTATGCAGCAGCAATTCAATGCATAAAAGCATGCATCTATGATGGAGATTCAGTTTTTCAGAACAAACATCAGAATGGGGAAGGAATGCGATCTGAGCGACTATGGATGTGGAATGATTGTAGGTGCCAGATGAGGTGGTTTGAGTATATCAGAAACTACTGATCTCGAGGGATTTTCATGCACATACTCTTGGGAATGGTACAATAAACCAAGAAAGATCTAGTGAGTGGCAGCTCGAAGAGCATAAGCACCTTGTTAATGAGAGTTCAGAGGAGAATGGCCAGACACTTTCAAGCTGACAGGAAGGTAACAGCAACTCATGTAATCATACGTTACAATGGCAGTGTGCAGAAGAACATTTCTGAACACATGCATTGAACCTTGAAGTGGATGGGCAATAGCAGCAGAAGACCACAAACGTAGTTTGTAAAAATAGTGTATAATTAAAACTTGTGCACATTGTGGAGATTGCTTTAGCCACTACAAAGTCGTACAGTATTGTGCAAGTCTATATGCCTTACCATTATAATCAAGAGCTTGGATTTCATACTCGTATAGGCTGGCAAATAGTGAGTGGCCATCATGATTGCAAGACCCCTTTGGATATTGTTAATCTGGTACTCCACAGATTCGCTTTGCTGATTTATTGGATGAGAGCTGAGGCAGGTGGCAGGGGAACTGGCTGGCTTCGGTCTTGAAGGCTAGACCTGAAGCCGCGGTGTCACCCACTTGCAACCGCCGGAGTGAGGAAATGAAGCCGTTGCACTTAAGCGGGGCCGATGCGGTGTGTCGCCCAGATCGGAGTCTGCACTGCCCTCAGAGTTGCACTCGGCAGAAAACAAGCTCTGTGGTTGATTGCAGATTTTTTTAGCAGCTCTCATTGGACTCATAAATTGATGTCCTCAATGGTAGAGTAGCAAGTACCCATGATGGAGCTTTTTCTGATGCTGTCCATTGGCCCCTCCATACCAGGAGGTGCTGCAACCAGTTAGATGACAAATCTGTAGGAATTTGTTGTAAGCTTTGATATGCCAAATCTACTCAAACTTCTAAAAATCTAGCCACTTCAATGCACTTTATAATGATTTAATCATGGCTGGTATTAAAAACTAGTTTCTTTTTCAATGTACTCTTCTCAGGTGTGACAATAGACTAATTTACCACAAATGAAATTCTATTCTGAAAGAGCATATCAAACTAATCTGTTCAAAGTCATTAGAATTGGTCTTGTCAATGACCCTGGATATGTTGTTGCTGTTAACACAGCATTGCAGTAGTTCAACAAGTAGAACCCAGCAGCCTGGGTTGAATCATGATCTTGAGCACTGCCTGTGTGGAGTTTGCATATTCTCTCTGTAACCACACACTTCCCCTTCCTAAGGACCTGAGCTGATTAATTGTCTCTCGTAAATTGACACTTAATGCTAGTAATTGGCTAAAGGGAGTTGCTGGCCACTTGTGAGAGTATGCTGCTGGGAAATGCAGGACGACTCCTGTGAGAGCTGGCTTGGACCCAGTTTGTTAGAGTAAACAATTTGATGGGGACCCGGTGACCTGCTAATACTTCAAGATGAAAAATGAGTTTCAGAACTTGTTCTAGTGCTGTTCAACGTGAAAGCAGTACCCAAAAGTGAGGACAGTTGTGTATACAGCATGGAATTTGTTAAGTGTTGCTTTTTGCAAGCAACCCCAGAACAGCTGTGTGCATGAATCATATTTTATGGTGAGCTTCTGCACACTATCTCATATTAAACCATAGTTTATGTATGAGAAAGCCTGTTCAGTCTTTCCTTGCGCTTTGCTGACGTGACTTTCCTCCACCCCTCGACTGTTAGTTTGGGCTGATGACTCACATCTTTTCATTGTTCTGAACACCCTTGACAGCTTGGCAAAAGGAGACATTGGGCAATCTTGCCAAAGGCTTGGTCAGGAGATGAAATAAAGGAGTGTCTTTAAAGGGAGCTTTTTGGCAGGAATCAAGCTGCTAATAGAATAATTGAAATTGGATGAATAAAGTCGGGGGGCGGGATGGGAAGATTTATCAGGATATGGTGCCCTTCAGACCACGAGTCCACCCTCCACTGATCTTGATATTTGGGAGCTGTTGGAGGAAACACAAGTGATGACTGTGGTGGAGGGGTCTTTCATTATGTTAGCTGCTTTTTATTTTGAGGCAGCAAGAAACGTAGATGGAGTCACTGGAGAGGAGAACTGGTTTGAGCTGTGTTCATACCACTATTTTTGTAGTCTTGGGCAGAACAGTTGCCATAAGTTGTGATGCAGTAAGGCAGAATCAGGTGCATTTTTAAAATTATAGGAGATGTATAATGTTATGGAGAAATTAATTGTCTAGGACACAAAATCCCCTTTTGTTTCTGAATGGTGTCTGTAAGGCCTGTTTTATCCACATGGCAGCATCAGTTTGAAGGCTTGAACAGAGTACTTGCTGGAGTCACTTATTCTGTCAGAACATTTAGTAGGAGCCAGCAGTCAAGCCTATAGACTTTAGTCCCATGATAACTGACTCTTCCAAAGCAAAGTATTGGAAATTGTGGGAATCTCTGTCACTCTGAATCTATTACCTTGAGACTGACCTCATTATCTTAGTCAGCCAGATCCAGCTGTTTGTCAGGAAAAGCTGACTTGTTTTCAAGTGTTATAACCTACTCCAATGTTAAATTCAATTAACGTAATTCTTCAGATGTTAAAGTCAATATTCAGTGCTCACCACCAGTCCTTGTGCATATCATTATTTCCTTGCCTATATGTTGAACTTTTAATTCCTTGCCTCCACATGGTTTGTATAATCAATGCACAAAACACTGGAGGAACTCAGCAGGTCAGGCAGCAACTATGGTGGGGGGGAGGCAGTGGTGGTGGTGGGATGGAGAGTACTTTTTCCATAAATGCAGCCTGGCCTGCTGAGTTCCTCCAGCATTTTGCGTGTGTGTTTCAGCATCTGCAGATTTTCTCATTTGTGACATGGTTTATATACCTCACCCCCCGCCCCTGCTTGCCATATGCTGCTTAAACATTGTTATTCTATCTGCTTGACCTTAACTGACAGCCTTTTCCAGTCTCCTAACATAATTTGAAAAATAAACTTTCCTCATAAATCTAAGTCTACGCGCTCTTATTGTACAATTGTATAGCACAGAAATGGACTCTTTAGTGCAATGTCCAGGCTAGCCAAGTTGTCTATCTACATTAGTTCTGTTTATCTGTTTGACCCATGCCCCTCTAGATCTTTCCTAACCATGTGCCTCTAACTATCACCATGGTTACCTGGACAACTAATAAAATAAAAGTGGATTTATTGAACTTCAGTTGCTGGGGAATTTGACATTTATCCAGGAAGACATGATCAGCTACAAATTTTAAATGGCAGAAAGGACAGGATGGGCCAAATGGTCTGCCAATGTACTTGAGCTTTCTTTGAGTCATGGATTTCAAGTTGTTTTGGAATGGAGATTTTGAAAACCTGTAATTGGGGGAAAAAGATATTAATGTTCCAGCCCATAATTTGCTATTATGCTCGTGGTAGGTTTAATAAGGGAAGAAAAAATGGAAAAGCATTGAATGGAACCCCTTTATCAGTGCTCAGTAATTTGACTCTGTCTTGACTGGTCTTTATTACAACGCTTGAATAGCTTGCAGATCCCAATGAAAGCACTCTTCTGTGCTGAAGTATCTATTTGCTTGCCCCTCCAGGAAGGGTCAAAAGAGCAGCTAATTATTATTTTGCTGCTGCTCAATCTCAGGCTGGTCTCTGAGGCAGATCTCTTGCAAAGGAAGACGTGGGTCTCGATTAGACTTCTGAGTGGTATATGGTGGGGGGGGGGTGGTTGGGTGGAGGATTTCTGTGTGCCCCCTTCCAAATTTGCAGCAAAACTGCCCCCACTTTTGACTTGCAGCTGAACTGTGCACCAAAGTGGGTTTAAGTGATGGTGTGCAAGAGTGGTAGTAGTTTAAGAAATCCTCCTTTAAAGTTTGTAGTTTTGTTCATCAGGTTTGACTACCTGCTTATAGGAAAGATGTCATTAAGCTTGAAAGGTTGCTGAGGAAGTTCAGCAGGTCAGACATGGAAAAGTTGTTTTGGACTGCAACCCTTCAGTTCTTCCCCCTTCTCAGTGCTGAAGAAGGGTCTTGGCCCAAAACATCAATTGTTTACTTTTCTATAAATACTGCCTGGCCTGCTGAGTTCCTCCAGCATTTTGTGTGTTATGCTTTGGATTTCCAACATCTGCGGAGGAGATTTTTAAGGATTATGTCAGCACTCGAGGGTTTGGATTATTGAGAGGTTAACAAAGTACAAACTTCAATTGGCAAATATGAAAATGAGCTGTTTTGTTACTGGTGTCCTGTTCTGCTAAGCATGTGAGCATGCCATGTTGCTGCCAGACCGTGGTGGCACTTGCCCCAAACACATCCTTGGGCTGCCAGCATGAGGTCAGTAAGAAGATTACTCCTTGTGTTTTGGTCTCATTACTGGACCCTGCCACTTTGGAATAGCCCTTGCCTTAGTTAACCTGGTTCAACTCCACTTGTCTGTCTTGAAATCTATTTTTATTAATCATTATCTTAGAGTGGGGCAGATGCTATGATTTCTTATGTTTGTATGTAGTTGAGGGTGCATGGTGCAGGAGGTGGAGACTTGTTTAGAATTACATATTTATAGGAGTGGTGTGGCCTGGGAGTCACAAGTCATTGCTTAGATTTGGGGGGGGGGTGCTTAGTAAGGATACTCAGTGTTAATGGGGGCATTGTCCAGGGTTGATGGGACTGATTTGGGGTGTGGTTGGAACTGTTAATATTAGTGGGGGTATTTGTACTTAAGGTAAGGGGATGTTGATTAGTGGAGAGATCCAGGGTTAAGGAGGATACAGTTGGTGTTAAATTTGGGGATAGTTGGGCTGCTTGTTTGTGCCTGGGGTAAGAGGATGTTGGTTAGTGAAGGGGATACTTGACCTTGCACCCACTGAGGGCACATTAAGCATGGGTGAGGTTGCCCTTGACATGGTCTATGGTGCCTTGGTCAAGGGTGTAACTGTTTAAAGGGGATGTGTTGGTGGGGTTGATAGGTGTGTGTTGCCTAGTCAGTTTGGATGTCCAGAAGTATAACAATGTATAGTGGTTGTGCTGGATGGTAGAGATGGTCTGTGGTGCAAGATCTGTTGGGATGCAGATATAGGGTTGTAAAAGGAATGTGCAAACATCTACTTCCTTCCAGAGATGTTGCAGTCTCAGTTCCTCCAGCAGATCCAGATTCTGGTGCCTGCAGCCTTATCGATATTTAATTTATGCATCTAGTCCAGCTTTCTCTAATGTTAAGTCTCTTCCCCACCTCTGATTTACTGAAACTGGGAATTAAATAATGTCCTTGAATTATCAGTGTGGACTGTACATCGGATAAAACATAGAAATACCCTCTCAGCCCCTCAAGCCTATGCTGACCACAAATCCTACCCTAATCATTTTATTCCCATCGACCCTTTCTACACCACTGGATTTTGAGAAGGGAGCGGATGCCTGACCTCTTAACTCTCTATCCCTAAATACTAATCTGACACTAACTCCCCTCTTTGTCCCCAAAACTATCCCCACTAACCTACAATTACAATTTGAGTCGGAGCCATGGTCTCAACTGAGGGCACAGCTTGATGCCATTTTGACTGGACTTTGGCAGGGGTTAATGACTTTTGAGGGTTAAATGGAGTAGTTTACAGCCAAGTGAGCTCAAGTCTCTAATGTGAAGATTTTGACTGTTTTCTAAACTGTTTGCAGAACTCTGTTTTGAGCAGAGGACATCAGCAAACTCTGACTGATCTTATCCCACCCCCTGATTTCTACTTCAATTATTTAGTTACAAATCAAGCGCATTGTGACTCCATGCCCTGAGTTGGACTAGATAAGGATAGTGAACATCTTGGTTCAATAGTCCAGTGGTCTTGTGGCCATTATTGCTGACAGTGGCCTTTGCTGGTTCCTGGTTGATCTAGTTTCTTTGTATTCTGTGACTGCTGTGAGGTTCGGGCTAGTCTCTGGATCATTGCTGCTGACTATTGGTGCTTGTGAACAGTAGGAAGGCAGATGATAGGAAATGGTACTCTTGGCCAGTCAACTATTATTTAGTAATACAACACAGAATAGGCCCTTTAAGCCACACTGCCCAACAACCTGATTTAATCCTAACCTAATCGTGGGACAATTTTCAATGACCAATTAATCTACCTGATACATCTTTGGACTGTAGGAGGAAACTGGGGCACTGGGGGAACCCATGCATTCCACAGGGGTGATGGGCAGACTCCTTACAGATGGCACCAGAATTCAATAGATACATTTAATGTCAGAAATGTATACAATATACATCCTGAAATCTATCTTCACAAACATCCACGAAAAGAGGTCCCCCAAAGAATGAATGATATTTAAACATTAGAGCCCCAAAGGCCCCCCAGTTCCCCCTCCCATGCACAAGTAGCAGCAAAGCGATGACCCCCCCAACCAGCAAAAAGCATCAGCACCTCCACCAAGCACTCAGACACGCAGCAAGAATCAACAAAAACAGTCCTGCAGTAGCCCAAAAACCACCTGCACGCCTGGTAATTCAACAGACCACAGGCTCTCTCCCTCCCTAACAAGGGAAAGGGGTGTCCTCATTTCACAGCGATGAGGGGAGACACAACTCAATGTTGCTTTTTGAGTTCTGCTGCCAGAGAGTCGGCACCAGAAAGGTGCTGCTGTCTGGACATATTAAACATGGCAGCTAACCTGCTGCTCCCAATGCTCTGTGTTCTCCCACGGTGCTTCAGTCCCGGGCATTAGCCTAGAATCAGCACTGTCCCAGAGCCACGAAAATCTGGAACACTGAAGTTGCACTTGCCTACTGGGCAACATCCTTGGGATATCATAAAAGTGGCTGGTTGTGAGGCCCTGCAAGTGGCCATTCCCACAAAGAACCAAAGTCAGTGTAACTCCAGGTCAGGATCTTGGAAAGAACCTTGAAAAGGAAAGTTATCCAAGATGGAAACAGAGCTATTTCCAAAGATACAAGCAAAGAAGTCACCATTTAGTGCCATCTTGACTTTGCTCCACCTCCAAAATTCCAAATTTCATAATGTCCTAAGCTGCAATAGTGTTGGGCAAACCTCTGCTACCATGGAGTAACACCATTGTTAGTGGTGGTTGGAGTGGTACAGCACGGGAATGGGCCACATTCATGCTGTCCACTGCCTCCCACTAATTGACATTGGAGAAGGTTCAGAGAATTATCCTGGGAATGGAAGGCTTGATGGATCTCAAATATTTGATACTGGGCTTCTACTTGCTGGAGTTCATTATGGTGTGGTGGATCTCATTGAAACCAATTGAATATTGAACCTCCTAGAGAGTAATGCGAAGAGGATGTTTTGTATAGTGGCTGAATCTAGGACCAGAGGCCATCTTCTCAGAATAGAAGGACATGCATAACTGTTTTCACACTTCAAGCTGGGGGATGGGTATCAATTATCACCAATGTTTCGATGATGTGCTCTGTCATCTTCAGTGATGAGTTTGTCATTGAAATGTTGATTAAGATCAATACCTGTATTTGGCTTGAAGCCCGCGAAGAGTTGTCGTATGCCAGGAAAGCAGCAAATCCTATTTCAGAAGGACATCTCTTTAGAACTAAGATGAGGAGGTATTTAGGCAGAGGGTTGTGAATCTGTGCAATTCATTTCACAGATGGTTGTGGAGACCAATTCATTAGATATGTTTAAAGTAGAGATTGACAGGTTCTTGATTAGCCAGTGTCAAAGGAGAAGGCAGGAGAATGGGGTTGAAAAGATGATAAATCAGCCATGATGGAGAAGATGAGTTGGACTGAATGGCCTACTTCTATTCCTATGTTGTATGGTGTTATTAACTAATCCCATGTGCCCAAGTTAGGACCATGGCCATCTAAGCATTACCTGTTTAAGTCTGTATAAATGCTGCTTTGTATATACCCAAGGTTGGATGAGACTAGAACTGGAGGTCATGGGTTAGATGAAAAATGTAATGCTTAAGGGAACCAGAAGGAGGAACTTTTCCACCCAGGGTGCTGTGAGTGTGGCACAAGCAGCCAGTGGAAGTGGTAGATGTGGGTTCTATTGTAACATTTAATGGAGATTTGGGTAGGTACATGGATGGGAGGGGTATGGAGGACTATGGGTCAATAGGACTAGACAGAATAAGTTTATCACAAACTAGATGGGCTGAATGGCCTGTTTGTGCTGTATGCTCTGACTCCATTGTTAAATCTGATTCCACCACACAGCCACAGTGTACACATACATGTACACCTTTTCACCAAACTTAAACCTCTGCCCTAGCATGGAGGGGAAAGATTTGGACACTGTCCCATTTGTTCCTTAATCTACTTGCCTCCATCAAGTTGCCCCTTCACTTCCTACACTTGTCGGGCAAATAAATCCAGCCTATCCTATGTCTTCCCATAACTAACATTCTCCAATCTAGGTAGCATCCTGGTGAATCTCTGCAGTAGTCCTCAGCTTGGCTCCACTCCCTGGTGAGCAAAACTGCAGGCAATAGTTCAGGATCATATCAAACATTGGGCTGTCAGGCAGCATCTATGGAGAAAAATCTGTTTGTGAGTGCTCCTTATGCCTGGATTTCCTCCACATCCTGGAAGACCTGCTAGTTGATGGGTCTGTCAAACTGCGACCCCCCCCCCACCCCCCAGCACTGTAAACACAGGAAATTCTGCAGATGCTGCCAGTCTTGAGCAACACAAAATGGTGGAGGGACTGGTGAGCCAAGCAGCATCTATAGTGGTGAATAGAGTTTTGGGCCAACACCCTCTTGATGAAGGGACTTGGGTGGAAACGTTGACTATTTATTTCCTGCCATAGATACTGTCTGACCTGAGTTCCTCCACCATTTTGTGTGCATGTGGCCCAGAGATGTAGGGGAACTTGATGGTTGAGTTGATAAAGGAATTTCCCAAAAACTGACAGGATCTGAGGTTCACATACCTGCCACCTTTTGTGAGAAATGGGGTACTTGGCTCATGTCTATGCTAGCTTCCAGCAGAGCAGTCATATTGGCACCACTCTTCCCCACTCCTGAACTCCCTGCTCCCATGCCTGTCCATTAGCACTTTGGTTCTTTGCCGCTTAGTTCATAAAAGGTAGTTTGCAGTGGCTGGGTAGTCAGCTGCTAGGGTGGATGAGGAAACGCGGGTCACTGGGAGCTCTTGCAAATATCATATTTAGCAAGTGAGGTCAGCCACTTGGGCAGGTAGATGTCTCAGGTTTGGGAAGGTATGAGACTTGCTTCAATGGATATCTTTGTCAGAATGGACCAGCTGGGCCGAAGGGCCTATTTGCAAGCTGTGACTTTCTCTATCACATTGTGGGAAATCACCTCCACGATGTTCTTTCTCACTTTCACCAGATACGATGCTAAATCTCCCATTGAGTAATGGTAAATCTTTGTCTGTTGGCTAAAAGCTGACGTTGAAATGCAATAGATGGGCACAAATAAATGCTGAATATCCAAGTATATTTTGAGCTGTTTTTGCAGCTGGGAACATCAGCTTTCTGTGTGCATGTTTGCTTTGAGACCAGAAAATGCAGCTGTTCTTTGGTATGCTAAGCAGAGATGGCCAGCAAATCAGCATCTTGTGTTGGGGTCGTGACCCTTTTTCCATTAGCCCTTGTGAAACTGGCCACCCAGCTCTCTGGAGTGATCTGCAGACTCTGCCTCTTCCCCCCCACCCCCCCACACCACCCCAGATGGCAGCCACTGTGCTGAGCACTTGCAGACCTTTCCTGCTTTGTTACTGAAGGGCTCGGCGTATTGAACACTGCAAGGAAACGGGCTAATGCTCTCTTTGTGCCTCCCCCCTCTGTTTTCATCGAACCTTGTGTGATTGTGGTTTAGTTTATTAACTAAAAGCACTAGCATATGTTGTGGTGTGACTCCTTTCTATTCTTGAAACCAGCTGCTATGAAACTAGAACAAAACTATGCATGTAAATTTAACTTTTTCGTCACCCCTCCTATGCATTGAGGTTACTGAGACTCGACGTGGAGTCCTTGCCTCCTTCCCTTGCTGATCACTCGAGTGAGTGGTAGGGGCAGGGGAAGCTAATCCACAGTGTAGGTGTAATTTTTAAACTCCAGCAGACTGTAGGCCTGAAGTTTGAACATGGAGCAGTAGAGCAGAGTGTCAGCCCTTCAGCCCATGATGTTGTACTGACCTTTGAACAAGGTTATACTAAGGCTTTATCAGACAGTATTTGGAGTCTAATGAGCAGTTTTGGACCCCTTATCGCAAGGATGTTCTGGTATTGGAAGGGAGGAGATTCCTGAGAACACTCTCAGGAATGAAAGGAGTTGACATGTGGGAAACAATTAAATGTTCTGGGTTTGTACTTGCTGGAATTTACAAGAACAAAAGAGGAATCTCATTGAAACCTACCAAATATTGAAAGGATGTTTCCTATGGTTGAGGAGTGTAGGACTATAAGACCATAAGATATAGGAGCAGAAGTAGACCATTTGACCTATCGAGTCTGCTCTACCATTCAATCATGGGCTGATCCAATTCTTCCAATCATGCTCTTTCCCTGGCTAATCAAGAAGCTATCTAACTTTGCCTTAAATGCACCCAATTATTTTGGCCTCCACAGCCTCTAGTGGGAACAAATTTCACAGATTTACTACCCTCTCACTAAAATAATTTCTCCATCTCTGTTCTAAATGGACATCCTTCAATCCTGAAGTTGTGCCCTCTTGTCCTAGACTCCCCAAACCATGGGAAATAACTTTGCCATATCTAATTTGTTCAAGCCTTTTAACATTTGGAGATCTCCTTTCCCCGTCCCTCCCCCCACCTGTGTTTGGAACTCCAGGGAATACAGCCCAAGAGATACCAGATGGTCCTCCCTTTCATTCCTGGAATCATTCTCATGAATCTCCTCTGAACCCTCTCATGTCAGTATATCCTTTCTAAAATAACTGCACACAATACTCCAAGTGTGGTCTCACGAGTGCCTTATAAAGCCTCAACATCAGATCCCTGCTCTTGTATTCTACACCTCTAGAAATGAATGCCAACATTACATTTGCTGCCTTCACAACTGACTTAACCTGGAGGTTAACCTTTAGTGCATCTTGCACAAGGACTCCCAAGTCCCTTTGCATCTCTGCATTTTGAATTCTCTCCATCTAAATAATAGTCTGCCACCAAAGTGGCAAAGTATTTCTTCCCCCAAAGTGCATGACCATGCACTCTCCAACATTGTATTTCACTTGCCACGTTGCCCATTCCCCTAAGCTCTCAGTCTCTCTGCAGACTGTTTCCTCCACACTACCTGCTCCTTCACCTTTTTCTTTTTTGTATCATCGTCAAAATAGGCCACAAATCCATTAATCCCATAGACCAAATCATTGACATACATCATAAGAAGCAGCAGTGCCAACGGTGACCCCTGTGGAACTCCACTGGTAACTGGCAGCCAAACAGAATAGGATCCCTTTATTCCCACTGTTTTCTGCCATTCAGCCAATGCTCCACCCATGCTGGTAACTCAAGACGTACAAGAAAGCTGGATGAACTCAGCAGGTCGGGCAGCATCCGTTGAAAGGAGCAGTCAATGTTTCGGGTCGAGACCCTCTCGTATCTTGCTAAGCAGCCTCATGGGTGGCACCTTGTCAAAGGCCTTCTGAAAATCCAAGTACAGCAACTACTGCATCTCCTTTGTCTACCCTGCTTGTAATTTCCTCAAAATTGCAGTAGATTTGTCAGCCAGGATTTTCCTTTCAGGAGACCATGCTGGCTTTGGCCTATCTTGTCATGTCAGGCTAACAGGTCTAATTTTCCCTTCTGCTGCCTCCCACCCTTCTTAAAAAGCTGAGTAATATTTGCAATTTTCCAGTCATTCGGTACAATGGTAGAATATTTCTTATTGAAAGTTCATTGTTAATGCCTCCACAACCTCTCCAGCTACTTCTTTCAGAACCCAAGGGTGCATTCCATCGGGTTCAGGAGATTTATCCACCCTCAGACCATTAAGCTTCCTGAGCACCTTCTCAATTCAATTGTAATTTTCACTGCACAAAACTTCACTTCCCTGATACTCTTGAATGTCCGGTATACGCAGATGTTTTCCACTGTGAAGACCGATGCAAAATACGCATTCAGTTCCTCTGCCATCTCTGCATCTCTTTATTACAATATCTCCTGTGTCATTTTCAATTGGTGGATTATCTACCCTCAACTCCCTTTTACCCTTTATATACTTCTTTAAAAAAAAAACTTGCTGTATCTTGATATCAGTCACCAGCTTCCATTCATAATCCATCTTTTTCTTCTGAATGACCATCTTAGTGTCCTTCAAGTTTTTAAAAGCTTTCCAATCCTCTATCTTACCACTAGCTTTGGCTTCCTTGTATGCCCTCATTTGCTTTTACTTTGGCTCTGACTTGTCAGTCACATTAATATCCTTCCATTTGAAAATTTCTTATTTGGAATATATCTGTCTTGCACTTCCCTCTCTTTTTTTGCAGAAACTCCAGCCATTGCTGCTCTGCTATCCTTTCTGCTAGTGTCCCTTTCCAGTCAATCTTGGCCAGTTCCCCTTTCGTGCCATTGTAATTTCCTTTATTCCACTGAAATACTGACACATTGGAATTAAGCTTCTCAAATTTCAAAGTGAACTGGATAATGTGATCACTGTTCCCTAAGGGTTCCTTAACCTTAAGCTCTCATCACCTCCAGATCATTGCACAATAGCCAATCCAGCACAGCCGATTCCCCAGTGAGCTCAACCACAAACTGTCCTTTAAAAAGCCATCCCTTAGACATTCTACAAATTTTCTCAGTTGAGGTCCAGTACTGGCCTGGTTTTCTTTCATGTTAAAATCCCCAATGATTATCATGACATTGCCTTTCTGCCACACCTTTTCTACCTCCTGCTGTAATTTGTATTCCACATCTCAGCTGCTGTTTGGAGGCCTGTTTCCAACTGCTATTAGGGTCCTTTTGCCCCTGCCATTTCTTAACTCAACCCATAGAAACTCTACACCTTCTGATCCTGTGTCATCCCTTTCTAACGATTTAATATTTCCTGTACACAAAGCCACACCACCCCCTCTGCCTACTAACCTATCTTTCTGATACCATATCCTTAGATGTTCAGCTCCCAATGGCAGCCATCCTTTAGCCAAGTTTCAGAGATGGCCACAATGTCATTTGCCAATCTGTAGCTGAATTTCAAGATCGCCCCTTTTATTTAAGCTGCATACATTCAAATACAACACTTTCAGTCCAATATTTGTTGCTTTCTGTTTTAATTGCACCATGCTTCTATTACCCTGTAACTCATCCCACTGGTTGTGATTTATGCCTCCATCTCCTGCCTGTCCATTCTATCATTTCTGTTGCACACTATCTTTGATTTATTTCTGTTTTCCCCTTCCTCAGCCCTATTTGTCCTATTCCCATCCCCCTGCCAAATTGGTTTAAATCCTCCCTAACAGCTCTATTTAACCTGCCTGCTAAAATATTGGACCCCTTTGGGTTCAGATGTAACCCGTCCTTTTTGTACAGGTCATACCTCCCCCAGAAGATGCCCCGATGATCCAGGAACCTGAAGCCCTGCTCCCTACACCAGTTTCTCAGCTACGTATTAATGTGCCTGATCACACTATCATTGTGCTCATTATCAAGTGGCACAGGCAGCAGTCCTGACATTACTACCCTTGAGGTCCTGCTTTTCAGCTTCCTACCCAACTCCCTCAATTCACCGTGGTGAACTACATGTACCTGTCTGGTATATATCTCGCCTCGCATCTCCAAGCGTTATTGATGGTGCATCATTCACTCTTCAGGACGTCCTCTTCTCTTTTTCTACCTATGTGACTAGAGGGCATAACTTCGAATAGTAGGCCATCCCTTTATAACAAATCGGGAGGAATTTTTAGCCAGAAGATGGTGAATCTGTGAAACTCATTGCCACAGACAACTGGAGGCCAAGTCATTGAGTATATTTAAAGTGCAGGTTTTTTAGGTTCTTGATTAGTCAGCGTGTCAAAGGTTATTGGAAGAAGGCAGGAGAATGGGTTTGAGGGGTAATAAATCAAATGGAATGACAGAGCAGACTCACTGGGCCTCCATGTCTCCATGTCTTAGTATGATAGTTAAATGATGCACAATACTGTGCAGTGTTGCAGATAGATGTTAAGAAACTTGAGGTAGTTTTAGAGATCAAGAATACATTGGGGATGTGAGATGTTTGTTTAAAACACTGATAATAATAAGATAGGGTGGGTTGGAGATGCAAGACTCTTTCTCTGCTAGG
This sequence comes from Hypanus sabinus, assembly GCF_030144855.1. Taxonomy (NCBI): domain Eukaryota; kingdom Metazoa; phylum Chordata; class Chondrichthyes; order Myliobatiformes; family Dasyatidae; genus Hypanus; species Hypanus sabinus. Next base: position 172,131,229 of record NC_082710.1, on the reverse strand, counting down.
CTACAGGTCACCTTTGGGCAAGGTGTAGCACCTGCTTACCCCTCTGATCAGTGTCACGTGAAGCTATCGGAGCAAGTGGTGGATGGTTGTACAAGCAGCTGGTGCATATCACAAATCCTGGCTATGTGATCACTGAAGCAAGGCAGACAATCTCTGGAGTATTGATAATGGTTGAGGTCACCCATCTTGTTAAGACGCTGCCCAGAAGGAGGCAATGACAGACCAATTCTAAAGAAATTTGCCAAAAGTAATCATGGTCAAAGACCATCTTAACTTGCATCTTATGACATGGCGCATAATAATGATGAAAAGCAGGACCTAAGCTGTCCTTGAGGCCGGTCATACATGCTTTCAAGCTTCTGTATCTTCTGCACAAAATGCAGAGTAAATGTGAGGCCACATGCTTGAGTATGTTAGCTGCTCTCCTGAGGCAGGGGCAGTGTAGACAGTAGGTGGAAGGATGGCTGGCTTGTGTAAAGAAGGTCTGAAGAAGAGCAGAAGGCTACCAGGGTCCTCGAATGTGATCACAGCTGATCTGCCCAATTCCTTATCTCTTCCTCATTGCCTTCAATTCCTTGATCTTTGAAATGTTCCTTCTCTTTAATACTCCAAGATCTAGCCACAGATGGCAAATTCCTGTGACTCACACTCTGATTCCTATTTAATATGGCAATGGTGATCTGAACAATTTGACTCTAAAAGGAATGATTTGGTGATGACTGACTTTTTTTGTGTGTGGGATTTTCCTTGTGAAAATTGGTCACTATTTCCCTTGTAACCAGAAAGCCATCAGCCCTTTGCAATTTCTCATTAGAAGGACAGAGTAAATGCAGGTCCTCACAGCACCAGATGAAGGTCATTTCTAACATGGGATAAACATAGTCCTGGGTGTTAGCAGTTTTATTAAGCAGACTTCATTGCAGAGGAAGTGGTGGGTGTTGTATTACCCCAGATTGTACAGGGGATTCAAGGGTCGCTGGGCCACAAAACTAAGTAGCTCAAAATGGTTTTTCACTGTTTTAATAGCTCCATCACAAGCCTGTATTTGAATAAAACTTGTTATGCATGAGGCCTGTGTAAGAGTGAAGTTGCTGTCAGATTGCTATTTATATTACAATGAAATGAGTATTCTATTTTGATACTCTATAGTCACAGTGGATGATGCATCTGGTAACTTCAGTCTGTTCATGCTATGCTAGCTCTCCTTTGGGGCAAAAGGGAGAGTATTGCAGCCAATCGCATCTGAGCATGTTTACAGAGTGCTGTCACAGGAAGGTAGCATCCATCATGAACCATCCTGCAGTAGAGCTCTATGTAAACATGCTCAGATGTGATTGGCTGCAATACCCTCCCTTTTGCCCCAAAGGAGAGCTAGCATAGTATGAACAGACTGAAGTTAACAGGTGCATCATCTAGACCATGCTCTCCTCTTTCCCTCTGCTACCGTCAGGAAGGAGGCACAAGAGCCTTGAGACTCGTACTACTCAGTTCAGAAATGAAACAGCTATTACCAATGTTCCTTCTAACGTGTAATGACCAATGTCTGCAAAAATCTTGCACTGGGCATTTTTTTGCCCTTTGACAACATGTGTGCACTGAATAATTTCTTCAATATAAAAGTTTAAAAATCTTCAGACAGATCATCACATACTCCACACCATCCACACCAGAAACCGGAAAAGGAAATGTGATTGTATATAATTGTGAACTATACTTATCATGCCAACGAGAGCTGGCAATAACCTTTTGTGCACAGTTTAAATTCCTTTGTGCATAGTTGCAAAAGGTGTGCACAAGAGCACACCTTGGAGAGAACATTGGTCATTACCCCTGCCATCCAGGCTTTCTGAACCAGCATGGCTAACTTCACTCATCCCATCACTGAATGTTTCCACAACCTATGGACTCACTTTCAAGGATTCATCCCATATACTTGATATTTATTGCTTATTTATCATTGTTTTTAAAAATTTGCAATTTGTCTTCTGCAGTGGTTGTTTGTAGTTTTTCATATGACTTTCTGTTTACTGGGAATGCCTGCAAGAAAATGAATCACAGTCGTATGTGGTGATGTATGTACTTTGATGATAATTTCATTTAATTCCTTTGAAGTAATTAGTTCTGCTTTTCTCCTCATATCTTTCCTTCCTTTCCAATTAGGCTGAAGTTCCAACTCCAGTAACATGGCATTTCCTGGATTCTAGATGTCACTACCTGTCCTAACTCGACACTGTCATATTTCTATTTAATCTCTTCCATGTTCCTGTGCCCTGCATCTTCCCAAGTTGTCCCTCCTCTGCACTTTGGCTGTTTTGATGCAAGTTCATTCTTCAAAAATAGAAGTCACCTGTGTAGTCCCAGAATTGCAGGGAATTCATTCTACTCCATGTTTTATGGTTGTTTGATATTGTTATTCCTCCTGCAACTTGTACCACATCAAGCAGCAATCTTGACATTTTTTCAGCTATTGGCTCTCAATTGCATTTTCACCCATTCTTTGTTGCTGTTTGATGTGATTTGTTCGGTTTGTTCAGTGTTTGGGGTTTGTTCTTGTTGCCATTTGCATGGGGGCGACTTCCATAGGTTTGTTTCATGGCGATCTGGAGAAGACTAATCTCAGTTGTATATTACATAGATGATAAATAACCTTTTGGACTCCTTGAAATTCTCAAAGTTCAATGTAAAATTTATTATCAGAGTAATGCATTTACCATATACAATCCTGAGGTTCTTTTCTGCAGGCATACTTAGCAAATCTATAGAACTGTAACTGAAATGCAGATACAAATAAATAATAAGTATGAAATAACAAGCTAGTCCTTGATGTGAGACCATTAGTTGTGGGAACACCAGAAGTAGAATGAGTGTAGTTATTCTGTTTTTGTTCAAGAGCCTGATGGTTGAGTGGTTTTAACTGTTCTTGAACAGGTAGTGAGTGTCCTGAAGCACTGTACCTTCTACCTGATGGCAGCAGCAAGAAAGAGCATGGCTTGGGTGGTGACCATCTTTAATGTTGCTTTTCTACGGCAACATCTCATGCAGATATGCTCAATGGCTGGGAGGGTTTTACCTGTGATGTATGGGGGAAAAAACACACTACAGTTTAGTAGGATTTTCCACTCGGGGGACACTAATTTCTTTCAGTCCATAATGCAACCAGGCAGCACACTTCAAACTACACTTTTATCAAAGTTTTCCAAGGTGAGATGCCAACTCTCAGCAGAGTGAAGTAGAAGTGCTGTTGTGTTTTCTTTGCGACTATACTAATATGATGGGTCCAGGACAGGTCCTTTTGAGATGGTGACACCCAGGAATTTAAAGTTGCTGACCCTCTCCACCTCTGATCCTCTGATTACTGTCTCATGGGTCTTTGGTTTCCCTCACCTGAAGTCTACAATCATTTCCTTGGTCTTGCTGACATTGAGTGTGAGGTTGTTATAAGACCACTCTGCCAAATTTTCAATCTCCCTCCTGTATGCTGATTTATCACCACCTTAGCTACGGCCTACGACAGTGGTGTCATCAGCAAACTCGTATGGTATTGGAGCTTTAGTCATGGGTGTAGAGCAGGGGGCTGAGTATGCATGCGTGTATTGCTGATGGAGATTGTGGAGGAGATGTCTACCCTTGAGTTCTCTAAAACCACAGTTGCTGAGTAAGTTGGTTATAAAGGGATGTGGCATTAGTACAGGACAGTAGTGCTGTTGCAAATGAGCAGCCATGCTCTTCGAAGGGTGGAGAAGCACAAGAGGCTGATTGTCCTGTACCTACCTTTAAAAATGGGGGGTGGTGGCAGGGTAAGACTTGTTTGTGGCTGAATGATTTATTTCAGTAGTGATGTTTTGATCCGTTTTTGCTAATCTCTTGCCAGTATTACCAAAATTGGGGGTCATTATCACTGTCTTAACATGAGAAAACATTATGATCTACAAAGTGCAAAAAAGAATGGGATGGGGTTCTCAAACTCACCTGATTTCTGTCAGAAGAACCTATTCCTGAACAGGAACAGTTTGGTTAATTCAAGTGTTTCCACATCCTGTTTAATGTTGCATTGCTTTAATTTAAGCAGCTGAAGACTATTTTCAGTAAGACTGGTGGTGCTAGATACAAATCAGTGGTGGCCTGGGAGAAATACCTTGGAACTTCAAACCTTCAAGTAATTTGGTCCACGTTGGCCATTCTAGTGGCAGATTAGGCCACAAAGAAAGGACAGAATTGGGACATCTGGTCCATTAAGTCTGCTTTGCTGTTTGGTTATGGCTGATTTATTAATCCTCACAGCCCCACTTTCCTGCCTTCTCCCCAGAACCTCTGACACCTTTACTGATCAGGAACATATCAACCTCTGCGCTACTTAATGACTCAGCCTCCACAGCCATCGATGGCAGTGAAATGCACAGAATCGGCAGTTAAGACATTTTGCCTTATCTGTTAATGAGGGATGTCCTTCTATTCTGAGGCTGTACCCTCTGGTCTAATACTTTCTCTCTCCCCCCCCCCCCCCCCACCCATAGGAAATTTCCTCTCTACATCCACTCTATCTAAATCTTTCTATATTCCATAGGTTTTAATGAGACCCCCAGTATTCTAAACCAGCGGGTACAGAGCTAGTACCATCAAATGCTGCACATATTAACCCTTTGATTCCTAGGATCATTTTCCTTGCCTCCAGACCCCCTCCAATGTGAGTACACCCTTGGATAGGGGGCTCTAAACTGTTCATAGTACTGCAAATTCAGTTTGACCAAAGCCTTTATTAAAATACAGGGCAATCCACTAAAGGTGGTTAAAGACTTAGACTTGGAAAAATTGAGGTCTAGGGAATATAAAAGCTCTTGCTTTTGTATAGAGTACATATTTTCCTTTGTCCTCATCCTCCACTTTCCCCATAACCCCAAACAACATTCTCCTCTGTATTTGTGTGAACTTTCCCTAAATTACCAGCCTGGAGAATGGTAATCTACTGTTATCCACATCTTCCCCAGGGAAGCAACTTGCTTTGGACTCTGGAAGGCTGGTTATGAAAGATATTTGGAGGGGTTAGGGTTGGGTAGAATGCCTTCCAAGTAATTGGATTTTGGGAGATGTAAGGTGATCAACTTTATTTTGTAATAGTGTGTAATAGGCCCTTCAAGCGTGCTGTCCCGCCAATCCCAATTTAACCCTAACCTAGGCATGGGGCAATTTACAATGACCAATTAACACATTTGGACTGTGGGAGGAAACTAGAAGCATGGGGGGGGGGGGGGAGGACATGCAGACTCCTTTCTGATACTGCTGGAATTGAACAAACTGTAATAGCATTGTGCTAACCACTTTGCTAGCATAGCACTCAGTTGGGTAGGCTTGTTATCATAGATGCCGTGACAGATGGAGAAATTATCTTTGGTTTTGAGCTCCTTCAGAAGAGTTGCTGGCTGTCTCCTAGGTCTGCCTCGGGCCCCACTTTGCTCATGTAAGGTTTTTCCTCATTTGTGTAAGCAGCCAGTCTCAGAAGTGATAAATTAACATAGTATGCAATTCAGCAGTGGGCATACAGTATTGGGCAGTACTTGGGGTGCCCAAGACTTGCATAGTACAGTAGTAATTTTGTGTATTGCACTGTACTGCCACAAAAAACAAATTTCATGACCATTTGAGTGATAATCCTGCTTCTGATATGGGTCTTTATTGTGGACTGAGTGGGTAGGGGGTCAGAGAGGGGAATCTTGGCTAGGAAAAAGTGAGGGCGCAGGAAGCACTGGAGAAGCATTCTATAATGATCAATAAACTGTTGGGAATCAAATGACATTTCCTGATGTCTCGGGGCTAGTTGTGTCAACACCTGCACTGCCTCTGCCACCAGTCCCACACCCCTCCCATGCCATTCCCAGCATCCTTTGCTCCTACCAGATTTGGAAACCCTCTCCACTCCACTTTGACAAATGCAGTACTGTGTAAATCCCTAGCTATGCATGTCTCTTTAATCAAGAATGGTTTTGTTTGTCTTAAAAATTGGCTCTTGCTATTAGCTTTCTTCCAGAAATGGGCTGAAGTATTTGCATGAGTGTTCCTAATGTTTACCTGAGTAATTTGGAATGGAGCATTATGCCCTGAACAACAGTAATCAGACCTAAAAAGCCTCCCCCATATGGGGCTGAGACCCTCCATACTACTCCCCAACCTGTGGGTTTAACCATGTTAAACCTCGCACAGAATTGATGCTTGCTCTTTCTCCTCTTTCAGTTCAAATTGGCATTGGGGTGTTGTCCCCCATACTGAGGTACAGTGCAAAGCTCTTCTTGCATACTGTTTGCACAGATCAAATCCTTTGCACAGTGAATCAATGTTACTGTTTTGCAGACTAAAGCATGCAAGCTGCACAGGGTAGTACAGTTTGGCTAGACAAGATTGTAATAAGGTGACTTGAGATCAAGTCCACCTTGACTTGAAATGTCGACTGACCATTTTCCTCCATGGATGCTGGCTGATCTAGTGTTGCTCCATATTCTAGTATCTGCTGTCTTCATTCTGCCTGAAGCTTGTAGGTGGAAGTAACTGCCTTTTACCTTTCACTTATGCAAAACCTCTGGGCTTGCCCAAGATGTATTTACTGTGTTGTGTTCTGAATAAATTGCAAAGGGCTGTACGTCTTTGAGAAGTCCCTCAAAATCAAAAGTTTTCAAAATCATCATGGCATAGGAGGCCATTCAGCTCATCGACTTTATGCTCATTTTGGACAGACAAAATAAGCACTCGTAAGCCCACCAGATCTCTGGGGCATAGCTCGCAAGAGTCCTTTGTCCTGGAATGATAAAAGGTTGACTGCATCCCTGCGGTTTCTGCTTTCACTGCATGACTTTGTCTTCCAGGCAAAAGATCTTTCCTCTCCCAGAAAGATGTGTCTGGAGCTTGTGCTGGTGTTTCTGCAGCTCTGGGTTTTATTTACATGGGATGGGGTTGCTCATGCCTGGTTTGGGACTGTTCATGGCAGAGTTAGACAAAACTAGGCCAAACAGACGAGGAGAGGCACAGCATTACATGGTACTGCCAACTTCCCACACCAATTGGTTAGAAGAAATCCAAGCTACAGATTTGGCAAGGTGTATACTACCAAAAATCAACAGCCTTGCCTCAAATGTGATGTGCAGTATGGCAACCATCTGACTTGAGTTATTCCCGTTTTGGGGTGGCTGACTCGAGCTTGGATGGACTTTTAGAATCGGTGTCCACTTGGAAGTGACCCATTGAATTCGTGCTGAGAAAGTACCCATTTACATATGTATACACACTTCATTGTCTCCCACATTGTTATTAACTGTCCACCATCGCCATGCACGTTGGAGAGAATTTAGTTGACCATGTTCCAGTCCACATCATTGGAACCTCGGAGGAAAAGCACCACCCTCAAACTTCACAAAGATGGCAGTCTGGCCAAGGACTGGATCTGAGGCTGCAGATTCACACTGGTTTTATTTTAATACCACTGCACAAAGTTCAAAGTAAAACTTGTTATCAGAGTACTTGCATGTCACATACAACCCTGAGATTCCTCTTTCCTGTGGGCATACTTAACAAATCTATAGAATAGTAACTAAACAGGATCAATGCAAGAGCATAGAAGATGACAAACTGATGAAATGCAACTATAAATAACAGCAGTGAAATTACAAGATTGTCTTCAAAGTAAGATCATTGGTTGTGGCAATATCTCAATAGATGAGTATTACCTTTGTTCAAGAGCTTGGTGGTTGAGGGGCAGTAAGCATTCTTGAACCTGTTGGTGCAAGTCCTGAGACACCTGTAGCTTCTACCTGATGGCGATAGCAGCAAGGGAAGATAAAAGCATGGCCTTGATGGTGAAGATCTTTGATGGATGTTGCTTTCCTATGAGTGTTTCATGTAGATGTGCACAAAGGTTGAGAGGGCTTTGCTCGTATAGTGCTGAATCCAGTATCTTTTATAGGATTCGCCGCATAGAATGGCAGGAACTAGGAATGGGAGCTTTATCATTGTGATTTCCCCCACCTTCACTCCCATGAAGTCTCTGTAGGGTAGATCTAGGCTACTAGAAGATCTTGCAGACTCTTCGGTCCTGTTACTGCTTCACTGCTTGGTCTAGCCATAGACAAAGCAATTCCTGAGAGGGCTCAGCATGGCTGTCTTTTCACTTGGGGGTGGGGGAGGGGGAGAAAACAGCTAGTAGCACCACTACCTACAATTCCAGAGACCTGTTCAATCTTCACCTTTGTTACCTGTGTCACACTTGCATGTTCTGTAGGATGGCATAGTTCCTCTGGAGGAGCTGGTGAGCTAACTGATGTCAACAATTGTCCCTGGCACTTGGCGAGTGATTTAGTTGCTGTGAGTGTAAGTATGTGTGTACATAACATTAAATAATATGCAAACCTTGCATTTCCAAAAAATAACTTGTACAAATGTACTACGGAGAGCAATCTGACTGCTGCATCACCATCTGGTATGGGAGCGGTGGGTGGGGACAGACTACTGAACAAGACTAGAGTTGCAGAAACTTGTGAAATTAGTCAGCTCCATGAGTACTAGCCTCCAGAGTATCCAAGAGTTGAATTGAATTATTGCATCCTTCACATACATGAATAAAAATCTTTACATCTGTCTAAATGTGCAATCATTGTAATTTATAATACATGGAACAGTCAATGAAACATATGGCACACTCAGATCAGCAAGAGTTGACCAGTCTGATGGCCTGGTGAAAGGAGCTGTCCCAGAGCCTGTTGGTTCTGGCTTTAATACTGCAGTACTGTTTCCTAAATGGTTGCAGCTGGAATATATTGTGGTTGGGGTGACTTGGGTCCCCAATGATCTTTTGGGCCCTTTTTGCACACCTGTCCTTATAAATGTCCCGAATAGTCAAAAGTTCACAGCTGCAAATGCACTGGTTTGTCTGCACCACTCTCTACAGACTCCTGCGATTAAGGGAGGTACAGTTCCCATACCAGGCGGTGGTGCAGCCAGTCAGGATGCTCAGTTGTACCATGTAGCAAGTTCTTAGGATTTGGGGGCCGATACCAAACTTCAGCTGTCTGAGGTGAAAAAGGCACTGCTGGTGTGTACAGACCATGTGAGGTCCTCTGATGTGGATGCTGAAGAACTTGATGCTGTTTACCCTCTTAACCCCAGATCCATTGATGTCAGTAGGGGTTAGCCTGTCTCCATTCCTCCTGTCGTCCACAATCAGCTCCTTTGTTTTTGCGACATTGAGGGAGAGGTTGTTTTCTTGATACCACTGATGGGATGTATGGAACACTCTGCCGGGGTTGGTGGTAGAGGCAGATAAATCGGATGTTTAAGAGACTCGTATGGTCCATGTGCCTTTGTGGGATTGATCTAGGAGTGGGTTAAAAGACTGGCACAATCTCATGGGCTGAAGGGCCCACACTGTTCTGTTCTATTTGACAGTGTTGCCACACTGAACGGCAGGAGCCCATGTTGCCTTTTACCACCTATCATGACTCGCATCGTTCCAACTCCCTCCCCCACCCCCACCCAAATTCCTATCTTTCCCCCTCAGCTGATCCAGCTATCAGCTGTGCTGCAAGGTCTAGAATGTAAGATTGCAGTAGCCAAGATAACCATTCCATTAGTCTAGTGGGATGCCGCCTAATTGTATATTTACAAAAACATTTTGTTCACTAAACACCAATCTTTCTGGAATGGCGGTCTGGAAGCATGTATAAATTAGGAGAAGGACACTATGATCTGTGGAGCTCCTGCTGAAACTTGTGTCTACACTTGTCTCCCCATATCCCTGCCAACTATACTTGCCAAATCGGTGACTTTTCATGCCAGCATTTAATAAATATATAAATTCAAATTTATTTTCTACTATCCCTTTTGAGAAAGGGCTCCAAATTCTCAGGACTCAGAATTTTTTGCTTCTCTTAAAGCCTAAGTGATTACTAATTCAGTCCTCCCACAGAAGTGTCTTCTCCATAAGCATCCTGTCAGGACCTGCTGGGTTGTTGGTTCATGTCTTTCCTTGGTTCTGACTGTTCTCCTTCAGCCCCAGGATTTGTAGCTGTGTAGCCATTAAATACACAAGGTGTTTTCTTCTAAGTTAAGGGATATAGATTTTGGTTGTGGAAGTTGAATTGAAATCAAAAACGTTGACTTGCAATAAATGTATGATTAAGTGACACAAATCCTAGGCTAGTTAGTTTTGGCAGTAATATTTGTATCTTTCTGTTTTAATGGAAACACAATTGTTTGGAATCGCATTTAATATCACCAGCATATGCCATGAAACTTGTTATCTTTGCAGCAGCAGTACAATGCAATACATTATAATATGCGGAAAACAATTACAGTAAGTGTGTATCAAATAGTTAAAGTAGTAAGGTACTGTTCATGGGTTCAATATCATTCTGAAATGGGATGGTGGGGGGAAGGAAGCTCTTCCTGAGACAGTGTGTGCCTTCAGACTTCTGTGCCTCCTTCCTGATGGTAGCAATGAGGGCATGTCCTGGGTTTGGGGGGGGGTAGGTGGTCCTTAATGACAGATGTCACCTTTCTGAGGCACCACTCCTTGAAGATGTCTTGAATACTACAGGGAGTATTCTTGATGTTGGCAGAAAACATCTTGCATCTTGTAAGCAGAGACCTGTAGTAAATTAAGTTTAAGTTTCAACTTGGATTCTCTTTAGGGGCAGATGTGCAAGATACCAGAATAGTGTGATGGGCCAAAGAACTTCCAAGGTTTAGTTGGGGTTCTTGATTCTCTACCTTGGTGTAGTAACTCTGATTACTTTGTAACTTTTACAAATTAGTTTTATCTTGGCTTTTTCTGATGCTATGTGCCTGTCTTGCTGTAGCAAGTAAGATTCGTATACATGCGCTATATATTTGCCAATTTATTACTGGCCTTTCATTTTCATTGGATATAAACTTCAGAGCTCCCTTCCCTGCAGCGTCATTACTTTCAATGGTAAGATCGTGGTGGTTCACAATTGACACTTGCCAACAAATAAAATAAATGCCTGTGACATGCTGAAATAGTACTGGGTGTTCTGTGAAGCTGTTGGGATATGAGGGCTATGACTGAAGGAAAATATGGCTGGAGTCGCCAAGCACGTTCATACAAGGATGTTTATTAGGTGTGCTAGAAAATCAAACTTGCAAAAATGGCAATGATAGCAAAAAGAAAACTGCCAATATTAGAAAAGTATCTACCAGAAAACAATAAATAGCCTCATACTATTTTTGTCCAGTGTGAACTCATAGCAACACAATCTTTCCCTCTCCCACTGTGAATTGCTCCATTTTTTTTGGCACTAAGACATGATTTGCCACTTAACTACCAAGAAAGTTAAGACTACACATGAATCAGAATATGATGCTCCTCAGAATGTAGTTACAAAATAAACTGAAATATCTACCTTAAGTACAGTATACAAACAATATACACACTTGCACATCCCCATTACATAAGGAATATTCCAGTGTATGGCGGGAAAGGCACCACAAAGTACCCCTGTACTCATCAGCTCTGTTTTGGAGCCATTGAGGTCATACTGGGGAAGATGTTGCTGTGCATGCACTCAGCACAGTGACAACAGACAGATGAGGCCATGTTTGTGTGTGTGTTTATAAATGCACATGTGTAACTGCATAGGCTGAGCATTCTCCAGTGCATTACCACACTTTCCTGTGCCGATGATGTTTGGCAACAAAGATGGGTAATCTGCAGTAACATTTTCTTTCCCTGCTTTATAGTGAACACTGAATTTGAAGGGTTGGAGCTCTAGGTACCACCATGTCACTCTGGTGTTATGGACCTTTAATGTCTGAATCCGTGGCCTGTGTCGAGGTCAAGCTCCCTGCCGAAGCGGTAGTACTGGAAGCTGTCAAGGAGCCACTTGATGGCAAAACACTCCTTTTAAGTGGTGGAAAACCTGGTTTCCCTTGGGAGGAGTTTTTGGCTTGGGTAAAAGACAGGTCACTTTTTTCAAGTTCTTGAGCCAGCACTGCTACAGTGCCTATTCCTGAGGCATCTGCCTGGACAAGGAACAGTTTAAGTCTGGGCTCTGAAGAACAGGTTGGAAAAAACCACATTGGCGTTGGGGTTTAAAGCACTTTCACACCCACTTGTCCAAGTCACTGAGTTGCTCACTAACTTTCCAGTAAGATTAGTCAGCCAGAGTGGTAGATTGGGGAATAAACCTGTGATACCACCCTACCAAATCCAGGAAGGACTCACTTGGTGTGAGAATATTCCCCACGACCCTGTGCAGGTGGCCCAGGTACCTTGAATACATCTGGCTGTAGACAACCATGGCATCGAGATGGGCTGCACTGCAGTCCTTTCAGCCTTGGTGCAGCTGGTCCATAAGCTGTTGGAAGGTTACTGGTTTATCATGAAGCCCAAAGGGCATGTTGCCTGCTGTGCTGGAACAGTTTATGGAGCAGGTTGATTTTTTTTTTGAATGAAATCCTGCAGATAGTATTCAAAGCTCAAAGGAAAAATTGAGTTCACGCTCATTAGCCTCCAGTGTAACTTGTGCTGTTAAGGGAAGAGCTTGTGCACGAGTTTGGATTGGAGATTTTTTTTTTAGAAAGTTTAAGAGCTAGCACTGCTTTTTGCAGGATCTTCTAAGCCACAGCAGGAAGTTCAAATTTAAATTAAGCATGTACAGTACTGTGCAAAATCTTGGGCACATGCATATTTAGGGTGCCTAAGACATGTGCTCAGTTCTGTAGTGAGTCTGTGTATTGCACTGCACTGCTGCCAAAAAACAGATTTCATGACATATGTGAGTGATAAACTTAGTTCTGTTTAAGGTTTTTCAGTTCTGTCTCCCACATGTAGTGAAATATTCTCTTTTACTTCACTTCCTTGAGTCAGATTCATTGGGATCTTTTGATGTCAGTTTCTAGAGCAATCACAATCCCTGTTTTTCCCTGTGATCCATTTTTGTACAGTGTAATCAACTGCCCTGAATCTCTTGCCCCTTGCCCTTATCAGGAACAATTAATAGCAGCCACATAATATAGCAGTTGGGGGTGGGGGTGGGGGGAAGGGAAATCCACAGGTCATGGGGAGAGTGTCCAAGGTCTAAGTCAAACCTGGGTCACTGCTGTAAAGGAGAAATGCCAGCTGTTAAGTCACTGGGGGCAGGTCCCATCTGTTCTGAGCTCCAATCTGCTTGAGGGTCTCCAGGGTCTAATCAGCCTGGCTCTCTGACACTTGTCAGAAGACCCGTCAGTGGTTAGCTGTCACTGGAATTGACTAAATTTTGTTGCCAATTTTTTGGGGGGTGGGGGAGGGGGGCAATCCTGGACACTGAGCCCCATATTCCTCATCCCTTGCCTTTTTCCGCTTCCAATTCGATAGCGCGATTAGTTTTGGAGCCATACTGCATGGGAACAGGCCATTTGGTCCGCCATGCCAACAGTGGACATGGTGACTGTACCCGTCCATATTAATCTGTATCCTCCAACCTGTGACCTAAAATGCCTAGGTGATTCAAGCATTCACCTAACATTTCAATTCTGTCAGTCACTTTAATATTGCCACTGTTACAGTAACTTTTAAAGGAAAACTTGAAAAGAATCAGATTTTATCATTGATATGTGAAATTTGTCTTGTGGCAGAAATGGAGCACTACAAAAAAAAAGCCTAGATAAAAATATTTTAAAATAACCAAAGAGCAAAATCCCTAAACTCCATCACCACCCAGATCTCATGTATGAAGTGGCAGGGGCATAATAATGTTTGCTTTTTAACTTGCATCATTTGTACAAAATGCTGGATGAATTTGGGCCAGGCAGCATCCATGCGATTAAATAAATTGTTGACATTTCAGGCTGAGACCCTTCAGTGCTGAAGAATGATGCTTTGAATTTTCACCATCTGCAGAATTTCTTGTGCTTTTTATTTGAGGCAATATTTCTTTGAGTACTGTTGTGCACCTTGGTCCTGAGCAACATTGTTTTGAGTAGAGCTGAATGACAATAAATTGTACCTGAAAATAGGGAGGTACTATAATGTTCCTGGACAGTTCAGAAATCTAGCAGAGGGGAAGAACTCTTTCCTAAAGGGTCCTTCCTCCCTAGCAAGAGGGCATCTCCTGGGTGGTGAGGGTCATTGATGGTGGAGGCATTACCTTTTGAAGATGGTGGGTGATAATGGCAGGTACATGGATAAGAAAGGTTTAGATTGTGGGCCAAATGCAGGATGGGCATCTTGGTCAACAGGTACTAGTTGGGCAATTCAATTCAAGTTTAATTGTAATTCAATCATACATAAAAACCAATGAATAACAGCTGAATGAAAGTGTTACTCTGGGGTCAGGGTGCAAAACACAGTACCAACAGTCTCGGTAAGCACAAATGGTATCTCAATAAGAGTCCAAAACTCATGCTATCAATCTACAGTCAACCACGATAGAGCTTGTCTCACACCCAGCAAACACTGTGGGAGGGGGGCAGCACAGACTCTGGCCTGGATGCCTTGCGACACCACTCTTTCCCACCCCAACACTGGTGGAGTGCACCGGCTCCAATACCATTCTCTGGTGCCACCATGGCTTGAGCCTCCGTCCTCCCATTTAAAATAAATAACAAACACATACAAAATCAGTAAAAATACAACCACACTATATATGTATCCTTGAGCCCATTGGAATCTTCAGTCAACCACAGTAGAGCTTGTCTGCTGCCTAGTGAACACTGGGGACAGTAGCATTGACTCCAGCCTGGGTCCTGTGCTACATTGCCCTTGGCAGAGTGCATCAGCTCTGATTCCTCTTGGGTGCCACCGTGGTCTGAGATGTAGGATGACTTTCCATACAATTTCCTCGCAGAATATTCCAGCTACTAGACCCTCTCTGAGAGAAAAGGGATCTGAGAGGAGCCCTTTTATCATTTATCCTTGCCCTAAATCTATATCCTTTGTTTGTCTACTGCTGATTTTTTTTTGGAGGTGGTTATCAGGAAAGTTTCTTGCTGTCTGCCCCATCACTAGGTAATAAATTTTTGCAGAATGCCTGTTCCTTTTGGTTGTTTGCAGATTGAAAGACTTGGGGGTTTGATACCACACTGAGTTGCTTCAAACCCCAGAGGAAAGGCTCTGCTGTCTCTGGATTGCAGTGTTAAATGGAGCCTGTATCGCCTATCAAGAAAGTTTCAATCATTCAACCATACATGATTGCCCTCAACCACAGTCAAACGGAAGTGTTTTTCTGGCAAAACACAGTGATCAGTTACAACACGAGGCACGTACAAGATGTACAGTCGATTAGAGCATATAACCTAAGTCCCTGAGTAATATGGCCTGTCGGCAAGAACAAGCAGTTGTCAGCAGTCTGCAAGCAAATGTACACACCTGCAATCCAGCTTGCCATTCCACAGAGTAAGCACTGGAGGGCAGCACCAGTGGGAGGGTCTAACCCTGATCCAGCATGGATGTGGCACCTGTCTCTGGCTTCTCCCCGCCTGGATTGCTGGAATAGAGAAGCCCTCAGCATTAGGCCAAATGCTTGCTCCACAGAGGCCATGCAGCTCCCCTACCATCAGTCTTGCCATTAAACCAGACTACCAATGCCCAACTGGGTCACACAATCACAAGAATATCCGAGACGACTGCTTTCTATTGGTGCATGCAGACAGTGTGCAATCTGTTTCTAATGGCTCTCTGTAGCAGACGGACACAGTCCGTACTGTGCCCAACTCTGCCAACAAGCAACTCACTGATGGGGTAGGCCTGAAATGCATGACGTTCTTGATCTCTAGCAATGTTGAAATCTAATTTTAAATTTTTTAAAAAAAGAAACACTTTTTTTTTGCCCCACAGAGGCCCATGCAGCTATCTTGCTGGAAAATGGTTCCAAAAGAGTACAGCTGCCAGTGTTCTGCCTCCTGGAGTCCTGATAAGCTCTGTGATCTTGCTGTGCATAAGCCCTGCTGCCCCTCCTGAGCGCCAGTGTGTAAAATTTGCCTTTGTGTGAACCGATCCAGGGCATTTCATAATCAGTGAATGCTTTAAAACTTGGGCAGAGGTATCCTGGGAGTAAATGAGTTGAAGCTGAAAACATTGCATTTAACTTGGGGGAGGAGAGGCAGTGGGAAAAGCAGTCTGGAAAGGGAGCAGTTTGGGGGAACGGTACTTTTTTTAAATCCCAGAAAGGGCAGTAAACCTTGGGAATTTATCTACAGGGAAAAGTGCAGGGAGGGCAGTCTTTTAAATAGCTCCTCATTCCGTGTGCAAACCCTGCTTCTATGGTCGGTGTATTAGGTTAGCTGTGCTGAAGGATCAGCTGGGAAAGAGCAGGCTTCCCTCAGGAATGATGGAGGCGGGTGAGTCAGGTGGAATCTTTGCCCTACTGAGACCAATGAAGTAATGGTAAGAATCTGCACATTCATTGTCTGAGTCTCTTTTGTGTACGAAGTCCCGTTGAAGGTGTGGCGCCTTTTAATCCGTCTCCTCGCCGAGGGAGCAGCCACACCTCGTATTGCTGCTTCTGTGTGAGAACAATTACGTCCTTTTAAAATCAGTCTGGTTTTGTTTGGGTGTAGTGGCGCTTTCATCTGGAGTAGAACCTGTCCGGGTTAAATGAGGGGAAAGATAAGCATTTGAAAATGGGTAGAAGGACACCCCTCCCCCTCCTACCTCATGAATTCTGCACAGAACAGAGATCAACAGAAAACTCCTCTGGGAAACCTAAATTAGCCTCCATAGCATCTTCAAGGAGAGGTGCCTTAGGATGGCGATGTTCATCAAGGACGCACCGCACCCCCACCATCCAGGACGTGCCCTCTTCTCATTGCAACCATCAGGAGGAAGTACAAAAGACCGAAGGCACACACTCAGCGATTCAGGAACAGCTTCTTCCCCTCTGCCATCCGATTCCTAAATGGGTTTTGAACCCATGAACACAATCTCGTTACTTTTTAATTTCTTTTTCTCTGCACTACTTATTTTAACTAAACTATTTAATCGACATTATACTTTCTGTATTTCAGTATTTTCTCTATTTATCTATCATGTATTTCATTGTAATTCTGCTGTGAAGGTAACAGCAGGTGATACTGAACCAGATTCTGATTGATCAGCCTGTTTTTATTATCCAGTTGATACTGAGGAACAAATGCTGGCTGCGTTTATTAGGGGTGTTTAAAGAGGCTGTGAGGCACTTGAACATGCAGAGAACAGGGAGAAGAGCCACGTGCAGGAGGAGGGAATTAGTTTAATTGTGTCTCATTGGCTTAATTAGTTCAGCAGAGCATGTGGGCTGAATGGCCTGTGCTGCTGTGTTCTCACTGCATAAAGCACAAGTGTCTCTTGTTCGACAGCAGATTCCCATCAAAGAGATCAGAACATGGAGATAGGCCCTTCTGCCCATCAAGTCGGCCCTTCTGCCCATCAAGTCTGCACCCAGTTGTGCTCATTCCACTTTTATACCTGCGTTGCCATCAACTCTCTGCAGGTGTTACTAATTGCCCTACACCCTAGGGGCAATCAGTGGCCAGTAGAACATTTAGTGTAGGCCCTGGAGCTCAGTGTTGTGATGCTCTGTATAAACCATCTCCATGATCAATCTAACCTTCTCAGCGCACAACCCTCTACTTTAATTTCATCCATCTGCCTATCTAAGTCCCTGATTTAACTGCCTCCACCACCAACCCCTAGTGGTGCATTCTAGGCACCACTGATTTTTAGCCTTTTTTTGAACCTTGCCTACGCTCAACTTTAATGCCTGGGCGGATTGTGGAAGGGAAGTGACTGTCCACAATATACGCCTCTAATCTTGTACACCTCAATCAACTTGCCCCTCTGCTTCCATTGCTCCAAAGGGTAAAGCCCGAGCTCGCTCAAAGCTCTCAGGATGTGAGAATGAGCCAGAGTACTTGGAAAAAGTTCTCCCAGTTGCAGGCCAGGCACACTCCACCTGAGGTTGGGGTTGAAATCGGTCTGTGGAACAGTGAAATAGTGGCTTTGTCCACTATGCAGACAATCTTGTCGATGTGGTCCTGTTACTCATGCAAATCATAAACGAGATTTTTCAAATGTTACATATTCAGGGCTTCGCACACAATATGGAGGGGTTGTTGAATTGGGCGGAGATCCTTGAGTCTGACTTGTCAGTCCTGCTGAAGGGTCTCGGCCCAAAATGTTGACTCTTTATTCCTGTACATGGATACCTGGCCTGTGGATTTTCTCCAGCCTTTTGTGTGTTACATTGCAAATGGATTGTTCTCCCAGAAAAGTCCTAAGAAGTTACTTTGTATAAAATTGTTTCCCTGGATGGGATGAACAACTTCAAAGTTTAAGGACAAATCTTGTACTGGCATCTTGTAAGCCTCTTTAAATGTATATGAATTTGTATATAAGCAGAACCCTTTGCAAGAAATCAGGCCAATAGTTCTTCATTCCTGGCATCGGGTCTCCAGAAACTTGCCTGATTTTTCTGGAGGAACCTGAATTCCCAGTTTAAGATTACATTTTTTTTAAAAAAGTAAGCTCTTAAAACAATATACAGTTCTGTGTGAGTGAGCTAATGTTCATGTCTTACAGGGATACATGCAGGAAGGACAGTTGCTCTAATTCTTCATGGGATAGGTTTTATCACGCTATTCAGCAGATAGCTGCTGCCGTAGTAATAGAACAAATGAGACCCTGTCAGCCATCTTTTTGCAAATTTTTTTTTTGGCAGCAATAATCTGTTTCCAACAGCTGCTGGGGGAGTTTTTGGTTGTGCCTTGAAGGCCACAGCTGGTTGAAAATGTTGGAAAGTCATTTTTCTCCCAGGCCTTTCTCTAGCCTGTTGCCAGATCTGGTCTCCCTGGACTGCAGCAGTGGTATCAATGGTATCACTTCTCAACCTCTCTAAGCTTCTGCTCACTTCCACCCTCCCCCACCCCCGCTAATGCTCGCTTCCCTGAGCTTTGACCTGGGGCCCAGCTGCTTGTGGCTGATATGCACATCTATATATCAATTCCCCTAATTAGAGTACTGCTTTTCTTTTTAAAAAAATATAGCAGTTTCCCTTTCCAGCAAGCCACGGTGACCGCATTAAATGGGGTGGTGGTGGTGCTGGTTGAGTCTTTGCCTGTTAACTCCACTGACCTCTGGCCTGTTTATGTGGTGGTTTGGCAGTCCTCCTGTGATCTACATCCCAAAGACATGTGAATTAATAAGCTAAATTGTCATGGTATGGTGCCTCTACTTTCTACCTGTTACACCCCTAGTGTTAAAGGCAATGAAGGTCCCCCAAATCTATCCGTATCGAAGGATTCTCTATTGCTGTTCCAGTAATAATTGTTTTTTTGACCACCTGGGGTTGTTAGCCCCGAGCTGAGCCCCCGAACCTGGAGGATCGGTGAACCACAACTTGGTCTGGCCTCTACCCTTTGACCTAGAGAGCCAAGACCCAGACACCTGCCAACAGAGCTCTCCAGATCATTAGTGCAGGCTCGATGGGCAGAAGATCTTCTATCCATGACATAAATCCCAGCAGAATGTTCTGTACTCTTTCCCAACCTTAAACTTTGCATCTACTGGCATGTGGAATGCAGCAGCCAGTGAACTGGAAGAATAGCAGCACCAGAGCATAGCAGTTAGTTCAATGCGATTACAGTGCCAGCAATCCAGGTTTAATTCTGCTGCTGTCTGTAAGGAGCTTGCATATTCTACCTGTGACTGCATAGGCGTCACTCCACCTTCCAAAGACCTACAGGTTACTAGGTTAATTGGTGATGTGGGCCAGAAAGGCCTGCTATTGTGCTGTATCTGTAAATACCTGGAGAACAACTGCATGTCTGTAGATAATGTAATGCTGATTAAGCTGGTAAATATACCTCAGAATGATGGCTCGCTGGTCTGATAATCCAGCAGCCAGACGTTTAAAGTGACCTTGTCCTCCACTTTGGGGGTGAAGCAGACTCCTGTGCACTGGATCAGAAGGAGAGGGTTAATTTGGTAGATTTTGAGGTAAACAGGGAGATGATTAATCTTGTAAGTCACATTTTTTGGCATGTCTGTATGTTATTGCAAATGTTCTCATTATAATTAGAAATTTGATTATTATTATCATACACTGAGAAAAACTAAGTCCCCGAGTCAGTCTTCATCAGGAGATCAGAGGTGGAGAGCTACTTTAAATTCCTCAGCATTATCATTTCAGAGGTCCTCTCCTGGGCCCAGCACCCAAGTGCAATTATGAAGAAAGCATGGCAGTGCCTCTGCTTCCTTAGGAGTTTGTGAATATTCAGCATGACATCTAAAACTTGGCAAGCTTCTAGATGTGTGGTGAGTTCATTCATTGGCTGCATCCCACCTCAACTCCCTTGAAAGGAAAAGTGGATACTCCCCTCCCCACCATTGAGAACATCTACATGGAGCACTGTGACAGGAAAGCAGAGCCCATCATCAAGGACTCTCAACACCTTGGCCATGCTCTCTTCTCACTGCTGCCATAAGGAAGGAGGTCTCAGGATTCAGACCACGAGGTTCAGTAACAGTTATTAGCTCTCAGCCATCAGGCTCTTCAACCAGAGGAGATAACTTCACTTCCCCTATTACTGAACTGTCCTCACAACCTATGGACTCACTTTCAAGGGCCCTGTTCTCTATTGCATGTTTTTCCTTTTTGTATTTGTAGTTTGTCTGTCCTGTTGAATGTAGCCTTTCATTGATTCTACCATGTTTCTCGGATTTTCTGAGTATGCCTGCAAGGAAACGAATCTGTGTTGGATGTAGTGACGTACTTGGACATAAATTTACTTTGAACCTTGAACAAAGAATAGTATTACAGAAGGCAGTGCAGGTTGATAAGGTGCAAGGACCACATTCAGATTTGTTATGTCAAGAGTTCATTTTTATTGTACAAGAAGTCCATTCAAGAGTCTTGTAACAGTAGGACAGAAGCTGTACCTGAGCTTTCAAGCTTTTTGTATCGTTTGCCCAATGGAAGGTGGTAGAAGAGAATGTGTAGGGTGGGTAGCGTCTGATTATGTGGACTCCTATCCTGAGGCAGCCAGCAAATGTAGACAAGGAGGAAAGGCTGGAGTTCATAATGAACTAAGCTGTGTCCCCAGCACCCTCTGCAATTTCTGACAGTCTTGCCAGCACTTTAGCTATACGAAGCTGCTGGTGCATCTGGGTAATGTGTTTTCAATAGTTAGTATGGAAGAGTGACAAGGGGTTTGGTGATGTTGCAGTGACAGGTGTCTTTGTTGTAGGTGGACACTGTGAAGACCATCCTACAAGAGTTGAAGTTACGCATGCTGGAAGTGACTGACGAGGAAGCAACCCTCGATGGCAGTGACGTCTTATTCACAGGTAAGACATTTCAGTCCTTTCCCTTCCATGAAAGCCTTTGACAATTTCCCTTTGTTCTTCCTCTTCCTGTTCTGTGTGCCTCATACAATCTTTAAACATGAACTCCACAGTACAAATATGCCACAGTACAGCTATGTTATAAAGGCAAAACCTCACTGGGCAGCCAGCAGAAGCCACTATCTCAATTCTGTATAAAGTAATCTTAAAAGGATATAATGCTGAGGCTTTGTAATGCATTGACTAAACCACATCTGGAGTGTTGTGAGCAGTTGTATGGATTTATTATGGTCACATGTACCAAGATACAGTGAAGTGCTTGTCTTGCATACTACTTATGCAAGGTCATTGGCTGTATTGACAGAGCTTGATAGGTTCTTAGTTAGACATGGCATCAAAGATTACAGGTAAAAGGTCAAGGAGTGGGGTTAAGAAGGGGGAGAAAAGGCTCAGCCATGATTGAATGGCAGAGCAGACTTGATGGGCCAAATGGCCCAATTCTGCTCCTATATTTTGTATCTTATATAGGCCAAATTTTTACACAGTGCATTGTGCTAGAATGTGCCATGTCATATGATGTAGGCAATCAAGGTCTTTCCATGACTATGATTGTTTTTTGGCAAATCTTTGTATAGAAATGGTTTGCCATTGTCTTCTAGGCAGTGTTTACTACAAGACAAGTGACCCCAGCTATTTTTAATACTCTTCAGAGGTTGTCTGTCTGGTGTCAGTGGTCGTATGACCAGGACTTGTGATGTGCAGCAGCTGCTCATCTGGCCATCCACCACCTTCATATAATGCTGGTCATGAGGAAAAAGGTGCCGCCCCTCACCCAAGGGTAACCTGCAGGCTAGTGGAGGGAAGGATCACCTTGCACCTCCTTTGGTAGAGACATATCTCCACTCCACCTGTAAAATAGTGTTTAATAACTTCCAAAAGTGTGCAATACAGGTAAAGTAAACAAAGTAAGAAGGTAGATTGTAAGGCTAGTATTATCATAAGATCATAAAAGATGGGAGCAGGTTTGGGGCATTTGCCCATTGAGTCTGCTCTGCCATTTCATTATGGCTGATCCATTTTACCTCTTTGCCCCAATCTCCTACCTTTTCCCTGTATGCCTTCTTGCCTGACTAACCGAGAATCTATCAACCTTTACCTTAAATATACCCAATGACTTGGTTTTCACTGCTGCCTGTGGTAACAAATTCCATAGATTCAGCATTCTCCAGTTAAAAAAAATTCCTCCTCCTCCTCCCCATTCTAAAAGGACACCTCTATTCAGAGGCTGTCCCCTCTGGTCTTAAACTCCCCCAACCATAGGAAACATGCACTGTATTCAGGCCTTTCAACATTCAATGAGGTCAGCCTTCATTCTTCTGAATTCCATGTGATTAGAGGCCCAGAGCCATCAAATGCTCCCCGTATGTCAAACCTTTCAATCCTGGAATTACCTTTGTAAACCTTCTCTGCACCCTGTCAGTGTTATGAGTGGAATACTTCCTGGCCTCTGTTTTCTCTTGTATCATGTGTTGCAGTTCCCTGGAACACCTGCAATTACCCTTCCATTGCCCTCTCTGCCTCTCCTTTTTCCCCTCGCCTTTAATTTAATATCTTTTGTTGGTGATTCCTGTTGTGTCTTGACCCCTTTGTTACTTCCTGAGAGCCAAGGATGTGACAGTCAGCACATCCTTTCTTAGATAAGGGAACTAAACTGCTCACAATACCCCAAGTGAGGCCTCACTAGTGCTTTATAAAGCTTCAACATTGCGTCCTTGCTTTTATATTCAAGTCCTATTGAAACGAATGCTAACCTTGCAGATTGCCTTCCTCAATCTGTAAATTAACCTTTAGGGCATCCTGCAAGAGGAATCCTAAATCCCTTTGCACCTCATATTTTTCTATTTTCTCCCATTTAGGAAATAGTCTTCCATTTCTTCTATCAAAGTGCATGACCATTATTCCATCTGTCACTGCTTTGGCCATTCTGCTAATATGTCTAAGCCCTTCTGTAGCTTTTCTGCTTCCTCACATTTACCTGCCCCTCCACCTATCTTCACATCATCTGCAAACTTTGCAACAAAGCCATCAATTCTGCCATCCAACTCAATAACCTATAATGTCGAAAGAAGCAATTCCAACACAGACACGCTGTAAAATACTAATCACTGGCAGTCAACCAGGAAAATACTCCCTTTATTCCCACTCTTTGCCTTATGCCAATCAACCAATGGTCTATTCGTGCTAGAATCTTTCCTGTAATATCATAAGCTCTTATTAAGCAGCCCCATGTGTGGCAACTTGTCAAAATCCAAGTACACATTATCCATTGATTCCCCTTTGTTTATCCTGCTTGTTGTTTTTTCAAAGAATTCCAACAGCTTTGTCAGGGAAGATTTTCCTTTAAGGAAACCATGCTGATGACATCCTATTTTTTTTTCATGTGCCTCCAATTATGCTGAGACCACATCCTTAACAAAAGACTCCAACATCTTCCCAACTACTGAGATCAGACTGACTGGCCTATAGTTTCCTTCTGTTTATCTCCCTTCTTGAAGAATGGAATGATATTTTCAATTTTCTATTTCTCCTGAGCCATACCAGAATCAAATGATTCTTGAAGAATTTTAACTAATGTCTCCACAATCTCTTCAGACACCTCTTTCTGAACCTGGGGTGTACACTATCTGGTCCAGGTGATTTATCTACCTTCAGACTTTTCAGTTTCCCAACAACCTTCTCCCTTGTAATAACACCTCACACCCCCTGATAATCCTGAACTTCCCACCATACTGTTACCCTTCTACAGTGAAGGGTGATGCAAAACACTTATAAAGTTCATCTGCCATTTCCTAGTTACCCATTTCTACCTCTCCAGTGTCATTTTCCAGCAGCCCAATATTCACTCTTGCCTCTGTTTATATATTTGAAGAAACTTTTGATAACCATGATATTATTGGCTCTGTATTCCATCCTTTCCTTTATGACTTTTCAGTAGCTTTCTGTTTGTTTTTAAAAGCTTCCCAATCCTCTAACTACTTATTGATATTTGCTCTAATATATGCTGAAATGGTTGATGTATGAGGAGCATTTGATGGCTCTGGGCCTGTATTTGTTGGAGTTGAGAACAATTGGAGGGAGGCCTCACCTGAAACTTATTGAACATTGAATCAGAATCAGACTTTAATCGCCAAGTACCTGTACACATACAAGGAAGTTACTTCCAGCAGATGTTGTCTCTCTGCTCATAACAGATGATAAATATAAATGAAAATATTGGTACAGTGAATGCGGAGAGGATGCTTCCAATAGTGGGAGAGTCTACGACCGTGGTGGGAGTGGTGGGATTCATTTCCACTAACAGCTTTGGAGGCCAAATCATTGGGTGTATTTAAAGCAGAGCTTGATGAGAAATTAGAAATGGTGTCAGAAGTTTTGGGGAGAAGGCAGGAGACTGAGTTTGAGGGAACAATAAGTTACCCATATCAAATGGCAGAGCAGATTTGATTATCCAAATGGCCTAATTCTACTCCGATGTTTTGTGGTATAACCTGGTTTGGTTTTGATCTCTTGTGTAGGCTGAACACAGGTTACATAATTTTTCCAGTGACAGTGTGAACTTCCTCTTCAAAGGCATGCAGGTTGGGTTAATTGACCACTGTAAATTGACCCTCCAGAGTAGGTGAGAATCCTAAGCGATGTGGGGAAAATAAACAATGGTATTAGATAAACATGCAAATTAATGTTTGGTACAGACACGTAACATAGAATTGGACCCTTTAGCCTACTATGTCTATGCCAAATTTTTCCCTCACCATTGTCAATTCCAGTTGCCCTTTATGTGGCAAAACATCATCTGGTAGAAGAAATCCAGATCCATAATTCATTGAAAGTGGACTCAGAGGCAGATAAGATCACAAGCAGCTTTTGACACATTGGCCTTCATAGATCAAAGTATTGAGTACTGGAATTTGGCATGTGATGTTGAAATTGTAAAGGATGGTGATGTTTAGTTTGGAGTATTGTGTGCAGTTCCAGTCACGTGCTTATAGGAAAGATATCAATATGCTTGAAAGAATGAAGGATTTGATGATCTAAATTATAGGAAAACGTTAATTATGTTAGGACTTCATTCCCTGAAGCTGTGGAAAGCGAGGAGAGATCTGATAGTATATGAAACTGAGCGGTCTGGTAGGGTGAATGCATTCAGGGTCCTCCCTTCAGGTTGGCTGAGAATAGAACCAGGTCACAGGTTTAGGATGCAAGGTGAAATATTCAAGGGGAGTCTGAGGAGGAACTTGGAGGGTGGTAAAAGTGTGGAATGAGAAGCCAGTGGAAGTAGTAGATATGGATTCAATTGTAACATTTTAAGTTTGGACAGACATCATAGTGGTTTGGCAGATATTTCAAAGTGGAAGGTCGGGTCAGATGAGCTGTCCCTGAGCTGTTCTGGTGAACCAGAATTCTACATTATTAGTGATTTATTGGTGTTGTCCTAATTGGGCATGGTGAAGCCTCTTTCTGCTGGTTGGGGAGGTGACATTGTTCTCCATCATGACAACTGTTAAGTGCCAGCCCATTTAATTGCCTTTGCTTCCCTGGCTTATCCGATGCCAACATCATGCTTGCTGCAATTAGTATCCTTTGTGTATGTGCAGACTTTCCTATTCTGTGCTTTCATTGCTGGGCCACCCCACCTGCCAGTTGGTGGGAATTGATGACAGGAGTTGCAGATGAGATTCGCTTTCTCCAACCCCTCCCCACTTTGGAAGCATTTATTTTCATGGGGTTTGGGGGGTTTCTACTAGGGCCGGCCACTCAGCAGACATGGGCCATTGGATGAAAATCTGCATACTCTGATTTTGCTCTACTTGGCTCAAATCCCAGACCTCCAGGCTTGTTTGTACAGTACTGTAAATGAACTTTTTATCCCTGTCTGCCTGGGGTACTTATCCAACTTACTTTCCCCTATTATGGGATTTGGGGGGAGTGGCCACAGCTTGGCCAATGGCCAACATGCAGTGCATGCCAAATGTAAATGACCTTTCATATTGAAGTTTCATCACTGGGATGTGAAGCTCGTCCTTTCACAAGCAGTGAATGAAACTGGATCTGTATATAGAAATGTATAAAATTTGGGAGGCAGCCAGTAGACAGTTGGTCTTTTGCTCTACTAGATGGCATAATGTGTGAGGAGGGCAGTTTAAACGAGATTTCAAAGATCTTTTTTTAAAGTGATATATATCTGTGATGGAGATGTCTGTACTAAAGGAAATGTAAGGTGCTCCTTCCCTCTACTAGCCCTGCAGGTCACCTTTGGGCAAGGTGTAGCACCTGTTTACCCCCACCCCCCCACCACCACCGCCCAATCAGGGTCAGCTTAAGCCATGGGAGCAGGTGCTAAATGGTCATGTGATATGCACCAACTGTTCATAAATCTTGCTTGTGTGACCACTGATGCTGGGCAGACGATCTCTGAAGAGTATTGAGGAGGTCACCCATCTTGTAAAGACACTGCCCAGAAGAAGACAATGGTAAACCACTCCTGTAGGGAAAAACTTGCCAAGGACAATCATGGTCATGGATAGATCATGATCACCTACATCATTTGACATGGCACATAATGATGCATATAGGACAGTGCAGAAATGGTGGAAACCTGTGCTATTGCACTGTTCCCAAAAGCCTTCAGACACAATAAGAAGCGTGGAATTGAGGGACACGATGCTGGAGGAACTTAATAGGTCAGGCAGCCTCTACGGAGAGGAAATGTCAACTGTTAATTCCCCTCCATAGATACTGCCTGACCCAAGTTCCTCCAGCACTTTGTGTAGTGGTCAGAATGTCCAGCATCTTGTGTCAATGAGTTGAGAGATAAAAAAACATGTAGCTGCTTTTTAAATTGGCATCGTATTTGATACTGACATTGTAGGGCTGAAGCACTTTTTATCCCATTTAAAATAAAGTATTTTTCTATGAGAGAATGCAAGGTCAATGGTTCAACAAACAAGCCTCTACTGGTATTCAGCAGATCAGACAGATGTCCTGGACATAAATGAAGAGCTGAAGTTTCACGATGAGACCTTCATCTGACTTGAACTAAAATGGTGACTGTCCATTCTCCTCCAGAGATGCTGCCTGACCTGCTGCCTTCCTCCAGTATCTTTCTATGCTCCATGTTCCTGTACCTGCCATCTCGTGTTCTCTAGATTCTTGGAAGACATTACTGTACACTTTGAGATGTTTCTATGCGTGGTAGAATCTTGTATTTACACATTTGGGTATCTTTCAGATACAGTAGCTTCCAGTATCTTTCTTTGCTCTAGATTCCAGCATCTGCCATCTCGAGTCCTCAAGACCCCTAGTAGACCTGACAGGGTAAACTTTGAGATAGTTCTGATAGAGAAGGGGTTCCCAACCTTGTTTTTTAATGACATGGACCTTTATCATTAACCACGGAGGTCTGTGGACCCATGGTTGGGAACCTCTGCACTTGAGGGAGAATCTTTTAGTTGCACAATTAAGGCACGATCATTCATAAATGAGGTGTATTGAAACTTGGAGAATTCCTGATATTCAATGCATTCTGAGCTAATGGAAGCAGAATCACATGTTATTCCAATAGCTGTTGGATAAATTTGACAGATGATACAAGCATAGAAAACCTACAGCACAATACAGCCCTTCAGCCCACAAAGCTGTGCTGAACATGTCCTTAGAACTACCTAGGCTTACCCATAGCTCCATGTACCTATCCAAGTGTTTCTTAAAAGACCCTAATGTTTCCACCTCCACTGCTGCTGGCAGCCCATTCCATGCGCTCACCACTTTTTAAAAAAAAAACCTTACCTCTGATATCTCCCCTGTACCTTCTTCCAAGCACCTTAAAACTATGCACTCTCCTGCTAGCCATTTCAGCCCTGGGGGATAAAGCCTCTGACTCTCACACGATCAATGTCTCTCATTATCTTGTCACACCTCTATCAGGTCGCCTCTCATCCTCTGTCGCTCCAAGAAGGAAAATCCGATTTCACTCAACCTATTCTCATATGGCATGCTCCCCAATCCAGGCAACATCCTTGTAAATCTCCTCTGCACCCTTTCTATGGTTTTCACATCCTTGTTGTAGTGAGGTGACCAGAACTGAGCACAGTATTCCATGTGGGGTCTGACCAGGGAATGGAATGATGGAATTGAAGGTTATGGAACTGGAACAGAAGAGTTGAGGCTTGGGACAGATCAGCCATCATTCTGTTGAATAGTAAGTCAGGCTTGAGGGACTGAGCGGACTACTTCTATTTTGTGTTAACTGTGCTAGTTAAGGCTGTTAAGTCTTAGTGACTTTAATATCTATTCAAGTTGACATTTTTTAATCTTTTTCCCCCACCCCTCCCACCCCCCCCCACAAAATTTCTGTTTCAGGACGTGAATTCTTTGTTGGGATCTCAAAATGGACTAATCATAAAGGAGCAAGATTTGTTGCAGAGGCTTTTAAGGTGAGGCAAGGGGCATAATTTCATATCACAATGTCTGGGTCAAGAGGGGGAAGAGGATGGACGAGTGCCAGAATGGGCAATGCAGAGAGGGAAGGATACCACGTTCTGACCATGAAGCCCTTCCACAAATATAGGACTGGAGTAGCACAAAATGGCAAAATCTTAAATGAAAACTTTGGGACATGTTGTGAGGAGAAAACGGGCAAAGGGATGATCTTGGGAGAGTAACACCTCAATGTCTCTCCAAGCTGATGACATGTACAGCGATTTCTCCAACTTCCACTAATTTCTTTCTTGCCCTCTCCCCAACTCTTTTCCATTATCCTCTGGCTCCCCTCTCACCACTTCTCCTCGCCTTCTCTCTTACCCTTTCTTCTTCTCTTACCTTTTCTCCTCGTCTGCCTATCACCTCTCCCTTCTCCCATTATCCTCTATCAGATGCCTTCTTCAGCCCTTTACCTTTCACACCTGTCACCTCCCAACTTCTCACCACTTCGTCTTCCCTCTCCCACCCACTTATTCCTTGATAGGCAATACCTATCTATCACCCGCCAGCTTCATACCCCAGCTCCCATCTTATTCTTCCTTCCCTTTCAGTCCTGATGAGGGGTCTCAGCCCAAAACATTGGCTGTTTATTCCTCTCCAAAGATGCTGCCTGACATGCTGAGTTCCTTCAGCACTTTTGTGTGCTACTTGATTATATATCAATAAATTAGAGAGAGTGCAGAGACGATTTACTAGGATGTTTTCTGGGTTTTAGCACTTAAGTTACAGGGAAAGGTTGAACAAGTTAGGTCTCTATTCATTGGAGCGTAGAAGGTTGAGGGGGGATTTGATCGAGGTAATTAAAATTTTGAGAGGGATAGATAGAGTTGACGTGAATAGGCTGTTTCCATTGAGAGTAGGGGAGATTCAAACGAGAGGACATGATTTGAGAGTTAGGGGGCAGAAGTTTAAGGGAAACACAAGGGGGTATTTCTTTACTCAGAGAGTGCTAGCTGTGTGGAATGAGCTTCCTGTAGAAGTATTAGAGGCCAGTTCAGTTGTGTCATTTAAGGTAAAATTGGATAGGTATATGGACAGGAAAGGAGTGGAGGGTTATGGGCTGAGTGCGGGCAGGTGGGACTAGGTGAGATTAAGAGTTCGGCACGGACTAGGAGGGCCGAGATGGCCTGTTTCCATGCTGTGATTGTTGTATGGTTATAGCTTCCTCTTGGGTGCATCTGACCTGGCTGGATATGAATCTACTGTCGGTTAAATGCGGCTTGAATTTTTTTTTTCAAGATGCATCTAATCTAGAGAAGAATGTTACTCTGGGCTAGCTTCAGGCAGATTGCATTGGTTTAAGGTGACATCACCACTCAGCAGATAGCTGGGAATGGTCAGTGATGCTGGGCTTGAGGGGAGCAGCTGCAACCCACAGCAATATAAATCAGTCCTAGTTTGGAACTGGGCATCACGATGCATTATGTAAGTTTTCCACCTGGAAAAGCAGGCATTGAAGTTGTACATCTCCCTAAACATCTGCACATTCTCTTCCAAGTCCTTCTCCCTCCTGACTTGGAAATTGCCAGTCTTTTGGTTCTAAAGTGTTACTGTATTTGGGAAAAGAAATGAAATCTGTAGTCTATTTGAAGATTGTTTGCAATGATTTTATCACCTAATGGACTGATCTGTGTGATCTGAGAGATCTTGTGTATTTCATTTAGAATTTATTTAAATCTTGCATACGTCGTACAATGCGAGGGAGTAAAAAAATCTTTGCATTATGACTCCATTGCAATGTACAGACATGTAGAAAGAAGCTGTCCTGTAGCCTGTTGGTCCTGGCTTTAATGCTGCAGTACCATTTGCCAGACAGAAGCAGCTGAAAAAGTTTATGGTTGGGTGATCTTCCAGGCCTTCCTTCTGCACCTGCTGCTATAAATAACCTCATTGGAACAAAGTTCATATCCACAGATGTGCTGGGCTGTCTGTACTACTCTCTGCAGTGCCCAGTGATCAGGGGTGCCCCTTGTACCAGGCAGTGATATAGCCAGTCAGTATGCTTTCAATGGTGCCCCTGTAGAAGGTCTTGAGGATTTAGGGGCCAATACCAAATTTCTTCAGTTGCCCGAGGTGGAAGAGATGATGTTGTGCTTTTTTTGCCACAAAGCCAGTGTGTACAGTCCAGGTGAGGTCATTGGTGATGCGTGTTCCGAGGAACTTGAAACTACTCAGCCTCTCAGCTGCAGTCCCATTGATGTTGGTCGAGGCGCGCCTGTCTCAGTTCCTCCTGTCATCCACAATTGGCTCTTTTGTTTTTTGGACACTGAGGGAGAGGTTATCATCCTGGCACCACTGTCAGGGTGTCAACCTCTACTCTGTAGGCCATCTCATTACTGCTAGAAATGAGGCCAATCAAAGTCAATTCATCTGGGAGTTTGATCAGCAGATTGGAGCTGTATGTGGCAGTACAGTCGTGGGTGTAAAGGATCACAAACTACTTGGGACCTGGGTAGAAAGCCTTAACTGGATCTTGGAAATGGGCAGCCAGATTGCTTCCATAAAAAGCAATGTGACACTGAAGTGATCACTCATGGGGTGGGGGGCGGGTGGGGGGAGACGTGTGGGGAGCTCCTTTCTCCAGTATCGCAGTATTGGTATATGCCATTTTACAACGTGTAGATTTTACAGCATTAATGACTCATCCACACACTGAGATTAACGGCACCATGTTTAACCCATTATTTCCCCATTACCTTCACTTCTCTGCTGCACTACTTTATGAAGTTCTCAAGCCTGAGTAACCCACAGCACCAGTGGAACTCAGTAAGTCGGGCAGAATCTATGAAGAGGAATAAACAGTCAAAGTTTCAGGCAGAGTCCCTTCATGATTTTTTACCCCTAAACATTGCCTAACCTGAGTGTTTCGGCATTTCTTGAGTTTTATGGATATTTTTGAGGATAACTATTCTGCCCAGTGTTGCTGGGTGATGTTTTCCAAAGTCTCACTTGAAGGACTGCTGTGGATCTTGCCTGGTAAGATTCCTCAACAGTGCAACACTGTCAGTATTGCAAAAATATTTGATATTGGGCATTGGCCTTGAAAGTAGGTTTCCAACTTAAATTTTGGTGTGCAGCAGACCCAAAGACCCACTCTTCTGTCTGTTGGTATCTTCAGGATTTCACGGTGTCTGAGGTGCGCATCCCTGAGCCTCATCATCTCAAGAGCTTCTGCAGCATGGGTGGTCCCAGCACGATTGTTGTTGGGAGTAGTGACCTTGCTCGAAAGACCATCAAGGTAAGCCAGGTCAGAGGGGGTGGGCACTGCTGTATGCACTCTGGCAATATCCACCCTTCCCTTTCTTCCCCCAGTACAACAATAAATCTGAACTTTTAATCCCCAGATTCAGGAATATAATGTCCTTCAAGAGATTATTGAGTAGCTTTATTTCTGACATTTGCATCAAAACACAGTGAAGTACAGTGTTTTGCATCAGAAACCAACACAGTTCAAAGATCATGCTGAGGGCATTGTACAAGCGTCTTCATGCTTCCAGCACCAGCATAACATTTCCAAAATACCCTAAGCCTACTGTTTGCTTCTGGAATGTGGGAAGAAACCAGAGCATCAGGAGGAAACCCACATGGTCATGTAGAACGTGCGAACTCCTTGTAGACCGTAACAGGAATCAAAACCTGATCAGTGATTGGGGATGCTGTAAACCGATTGCACAATCTGCTACAGTACCAGGTGCTACAGTGTCACCCTTGCATTAGCTCACCCATAGCACATCCTGATGTGGTTGGCACTGTAGTTAATTGCAGTGAGAGTTTGATTTCTGGTTGTCCATCTCCACCCTTTTCCTGGATGCTTGTGCATCTAGCTTCCAATTAGGAATCATCAGATGCTTGTAAATGAGACATGCTGCAACCTGGCTTCTGTACTCCCTCTTTTAGTGAGGGGTACAGAAATAAGAGTCATCCTGTGCTTAGTGGCCCATTGACCATCCTGAACATTTGCCCCCTCTGGTGCTCCCACTGCAATGTGTGTTGCCCATTAAAATGTACTGCATTGGGGGACAAGAGCGGAATGTGAGGAGAGTAAAATGAGGTTTGTGTCAATGGGTTTTGATTGTTAGTCAGACTTGATGGGCCAAAGAGACCCATGCTGGAGGACTCACAGAAACAGTATGTCTCAATATGACTCTCAAACCCTGTGATCTCCTAGAATGAGGGTAATAAACCAAGGAGAGCCACTGTCTACAGATTCTTCAAGTTCTACATCAATATGACTTGGAATACACTCGGTGCCCATGTTATTAGGTAATGTAGTGTGGTCCGCTGCTACTGTAGCCCATTCAGTTTAAAGTTCATGTTGGGCATTCAGGGATGCTCTTCTGCACACCAGTTGTACCACATGGATATTTGAGTTACTATCACCCCCTTGTCAGCTTGAATCCGATCTCACTAACAAGGTGCTTTTGCCCACAAAACTGCCATTCACTGGATTTTATTTTTGTTTTACACACCGTTTTCTGTAAGCGCTAGAAACCTTGTGGAAAATCCCTGGAGATCAGCAATTTCTGAGATACTCAAATCACCCCATCTGGCACCGAAGTTCATTCCACTGTCAAAGTCACATCACCTCCCAACACATTCTGATATGTGGTCTGAACAACTGCACCTTTTCATGAGTGAATGCTTTTATGCATTGAGTTGCTGCCACAGGACTGGCTGATTAGATATTTGCATTAAAGTGGCCACTGAGCATATATCATCACTGGGTCTAAACTTTGGAAACTGTCTTCCCAATAGTCCTGAGAACCTTCACCTTGGGGCTTGCAAGACTGAGACATAGAGTAGACCGATATCTTCCCTGCCCCCAACTCCCTCACCTCCATGGTTGAAATATCTAATACTGGAGGGCATGCATTGAGGTAAGAGGGAACAGGTTCAAAGGCAGAAGGGATTAGTTTAGTTGAGCATTGAGTTGTTTCAGCACAAGATGGACCGAAGGGCCTGTTGTAATGCCGTTCTGTTCCAGCTCATGCCTCGAGTTCAATTAGGGGATGAGAAATAAATGCTGGTGGGAGGCCAAAATGAATATCTTGAGGGGAATGTACAGGAAACTTGGAGCATGCCCTGGATATTTGGCAGGATGGTTTACTGTGACTCCTGGCCCAGGAGAGGAAAGAATCCCTGCTGTGTTCTTTCTGGCAGGCAATGGAGCAACTGACAGACTTCACCTATGAAAAACTGACTGTGACGGATGACGCTGCAGCCAACTGCATCTACGTGCGGGTCGCTAACAAGTTTGATACGCTGGTGCATCGGTCGGCCGAGGAATTTCCAGAAAGCTCTGCAGTAAGTGGGTGTATTTATGTGACCCCTCTGGGCTCTTCTTCCATCCACTGTCTGGGGCTGGGTGGGCGGAGGTGATCATGGAGGGTGTATCAAAGCCTGCTGTTACTGAGCTGTGGATGAGCAGCAGTGTCCAATCACCATGACTTCTGTTGCCAAGCTGACCTGTTGTGTAGAAGGCATATGGCATGCTTGCCTTTAGTTGAGGCACTGGGTTCAAGAGTCTAAGTTATTCTGCAGATCTGTAAAACTAGTTTTACAAACTCTGGGCTACGTCTGGAATATTACATTCAATGCTGGTCACCCCACTATAGCAAGAGTGTGGAAGCTTTTGGAGAGGATGCAGGATGCCATCAGAATTCACATGTGCTGTAAGGAGAGGCTGGACAAACTTGGGCTGTTCTTTCTCCAGATTGGCAGAGGCTGAAGAGAGACCTTGACAGGTTTATAAGCTTGAGGTACAAATGCAGCAGAGTCTTTCCTGCAGGATTGTAATCTCTCATTCCAGAGGGCATTCATTGCAGATTCAAAGGAGATGTGTGAGTGCCTGTCCTGGACTGCACTACCAGAGACAAGAATGGAAGAATTAAAGTTTCTTAAATATGCTCATGAACATGCAGAGAATGGAGGGATAAGTATATTGTAGAGGTAGAAAGGATTGGGAATGGGCTTCGGTCCAGTCTTTTGCCAACTAATTGAGTGCCTGACTATGTTGTAGTGCTCTCTGTCATTTGTACCGTTCACTGTTGAATGTTAAGTCTGTGAGCTGGACAGTTTGTATCCCTGCTATGACGACCTTAGGAGCTCATGAACTTACCATTCCTGACACTTCAGTTACTGACTGTCAATAGCGTTGCAGATGCTGCCAATCAGAAACAAATGAAAATACATAGCACGTCAGGCAGGTCCTGTGGGGGAAATCTAATCTTTTCAATCTGTCTGAACTCGGTGTCCAGGCCCCATTCTCTCCCATTGTCCTGGTACTTGTTGAGCAGTAATTCCCCACCATTGGCTGCATTCTGCATGCCTGATTGTGGTTTTTACAGCTGGTTTCCACAGCTGAAATTCTGGCTTGATGAGCATCCTTGATTATTAGTGGTTCTTTCATAAGTGGAGAAAATTGCCGTGCATTCACGGACTATACCTATCACGATTTTGTGCACCTTTTAAGTCACCACATAATTTCCAAGGTATGAATTCCCAGCATGCCCAGCTTTCCTCTGTAACTGAGCTGCCTGGTAACAATCTCACCTCTCCAGCTTGTTGGCATCTCTCCTATCTAAAACTGTATATAACACTCCATGTGACTTCACCAGCATTGTGGACAACTGCAACATGATGTCCCACTTCCTATACTCAATGCCTTGACTGAAGGCCAGTGTGCCAGATGCTGCCTTCGCTACCCTGTCTACAAGTGATGTCACTTTTGGGAGCCACCTCAAAAGTTGCTTTTCCTCAGTCAGTTAATCTGGTGAACCATTTTAGTGATCTACCCTCTGACTGAGCAACCTTGCAACAATAATTTCCTTCGGGAGAGAAAGTTTTATCTTATTACTTCCGTCACGATACTGTAAACACCTAAAACTGCTTTTTAATAGGTTCAATTTAATGTTGGAAATGTATACAATATACATCCTGAAATTCTTTTTTTCCACAAACATCCACAAAAAACAGACAAGTGCCCCAAAGAATGAACACTAGTTAAATGTTAGTACCCCAAAGCTCCCCCATGCATAAACAGCAGCAAAGCAACGAAAACCCACCCCCACCAGCAAAAAATCATTAGCACCCTCCACCGAGCACACAAGCATGTAGCAAAGCATCAATAAAGGCACAGACTTGCAGTATCCCGAAGACCCAGTAATTCGACGTACCATAGGCTTTCTCTTCCTCACAAGGGGGGAGAAAAGGTGCCCCGTTTCACAGCTAGAGGGGAGATGTAACAAAACAACTTGCTGATCTACTGTGTTAAAAGTCTGTCGTGTCTGTGCCCAAAGATCTCTGGTCTCTGCGCACACAGCCAGCAACCAACCCACTGCTTTCAATCTTCTCTGTACTCCTACGACACTGCAGTTTTCTGCAGTGGCTCCGACCTCAGATCCACCCACCTCCAGAGCCATGAAAATCCGGCACCCTGAGAGCGGGTCTCATTTTCACAAAGAGCCAAAGTCAGCATTGTATCCCAGGTCAGGGTCTTCAAAAGAACCCAGAAAGGAAAAAAATATGTTGAATATAGAAATGGTGCTGGTTCAGAAGATGCAAGCAAAGAAGTTGCCTTTAGGCACCATCATCCTAAGCTCTGCCCTCTGTAATGCTGTTTACCTGCTGCTGTTTATGCACATGTTATTCCATATCTGTACTTTAATCACTAACTTTATTGTTGTACTTTACTCTTATTGAATATTTTTGTTGCCCATCACACCAACACCAAAGCAAACTACAAATGCATGTAAATACATATGGCAAATAAAATGTCTCCTGGGATCCTGTGTACTTTTGTTCCCCCTGCCTTTGTTCTACAGCACTCCCCAGGGTCCTCCCTTTCACTGTGGATGCCCTTCCCTGATACGACTATAGTAATTAACAATTATCATGGTTTGCCAAGCTGTTTCCCTACTACCCTCTGTGCAACATTGGCATTAGTTAGGAGTGCAGCAGAACAGATTTAATGATAAAGATTGGCTTTTTGTCCCATGTATGTTGAAGCATAGTGAAATGTGTCAATGATCCCCAGTCCAGGGATTTGCTGGGGGCAGCCTGCAAGCATCGCCATATGCTTCTGGTGCCAATGTATCATGTCCACAACTCACTGACCCTAACCCATGTGCCTTTAGAATGCGGGAGGAAATCATAACACTGGGAAACCCACAATGCCATGGGGAGAATGTGAAATTGAACCCTACTTGCGAGTATCTAAAACTTTATGCTAGCAGTGACACTATTGTGCCACACAGGGAAGTATGGACCCTCTGTTTGAAAGGAAACTTCCATTTCCTAAGTCTGCATGCTTGAATCAGCCCATTTGTTTTTGATGGGTGTCAAAGCCAAGCATTGGCTTGTTAGAAGTGAGGGTCCAAGCTGCATATTTTCAGCACAAGTTAACAGCCATCTGTGACCCAGACAGTGTTGGATCAGCACCATATCACAATGTGTGTGTGTGTGTGTGTGTGTGTGCTAGGGCTAATTCTTCACAAATGTTTAAACTATGCAGCAACATAATGACTGTACATAAGTGCTCTCGAAATCTTGCAGATGACAATATGGAGTGTGAACAGCATGGGATATTGACAAACATGCAGTAAAATGCAGTTACCAAATCACTTGAGAGTGAATTAAATTGACGATGAGCAATTGCATGCCATGGATGGATACTCAGTGGCCACTTAATATACCTCCTGTAATCCAATAAAGTCGCCACAATGTTTGTTTAAGGTCTTCTTCTGCTGTAGCCCATCCACTTCAAGGTTCGATGTGCTATGCATTCAGAGATGCTCTTCTGCACATCACTGTTGCTGTTGACTTCAGCCAGCCTGGCCATTCTCCTCTGACCTCTCATTAGTAAGGCATTTTTGCCCACAGAGATGCTGCTCACTGAATGCTTTTAGTTTTTCCACATCATTCTCAGAAAACTCCAGAGACTGCGTGAAAATCTCAGGAGATCAACATTTTCCGAGATACTCAAACGGTCTCACCTGGCACCAACAAACATTCCACGGTCAAACTCACTGAGATCACATTTCTTCCCCCATTCTGATAGTTGGTCTGAAAAACTGAAGCTCTTCGTGCATTTCTGTATGTTTCTATGCATTGAGTTACTGCCATGTAATTGGCTGATTAGATATTTACGTTAATGGACAGGTGTACATTTAAGTGGCCACTGAGTGTAGAAGCAGAGTTCTGTATTCTAAACTCCATGGAAGTAAAGGTGATTCTTCCGGTAACCAGATGGGGGTGGATGGATTTCGTTAAGCTGCTGTCCAGAACTAGGAAGCCACAGCTTTGGTCATTTGGGACTGGGATAAGAAATTTTGGGCATGATCTCAGTTCTATGTCAATGAGCTTTTGGTGTTCTCTGTATGTGCAAGGCCAAAGCATTGGCGCAAGGTGAAACATCCAGATCCAAGCCCAAGTCGGATGGGAAATAACTTTAAGATGAGTATAAGGGGCAATGATTGGGGACAGCTGGTACCCTTTTCCCAGGCAGCAATGACTCATACAAGAGGGCATTAATTTTAAGGTAAAAGTATAGTGGGGGGGATGTCAAAGTTAGGTTTTTTATGCAGAAAGGTGCAGGGATTTCCCTGCTAGGGGTGGTGCTGGAGGCAGATACATTACAGGCTTTTAATAGACTCTTGGGCATC
This sequence comes from Hypanus sabinus, assembly GCF_030144855.1. NCBI lineage: Eukaryota > Metazoa > Chordata > Chondrichthyes > Myliobatiformes > Dasyatidae > Hypanus > Hypanus sabinus. The sequence continues at coordinate 172,092,730 of NC_082710.1, read as the reverse complement.
TGGAGAAGAGAAGAATGGAGCTACGTATGTGGGAGGGAAGGGTTAGATTTTGCAGTAGGTCTTAAAGGTTGGTACAGAGGGTCTGTGCTGTACTGGTCTATGTTCTCTGGTGCTGTGTCTGTGGAGTTTGCATGTTCTGTGTGAAACCCCACTGAGCCTCCTTGAATGTCTAGGGAATGCACTCGCCAGTACCGCCAAACCCATGAGATTCAGGCGGCTCTCCCACCCCAAACCCCGGTTTGTGTGGCTGCTGTGTAATTTGCTACCGTTACAACTCAGTGCCAAGAAACAAGAGCAGCGCACAGCATATGATTAAAGGAATTATTTTTAAATGAATTTTAACTTAACTAAAGGGTTAGTAAAGGGAAAATAAAACAATAAGGGGCCATTATAATTAAACAGTCAAATGTGCACAAGCTGGAGCTCAACTTTTCCCAAAATTCACATTCACTGATCCTCAGTCAATCTCATCGCCCAGCTCCATCTAGTCCCGGTCACCCACCGGGTCGAATCCCACGACCGGTTCTCAGCATCTTCTATCTTCATCTCCCGCTGAAACATAAAAAAACCCAAGACCAACCTTCCTAATTGGATGATACGCACATTCCTCAGCATCCCTTACAGGCCGAAAGCAGAACAGACAGCGAAGCATAGCAGTAAAAATGTGAACCAGGATGTTACATGTATACGGGTTCCCCAGGTGCTTTGGTTTCCTCCCCCATCCCAATCACATGCAGGCTTGGTGTTAATTGACCACTAACCTGCTTCTTGTGTCAGTGAGCTGCAGGAGGGCTGTGGCTGTTAAAGGTAGAGAGTTGGTTACAGGGCAAATGAGTGTCATTACTGGCATAGCCTCAATGGAGTGAATGACGAAAGAAGTTGTGAACCAGCCTTACTGGATGAGGGTTATGGGGGTTGTATAGGTTTATTGTTTCTGCCAAAGAGAAAAACTTTGACATAAATGCAAAAATGCAGTTCCCTGAAGCCATTTTACAACTGCAAGTCAAGTGTTTCCAGAGGGACTTGCCTGGCTTGGAAAACAACATCTATGTGTATGGTTTCAACTGCATCCAGTTACTAGAGAGGAAGTTCAAAAGAAGTGGACAGGCTGTGGATGGTGGGGGCTGGAGGGGCCCTCTGTGTAGCTTAAGGTAACCAAGTGTGTGAAGATGTGAAGTCTTGACACAGAAGAACTAAACCAGAACCCATCAAAGGTTGTGCGTTAAGGCCGATAGGTGAAATATTTAAGGCAGGGGTCGGCAACGTTTACCACTGAAAGAGCCAATATGGACCCATTTCCCACAGAAAAGAAAACACTGGGAGCCACAAAACCCGTTTGACATTTAAAATGAAATAACACTGCATACAACGGTTTTTTTTTTGCCTTTATGCTGCTATGTATAAACAAACTATAATGTGTTGCATTTATGAAATTGATGAACCCCTGCAGAGAAAACGAAATTACATTTCTGCATGCAACAAAAACATTTTGAACTCCGAAAAAAAGACGTTGGGTTGAAGGTTACTCCATAGTTAGCCTACCTTGGATCGAAGAATTAAAAGAAAGCGCGCACTGGCGGGTGTCAGGAATTGGCAGTGGTGATGTATATTAATAGTGATTTTAAAAAAAACACATAGCGGTGTAGCGCTACACGCAGCGCTAAAATAAAGACAAATAAAGTCAAAGGTAACTTTATTCGAACTAAACAGCCTTGCTTTAAAGCCTCCCTCAACCCATCCCCGTGGACGCGGATGCTCCAAAAGACACTTACTCACAAACCCCCGTAGGCTATCTCCCTTAGCCGGAACGGTGGCTAATTGAGAGCCGGTTCGGATGTGCCAGGAAATGGGGTCTCCACAACGTTTTTAGATTGTACAAGATCACCATAATCTTCAAATTTCGAATTGCATTTCAAAAACTAACAAACCACGGGGAGCCGCAGCACAGAGATGAAGGAGCCGCAGGTTGCCGACCCCTGATTTAAGGGAACCTGAGAGGGGAACTTCACCCCAGGCACTGTCGGTGGAAGTGAAGGATGCAGGTATGGAGGGCCATGTTAATGTGTGGATTGGTGGGACTGGGGAGGATAATAGTTTGATATGGAGTAGATGAGCAGAAGGGCCTGTTATAGTTCTGTAGTTCTCTAGCTATGAAAATGTGCATTTTGCTCCCTTACCACTGTGCACCTTTCAAAATCGATTCAATTAAACTTTCTCGGGTGCCCCTGAGCTCCTCTTCCATCCTTTGATGCTTGCCAACAGAGCCAAGTTCACTGGCCTCTTGTGCCTCAAATTGTCGGCAAGCTCTGTATGCAAAGAAGTCCTGGAGTGCAAGGCCCTTGTACCCAGTGCATTCAACATCCCTATCCCAGAATTCCAGGCCCACTGCCCTGTTGCTGAAACAATGAACTCCAAACTTTACTGGTGACCCATTATTTATTTATTTTTTAAGAAGTGTAGAAGTTTGATTAACAGCCTTTTAATAGTTTGCAGCCAGTGGGGCTTTAAATTTTTTTTTAATTTTTGTTTTGCTTTAGTTGTCTGTAAAATTTTTGGTCATGCTGTTGAACTGCCTGATGTATTCTGAAGCAGTAATATTTGTAATCTGTTCCAACTGTTTTTCCTGGAGAGTTGCCTGCATGACAGTAAAATCCCAATACTCTATCATAACTTCAAACTTTCTTGGAGCTGAAGGGAAAATAGTTTGAAAGCTAAAGGGGATACCTGAGGGACTTTAACAGTGCAAGCAAGTTGGGCGGTGGGGGAGGACAGCAACCCTGGCCTGCCTAGAGTTAACTCCAGGCAGGCTGGAGCTTGGCATAAAATCGAGAAAGGAAATGGGAAATATTTTAAGCAAAACTAACATCTGGAATCCACTACCTAGAGAGGGTGCTGGAATCTGACTTTTAACAAAAACTTGCAGACTACGATTTTTTTTCTAACTTATTTGTGGCTTGCTTCCCAGTTCTATATCTAGAGAAGAGTGTTCTCACTAGCTCCACCACTAAATTATTTCCTGTCAATCACATTATGTAAGCTTAGTCTCACATTATGGACATACAATTAATGTATATCTGCTGTCTTGCATATTTACAATATTTTTAAAAATTGTCCTTAATTTTTTTTGTTCTGTATCAGATCTGGAACAATTATATTGTTCTCCTTTACACTTGAGTACTGGGAATGACATGAAACAATCTTGAGTCTAGGATCTTGTTCTTGACCATTTGACTTGGTGTATATATGACACAGTGCTGCCTGACCTGGGTTTCTGCTCCGATGGACTGGCATCAACCTCGGGCAGAGGGATGTGGAGGATGAAGTCAAACTAACCTCACATGGCTTCACCGATCACCATCTAGCTTGTACTGACCCTCCTCTCACCTTATCTTGGATTCTTCCCCCCCCCCCCCCCCCCCACTTTCTAGTCCAGATGAGGGGTTTTGGCTCAAACCCCTCTGTAGACGTTTCCTGATCTGAGCTCTTCCAGCATTTAATGTGTGTAATTCATACATTAGTTTGTCCTTAGGGAGGCAACTAACAGATTTATTTCATTTGAGCAGCTTTGTTACAATATTTAGCACCATCTGTGGGGAAAGAACCACAACAATAATGTACAGTCAGATACCAATACAATAGGTGACTCCCTCCTCTCCTCTTCCTGTCTAATCTTGGGTGCCCCCACCACCTTTTATTTGACTGAAGATCGTTGAGTTGGGGTCTTTCCTTCCTGCCATGGATGTTGCTACATCAATGTCCTCTTGAGTAAGGGGGGGGCTCAGGTTAAATATTGTTGGTTGCCTCCCCAAGGACGAACTAATGCAAACGTAGCTGGTGCAGTCACCAGCTTGCAGCACCAGTGATCCAGTTGAATCCCAACCTACAGTGCTGGCTGAGTGGAGTTTGCATGTTCTCTGACTGTGTGCTCTAGTTTACTCTCACCTCTGAACTTCAGTTGGTAGGTCAATGGCTGATGTCATCCAATCCCTGGAGATGGATGGTGGGAGTACGGGGTGTGGCATAGTTTATGGGCGTGCCTGAGAAATGCCTATGACTGAAGATGCTCACTTATTGTAATTTGTAAGCCAGAGAAAGGTGTCTTAATTGAGGGCCGCTGCCAATTCTGTTTCAAATTATTATTAACCGCCATCTTTTCATACTGTTTTTATTTGTTCTTTAGGTTTTCCAGAAGCTGCCGGACTACACACTAATACCAGCCTCCTGTACAGAGGTGGCGAAGCTCGGAGTCGCCCTCAGTTTTTGCTGCATTCTGATCAATAAGAAGTATTAAGAACCGGGACCCAGTTAAGGCCCCTCAGCCTTGGCTGAACTGTGGAATAGAATAGAATTGGCTCTGAATGATTGGATGCACTGGAATGCTTGGATCAAGAATCTGTTGCTCCTCCCCCTTAAATCTGTCTGTAAGGGGTGGGTGTGTGTGTGTGTGTGTGTCTGTGTGTATGTGTGAGGGAGAGAGAGAGAGAGAGAGAGACGGGGCCCCAGCCCATGGGCAACTGAGCAGAGCTGTATTGTGTGGGGAGTCTGGAGAAAGCAGTGCAGCGACATCTAGTGTTCGCCTGCATAATTGCAGCGTTTGCTCTGAAAATTATTTGGGATATGATCATTGTCCCTTCGTCAGGAAATGTGGATCCTGGTGGCTTTCAGGAACTTGTTGACTTTTCTATTTAAGATTTTTTTTTAAATACCGAAGTGCTTGACAATATCTAATTCACATTTCCTACCACACATTCTGGCCAGCTGGAGGGGAGTGCTCTAGTTTACTCTCACCTCTCTGTTAGTGGCGCATTGAGCATGGTATTGTGGAATGTAGGGAGTCGAGAATCAATGATATTCCTGGAACCTCGCCACAACCCTGCTTTTTAAACAACGGGACAAAAATGCTAATACTATTGAAACAACGTTCACATTCTTCTTAAAATGTTCGTATTGTTGCATTTCATATTTTGGGCTCAAATAATTGAATGAAAAGGTCGAAATACGACCTTTCGCGAGTTTTTTTTAGATGTTGACGGCATTTCCTTCACAAAGGCATTTTTATCTTCCCCTTCAGTTATTTCCAGAAGGCGATGTTTATTGTTATCAGGTAAATCTCCGTCTTTCTGTTTTGAAGGAAGACGTATTTTAAGCTGCTTTTGTATCTAACACCGCAGGGAGACGGCATTCTCCTCTAATCTAATTTGCTGAGAGTCTGTTCGGGTGAGGGGGTCAACTAATCTACACAACATGATGCAAATATACTAAGACTTGTATTTTTGACCCCTTCAAGTCCTGCTCAAATGCCGGTAATGTAATTCCCTCTGACCACCCTGGCCCCAACTCCTCACTGACATTTGCAGCAACGGGAATTAGAGAGAGGGGGCAGCTACTTGCTGTTCCGCGCGTTGCCAGCAGGTGTCAGTGGTTCCCGCAGTCGCCGCTTCCCGCCTTGTTTCAGATGCAACAGCAACTTCTCGGGTCGGAAGTTCAGAACCACCTTTATTCCGAAAAGGGATAACGTGTGCTATGTGTTAGTCGGGCGCTTGACTTTTCTGTGGCCTTATTCATGACCCTTGTGCCAGCGAGTATTAACCGAACGTTAGAAGAGCAATTCTTTCTTATAACGTTGCTTGATGAACTAAAAATATCCAGCTTGTGTGTGGGTCTTCCTTTGTTATCCAAACCCAGGATCATTCAGTGAAGCTGAGATGGCCTCTCACTCGAGCTGTGAGACTAGATGTAAGCTCCGAGTGCTCTCCCAGTGCTGGACTGAACTTCGCCAAAGCTGGCTTGTATGTCTGAAACCAGTCTTCACACGGGATATTCCTGTCATCGCTGCAGCCCGATCATTGTAAAATGTATCATGTCACACCTCCGTTCTGTGGGAGCACATTGGGGAAGAGCAAATCACACGGTGCTTTGACCATTTTTTGTATTGATTCCTCCTCACTCTTTTTGTAAGCAATTAAAAATGAAAAATGCAGAATATAACTGTCTTTTGCCTTTGTTTGGAATACAAGTGTATAGTTATTCTGGTCTAAATATTCTGACTAGAGACTTGTCAATTGTACACACCACTGTACAGCCCATCTCAGTAAAACAGCCACAGACACTCTTCACACCCTCCCACCCACCAGTCCACGGTGCCCTCCTAGCCAGTCCCTATATCTTAATTTTGGCCCATATCGGCTCCTCCGTGGTCAGGAGCTTCTTAAATGAAATGATTATACCTGCCTCAACCACTTCCTCCGACAGTCCATTTCAACTTGCCAGCCTCTGCGTGGAAAAAGTTGCCCCTATTGTTTTATGCCTATGCCTGTAGTTTTGGATTCGCCAATGGGAGGGTGGGGTTGGTGAAGGTGGGGCAGTGGCTGGAGACTATCCATCATATTCCAGCAGTGCCTAGTGGGAGGACAGGCAGGATGCTTCCCTTACTTGTGGGATGCAGAATTTAAGAGCAAGGAAATGTTGGGACAAGTTAATAAAACAGGTAAACTGAAGCTGGGAACACCGTGCCATTCTGGTAACCACTTGGGGCGTGATTGCACCTGACTGAGTGCTGAGGAGATTCACCCAGATGGGGTAGGTTGCCCCACTTAACGTGGAGTGACAGAAAAATCTGTTTAATTTGCTTGCAGGTGGCATGTGTGTTGGAGTGGGGGCTTGGGTGGGGGGGGGGGAAGGTGGTTATTCCTGATAGAGGTGCACGAGATTGAGTGGCATTAATGGGACAGGCAACAGAAAAACATACCCCTGTGGCAGCTTTGTCCACGACCAGAGCGTAGGGCGTCTGAGGAAGTTTTTTCCCCCCTTCCCGGAGATGGAATCTGGATAGGCGGAGTCTTTGTTAACGTTTAAGAAGCACTTTGACATGCACTTGAATTGCCTCAACACAATAAGGTGGCAAAGTGCTGGCAAACAGGACTAGTATGAACATTACCTCGGAGTTGATATAGAAGTCTTCTAAGACTTCCCTGGTAATGCTACCCATCTCTTCCTCTGCTGCATTGGAGACTGCGTTGGTGCTGCTTTTTGCACCCATGCTGAGCTCGTCAATTTAATCAACTTTGCTGCCAACTATTCACTTAGTCCATTTCTGACACCTCCCTCCCCCATTCCTGATCTACCTGTCTCCACCTCTGGAACCAAACTGTCAACTGACATCTTCCTAGCCTGTCTCCTGTAAAATTCCATTCCCTTTTCTCCATTCCTTCATCTCTGGCACATCTGTTCCTAGGATGAGGTTTTACTTTCTAGGACTTCAGAAATGTCATCCTCCTCCAAAGGACGGCGTTTCCCCTCCTCCAACATTGATGCTGTCCTCACCCACATCTCCAACGGTTCCCAGACATCCACGCTCACCCCCATTGGCCCGCCAACTTAACAGTGATAGTTCTCGTTATACTGATGTGCCACCCCATGAGCCTCTGCATCCAACACTTCTGCCGCCTCCAAAGGGGCCCTACCATCTCCGCCCCCTCCCCCTGTCATAGGGATAGCTCCTGGGATTCCCTTGTCCGTTCGTCCCTCCCCACTAATCTCCCTCTGGCACTTATCCCTGCAAGTGACCAAAATGCTACACGTGCCGATTCACAAAGACAAAGTATACTGCAGATGCTGGGATCAAAGCAATACGTACAACAAGCTGGAGGAACTCAGCAGGTCAGGCAGCATCCGTGGAAACTCGCAGTCAATGTTTCAGGCCGAGACCCTTCGTCAGGACTGAAGAAGGAGGGGGCAGGGGCCCTATAAAGAAGGTGGGGGGAGGGTGGGAAGGAGAAGGCTGGTAGGTGCCAGGTGAAAAACCAATCAGAGGAAAGATCAAGGTGTGGGGGAGGGGAAGCAGAGAGGGGAAGAAGGAATGTAAGGGGAGAGCACTATGGGTAGTAGAAGAAGGCAGAATCATGAGAGAGGTGATAGGCAGCGTGAAAGTGGGATGGGGAAGAGAGAGGGAGGGAATTACCGGAAGTTGGAGAATTTGATGTTCATACCAGGGGCTGGAGACTAGCCAGACGGTATATGAGGTGTTGCTCCTCCAACCTGAGTTTGGCCTCATCATGGCAGTAGAGGAGGCCACGTATGGACATATCCAAATGGAAATGTGAAGGAGAATTGAAGTGGGTGGCAACTGGGAGATCCTGTCTGTTGTGGCAGACGGAGCAGAGGTGCTCGACGAAGAGGTCCCCCAATCTGCGTCGGGTCTCGCCGATGCAGAGGAGGCCGCACCGGGAGCACCGGATGCAATAGATGACCCCAACAGACTCACAAGTGAAGTGTTGCCTCACCTGGTAGGACTGTTTGGGGCCCTGAGTGGTGGTAAGAGAGGAGGTGTAGGGACAGGTGTAGCACTTACACTTGCAGGGATAAGTACCAGGTGGGAGATCTGTGGGGAGGGACGTGTGGACCAGGCAGTCACAGAGGGAGCGATCCCTGTGAAAAGCACAGAGGGGTAGAGAGGGAAAGATGTGCTTAGAGGTGGGGTCCTGTTGAAGGTGGCGGAAGTTGCGGAGGATGATGTGCTGGATCCGGAAGTTGGTGGGGTGGTAGGTGAGGACAAGGGGAACTTGGTCCCTGTTGTGGTGACGGGAGGATGAGGTGAGGGACGCACAACATCAAAGGTACAGTTCTGCAGCACCGAATCTCCTTGTGTTGATCGAGCATAGACTCTGGGTCACTTTGGTCGCAGTTGTCACTCTTGGAGTGTAAGTGCAAAGCCCTCATCTCTCCATGGCTTCCGACAGATTGACAGAACACCGAGAAGATATAAATTATAAAATACATAATTTTGTCTTCACGGGTTTATGTCCCTTCATATTTAAAATAACAGCCCTGAATTTGTGAGTAGATCCCTTAACAATCAAAAGATGCACTGGCATTGGAGAGGACCCAGAAGAGGTTCACCAAAACAATCGCAGGAATTAGAAGGTTAACGTACGAGAAGTGTTTGATGGCTTTCAGCCAATACTTGCTGGAGTTTAGATGTATGGATGGGGGAAGGGGGATTCTCATTGAAACCTATGGGATATTGAAAAGCCAAGACAGAGTGGATGTGGAGAGGATGTTTTCTATAATGAAGGTGTCTAGGAGCAGAGTGACCAGCCTCAGGATAGAAGGATATCCCTTTACAATGGAGATGAGGAGGAATTTCTTTAGCCAGAGATGCTGAATCTGCAGAATTCATAACCACAGACAGTGTGGTGGCCATGCCATGGGGTATGAAATGGAGGTTGAAAAGTTCTTTCTTAGTCAGGTTGTCAATGGTTATTGGGAGAGGGCAGGAAATGGGTTGAGTCACCTCTGATGGAATGGAGGAGCATGTTGAGGGGATGAATGCCTAATTCTGCTCCTATGGGATCTTATGGAATTCCTCCATCTACCTTCTCCTCCATGTACATACGATGACATGGATAAGCACTGTGACCAAGAGATTCATAATATATTGGTGAGTCCTCTCACAACTCAATCTCTTTAGTTGTCAGGACTGGAAGGCTTGAGTTGTAAGGAGGGATTGGATAGACTGGAAATGTTTTCCAAGGAGCCAAAGACACTGAGCGATCACCTTAGAGAAGATGACAAAATCTTTCTTTTTCCTCCCCTGGAGTAGGGGTGCCTAAGGCTAGAAACTGTAGGACTAACGTGAAAGAGGAAAGCTTTTAAGGGTATGCTCTTAGGGACAACTTTTCCCAGGCAAAGTTTAGCTGGTATGTGGAACAAGCTGCCAGAGGACATAGAAACACAGAAAAGCTACAGCAGAATACAAAAAGTTGTGCAGAACATGTCCCTACCTTAGAAATTACTAGGCTTACTTATAGCCCTCTATTTTACTAAGCTTCATATATCTATCTAAAAGCCTCATAAAAGACCGTATTGTATTCACCTCCACCACCGTTGCCGTTAGCCCATTCCACACACTCACCACTCTCTGAGTATAAAACTTACCCCTGACTTCTCCTCTGTACCTACTCTCCAGCACCTTAAACCTGTGTCCTCTTGTGGCAACCTTTTCAGCCCTGGGAAAAAGCCTCTGACTATCCACATGATCAATGCATCTCATCATCTTGTACACCTCTATTAGGTCACCACTCATCTTCCGTCGCTGAAGGAGAAAAGGCCGCGTTCACTCAACCTCATAAGGCATGCTCCCCATCCTTGTAAATCTCCTCTGCACCCTTACTATGGTTTCCACATCCTTCCTGTAGTGACTCTCTCTCTCCCCCCTCTCTCCCCCCACCTCTCCCCCCTCTCCCCCTCTCCCCCCTCTCTCTCCCCCCCTCTCTCTCCCCCCTCTCTCCCCCCCCCTCTCCCCCCTCTCTCCCTCCCTCCCTCCCCCCTCTCTCTCTCCACCCTCTCTCTCTCCACCCTCTCTCTCTCCCCCCCTCTCTCCCCCCCCCACAGTAGCCTGGGGTACATTACGTCTGGTCCCGGTGACTTATCCAACTTGATGCTTTACAAAAGCTCCAGCACATCCTCTTTCTTAATATTTACATACTCATGCTTTTCAGTCTGCTGCAAGTCATCACTACAAGCACCAAGATCCTTTTCCATAGTAAATACTGAAGTATTCATTAAGTTCCTCTGTTATGTCCTCTGGTTCCATACACACTTTCCCACTGTCACACTTGATAGGTCCTATTCTTTCATGTCTTATCCTCTTGCTCTTCACATACTTGTAGAATGCCTTGGGGTTTTCCTTCATTCTGCCCACCAAGGCCTTCTTGTCGCCCCTTCTGGCTCTCCTAATTTCCTTCTTAAGCTCCTTCCTAGTAGCCTTATAATCTTCTAGCTCTCCAACATTAACTAGCTCTTTGAACCTTTGTAAGTTTTTCATTTCTTCTTGACTAGATTTATTACAGCCATTGTACACCACAGTTCTGATACCCTAACACAACATTCCTGTCTCATAGGAATGTACCTATACAGAACTCTACACAAATATTCCCTAAATATTCACCATATTTCTTCTGTATTTTTCCCTGAGAACATCTGTTTCCAGTTTAAGCCTCCAATTTCCTGCTTGATAGCCTCAAGATTCCCCTTACTCCAATTAAACACTTTTCTAACTTGTCTGTTCCTATCTCTCTCCAATGCTATTGTAAAGGAGATAAAATTATGATCACTATCTCCAAAACGCTCTCCCACTGAGAGATCTGATGTCTGATGAGGTTCATTTCCCAATACCAAATCAATTACAGCCTCTCCTCCTTTAGGCTTATCTACATACCATGTCAAGAAACCTTCCTGAACACACCAAATAAACTCCACCCCATCGATCGATCAATCTATATTTGGGAAAATAAAATCTCCCATCACGCCAACTCTGTTATTATTACACCTTTCCAGAATCTGTTTGCCTATCTGCTCCTTGATACCCCTGTTACTATTGAGCGGCTTATAAAAAACAATTTCCTGTTCCTAACCTCCAAGTAACCTTCCTGAACTCACATAACAAACTCCACCTCATCTATACCCTTTGTTATAGGGAGATGTCAATTGATAATTGGTAAATTAAAATCTCCCACCATGATAACAGTATTACTATTACACCTTTCCAGGATCTGTTTCCCTATACGCTTCTCAATATCCCTGTTATTACTGGTTGGCCTATAAAAAACACCCAGTAAATTATTGACCCCTTCCTGTCCCTAACCTACACCCACAGAGACTCCATAGACAATCCCTCCATGGCGTCCATCTTTTCTGCGGTCATTTGAATCGGGAGGAAGTTACAGCTTGTGATTCAGCTGGGATCTCAGAGAATTCGACCGTTGTAGGTAGGATTTAAGCCTACCTGGTCAATACCTGTGGAGGAGGGGGAACTGCGCAGGCGCGAGTGACGTCAGCGTCGAGCGCGCACTTTAAAAGGCAGGACTTCTTTTCAGAGCGGGCAGCGGAGTCCATGGAAGCAGAGTCCTGGGCTTTGGCTAAGTGGGCTTCGGCATAAGGGGACTTCGGTAAGCCTGTGTGATTGCTCGCTGAGGGGAAGAGGGTGCTTTATCGACTTATTCTATCAATCCAGTTCAGGTTTGGGGGAGACAGTCAGAGCAGTGGTGTGCTCCGTATGCAGTATGTGGGAAGTCAGGGTCAACACAGTTGTCCCTGATGACCACACCTGCAAGAGGTGCGTCCAGCTGCAGCTCCTATCAGACCAAGTTACGGAATTGGAGCGGGAGCTGGATGAACTACGGATCATTAGGGAGGCAGAGGCAGAGATAGATAGGTAGTCAGGAGGTAGTCACACCAAAAATCCAAGAAGTAGGCAGATGGGTGACGGTCCAGAGAGGCAGGGGGAGCAGGCAGAGAGAGCAGAGCACCCCTGCGACCATTCCCATTAACAATAAGTATACCGTACTGGATACTGTTGATGGGGATGACCTACCAGGAATGAGTTGTAGTGGTCCTGCCTCTGGCACAGAGGTTGAATCCTCAACTAGGAAGGGGAGGAGGGAAGAGAAGAGAGCGATAGTTTTAGGGGATTCTATAGTCAGGGGGGCAGATAGGAGATTTTGTGGGGCAGATCGGGAGTCTCGGATGGTATGTTGCCTCCCTGGTGCCAGGGTCCGGGACATCTCAGATCGGGTGCAGGCTATTCTTGAGAACGAGGGCATGAACCCAGATGTAGTGGTCCATGTAGGGACCAACGATGTAGGTAAGGTGAGTGAGGGGGTCCTGCTTAGAGAGTTCAGGGAGTTAGGAGTGAAGCTGAAAGGCAGGACCTCCAGGGTGACAATCTCGGGATTGCTACCTGTGCCATGTGCGAGTGAGGCGAAGAATAGAATGATTATGCACATTAACATGAGGCTGAGAGCATGGTGCAGGAAGGAAGGGTTCAGGTTTTTGGATAATTGGTCTTTGTTCCAGGGACGTTGGGATCTGTTTCGAAGGGACGGTCTACACCTGAACTGGAGGGGTACTAACATTCTTGCAGGAATGTTTGCCAGTGCCGCTCGGGGGGGTTTAAACTAGATGTGCAGGGGGCAGGGATCCAGAATACGAGAGAAGATGATATGATGAAGGATAAGGGACAAGTGGGGAATACACGTTTCCCAAATATTAATTGTGTAAAGGAGAAAGGTGAGACAGAACATGTGTTGGAAAAGTTACATGTACAGAGGGTTGGTCAGAAGGAGCATGGGGTTAAATGTGTAGAAGGTTTGGGTGATCTTGAGAAGGTCATCAAAATTCAAGGTGCAATTAGCCCGATGGAAGTTCAAGGAGCTGGGTTAGGTACAATCGATAGTGTTTTAAGCAAAGAGAGGAGGTATGGGCTAAGAATTCTATACTCGAATGCGCGTAGTGTCAGAAATAAGACAGATGAGCTTGAAGCTCAGATGAAAATGGGGATCTACGATATTGTTGGGATAACGGAGACATGGCTGCAAGGGGATCAGGCCTGGGAATTGAGTGTACCAGGGTATACGTGCTATCGTAGAGACAGAAATATGGGAAGAGGGGGTGGGGTGGCCCTGTTGGTGAGGAATGAGATTCAGTCCTGAGCAAGGGGTGACTTAGGAACAGGGGAAGTAGAGTCTGTGTGGATTGAGCTGAGGAACAGTAAGGTTAAAAAGACCCTGATGGGTGTTGTGTACAGGCCCCCAAACAGTAGCGTGGATATTGGGTACAAGTTGATTAGGGAGTTAACATTGGCATATGCTAAAGGTAATGCAGTCATTATGGGAGATTTCAACATGCAGGTGAACTGGGAGAATCAGGTAGGTGCTGGACCCCAGGATAGGGAGTTTGTGGAGTGTCTAAGGAATGTATTTTTGGAACAACTTGTGCTTGAGCCAACCAGAAACGAGGCTATTTTGGACCTGGTGATGTGTAATGAACAGGAATTGATAAGTGATCTTGAAGTAAAGGAGCCATTAGGAAGTAGTGATCATAACATGATAAGTTTTTATCTACAATTTGAGAGGGATAAGGGCAGATCAGAGGTGTCAGTGTTGCAATTAAATAAAGGAGATTACGGAGCCATGAGGGATGAGCTGGCCAAAGTTAAATGGGCGGATGCCCTGGCAGGAAAGACAGTGGATCAGCAGTGGCAGATATTCTTGGGCATAATACAAAAGATGCAAAAGCAGTTCATTCCAATGAGAAGGAAGGATTCAAAGAGGGGGAAGGGGCCACAGTTGTTGACAAAGGAAGTCAGAGAAAAAGAAGTATGACAGGGCTAAGATGAGTGGGAATACAGATGATTGGGAAAGTTTTAAGGAACAGCAGATCTTAACTAAAAAAGCAATACGGAGAGAAAAAATCAGGTATGAGCTCAGTCTAGCCAGGAATATAAAAGGGGACAGCAAAAGCTTTTTAACTATGTGAAGAGAAAGAAGATGGTTAAGAACAATGTTGGCCCCTTGAAGAATGAATTGGGAGAAATTGTTATGGGAAACAGGGAAATGGCAACAGAATTTAATGCATACTTTAGATCTGTCTTCACCAGGGAGGACACAAGCAATCTCCCAGATGTATGGATGGGCCAGGATATCAGATATCAGATATCAGAGGAATTGAAACAGATTGACATTAGGAAAGAAACTGTGATGAGTAGACTGATAGGACTGAAGGCTAATAAATCCCCGGGTCCAGATGGTCAGCATCCGAGGGTTCTAAAAGAGGTGGCTCAGGAAATTGCAGATGCATTGGTAATCATTTTCCAATGTTCCTTAGATTCAAGATCAGTTCCTGAGGATTGGATAGTAGCTAATGTTATCCCACTTTTCAAGAAGGGAGGGAAGGAGAAAACGGAGAACTAACGTCTAACGTCAGCCTAACGTCAGTCGTGGGGAAGATGCTTGAGTCCATTATTAAGGACGGAATAGTGGCATATCTTGATGGCAGTAATAGGATTAGGCCAAGCCAGCATGGATTTAGCAAGGGCAAATCATGCTTGACTAATCTGTTGAAGTTTTTTGAGGGTGTAACAAGGATGTTAGATGAGGGTAAGCCAGTGGATGTAGTGTACCTAGATTTTCAGAAGGCATTCGATAAGGTGCCACATAGGAGATTGGTGAGTAAAATCAGAGCTCATGGCATTGGGGGCAGGGTTTCAACATGGATAGAAAACTGGTTGGCAGATAGAAAGCAAAGGGTAGCAGTGAATGGGTGTTTCTCGGACTGGCTGGAGGTGACTAGTGGGGTACCACAGGGCTCTGTATTGGGACCACAGCTCTTTACGATTTATGTCAATGATTTAGATGAGGGCATTCAAAACTATATCAGCAAGTTTGCTGATGATACTAAACTGGGTGGCAGTGTGACATGCGAAGAGGACGTTAGGAGAATACAGGGAGACTTGGATAGGCTGGGTGAGTGGGCAGATACTTGGCAGATGTCATTCAATGTGAATAAATGTGAAGTTATCCACTTTGGAAGCAGGAACAAGAGGGCAGAGTATTGTCTGAATGGTGTAGAGTTAGGTAAGGGGGAAATGCAAAGAGACCTAGGAGTCCTAGTTCATCAGTCAATGAAGGTGAATGAGCAAGTGCAACAGGCAGTGAAGAGGGCAAATGGAATGTTGGCCTTTATTACAAGGGGAATTGAGTACAAGAGCAAGGATGTCCTTTTGCATTTGTACAGGGCCCTGGTGAGACAGCACCTGGAATATTGTGTACAGTTTTGGTCTCCAGGTTTAAGGAAGGACATTCTGGCAATTGAGGAAGTGCAGCGTAGATTCACTAGGTTGATTCCTGGGATGGCAGGGCTGTCTTACGCAGAGAGATTGGAGAGATTGGGCTTGTACACACTGGAGTTGAGGAGATTGAGAGGGGATCTGATTGAAACGTTTAAGATAATTAAAGGATTTGATAGGATTGAGGCAGGAAATATGTTCCAGATGTTGGGAGAGTCCAGTATCAGAGGGCATGGATTGAGAATAAGAGGTCAGTTATTTAAAACAGAGTTGAGGAAAAACTTCTTCTCCCAGAGAGTTGTGGAAGTGTGGAACGCACTGCCTCGGAAGACGGTGGAGGCCAATTCTCTGGATGCTTTCAAGAAGGAGCTAGATAGATATCTGATGGATAGGGGAATCAAGGGATATGGGGACAAGGCAGGGACTGGGTATTGATAGTGAATGATCAGCCATGATCTCAGAATGGCGGTGCAGACTCGAGGGGCTGAATGGTCTACTTCTGCACCTATTGTCTATATTCTCATAAGGCATGCTCCTCATCCTTGTAAATCTCCTCTGCACCCTTACTATGGTTTCCACATCCTTCCTGTAGTGACTCTCTCTCTCCTCCCTCTCTCCCCCCTCTCTCCCCCCCTCTCCCCCCTCTCCCCCTCTCCCCCTCTCTCTCTCTCTCCCCCTCTCTCTCTCTCTCCCCCTCTCTCTCTCTCTCCCCCCTCTCTCTCTCCCCCCTCTCTCTCTCCCCCCTCTCTCTCTCCCCTCCTCTCTCTCTCCCCTCCTCTCTCTCTCCCCTCCTCTCTCTCTCCCCTCCTCTCTCTCTCCCCCCCTCTCTCTCTCCCCCCTCTCTCTCTCCCCCCCTCTCTCTCTCCCCCCCTCTCTCTCTCCCCCCCTCTCTCTCTCCCCCCCTCTCTCTCTCCCCCCCTCTCTCTCTCCCCCCCTCTCTCTCTCCCCCCCTCTCTCTCTCCCCCCCTCTCTCTCTCCCCCCCTCTCTCACCCCCCCCCACCGTAGCCTGGGGTACATTACGTCTGGTCCCGGTGACTTATCCAACTTGATGCTTTATGAAAGCTCCAGCACCTCCTCTTTCTTAATATCTCCATGCTCATGCTTTTCAGTCTGCTGCAAGTCATCACTACAATCACCAAGATCCTTTTCCATAGTGAATACTGAAGTATTCATTAAGTACCTCTGCTATGTCCTCCGGTTCCATACACACCTTCCCACTGTCACACTTGATAGGTCCTATTCTTTCATGTCTTATCCTCTTGCTCTTCTCCTACTTGTAGGATGCCTTGGGTTTTCCTTAATTCTGCCTACCACGGCCTTCTCATGGACCCTCCTGCATCTTCTAACTTCATTCTTAAGTTCCTTCCTAGTAGTCTTTTACTCTTCTGGATCTCTATCATTATCTAGCTCTCTGAACCTTTGTAAGCTTTTAATTTCTTCTTGACTAGATTTATTACAGACTTCGTACACCACGGTCCCTGTACCCTACCATAACTTCCCTGACTCATAGGAATGTACCTATACAGAACTCTACACAAATATTCCCTAAATATTCACCATATTTCCTCTGTATTTTTCCCTGAGAACATCTGTTTCCAGTTTAAGCCTCCAATTTCCTGCTTGACAGCCTCAAGATTCCCCTTACTCCAATTAAACACTTTTCTAACTTGTCTGTTCCTATCTCTCTCCAATGCTATTGTAAAGGAGATAAAATTATGATCACTATCTCCAAAACGCTCTCCCACTGAGAGATCTGATGTCTGATGAGGTTCATTTCCCAATACCAAATCAATTACAGCCTCTCCTCCTTTAGGCTTATCTACATACCATGTCAAGAAACCTTCCTGAACACACCAAATAAACTCCACCCCATCGATCGATCAATCTATATTTGGGAAAATAAAATCTCCCATCACGCCAACTCTGTTATTATTACACCTTTCCAGAATCTGTTTGCCTATCTGCTCCTCGATAACCCTGTTACTATTGAGCGGCTTATAAAAAACAAATTCCTGTTCCTAACCTCCAAGTAACCTTCCTGAACTCACCTAACGAACTCCACCTCATCTATACCCCTTGTTATAGGGAGATGTCAATTGATAATTGGGAAATTAAAATCTCACACCATGATAACAGTGTTATTATTACACCTTTCCAGGTTCTGTTTCCCTATACGCTTCTCAATATCCCTGTTACTATTGGTTGGCCTATAAAAAACACCCAGTAAAGTTATTGACCCCTTCCTGTTCCTAACCTACACCCACAGAGACTCCATAGACAATCCCTCCATGGTGTCCACCTTTTTTGTGGCCGTAATACTACCTCTGATCAACAGTGCCACGTCCCCACCTCTTTTGCCTCCCTCACTGTCCTTTCTGAAACATTTACAACATGGGGCTTGTGTAGTAACCAATCCTGTCACGTACAGAACCCATGGAAAATGTCATAAACTGCTCCATATTTTTTTAATGGCTAAGGATTATTTGTAGATCAAATAATGCTTAGTTAAATGCAATATTTTTGGTACCAAATTAACACAGCAGGTTATTTAAGATCTACAAGAGAGATTAGATGAGATCTTCATTTCCAGCTTCACCTCAAAGTTAACTCTTCTGAGTGTGCAGTAATCTCTTACAAGGGCTCTTGGGTCTGAAAATAGGACAATCATTTGACACATGTGTGTAGTCTTTTGTAGGGTATTCCAGCCAATCCCTCCCCAAGCACTTCCAGAATAACAAGCAAAACATTTTTCCTTATGCAGGTCCCATTCTCTAATGAGCGACCTGACCAATGCCTTCCCCTTTACTGATAAATAGAGAGATTCTGATCATAATTAAACTGTGCATATAAAATGTTTTCATTGCATTGCCTTGTAGTAATCTGGGTCTACTGATTCTTGAGTTAGCTGCCTAAACCAGCCATTATACATTGATAGGGAACTGCAGATAACACATTATTTTTGTCACATTCTGGTGTGAGAACAATAAGCCACAGACTTTGCTCCAAAACATGAAATAGTGCTCACTGAGAACCAGATTGTTGACTAACTAAATATAAACCTGGAAAATAATTTAGTTCAGTCTTTAAGAGATTGTTTTATGGGAAGCGAAAAAAATGGTTCTCTCGTGGTTTTGGGCAGATGATGAAAGAAGAACAGACTGCTTTTCTGCAGAGAGAAGTGATTCTTGATCAGAGTTAACATAGACAAAGAAGAAAGCCACCTGTAAAAGCAGCTACCAGAATTAAACTGCACGATAAACAACAAAAGTCATTGAACAACTTGTATGTTCAGACAGTAATACAATAAGATGTAGGAGCAGAATTAGGCCATTTGGCCCATTGAGTCTGCTCTGTCATCCGGACTCAGCGGATTTATTATCTCTCTCACCCCCATTGCCTGCAATCTCTCTGAATTTCAAAGAAGGTTCTCTAGTGTTCACGCTTGTTCACATTGAAGCTCAATGTTCACATCACGATTGTTTTGGAGGTAGAAATTTACACATGGAATGTTGTCGCTCACTCTATTCTGAAAATGTTGGATGATGTCAGGTAACAAAGACTGTTATTGGTATTGGGACAACTAGTATACATGTTCCTTTCCAACCTTCTCTTTGAGCTGAACCACTTGCTCTTGGAGCATGTTTTGAGTGCAATGGTTGCCCCTCTAGATGAAGGATGTAGTTGTGCTGAAACGAGATCAGAGGCGATTTTCTCTGATTTCACCTGGCCTGGAGGGCTTTAAAAACATAGAAAATCTACAGCACAATTCATGTCTATTGGCCCACAACACTGTGCCAAACATGTCCTTACCTTAGAAATTCCCTAGGGTTACCCATAGCCCTCTATTTATTATAAGCTTCATGTACCTGTCCAGGAGTCTCTTAAAAGACCATATATTGTTCTCCACCACTGTTGCCAGCAGCCCATTCACACATTCACCAATCTGTGTAAAAAACGGACACCCCGATATCTTCTCTGCACCTGCTTCCAAGCACCTTTTTTTAAATATATATTTTTTATTAAATTTTTAAGAGAATTACATAAAATGAATAGAATAATAGAGTAATAAAAATTAATATTAGCCCTCCCCCTCCCCTTACCCCTTTCCCCCTTAATATCCCTGTCTAAAAGAAAGAAAAAAGAAAAAAAAGGATTGCCTGGATATGGGAGGATCTCCACATGCTCCATGGAGTTCAAAATAACTTTAGTATATATCTTTATTTTTTCCCCAAATAACTAATAATTTTATCTTCAAAGGACCTATATATTTAAGTCCTATCTTTTGTAGATAGGGGTGCCAAATCTTCAAAAATATATCACATTCATTTCTTAAATTATAAGTAATTTTTTCAAATGGAATGCAGCTATATATTTCATTATTCCAATTGTCCATAGTTAAGTATAAATCTGATTTTCAAGTAACTGCAATAGCTTTTTTGGCTACTGTCAATACAATTTTTATAATTTTTTTCTGATATTTATTCAATTTAGGTTTCGGTATTATCCCTTCAATATCGCCTAATAAAAATAATGTTGGGCTATGTGGAAGTTGTATTCCAATAATTTGTTCCAGTAAAAGTCTTATATTTATCCAAAAAGGTTGAATTTTAAAACAAGATGTAGAAAAGTACAGATTTCTTGATTACATCAGAAACATTGGTCAGATAAATTTGGGTTTAATCTATTTATTTTTTGTGGTGTAATATATAATTGATGTAAAAAATTGTATTGTATTAATCTAAGTCAGACATTTATTGTATTTGTCATACTATCAAGACAAAGTCTTGACCAATTTTTTCCATCAATTTTAATATTCGAATCAGTTACCCATTTTTGTCTTGACTTATGAATTCCTGGTTTAATTGTATGTTTTCGAATCAAATTGTACATACAAGATGTAAATTTTTTAATTTTTCCTTTTTGAGTTGAAGTTCCTGTTTCATTAGTTTTTTTCATTAACATTGTTTGACCCAGTTTATCTCTTAAATAGGCCTTTAATTGAAAATAACGGAAAAGAGTGTTATTTGATATTTTATATTTATTCTTTAATTGATCAAAAAAAAAATCAATATACCTCCTTCAAAACAGTCACCTATATATCTGATCCCTTTTTGAAACCAGTTATGTAAAAGTTGACCCATTGTAAAAGGAATAAGTCTATTTTGTATTAGGGTTCTCTTTTCTAATAAAGATTTCTTTATCTCATCACCCACATTTACCTTATTCCATAAATCGATCAAATGATTTAATATAAGATATTGGGAGTCAGCTGGAGACGCTCATGGAGTGAGTACCGTTTTGGATTCGCTCCATAACTTTTACTTTTTTTAACCTTTGATCACCCTTATTCAGCTTATTTTTACCTATACCGAAAGTTTCTATATTCTTTTTTTTTGGATTTACTGCCAAGCGTTTGTTGTGAACTTTTGATGATATGCAAACAGAAATGTCTCTCAGGTCTAAGGGACGGGATCCCGGACGTAATCCGAACGGTAACGGAAAAAAGCAGGCTCCGACACAACAAACACCATTAACTTTTGAATTGTTTATGGAGGTTTTGAATCAAAAATGTGCCGAACTACAACAATTTTTTAAAGAAGATATAAAGGCTTTTCAAGAGTACATGGTTAAGACGGATTTAGTAATTAAACAGCAACAAGCTCTTATTGCGTCTCTGCAAGAAGAAGCTCGGAAGCGAGATTTGACTATTGGAAAACTGCAACAGGATTTAATTTCGACCATTAAGCTGATGGAAGCCCTTAAAGCCAAGAGTGACGATTTTGAGAATCGCTCCAGAAGACAGAACGTACGTATACTTGGTCTTCCAGACGGCATAGAAAAAGATGACCCTTCGAAATATTTTGCTCAACTTTTAAAAGAAGCGTTTCTGACAATTTTCCCGAATAACCCCCCTTTATTGGATCGGGCACATAGAACTCGGCGTCGATCACCGAGTGTTACAGACAAACCTTCGGTGATAATTGTCCGGTTCCATTATGTACATGACAAAGAACAAGTTATAAGAGCAGCTCGTCGACTAGGAATGATTAAAATCAAAGATTTTTCCTTCCGCCTGATCGAAGATTTTAGTTCAGATCTTTTAAAAAGAAGGCTTCTTTTTAAACCGTTGATGGCTGAATGTTATGAGAAAAATCTGAAACCTGCGCTTCTATACCCTGCGAAGCTTCGAATTTCTCCGTCGAATGCTCCACGACAAGTTTTCCTTTCAACTTCAGAAGTGAGAAAATATCTGGAGGAGAACTTCCCTACTGCTACAGACACCAGTCTTTAATAAATGAATGATTCTGATCGTATAAGATGGTTCTCGATCCCTTAAACCAGAATTATAATCTGGTTATTGGTGTAGGTTCATCCTACACTTTATACTCAAGTTAAAGTGTGTTTGCGTCATGTTAATTGTTTTGCCTTATACACTTTAATCATTTAACTACATACTTGTCTATTAACTTTGTTCCTTCGAAGGTATATTTTTAATTCTTTGAAGGTAAATTTTTCCTTGATTAAGATGGTGGTTTTTTGGAAAAGATTTTTGGTTTTGCTTAAGATGGCATTATGTTTATATTTTTCGTGTTTCTTCTAGACAAGGCATCGCTTATCTCAGCTTAAATATTTTTTGTTTTGTCTGGGCCAGAGCCCGAGTTATAATTGTTTTTAGTGATTATATTTTTATTCTTTTTACAACTAACTATACTTAGAAATATGGTTTTTATTATAGCGATTTTATTTTTAAAGTCGGGGTGATTCTTTTATATATATCCTTTTTATATGGAGTGTTCTTCAGCTGACATGGGGGTAGGATTAGTCTTACTTTTTCTCTTTTTAAGACATATTTTGGCTTTTTCTCTTTTTCTCGGGGGGCGGGGGGATGGTCTGTTTTCTAATTCTATTTTTTTTGTACCAGTTTGTGTTAGTTTTTTTATTCGGGCTGTTTTTGAACTTCAAATATGTCTGTGTTGTCGTCACTTCCGGGTCTTCTCACTACTTTTGTTCCTCTTCCGGGTGCATGAGTTTATAAGTTGGTTAACCCTTTCTACACCAAAGGGTTGATTATAGAATTATGGCTCAGACCATTAATTTTGTGTCTTGGAATACTAATGGTTTAAATCATCCAATTAAACGAAAGAAGATTTTCAAAGTATTCCAAAGACTTAATGCTCATATCATTTTTGTACAAGAAACTCATGTGAGGAGGGAGGACAAATTTCGTTTTTTTAGATTTTGGCGGGGTCAACAGTATCATGCAAATTCGAATGCTAAAGTAAAAGGAGTTTCAATTTTTATTGACTCCTCTATTTCATTTGTTCAACATGATATGTTTTTCGGATCCGAATGGCAGATTTTTGTTAATTACGGGTTTACTTTGTAATAAAAAGGTTGCTTTGGTTAATGTTTATGCTCCAAATGTGGATTGTCCTGACTTTTTTAAGTCTTTATTTACTTCTTTACCCAATCTAAACGAATATAAGTTAATAATGGGTGGTGACTTTAATTGGTGTTTAAATCCTCTGATGGATAAATCTTTATCTATTCAGACTTTACCTAATAAGTCGGCCACTTGTATTAACTCCTTTTTGACTGACAATGGAGTTTTTGATGTTTGGAGATTTCGGCATTCTAATGACAAAGAGTTTTCTTTTTTCTCACATGTTTTATCACTCTTATTCAAGAATTGATTATTTTTTTGTAGACTCTTGTTTTATTCCATTGGTAATCGGTTGTAACTATGATATTATAGCTATCTCTGATCATGCTCCGTTATTACTTTCTATGAAATTTACGGATACAGCTTTTAATGCTAGACAATGGCGATTTGACTCTACCTTGTTGCAAGACTCTGACTTTATTAAATTTATGGAGGAGCAGATCGACTTCTTCTTCTCAACTAATTCTACAGATGATATTTCCTGCGGAACACTTTGGGACACTTTTAAAGCTTATATACGTGGACAGATTATTTCTTATTCTGTTGGTTTGAGGAAACGTATCAAGATGGAAACTCTTTTATTGGTTGATAAAATTAAAGAGATTGATAAGAAATATTCGATTGCTCCTAGTAAGGAGCTTTACAAACAAAGGGTTGAACTTCAAATGGAACATAGTTTATTACTTACATCCTCGATTGAAAATCAATTAATGAAAACTAAATCTGATTTTTATATACATAGTGATAAATCTGGTAAACTGTTAGCTAGTCAATTGAAGAATGCTCTGGTTAAACGTCAAATCACTAAGATTGGTCAGCAGAATGGGAATCTGACAGTTAATCATGATGAGATAAATAAGGCATTTCAAGATTTCTATACCTCCCTGTATCAATCTGAATTTCCTCAAGATTGTAATACCATGTCTGATTTTCTGGGGAAATTAAATTTTCCAAGGTTATCATCTGATGATCTTTTGATATTGGATACTCCTATTACGGATGTAGAAATTAAAGGGGCTATTTCCTCAATGAATTCTGGGAAAGCACCGGGTCCAGATGGTTATACAGTTGAATTTTTAAAATTTTTTTCCGCTACTCTTTCCCCTTGGTTAGGTAAGGTTTTTGAGGAGGCCATTAGATTAAGGAATTTGCCACAATCTTTTTATAGAGCTTCCATTTCTCTAATATTGAAGAAAGATAAAGACCCTACTAATTGTGCTTCTTATAGACCTATATCTTTATTGAATGTAGACTCCAAGATTTTTTCTAAGTTACTGGCATCTAGATTGGAGAAGGTATTACCCAAAATTATTTCAGATGATCAAACTGGCTTTATTAAAAATCGTTATTCTTTTTTTAACATTAGGAGATTGTTGAATATTGTTTATACTCCCTCACATGATACTTCAGAATGCGTGATTTCATTAGATGCGGAGAAAGCATTTGACAGAGTTGAATGGCCTTACTTATTTAATGTGTTGGAGAAGTTTAATTTTAGTCCGATATTTATATCATGGATTAAATTGATTTATCATACTCCAGTAGCCTCAGTGGTTACCAATAATCAAAGATCTCCCTTTTTTCGCCTATTTCGGGGCACTAGACAGGGATGTCCTCTTAGTCCATTACTATTTAACATTGCCTTAGAACCTTTGGCAATTGCCATCAGACAATCACAGGATATTTTGGGTATTAATCGTGGGACAGATATTCATAAGTTATCTTTGTATGCAGATGATTTATTACTATTCATTTCTAACCCGGAGAAATCCATTCCAGCAGTTTTATCATTATTGGCTCAATTTAGTGAGTTTTCTGGGTATAAGTTAAATCTTAATAAAAGTGAATTGTTTCCATTAAATAAACGGGTCCCAATTTATGGAAATTTACCCTTTAAATTAGTTAATGACTCTTTTACTTATTTAGGGATCAAAATCACAAAGAACCATAAAGATTTGTTTGGATTTAATTTTTTACCCTTAATTGATCAGATTAAAGGTTTGTTTACTAAGTGGTCACCTTTGTCTCTATCTCTAATAGGTAGGATTAATGCTATTAAGATGGTTATTTTACCTAAGTTTTTATATATTTTTCAAGCGATACCAATTTTTATCTCGAAATCTTTTTTTACTAATGTTGACTCTAAAATTTTTTCATATATATGGCAGAATAAAAATCCCAGGTTAGGTAAAACATATTTACAGAAGACAAAAAAGGAAGGCGGGTTAGCATTACCTAATTTCAGATTTTACTATTGGGCAGTTAACATTAGATATTTGTTATGCTGGTTGAAAGATGGGGGTGGATCTTTCGGCCCTTGTTGGGTGAGTTTAGAAACTAAATCGGTATCAGCTTATGCTTTGGGTTCTATTTTAGGGACTTCTCTCCCTTTTGCTCTTTCTAAATTGCCGAAACGAATTGACAACCCGATAGTTAAACATACATTGCGTATATGGTTTCAATTTCGGAGATTTTTTGGGTTGACTCAATTCGTTTTAAATAGTCCTATTGTATCTAATTGTTTTTTTCACCCTTCCATTATAGATCAAGCTTATTCAGCTTGGAAAACTAAGGGATTACTAAGATTTTCTGATTTATTTTTAGATAATTGTTTCATGTCTTTTGAACAATTATCCAACAGATATAACTTGCTGAGATTTCATTTTTTTAGATATTTACAGATTAGACATTTTTTAAGTTCTGTACTCTTTACGTTTCCAAATTTTGTGCCTTCAGATACTTTGGAGAGTTTATTTGAATTAGACCCTTTTCAAAAAGGGCTTATTTCAAAACTTTATAATATAATTATGAAGATACATTCAGAGCCCCTTTATAAGACTAAACAGGATTGGGAAAGAGAGCTTAGTTTTAGTATTTCTAGTGAGAATTGGGATAGAATTCTTCAATTAGTTAATACATCATCGTTATGTGCCAAACATTCACTAATACAATTTAAGGTTGTACATAGGGCCCATATGTCCAAGGATAAATTAGCTCATTTTTACTCTCGTATAAGTCCTATTTGTGATAGATGTCATTCTGAAATTGCGTCTTTAACTCACATGTTTTGGTCGTGTTCATTTTTGGAGAAATATTGGAAAGATATTTTTGATATTATTTCTGCGGTTTTGAATATTGATTTACAACCTCATCCTATTACCGCAATTTTTGGTTTACCAATGTTAGATTCACAGCATTTATCTTCTTCAGCCCGTCGAATGATTGCATTTCTAACTCTGATGGCTAGAAGATCTATATTGTTGAATTGGAAAGAAATTGATCCTCCCACTGTATTTAATTGGTTCTCTCAAACTATGTTATGTTTAAATTTAGAAAAAATTAGAAGTGGTACTTTTGAGACTTCTATTAAATTTGAAAAGTTATGGAGACCATTTATTCAACATTTTCATATGATGTAATATGACCCTGTGCCAAGTACATTTGATTTCCCAGCTTTTAGCTTATGTATTTTGAGAGGACCGGAAGTGACAGCATTGATGAATAC
This sequence comes from Hypanus sabinus, assembly GCF_030144855.1. Lineage (NCBI taxonomy): Eukaryota > Metazoa > Chordata > Chondrichthyes > Myliobatiformes > Dasyatidae > Hypanus > Hypanus sabinus. Next base: position 172,066,155 of record NC_082710.1, on the reverse strand, counting down.
TTATTTTTGTGAGATATTATAAACAGCCCACTTTTTTTTTCCTTCTCTTTTGTTTGTTTTTTTTCTTTTATATTACTTATTAGTTATAGTTATTAGATTAGTTAGTTTTGCATTATATAAATTTTTTTTTTGTTTTTTTTTCTTTCTTTTTTCTGTTTTTTTATATTATACATTATGAAATATTTAGATTTACTATGTCCATACATATATCTTATGGCTTATGTCTTGGTAAACTCATTTATATTGTAACTATTATGTATGTTTTTTTTCATATGTAATGGAATGTGTATGTTGGTAATTTCTTTATCAATATATCATCTGTATTCTGTCCATATTACTAATATTAATAAAAAGATTTAGAAAGAAAGAAAGATATTATTTCTTTTCCCGTATCCATTTGGATTCCCTTTTATGTATAAAATCTTCAGGTATATTTTCTCCTATCTTATGTAGCTCTGCTCTAATCCATGCCGGTTTTTCTTCATCAAAAAAAGATGCAATAAATCTAAGTTGATTTGCTTTATAATAATTCTTAAAATTTGGGAGTTGTAACCCTCCTAGGTCAAATTTACATGTCAATTTTTCCAACGATATTCTTGACATCTTACCTTTCCAAAGAAACTTCCTCACACATTTATTCAGTTCTTGAAAAAACTTCTGGGGCAGTTGTATTGGTAATGTTTGGAATAAATATTGTAATCTAGGAAATATATTCATTTTTACAGCATTAACTCTTCCTACTAATGTTATTGGTAACATCATCCATTTATCAAGATCTTCATGAATTTTTTTCAATAATGGCAAATAATTTAATTTATATAAATTCTTTATGTCATTATCGACTCTTATACCTAAATATTTTATACCAATTGTCCACCATCTAAATTGAGTTACTAATCGACATTGACTATAATCTCCTTTAATAAGAGGTAAAATTTCACTTTTATCCCAGTTTACTTTATACCCTGATATTTTCCCATATTCTTCCAATCTAAAAGATAATTTATGCAATGAATGCAATGAGTTTGTTAAATAAATCAGAACATCATCAGCAAATAAATTAATCTTATATTCCTCCTGGTTAACTCTGAAGCCCACAATATCTGGATCAGTTTTAATTAATTCAGCTAATGGTTCTATCGCCAACACAAATAGGGCAGGTGATAATGGACAGCCTTGTCTAGTTGACCTTGTCAACTGGAATGATGTTGAAATTTGACCATTTGTCACTTCTTTAGCTTTGGGACTAGTATTTAAGGTTTTAATCCATTTTATAAAAGATTTTCCTAACCCATATATTTCCAGTACCTTAAATAAAAAGTCCCATTCCAATCTAGCAAATGCTTTTTCTGCATCCAAAGCAACTGCCACATTCATTTCCTCCTCCTTTTGTGCCAGATGAATTATGCTAGGTAACAGAGTTACATTATCCGCCAATTGTCTATTTTTAATAAAGCCTGTTTGATCCATATACATTAATTTTGGTAAATATTTAGATAATCTATTAGATAAAATTTTGCTATTATTTTATAATCCGTATTCAACAAAGAGATAGGCCTATATGATGTTGGTTGTAAAGGATTACTATCTTTTTTTGACAATACTATTAGGATCGCAGTCAAAAAACATTGTGTAAGTTTATGTGTTCTCTCCGCTTGATATATTAACTAGATAAAGGGAGGGATTAATAAATCTTTAAATTTTTTATAAAATTCAGGTGGAAAACCGTCTTCTCCTGGAGATTTATTACTCTGGAGTGATCCTAAAGCTTCTTCAACCTCTTTTAATGTAAAAGGCATATCTAATCCTTTCTGTTCTTCCGAATTCAATTTTGGAAGAGTTATTTGTGATAAAAAAATTTCTATCTCAGCAATTTCATTTTGTGATTCTGATTGATATAATTCAGAGTAAAATTTTTTAAAAGTTTCATTAATTTCTGAAGGTTTATAAGAAATTTTATTTGCATTTATTCTGATTGCATTTATTGTTTTGGAAGCCTGCTCTGTTTTCAAATGCCAAGCAAGAATCTTGTGTGATCTTTCACCTAATTTGTAATATCTCTGTTTAGTTTTCATAATTACTTTTTCTGTTCAATATGTCTGAAGTGTATTATATTGTGGCTTCTTATTGACAAGTTATCTTCGTTTTTCTTCTATCATATATCTTTGGGATTCTTTTTCTAGTTTTGTAATCTCTTTTTCTAATTGATCTTTTTTTTTACCATATATTCCTTCTTAATTTTAGAAGTATGACTTATTATATGACCTCACAGATATGCTTTCATTGCTTCCCATAATATAAATTTATCATCAACTGAATATGAGTTTGTATCCAAAAAAAATTGGATCTGTTTTTTCATAAAATCACAAAAACCTTGACATTTTAATAAAATTGAATTAAATCTCCATCTGTAAATCAATTCCTCCTTATCCATCATTATCATTAAACCCCTTAAACTGTGCCCACTCATGCTAGCCATTTCATCCCTGGGAATAAGTCTCTGACTCTCCACATGATCAATGCCTCTCATCATCTTATACACCTCTATCAGGTCACATCTCATCCTCTTTTGCTCCAAGGAAATAAGGCCGAGTTCTCTCAACCTATTCTCATGAGTCATGCTCCCCAATCCAGGGAGCATCCTTGTAAATCTCCTCTGCACCCTTTCTATGGTTTCCACATCCTTCCCATAGTGAGGTGACAAGAACTGAGCACAGTACTCCAAGTGGGGTCTGACCAGTGTCCTATATAGCTGCAACATTACCTTGCGGCTCTGAAACTCAATCCTATGGTTGATGCAGGCCAATACACTGTATACTTTCTTAACTAGAGTCAACCTGTGTAGCAGCTTTCAGTGTTCTATGGACTCAAACCCCAACATCCCTTTGATCCTTCACACTGCCAAGAGTCTTACCGTTAATATTATATTTTGCCATCATATTTGACCTACCAAAATGAACCTCTTCACACTTAACTGGGTTGAACTGCATCTGCCACTTCTCAGCTAAGTTTTGCTTCCTACCAATGTCCCACTGTAACCTTTGACAGCTCTCCACACTATCCAGCACACCTCCAAACTTTGTGTCAACAACAAACTTACTAACCCATCCCTTCACTTCCTCATCCAGATTATTTATAAAAATCACAAGGAATAAGGGTCCCAGAACAGTTCCCTTAGGCACTCTACTGGAGACAGATATCCATGCAAAATATGACCTGTCTAAAACCACTCTTTGCCTTCTGTGGGCAAGCCTGTTCTAGCTCCACAAATCAATGTCCCCTCGGATTTCATGCATCTTTACTTTCTCAATAAGCCATGCATCGGGTGCCTTGCTGAAGTCTATATATATATACTATATATATACTACAGTCTATATATATATACTATAGTCTATATATACTACATCTACTACTCTTCCTTCATCAATGTGTTTAATTTCATCCTCAAAAAATTCAATCAGGCTCATAAGGTACGAACTGCCTTTGACAAAGCCATGCTGACTACTCCTAATCATATTATACCTCTCCAAATGTTCATAAATCCTGCCTCTCAGGATCTTCTCCATCAACTTAGCAACCACTGAAGTAAGACTCACTGGTCTATAATTTCCTGGACTATTTCTACTCCCTTTCTTGAATAAAGGAACAACATCTGCAACCCGCCAATCCTCTGATCCTCTCTTGTCCCCATTGATGATGGAAAGATCATCACCGGAGGCTCAGCAATCTCCTCCCTCGCTTCCCACAGTAGCCTGGGGTACAGTGACCAGTCCAAGAGACTTATCCAACTTGATGCTTTACAAAAGCTCCAGCACATCCTCTTTCTTAATATCTACATGCTCAAGCATTTCAGTCTGCTGCAAATCATCACTGCAACCACTAAGATCCTTTTCCATAGTGAATACTGAAGCAAAGTATTCATTAAGTACCTCTGCTATTTCCTTCGGTTCCATACACACTTTCCCACTGTCACACTTGATAGGTCCTCCTATTCTTTCATGTCTTATCCTCTTGCTCTTCACCTACTTGTAGGATGCCTTGGGTTTTCCTTAATTCTGCCTACCACGGCCTTCTCATGGACCCTTCTGCATCTCCTAACTTCATTCTTAAGTTCCTTCCTAGTAGTCTTTTACTTTTCTGGACCTCTATCATTACCGAGCTCTCTGAACCTTTGTAAGCTTTTAATTTCTTCTTGACTAGATTTATTACAGGCTTTGTACACCACGGTACCCTACCTGTACCCTACCATAACTTCCCTGACTCATTGGAACGTACCTATACAGAACTCTACACAAATATTCCCTGAATATTCACCACATTTCTTCTGTACTTTTCCCTGAGAACATCTGTTTCCAATTTAAGCCTCCAATTTCCTGCTTGATAGCCTCAAGATTCCCCTTACTCCAATTAAACACTTTCCTAACTTGTCTGTTCCTATCTCTCTCCAATGCTATTGTAAAGGAGATAGAATTATGATCACTATCTCCAAAATACTCTCCCACTGAGAGATCGGATGCCTAACCAAGTTCATTTCTCAATACCAAATCTTGTACAGACTCTCCTGTTGCTGGCTTATCTACATAACGTGTTAAGAAGCCTTCCTGAACGCACCAAAGAAACTCCACCCCATCGATCAATCAACCTATATTTGAGAGATTAAATTCTCCCATCATGACAACTCTGTTATTATTACACCTTTCCAGAATCAGTTTGACTATTTGCTACTCAATAACCATGTTACTATTGGGTGGCCTATAAAAAACACCCAGTAAATTTATTGACTCCTTCCTGTTCCTAACCTACACCCACAGAGACTCCATTTACAATCGCTCCATGGCGTCCGTGACACTCTCTCTGATCAGCAGTGCCACACCCTCACCTCTTTTGCCTCCCTCCCTGTCCTTACTGAAACATTTACAACATGGGGCTTGTGTAGTAACCAATCCTGTCACGTACAGAACCCATGGATAATGTCTTAAACTGCTCTATATTTTTTTAATGGCTAAGGATTATTTGTAGATCAAATAATGCTTAGTTAAATGCAATATTTTTGGTACCAAATTAACACAGCAGGTTATATAAGATCTACAAGAGAGATTAGATGAGATCTTCATTTCCAGCTTCACCTCAAAGTTAACTCTTCTGAGTGTGCAGTAATCTCTTAAAAGGGCTCTTGGGTCTGAAAATAGGACAATCATATGATACATGTGTGTAGTCTTTTGTAAAGTATTCCAGCCAATCCCTCCCCATGCACTTCCACAATGACAAGCAAATTATTTTTCATTATACATGTCCCATTTTCTAATGAGCGACTTGACCGACGACTTCCCCTTTACTGATAAACAGAAAGATTCTGATCATACTTCAAGATTAGTCACATTCTGGTGTGAGAACAATAAGCCACAAACATTGCTCCAAAACAGGATGTAGTGGTCACTGAGAACCAGACTGTTGACTAACTAAATATATACCTGGAAAATAACTGAGTTCAGTTTTTTAAGAGATTGTTTTATGGGAAGTGAATAAAAATGTTCTGTTGTGGGGTAAAAATGGTTCATCTTGATGATGAAATAAGAACAGACTGCATTTCTGCACAGAGTGTTGATTATTGATCGGAGATAACATGGACAAAGATGACAGGCAGCTGTAAAAGCAGCCTCCAGAGTTAAACTGCATAGTCACATGGAGCCCGACAAACAACAAAAGTCATTTCACAACTTGTATCTTCAGACAGTAATACAATAAGATGTAGGAGCAGAATTAGGCCATTTGGCCCATCGAGTCTGCTCTGCCATCTGGTCACAGCGGATTTATTATCTCTCTCACCCCCATTCTCCTGCAATCTCTCTGAATTTCAAAGAAGGTTCTCTAGTGTTCACGCTTGTTCATATTGAAGCTCAATGTTCACATCACGATTGTTTTGGAGGTAGAAATTTACACATAGAATGTTGTCTCTCACTCTATATTGAAAACGTTGAATGATGTCAGGTAACAAAGACTGTTATTGGTATTGGGACAACTAGTATACATGTACCTTTCCAACCTTCTCTTTGAGCTGAATCACTTGCTCTTGGGGTATGTTTTGAGTGCAGTGGTTGCCCCTCTATATGAAGGATGTAGTTGTGCTGAAAAGAGATCAGAAGCAATTGACTCTGATTTCACCTGGCCTGGAGGGCTTTAAAAACATAGAAAACTAACAGCACAATACACGTCCTTTGGCCCACAACACTGTGTCAAACATGTCCTTACCTTAGAAATTACCTAGGGTTACCCATAGATCTCTATTTATTCTAAGCTCCATGTACCTGTCCAGGAGTCTCTTAAAAGAACTTATCATATCTACTTCCACCAATGCTTCCAGCAGCTCATTGCACACACTCACCACTCTGTGCAAAAAACTTACCCCTGGTATCTTCTCTGCACCTACTTCCAAGCACCTTAAACTGTGCCCTCTCGTGCTAGCCATTTCAGCCCTGGGATCAATGCCTCTCATCATCTTATACACATCTATCAGGTCACCTCTCATCCTCTATTACTCCAAGGAGAAAAAGCAAAGTTCACTCAACCTATTCTCATAAGTCATGCTCCCCAATCCAGGCAACATCCTTGTAAATCTCCTCTGCACCCTTTCAATGGCTTCCACATCCTTCCTGTAGTGAGGCGATCAGAACTGAGCACTGTACTCCTGTGGGATCTGACTAGGGTGCTATATAGCTGCAACATTATCTCACGGCTCCTAAACTCAATCCTATGGTTGATGAAGGCCAATGCACCATATGCTTTCTTAACTACAGTCAACCTGTGTAGCATCTTTGAGTGTCCAATGGACTTGAACCCGAAGATTCCTCTGATCATCCACACTGCCAAGAGTCTTACCATTAATACTATATTCTGCCATCATATTTGACTGACCAAAATAAGCCACTTCCCACTTAACTGGGTTGAACTCCAGCTGCCACTTCCAAGCCCAGGTTTGCATCCTATCAATGTCCTGTTGTAACCTCTGACAGCCCTCCACACTATCCACAATACCTCCAACCTTTGTGTCATCAGCTAACTTACTAACCCATCCCTCTACTTCCTTATCCAGGTCTTTTATAAAAATCACAAGGAGTAAGGGACTCAGAACAGATCCCTGAGGCACTCCAATAGAGACTGACCTCCATGCAAAATATGACCTATCTGCAACCACTCTTTGCCTTCTGTGGGCAAGCTAGTTCTGGCTCCACAAATCAATGTCCCCTTGAATTTCAAGCATCTTTACTTTCTCAATAAGCTTTACATGGGGTACCTTATCAAATGCCTTGCTCAAATCCACATACACTATATCTAGGCTCTACCTTTATCAATGTGTTTAGTTTCTATCTCAAAAGATTCAACTTGGCTCGTAAGGCACGGCCTGCCCTTGACAAAGCCATGCTGACTATTCCTAATCATATTATACCTCTCCAAATGTTCATAAATCCTGCCTCTCAGGATCTTCATCAACTTTCCAACCACTGAAGTAAGACTCACTGGTCTATAATTTCCTGGGTTATCTCTACTGCATTTCTTGAATAAAGGAACAACATCCACAACCCTCCAATCCTCTGAAACCTCTTCCATCCCCATTGACGATGCAAAGATCATTGCCAGAGGCTCAGCAATATCCTCCCTCACCTCCCACAGTAGCCTGGGGTACATTACATCTGGTCCTGGCAACTTATCCAACTTGATGCTTTCCAAAAGCTCCAGCACATCCTATTTCTTAATATCTACATGCTCAAGCTTTTCAGTCTGCTGCAAGTCATCACTACAATCACTAATATCCTCTTCCATAGTGAGTACTGAAGTAAAGTATTCATTAAGTACCTCTGCTATTTCCTCTGGTTCCATACACACTTTCCCACTGTCACACTTGCTTTGGGATTTTCCTTAATTCTGCCCACCAAGGCCTTCTCAAGCCCCCTTCTGGCTCTCCTAATTTTCTTCTTAATCTCCTTCCTAGTAGCCTTATAATCTTCTGAATCTCTAACATTACCTAGCTCTCGAAACCTTTGTTATCTTTTCTTTTCTTCTTGACTAGTTTTATTACAGCCTTTGTACACCACAGTTCCTGTACCCTACCATAACTTCCCTGTCTGATTGGAACGTACCTATACAGTACTCTACACAAATATTCCCTGAACATTTACCACATTCCTTCCATACTTTTCCTTGAGAACAACCGTTTCCAATTTAAGACTCCAATTTCCTGCTTGATAGCCTCAAAATTCCCCTTAATCCAATTAAACACTTCTCTAACTTGTCTGTTCCTATCCCTCTCCAATGTTATTGTAAAGGAGGTAAAATTATGATCACTATCTCCAAAATACTCTCCCACTGAGAGATCTGACACCTGACCAGGTTCATTTCCCAATACCAAATCAAGTCCTGCCTCTCCTTTTGTAGACTTACCTACATAATGTTTCAAGAAACCTTCCTGAACACAGCTAAGAAACTCCACCCCATCGATCGATCAATTTATATTTGGGAAATTAAAATCTCCCATCATGACAACTCTGTTATTATTTCAACTTTCCAGGATTTGTTTGCCTATCTGCTCCCCGATACCCCTGTTACTATTGAGTGGCTGATAAAAAACACCTTCCTGTTCCTAACCTCCAAGAAACCTTCCTGAACACACTTAACAAACTCCACCCCATCTCCTAGGGAGATGCCAATTGATATTTGAGAAGTTAAAATCTCCCACCTCGACATCTCTGTTATTATCACACCTTTCCAGGATCTGTTTCCCTATCTGCTCCTCGATATCCCTGTTACTATCGAGTGGCCTGTAAAAAATACCCAGTAAAGTTATTTACCTCTTCTTGTTCCTAACCTACACCCACCGAAACTCCGTTAACAATCCCTCCATGGTGTCCACCTTTTCTGTGGCCATGACACTATCTCTAATCAACAGTGCCACGTCCCCACCTCTTTTGCCTTCCGATCTGTCCTTTCTGAAACATTTAAAACACGGGACTTGAAGTAACCAGTCCTGTCCCTGAGCCAACCATGTTTCTGAAATGGCCACTATATCATATCACCAACTATTGATCCATGCTCTAAGCTCATACTCTTTGTTCGCAACACTGCTTGCATTGCAATAGACACATCTCAAGCGTTTGGTCTGGGCACGTCCCTTCCCTATCACCTACCTATCCTCCATCTTGCATTGTCTACAAGCTTCCTCTGTTTGTGTGCTAACCTCCACTTCTGCCGTCTCTTCAGTTTGGATCCCAACCCCCCCACCAACCCAAATATTCTAGTTTAAACTCTTCCCCGTAGCCTTTGCAAACCTCCCTGCCAGGATATTGGTCCCCCTGGGGTTCAAGTGCAATCTGTCCTTTTTGTACAGGTCACACCTGCCCCAAAAGAGGTCCCTATGATCCAGAAATCTGAATCCCTGCCCCCTGCTCCAATCCCCCAGCCATGCATTTATCTTCCACCTCATCCTATTCCTATTGTCACTTGTAAAGACAGGTACAATTATATCATTTAAACCATTTTTAATCAAAATAAATTTTATTCATAATAAAAATTATTGAAAGAAATAAACCATGCATTGCCTTTAAAGCCTTATAATCATTGTCAATACTTTAATTGTTGCTCTGTCACAAGATTACTTCGGATGACACAGGATCTTACATCTTACTCCACAACCTATCTATAGTAATGGTTGGGATTTGGGCAAAATGATCTATACAGTTTCACAGCCACAATATATTTGGAATGAAGTGTTGAAGATGAGAACAGAATGACTCAGCGGGGAATAAAGGTATTGTCACAGTGGTCCAAAATGCCCATCTGTAAAAAAACCAGTGCTATGCCTCTGTCCCTGCAGAACAATATGATTGCTCATTTGACTAGACTGAACATAAAGTGCAGCTAAAGTTTTAGAATGTCAAATGCCTGAAGCATAATATATAGAATTACCAATCAATCTTGCATTATATTATATTACATATTATTGTATATATATTGCTTATAATAATTAATAATATATTTATGTATTCTATTGTATTGCTGTTGCAAAACAGTAAATTATATGACACATGTCAATAAGAAAGCTGACCCCATTCTGAGTCTGAATTAGAGATGGGAATAGTTTCAAATCCCACCATGGCAGCTGAGTTAATCACATGCACCTATTGTTTGCTGTCATGGACAGGTGGTTATGCACTTAATAGTAATGTCATGGTCCGGATCAGGTTTCCTTTGAAATTATCTAGGTTGTGTTATGATCCTGATCGTTGATTCCTAGTTGCTCTTTAATTCCCTGTTTCCCGTGAACCTCAAGCTTGGTGATTAAGGGAATCTACTCTTGACCGAACCAGCAGTTTATAAGTCCCCGGCTTCAGCTATTCGGCGTGAGAGCATTAGCGAAGTCACCGTAGCTACCGCGAGCCAAAGTCAACTAGCCAGAGCCAGCTAAGTTTTTTGCCGGAGCAAGCCAAGACTCCTTCCGCAGCAAGTGCGAGCAATTCGCCTTCCCTTGTCAGAGTGGGTCCAGACAAGGTTAACCTGCCAGAGTGAGTTAAGAGCTCCTACAGCTTGGAACAAACTTGGGTCCAGTGATAGTACTGTCCGTTGTCTTGTCATCTTGTATCCAGTTCAGTAGGCAGGCCATTTGCCGCTACTCAAATGGACTGTCATTGTGTGGTCTCCATATCCATGTCCTGTCTAAAGAGGGGTCCCGGACCTGTACCCTGGAAGGGTCCTGACCCTGGTGTTAAAGAGCCCCGGCTCCATGCCTGCTGTCTTAAGGCAGAGTCCTGGCTCAGTGTTTCATGTCCTGTGTTTGAGTATCAAGTCCTGGCCCTGGTGTTCCAAGTCCAAAGTACCAAGTGCTGGTGGTGGTGATCCAAATTTCAGGTGTCCAAGTCCAAGGTCTGTGTTCCTTCAAGTCTCCAAGTCCAAGGTCTGTGATCCAAGTCCTGGCCCTGATCCCTGATCTCTGTCCTGGCCCCCCAGACCCTGAGTCCCAGCCTAGTCCCGGACCTGAGCACTCGTTCACTATGCCCATTTCCTCTTTGCCCTCCTTGATTTCCTTGTTCTATCTTGGTGTGACAGTTCTCCTTGTAAAGAGTAATAAACTCTATTTTATTGAACCTTAGGAAAACGTGTTTATGTCCTGCGTTTGGATCCTCCTCAAGCACTTGTGCCCCCCATCTTGTAACAAGTAAAACAATATAGAATCAGCTCCCTAGTGTGTTCAGGGAAGTATTTCAACCACCGTTACCATGACTGTTTTAAAACAATTAAAAAACAGCACAGAGTAATGCATGTTACTCACAGACTAACAATCAAAAGAACATTTATTTGCTGTCACCCTCTGCCATATCACCAAGACAGTTTTGGTTCCAATATACCACCTTACAGTGACTGTTGTGGTCTGGGAAACACCATCAATTGGTTCAATTACAGAGCCCATGGAAAATGTCATAAAATGCTCCATATTTTTTTAATAGCTAAGGATTATCTGTAGATCAAATAATCCTTAGTTAAATACAATTTTTTGTTACCAAATTAACACAATAGATATTTAAGATCTACAAGAGAGATTAGATGAGATCTTCATTTCTAGCTTCACCTCAAAGTTAACTCTTCTGAGTGTGCAGTAATCTCTTACAAGGGCTCTTGGGTCTGAAAATAGGACAATCATTTGACACATGTGTGTAGTCTTTTGTAGAGTATTCCAGCCAATCCCTCCCCAAGCACTTCCACAATAACAAGCAAATCATTTTTCCTTATGTAGGTCCCACTCTCTAATGAGTGACCTGACCAACGCCTTCCCCTTTACTGATAAACAGAAAGATTCTGATCATAACTAAACTGTGCATAGAAAATGTTTTCATTGCATTGCCTTGTAGTAATCTGGGTCTACTGGTTCTTGAGTTAGCAGCCTAAACCAGCCATTATGCATTGATAAGGAACTGCAGATAACACATTATTTTAGTCACATTCTGCTGTGAGAACAATAAGCCACAGACTTTGCTCCAAAACATGAAATAGTGCTCACTGAGAACCAGATTGTTGACTAACTAAATATATACCTGGAAAATAATTTAGTTCAGTCTTTAAGAGATTGTTTTATGGGAAGTGAAAAAAATGGTTCTCTCGTGGTTTTGGGCAGATGATGAAAGAAGAACAGACTGCTTTTCTGCAGAGAGAAGTGATTCTTGATCAGAGTTAACATAGACAAAGAAGAAAGCCACCTGTAAAAGCAGCTACCAGAATTAAACTGCACGATAAACAACAAAAGTCATTGAACAACTTGTATGTTCAGACAGTAATACAATAAGATGTAGGAGCAGAATTAGGCCATTTGGCCCATCGAGTCTGCTCTGCCATCCGGTCTCAGTGGATTTATTATCTCTCTCACCCCCATTCTCCTGCAATCTCTCTGAATTTCAAAGAAGGGTCTCTAGTGTTCACACTTGTTCACATTGAAGCTCAATGTTCACATCACGATTGTTTTGGAGGTAGAAATTTACACATAGAATGTTGTCACTCACTCTGTATTGAAAATGTTTGATTTCAGGTAACAAAGACTGTTATTGGCATTGGGACAACTAGTATACATGTACCTTTCCAACCTTCTCTTTGAGCTGAATCACTTTCTCTTGGAGCATGTTTCGAGTGCAGTGGTTGCCCCTCTGTACGAAGGATGTAGTTGTGCTGAAAAGAGATCAGAAGCAATTGACTCTGAATTCACCTGGCCTGGAGGGCTTTAAAAACATAGAAAACCCACAGCACATTACATGCCCTTTGGCCCACAAAGCTGTGCCAAACATGTCCTTACCTTAGAAATTACCTAGGGTTACCCATAGCCCTCTATTTATTCTAAGCTGCATATACCTGTTCAGGAGTCTCTTAAAAGACATTATTATATTGTTCTCCACCACTGTTGCCAGCAGCCCATTCCACACATTCACCAATCTGTGTAAAAAACGTACACCCCGATATCTTCTCTGCACCTGCTTCCAAGCACCTTTTTTAAAATATATATTTTTTATTAATTTTTTAAGAGAATAACATAAAATGAATAGAATAATAGAGTAATGAAAATTAATATTAGCCCTCCCCCTCCCCTTACCCCTTTCCCCCTTAACATCCCTGTCTAAAAGAAAGAAAAAAGAAAAAAAAGGATTGCCTGGATATGGGAGGATCTCCACATGGAGTTCAAAATAACTTTAGTATATATCTTTATTTTTTCACCAAATAACGAATAATTTTATCTTCAAAGGACCTATATATTTAAGTCCTATCTTTTGTAGATAGGGGTGCCAAATCTTCAAAAATATATCATATTCATTTCTTAAATTATAAGTAATTTTTTCAAATGGAATGCAGCTATATATTTCATTATTCCAATTGTCCATAGTTAAGTTTAAATCTGATTTCCAAGTAACTGCAATAGCTTTTTTGGCTACTGTCAATACAATTTTTATAAATTTTTTCTGATATTTATTCAATTTAGGTTTCGGTATTATCCCTTCAATATCGCCTAATAAAAATAATGTTGGGCTATGTGGAAGTTGTATTCCAATAATTTGTTCCAGTAAAAGTCTTATATTTATCCAAAAAGGTTGAATTTTAAAACAAGACGTAGAAAAGTACAGATTTCTTGATTACATCAGAAACATTGGTCAGATAAATTTGGGTTTAATCTCACCACTCTGTGTGTATTAAAAAAAAATTAACCCCTGACATCTTCCTGCTTCCAAGCACCTTAAACAGTGGATCTCGTGGTAGCCATTTCAGCCCTGGGAAAAAGCCTCTGACTATCCACATAATCAATGCCTCTTATCATCTTATACACCTCTATCGGGTCACATCTCATCCTCCATTGCTCCTAGGAAATGAGGCCGATTTCACTCAACCTATTCTCATGTCATGCATCCCAATCCAGGGAACTTCCTTGTAAATCTGCTCTGCCCCCTTTCTATGGTTTCCACATCCTTCCTGTAGTGAGGCGACCAGAACGGAGCACAGTAGTCCAAGTGTGGTCTGACTAGGGTCCTATATAGCTGCAACTTTACCTCTCGGCTCCTAAACTCAATCCCATGGTTGATGAAGGCCAATGCACCATATGCTTTCTTAACCAGAGTCAACCTGTGTAGCAGCTTTGAGTGTCCTATGGACTCGGACCCCAACATCCCTCTGATCCTCCACACTGCCAAGAGTCTTACCATTAATACAGTATTCTGCCATCATACTTAACTTATTAAAATTAACCTCCTCACACTTATCTGGGTGAACACCACCTGCCACTTCTCAGCCCAGTTTATCAACCTTTCAATTCCCTGCTGTAACCTTTGTCAACCTTCCACACTATCCACAACACCTCCAACCTTTCTATCATCAGCAAATTGAATAACCCATCCCTTCACTTCCTCGTCCAGGTCATCTATAATAATCACGAAGAGTAGGGGTCCCAGAACAGATCCCTGAGGCACACCACTGGTGACGAGCCTCCATGCAGAATATGACCCGTCTACAACCATAGGCTTTATAGGATGAAATCGGATTGAGTGGAATTGTTTTCCTTTTTTTTTTGTGGAAGGCTGAGTGGAGACCTGATAGAGGAATTTATAATTATAAGAGACTTATTAAGGAAGATAGCATGTTATCCCAATGGAAGTGGTATCAAAAACTGGAGGGCATTGATTTAACGTGAGAGGAAAATTAATTTAAAGGGGAGCCAAAGGATAAGTATTTTGTACAGAGTCTCTGAAACTCGCACTGGAGGAAATGCCGAAAGTTTGAAGTTAATAACACCTCCTTCTACTTTAGGCTACAAACGTATCAATCACCCCTGATGAGTTATTAACTTCAAACTTTCTGCATAATCACTCAGAGTTGAACTGTATGTGCATGTAACGAGAGCTGTATAACTCATATCCTTCTACCTTAGGCCACAAACTTATTAATTACCCCTGCTGTGGACACTTTCTGGAGGTCCAAGATCTGTATGCTCCACGACCACTGGACTAAGTGTGTAATTGTAGGAGGGGACTATGTTGAAAAATAAATGTGCTAGGTTTTCTAAAATTGACTCCTTCTACATTAGGCCAGGAACTTATCAGTCACCCCTTGTATATTAGGCAGGCACTTTGTTACGTACCCCATAACGGGTTAAAAAGAACCAGCAGAAATGGACACCTAGAGTCTGAGTCTTCCGTTATAAACTCTATTTTATTAATAACTATGTGATAAAGTCATATAAAACGACATGAGGTAAACAGGTTAGCAGTGTATATGCATATATAAGTGAGTACCGGTAAATAAAGTTCCCAAGCTTCTCTCAGCTCAGGTGATTAGATGATACAGTCTTACGGTGGTATGGTAAGTAGTCAGTCCAGTTCTGGAATTTGATTTGAGTAAAGTAGAGAGAGAGATATTTGTTTTGTCTTCCCAGTGCCGATGCCATCGATCTTCCACTTTGTCCTCATGCTCCCAAAACTTCTTGAAAGTCACCAGCTTGTGACCACAAAAAGAGGACTGTCTTCTATGGTGGAGTTATCAATCCAGGCAAGGATTAATCACATCGATAGCTCCCCACCGGTCACTCCTTTGTCCACACTGTGAGCACAACCCCACCCTTGTCATGGGCACACAAAGCTCACCAGTGTCTTCCTTGTTTCTGGTATGTCGTGTGTCTGATTATAAATCCAACTGACTATATATATACTATATACAAGTACGGAACACGAGCTGTCCATCATATAGCTCCACCTTTCAGTTTCCAAGGCAACTCACAGACTTCCTCTCTCTGTTGCTGAAATGGCACACAAGGTGTTTGCTCCCTCTCTCTCTTTAAAGGAACAGTCCACTTTAGAATAATCTTTCAGATCTCGTCACACACTTGCATAAGTAAGACATAGAAGAGTACAGATATAATGCAGGCAGATGCAATTTGTGGAGATGGACAAAACAAATCAGCATGGATGCGGTTCTGTCCATACAACCAAATGAACTTATAAACGTTGGATACCATTTCAGAGGGTACAATTTATATCCCTGGTGTCTCATATAGGCCTAAAATAGGAAAAAGCAGTGGATTTTATTCCATCATGACAAACGTGGATAAAAGGAAAGGCTTTTACACTACAGAAATGCCAACTTTCTAAATTAGTTAACAATTTAAATTTGCCAACTAGCATGGCATGTTTTGAATATATTAGCATAACAGTTATAGTACCTTGAAAGAATGGCTATCAATAATATCAGATGGTTGCAAACTCACTGAGGCAGTCATTAGGAAAGTGGTGGTGATGGTGACAGAAGCAGTGATGGTCCTTATAGGGAGAAAGTAGACATGCTTGTATGAAAGTACAGAGGGATCTAAATGATCCAGTGTATTAGTCACAAAAAATGTTGGTAGGTTCCACAAGTAATTAAGAAGGCAAACAATATTTAGGCTGTTACAGCATGTCTGCTCATTTTTAAGAATAGAGAAAGGTGTTAAAGAGGCCACACCTAGGATACTGTGCAGTTACCTGGAGTTGGATGTGGAGAGGATGTTTCCTGTGGTGGCAGAGTCTAAGATCAGAGGGCACAGCCTCAGAATAGAGGGGTGTCCTTTTAGAATGGAGATGACAAATTTCTTTAGCTAGAAATAGTGAGTGGTGAATCTGTGGAATTCTTTGCCACAAGTGGCTATGCAGGCCAAGTCTTTACTGTATGTATATTTAAGGCAGAGATTGATAGATTCTTGATTGGTCAGGGCATGAAGGGATAGAGGGAGAAGACAGGAGCTTGGGGGTGAGAAGAAAATTGGATCAGCCGTGACGAAATAGTGGAACAAACTTGATGAGCCAAATTGCCCAATTCTGCTCCTAAATCTATAAGGAGAAGCGCTGTTGACATTTCAGGCCGAGACCCTTCGTCAGTCCTGATGAAGGGTCTTGGTCTGAAACGTTGACAGCACTTCTCCTTATAGATGCTGCCTGGCCTGCTGCATTCCACCAGCATTTTGTGTGTGTTGCTTGAATTTCCAGCATCTGCAGATTTCCTCATGGCTGCTCCTAAATCTTATGGTCTTGTGGTCTTATGGAATACTGTATTACTAGAAGATGATTAAATGAAATTCATCAGGATAACTTTTGGGATAAGAGTGTTTTTTTGTCAAGAGAACGCAGCTTGGGGTCAGCATTCGTTGGAGTGTACAAGAATGAGTTATTCAAACATATGAGATCCAAAAGGGGCTTGACAGAGTTGAGTTGCTTTTACTAGAGGGAGGGTCACAAACAAGGAGAAATAGTTACAAGATAAGGGACCAGTAACTAAACACTGTGGTGTGTAGAAATTCCTTCAGTCAATGGGTTAGGTCTAGAGTGTGCAAAAGATTTCACTGTAAGTAGTTCAGTTAGAGATAGACAAATAATTGAAGTACAGGGCAATTGTGAGGAACTGGTATGGAAGAGATGTTGAGGCCAAGGCAGAATAGACAAAGCTATTTTGAGTTCAGGGACAGGGTGGCCTAGTCTTGCTCCTTTATTCTTGCATTCCTGGAGGCAATGTTGATGTGATCCAGAATACGAAGCTTGAAAGGACACCAGGGAAAAAAAGGTAATAGATTTCTAAGCAACTGTCAATGAATACTGAAGCGAGTAGGCTTATGCTGGTGATGTGTTCGGCAGTTTTGACTACCCGTTGTAGAGCCTTCCTATGCCAGTTTACATGCCATGCAATGATGCATTATGTTACAAATCTCTCTACTGTGCATCTGTAAAAGGGCGTGAACTTTGATGTGCAGAGACTAGCTATTTTCAGCCACTTCAAAAAGTTTAGGCATTAGTGAGCTTTCTTGATTGTGTGAAATGTGTTCTGGGACCATAAGGGTTTGTGTGAGATGTGCACTTTCAGGAGTTTGAAACTACTCGCAGATTCCACTCCTGTGTTGCTTATGTAAAGTGGAGTGTGAGTGGTGCAAGTTCTCCTGAAGTCCATAAGCATCTTCTCTGTCTTGTTATCATTCATGAAGAGACTACGTGCTTGGTACCTCTAGCTCTTCCACCTCCTCACTGTAGGCCTTCGCATCATTTTTGGTGATGAGCCCCACCACTGTCGTATCATAGGGAACTTGACAATGTGATTGCTTTGGTGTTTGTCCGTGCAGTCATTGTGAGCAAATTGTAATGCAAAGGGCTCAGCATGGCCCTGGAGAACATCTATGATGTGGATGGTGGAGAGGGTAGTGTGGTTGTGGATCCAGGCTCTCTGGTCCGTGGGCTAATAATGTTGGATGCCGAAATGAGATCCAGAAGCAGTATTGTTTTCCAGGTGTTTCAGTGGCAGGTGCAAGGCAGCTGCTGTGGCATCTGTTGTACAGTCGTGCAATTGGTAAGCATATTGGTGAGTGTCCAACGTGGCAGAAATGGGGTCTTTTTGACTTGTGCCATTACACCATCATGAAGCTTTCATCATAATTGGTGTCACTTCCATCAGTCAGTAGACGCTTAGTTTGACCCTAGTAATGAGGAGAATTCTCTGTGACTATACATTTTAAAACATACTCAAATGTAGAAGATGCATACCTTAAGGACTTCAAGTTTGCAAATGCTTGTGTCCATTGTTCACCAGTCTTTCTTTGTGTGTAGTTTTACTGATCCTTTTGCATTTCTCTATTATACTGTGAATCCTGCAAGGAAATGAATCTCAGGATATAGTGACAGATATGTATGGTGATAATAATGTTAATTTGAACTTTGAAGTCTACTTAATGGGCCAGGACTTGATTTCCTTTTTTATTAAAGTAGACTGAGTTAAAAATTAAAATTATGAGGGGAATAGATAGAGTTGACGTTGACAGGCTTTTTCCATTGAGAGTAGGGGATATCCAAACAAGAAAACATGAGTTGAGAGTTAGGGGGCAAAAGTTTAAGGGTAACACGAGGGGGAATTTCTTTACTCAGAGAGTGGTAGCTGTGTGGAACGAGCTTCCAGTAGAAGTGGTAGAGGCAGGTTCGGTACTGTCATTTAAAGTAAAATTGGATAGGTATATGGACAGGAAAGGAATGGAGGGTTATGGGCTGAGAGTGGGCCAGTGGGACTAGGTGAGAGTAAGCATTCGGCACGGACTAGAAGTGCCGAGGTGGCCTGTTTCCGTGCTGTATTGGTTATATGGTTAAATGGAACCGGATATGACTCACAAGACTTCTTATCAGAACCTTGAATATCATTCACTGGTCAGTATCGTGTGCCGGAGATCGAATGGCGGTTGGAATGTAATTCAATGCAACCTTCCAGACCAGAGGTGAATATTGCAATGAAATACGGGCAATTGGATTTGAAATATTTATTACCAGTGTTTCTGTTACTCTGGTGTTCACGTCAGAACCTGTTTAGCAGTGAATCTTGTCAATTGTTATGCTTTGAATTAAGTGCAAAAATATCATAGTAAATATGTTAAATCTTACGTAGACGTGCGCAGATAATTCCACAGTTTGCCTTTCGGAATGTTATTTATGTATTCGCCATGGTAACCGAGGCTGTAATCCATCCACTCTGACGATAAGTTCTCAGAAGAGAAAGACATACCTTTAGATCAGAGATGAAGAGGAATTTCTTTAGCGGGTGGTGAATCTGTGGATTTCATTGCCACAGGCGGTTGTGGAGGCCAAGTCATTTGGTATGTTTAAAGCAGAGGTTTATCGTTTCTTGGTTAGTAAGGTTGTTATAGATTATGGGGGAAAAGCAGGAGATTGGGGCTGCCAGATAATAAATCTGCCATGATTGAATGGAGGTGTGGGCTCGATGGGCCGATTGTCCTAAATCTGCTCCTATGTCTTATAATCTTATAACCAAACTCTCCTTCTGGATCGGAGGTGGTGGCTGCAGGATTGCAATGACCACCATAGCTTATATTAAACGAAGCAGAATTATTTACCTCTGCTGTTTGAAGTAAATGGTGCATTATTCTTCCCAAATTCCATCACCTCCAACCGGAAGGATAGAAGGGTGGCGAAATTGAATAATTTGAATTGTTGTCCAACAAAGGGTTGAAAAATTACTTCTGCTTTCTTGCACAGGGGGCCATTATACCATGCTGAGGGAGGAGGTCGTTTGGGCATTGCTGTTATTGTCTGGTAGGTAATATACAGACACTTACGAATACACGGAGACACACACAAGCACACACACACTCAGACAGACATGCACACACACGCGCGCGGGAGCACTGAAAATTGGAAAAGGGATGGGTTATTGAGATGCCATTGGATCAATTCCGACTAGTGATCGAAGTTCAGTTAGGTGGTCCCTCCGCGCACCTTTCCGCTCCTTTTGGTGCTTACGTGTTTATTACATACAAAACTCAATCTTTTGCAACAGTGTAAGTGGGCATGGAACTAGTAATCTGAGATGAGAGAGGGAATGCAGACACTGGCTTCTTTCTGTGTAGTAAAGAAAATATATGCAGCCAGCAAGCCTCCGGCCCAGTACGATACGCTGTGCCAACAACAATTACCCGTGTCGTTCTGTGTTGATAAACGCTGTGCATCCAACGTTTGCAACAAGTCTCCTCGAGTGATCTGGCATTCCTACCGAAATGCACTAGTGACGAGAAATTCGCACATCCTGACTCATCCAGTTCAGTTCGCAAGCGACAGCATTGGAGTCAATTCAGTCAATTAATTGGAGAAAAATCTCTCGCTGTGATCACGGTCTTACATCAGCAAATGTGTGAACTAAATTTACATAAACTTATCGCCAGATATATTTCCCCGCAGCTTGAAATCGTGGCCGAATCCGTTGGTGCTTCGCTTAGTAAGAAGCCAGTTCTTAGCCTTTAGTTCCATTCTCCCACTTCACCGATTCTCCTTCACAAGCCCACCAGCTCTCTTTGATACTACTGCCGTCCGACTAAACTAGGATCAATTCATAGAGAATAATTAGCCGACCGGAACGCCTTTGGGATGTGGGACGAGATCGGCACGATTACAGGGAGAAAGTAGAAACTTCTCACAGACAGGCATGATCGAACCCGCGTCGCTGTAGTTGTCAGGCAACAGCTCTATTAAATGCGACTATGTCGCCTTTTGGCACCGCTGACTCTGTGACGTAGATTCTTCGGTGAAGTATTATGGTGAAGGCGATTTAGTTTGAAAATAGTCAATAAATATCTCGGTTTCAGAAGGAGCAATATGAGTTAATCATGACAAAAAATCAAACTAGCGGCTGCGAAACAAGGGAGAGCGGCGTGTCAGTCAGTCAATGAAGAGGCATTATCACAGAGCCTTACCATTGCTTTTGAGGACAGACTCGATCAGAACAAGTGAGGGAGCATTCGCTTGGTGACCACTTCTTTCCCCCGGCTGGGGGACTCCTGAAAACTCTGCTACCACCCAGCACACGTTAAGCGCAAGGAACGGTATTCTGTTGTATATTAACGGTATGTCATAGATCCACGTAATGTCGAGTTATGTCGAGATAATGAAATATGTCGATATTTTATTATCTATTAATGCTACTGCGTTAAAATAATCTAATATTTACACTGTATGTGATATGCACTGTGTGATTTACAATATGTGATTTCGCACCTTGTTCCCAGAGGAACGTTGTTTCATTTAGCGGTATACGTGTGTACAGTTGAATGACGATAAACTTGAACTTGAAATTGAAGTTGGAAACCGGGTAGAGCTTCAGGCATCACACACAAAATGCTGGAGGAACTCAGCAGTCCAGTCAGCACTCTTGACTCCAGAATGTACACTTTTCCATAGATGCTGTCTTGCCTGCTGAGTTCCTCCTGTGTGTGTTTGAATTCCTGCATCTGCAGGTTTTTTCCCTGTTTGAGGGTAGAACTTCAAGCAGTTTATAGCAAAATATGCAATCATCAAATTGTGGCAATGTCATTAAGGAGACTGTTTATTGTTACAGGAGTTGCTGGAGTAAGATTAACAATCATGCAAACGCCCCCGCGGGTCACTGTTACCGAAGGTGGCTTGGTGCAACTGAACTGTTCCTTCTGCTGGAAGGTAACACAAAAAGGAGAAAAACCACTTTATACTATCGATTGGTACAAAGACGAGGAAAGTGCTTTACTTTGCAACAAAAGCGCAGCATACAATGGCCGCCTTCTGAAAAGTTATTCGGAAGGCTTTCCGTGGGAATGGGCGTCCATAACCATCCTTGACCTGAAACTAAATGAAAGCGGGAAATATTACTGCAGAATTCAGATTTTCAAAGCTGAACCTATTTATGGAACCGGGACAGAAATCACAGTGAAACGTAAGTCTGCATTACCTAACCTACCGACTCAATCTTCCCGCTCTTCCCAATTCCCTTCTCCCCCGCCAGTTTCCCCTAATTTAAAACAAAACAATAGAGGATTGACGGAAGGGGTATCTTTATGATTCAATGGAAATTTACTCCTTTCGCTGATGTTTCTAACTTAAATAATAATTACAGGCAAATGTGGCTTGACAGCCTCAGGTGGAATTTTAACCCGGGACGACACCAAGTCCCAGACTGTGACACCTAATACGTTGCGGGATTTCATTTTCCACTACAGATAAGCGAGAAGAAATAACGTGGACGAGGCATAAAACGGACCCAATCCGATCGGTTCCCCATATGCCACCGTATACTACCTTGAATTTACTTTCTTGCAGGTATTCACTGTAAAACAAAGAATTACAATAGATTCAATGAAAATTCTGCACACAAGGTCTGAGAAACAACTCATATTCAAAGGAAGAAAAACTATGCAAAAACAACAACAATAATAAACAGCATTACAGTAAATAAATAGACAGGGAAATATACAAACAAACAAATAAATAAATAGACGGAAAGATAGACAAATAAAAATTAACAACATGAGTAGTAGGGTCCTTTTAAGTGAGTCCATAGGTTGTGAAATTAGTTCTCTGTTTGTCAGTAAAGTTATCCACGCTTTTCCAGGAGCCTCATGATTGAAGGGTAATAACTGTTCCAGAACCTGCTAGCGTGGGAATTAAGGCTGTTGTACATCCTTCCCGATCGGAACAACGAGAAGAGAGTATGATCTGGATGGTGGGGTCCTTGACGAAGGATTATGATTTCTTGTGACAGCGCTTCTTGTAGATAAGTTCAATGTTGCGGAGGGCTTTCCCTGTGATGGACTGGGCTGTAGACTGCAGAGGAGATCTCTTGCTAGAAAAGTGTCACTCTCATTGTAGCAGTCAATTCGATATGAGATGTGCATCCGAGGAGAATTTGGGGTCAAATGCGGGACGACATTAGGTACTGCTACAAAGGTGTACTTATCCAGATTTGCAACAATGAATCACAAACTATTAGCAGCTTTCTCGTCAGAGATTTAAACCCACATTGTGTAGAGTGAGCCCGATGAACGCGAGGTCTAGCCGGGCACTGATGATCAAAGAGCAAAGGACATAGTGACATTTGCAATCTAAAAATAAACTTATATTTACCGAGAAAACACATCATCCTCTGTAGTGTGTATATTCACCATCTTGATCCTGTTTGGTATGTCGACTGTTGACAGATAACAACCAGAGCTGTAGAAGTAAACAACACATAAAGGGCAATATTTAAAAATAAACACTTGACGTTCCGTCTACCTTCTCGCCATCTCGAGGCGGCGCTGAACCGACTAGTTAAGGCTCTTCAAAACGTCCTAGGAAATATTTTTAGCAGAAAATATTGACTAACATCTCTACGTAGGGCATGAGGACTCCTTTCAGAAGAATGTCTATCTGCCTGGGTTTTCTCCATGCCCGCTGTACTCCTCACGTTGGCGCTTGCTGTGATCATTTATATTCGGCGCCGCTGTCGATCTCCAGGTACTTGTCCCAAATCCAACTTCTTTGGCATGGGCAATTGGTTCACGGGATGTGATATCCCTGAATCTGTTATTATCCACATCTAATGACCCGAGAAATGGAGGTGATTAATTATCAGAATAATAATCAAGTATTATATCACTGGCATACAGTATTTTCTATCTATCTATCAAATTAAAGGTACCCTCCTCTGCCGTAAGATTTCTGAATGGAACAATATCTCACTACTTTCTTTCACTGCTTGTTTAGTTTAACTATATATATACATATATTGTAATTCAGTTTTTATTAATATGTATTGCAATGTACTGTTGTCATGTGACAACAAATCTCGCAACATTTGCCGCTGATATCAAACCTGATTCTGGTTCTCGTACTGAAAACTTTGAGTGTGTGTATTCAGGATTCTGTACCCTGTCACTGATGGAGCCATGAGAAGAGGTGATGAGGGTGCTTAATGATAAGTGCAGCCTTTGGAAGAATCAATCGCATTGGTCAAGACCGAGAATGGATTTGCACCGAACATTTCCTTCAGTGCCTACCAGAACGCCTTTGGGATGTGGGATGGGATCGGCAAGATTACAAGGAGAAAGTACGAACCCGACAGAGAGACAGTCAGTCAGGATCGAACCCGCGTCGCCGTAGTTGTCAGGCAACAGCTCTGTAAAATGCGACTGCTGTGGACGTAAATGCTTCGGGGAAGTATTATGGTGAAGGCGATTTAGTTTGAAAATAGTCAATAAATATCTCATATACATAGAACAGTAGAGTACAGGAATAGGCCATTCGACCCACAATGTTGTTCCGTGCCAGCTGAAAGGCAAATTGAGCACACATCCCTCGTACCTGCACTACACCTATATCCAAACATGTGCCTATTCAAATGTCTCTTAAATGCAGTTAATGTATTTGCCTCTACCACCCTACGAGACAGCGCATACCAGACATCCACGGCTCTCTGAATCAAAAACTTACATCCTTTTCAGCCTCCCCCCTCTCACCTTCAATGTATGCCCTCTGCTATTAGACATTCAACCCTGGAAACTAAAGGGACAGGTTTATTGGCTCTTCTTTGCTTTTCTTCTATGGAAGATAGTCAAGTCCCTCATTGTCGGCATGCACATTCCTTTTTACCGACCCTGCATCCGATTGACGTCTGCCGCGCGAATCAACCCCTATACTCTCCTCCCACCTCCTATCCAAAGCATATACCAGAAGCCTGCTCTCGCAGAACCCTCAGCGGTGTCAAGGGCTCTTCCATCCGTCACACGCTCACTTTGACTGTCTACCGTCAGGCAGAAGGTACTGCAGTATAAGAACAAGGACTGACAGACTTGGTGACCGCTTCTTCTCCCCGGCTGGGGGACTTCTGAGCACTCTGCTACCACCCAACACACATTATTTATGAAAGCGCCAGGAACGTTATTCTATTGTATATTAAACGTATGTCGTAGATCCACGTTATGTCGAGTGATATTGCTATTTTATTATCTGTTAATGCTATTGCGTTAATATCATCTAATATTAACACTGTATGTGATATAAGTACTGTGTTTCGCACCTTGTTCCCAGAGGAACGTTGTTTCATTTAGATGTATACGTGTGTACAGTTGAATAACAATAAACTTGAACTTGAAATTGAAGTTAGGTAGTAGAGTAGAACTTCAGGCATCACACATAAAACGCTGGAGGAACTCAGCAGTCCAGTCAGCACTCTTGACTCCAGACTGTACACTTTTCCATAGATGTTGACTTGCCTGCTGAGTTCCTCCAGTGTCCGTTTTTTGGATTCCAGCATCTGCAGGGTTTTTCCCTGTTTGAGGGTAGAACTTCAAGCAGTTTTTAGCAAAATATGCAATCATCAAATTGTGGCAATGTCATTAAGGAGATTGTTTATTGTTACAGGAGTTGCTGGAGTAAGATTAACAATCATGCAAACGCCCCGGCGGGTCACTGTTACCGAAGGTGGCTTGGTGCAACTGAACTGTTCCTTCTGCTGGAAGTTAACACAAAAAGGAGAAAAACCACTTTATACTATCGATTGGTACAAAGACGAGGAAAGTGCTTTACTTTGCAACAAAAGCGCAGCATACAATGGCCGCCTTCTGAAAAGTTATTCTGAAGGCTTTCCGTGGGAATGGGCGTCCATAACCATCCATGATCTGAAACTAAATGAAAGCGGGAAATATTACTGCAGAATTCAGATTTCCAACGCTGAAACTGCTTTTGGAACCGGGACAGAAATCACAGTGAAATGTAAGTCTGCATTACCTCACCTACCGGCTCAATATTCCCGCTCTCCCCAATTCCTTCCTCCCCCCGCCAGTTTCCTCTAATTTCAAAGAAAACAATAGAGGATTAACGCATGGGGTAGTTTTATGACTCAATCGGAATTTACACGTTTCGCTGATGTTTCTAACTTAAATAATGATTACAGGCAAATGTAGCCTGTCAGCAGCAGGTGGAATTTTAACCCGGGACTACGCCAGGTCCCGGACTGTGACACCCATTACGTTGCGGGGTTTAATTTTCCACTACAGATAAGCGAGAAAAAATAACGTGGACGAGGCATAAAACGGACCCGATCCGATCTGTTCCCCATTTGTTACCGTATACGTTTTTGCCGGTATTCATTGTAAAACTAAGAATTACAATAGATTCAGTTTAAAAAAAATCTACACACAGTCTGAGAAACAACCAATATGCAAAGGAAGATAAACTATGCAAATACAACAACAATAATAAACAGCGATACAGTAAATAAATAGCTAGGTAAATATACAAACAAATAAATAAATAGATAACAGATAGACGAATAAAAATTAACAACATCAGTAGTAGGGTCCTTGTAAGTGAGTCCATAGGTTGTGAAATTAGTTCTCTGTTTAAGTCAGTAAAGTTATCCACGCTTTTCCAGGAGCCTCATGATTGAAGGGTAATAACTGTTCCAGAACCTGCTAGCGTGGGAATTAAGGCTGCTGTACATCTTTCCCGATCGGAACAACGAGAAGAGAGTATGATCTGGATGGTGGGGTCCTTGATGAAGTATTCTGATTTCTTGTGACAGCGATCCTTGTAGATAAGTTCAATGTTGCGGAGGGCTTTCCCTGTGATGGACTGGGCTGTAGACTGCAGAGGAGATCTCTTGCTAGAAAAGTGTCACTCTCATTGTAGCAGTCAATTCGATATGAGATGTGCATCCGAGGAGAATTTGGGGTCAAATGCGGGACGACATTAGGTACTGCTACAAAGATTTGCAGTAATTTGCAGTAATGAATCACAAACTACTAGCAGCTTTCTAGTCAGAGATTTAAACCCACATTGTGTAGAGTGAGCCCGATGAACGCGAGGTCTGGCCGGGCACTGATGATCAAAGAGCAAAGGACATAGTGACATTTGCAATCTAAAAATAAACTTATATTTACCGAGAAAACACATCATCCTCTGTAGTGTGTATACTCACCATCTTGATCCTGTGTGGTATGTCGACTGTTGACAGATAACAACCAGAGCTGTAGAAGTAAACAACACATAAAGGGCAATATTTAAAAATAAACACTTGATGTTCCATCTACCTTCTCGCCATCTCGAGGCGGCGCTGAACCGACTAGTTAAGGCTCCAAAACGTTCGAAGAAAGTATTTTTAGCAGTAAAGAATGAACTAATGTTTCTGCACAGGGCACGAGGACTCCATTCAGAAGAATGTCTATCTTCCTGGGTTTTTCGCCTTGCCTGCTGTACTCCTCACGTTGGCGCTTGCTGTGATCATTTATATTCTGCGCCGCTGTCGATCTCCAGGTACCTGTCCCAAACCCAACTTCTTTGGCATGGTCATTTGGTTCACGGGATGTGATATCCCTGAATCTGTTATTATCCACCTCTAATGTCCTGAGAAATGGAGGTGATTAAGTATCAGAATAAGAAGCAGAATCAGGTATTATATCACTGGCATACAGTATTTTCTATCTATCTATCAAACTAAAGGTACTCTGCCGTCAGATTAATGAATGGACAGTTAACTCATGAACAATGTCTTACTACTTGTTTAATTTCACTATACATAACTATATATATTTAATTATTGTAATTCAGTTTTAATTAATATGTATTGCAACGCTCTGCTGTCTCGTGACAACAAATTTCACGACGTTTGCCTGTGATATCAAACTTGATTCTGGTTCTCGTACTGAAAACTTTGAGTGTGTGTATTCAGGTTTCTGTTCCCCCTCACTGTTGGAGGAATGAGAAGAGCTGATGGGGGCCCTGAATGATAAGTGCAGCCTTTTGAAGGATCAAGCGCATTAGTTAAGACCTAGACTGGATTTGCACGGAGAATTTCCTTCAGTGCATAGCGTTACTAATTTAAACGAGTATTTATGACAATCCGGTAGATTCGCTGTTGTTTGGCTTTTTATTTCAGATCCCAGATTGATATAATCTCATACGTTACTCGCTTCTCCAAATCAATGATCCAGAATTCTAAACGCAAGTCTATTAACATAACCGTTATCAAACTGTCTCCGCGCAAATGAGTCTCTTTCTGTTAATGTCTAGATTAGAGACAAATTATTATTGGCATTGGAATGGATCTCATAATTGGACAAACGCCTAATTTTCTGCGATCATTATTTATCCTGTAAAGGTTTACAGGAATTTTTGAAACACGTATACTCCTGTATTAATCTTACGCTAGGGCAATAATGCGTCTTATATATAAAATATTTGTATCTCGTGTACCTCTTACTTATCTTCTGATCTTTGCAAGGTATAGGTAAAAATGTTTGCAAGGCCAGGAAAGAAAGCAATATTAAAAGTTACTTTACACTTCTGTGGATATCTTGCTGCTAACGTAGTGGTTAGCTCAACGCTTTACAGTACTGGTGACACGGGTTCATTTCCCGTCGCTGTCTGTAAGGAGTTTGTACATTCTTCCCATGACGACGTGGGCTTCCTCCGGGTGCTCCTGTTTCCTTTCAAAGCGCAAAGATAGGTTAATTGATCATTGTAAATTATCCCCTGAATAGGCTAGGGTGAAATCGGGGGCTACCGTGTGATGCGGCTCAGAAGGGCTTTTTCCGCATTGTATCCCAAGGAATAAAAAAATGAGACACATTATCTAAATTCGAGAAAAAATAATCTAAGGTTATACTTAATTTCATTTTAAGGCTATTTAATTGTTTTAGTCGTGTGATTTTATGGTTGTTTTTGGTCACACGGTAATACATTAAGATACAGTACAAAGAGTATCAATAACTTTGGAAACGTGGGAGAAATATCTGAAAGAATAGACATTCTTCTCAAAATATTTATGACATACATAGTGTCGGCGATCTGTCTGTGTGTGCCCTTTCCCCCGATTTGAAATAGCTAATTGTTTGTTTTTTTAAATGTATCATAGATAAAAGATCTGGAAGTCAAGTCGTCAGTAGGGTATGTAGCATTTTTCCATTTTATTTATATTGATATCCGGTGAAGGGTTTTCAGCATGAATTGTTAACTGTTTCTTTTGTCACAAATGCTACCTGATCTGTAGAGTTTTTTTTTGTTTTCCTACATTTTCGGTTTTTAGTTCAACTGTCCAATACTATGTTGCGATTCCAGCTTTGAATCAATGCGGAACAGCGTAGAGTTCAATCTTCACTGAATGTTTGGAAGTCGCAAAATAATTAAGAGACAATTCTTGCTGCGGCAGCCTGGTTATTGAACTATTGGGTGTAGAGCAGTATAAGTAGTTGAGCTGAAAATGCCAACAGCGCGTCATAACACATATTGCTCCAGGCTTAAGATTGCAAGACCATAAACGTTAGATAGAATGCAGAGAAACGCACAGGAAACAAACCAATGGATCCCTTTCGAGCAAATTTCAGCAGGAATATCAGCTATTATTGGCAAGTGTTGAATTCGACCAGCCGCTAGGGGCATAAGTCATAGGGATAGAATTAGACCATTCAGCTCAGGAAGTCTGCTCTGATATTCACTCACGGCTAATTTACTTGTCCCCTGATACCCATTCTCCTGCCTTCTCTAAATAATCTTTGACACCCTTATTTTTAAACCCCCTCTTTAAATATGCCCAAAGTCTTGGCTTCCACAGGTGTCCGTGGCAATGAATTCCATAGATTCGCCGCCCTCTGAAGAAATTCTTCACTATTTCCTTTTAGAAAGCGCTTTCCACGTTTAGAACTTTAGAAAGATCGCCATTGTGCTACTCAGGATTGTTGTGTTGTCTGTTTAATTTAAGGAAGTGGTCAAGTCGCAGGCTGAACTTCACACTCACCTGAACAGCCTTCCTCCACCGGATCAGATTGATCATAAATCAGTCAAGCCTGGAATACGGCACAAAGCGCCAGGCGTGACGGGTTCCGTATCTCTCGCGGAAAGCGATGAAGGTGGGGTTGTATACTCCCAACTTCGGTTTCAGGATCATTGTGAGGAACACCTTCCATCAAAGCCAGCGAAGTCGCCAGGAATGAAAGAAGAGTATGTCGTGTATGGGGCCGTCAGTGTGCGGCAGTTGTAATGTATTAATTTCCAAACGCAAGAAGGGCTTCCAGTATAGGCACCGGTTTAGTCGGATTAGTTGCATGGCTGACATTCTAGGAGTTCATGGCAATTTGTCTGTATGCTTTTGCTATTACAGGAATAGTTAAGATTAGACTTTAATCACTATTCGAAATTAACATTTTTAAGCATAATTATTTCATAACATGAGGACGAAGAAGGGACATTAAAATGGTAAACTGAAAAGTAAAATGTTCTGGTACTCCGAAGTGAATTGACGTAAATTAATTAAATAAACTGATGGATTCTGGTACTTAGAGATCATTTCAATTTTCTGGAGTCAGTTTCTCAGAGGACCATCGATCAGCAAGGAGTTCTGTTTAATTTCATGAATGCATTCCTCGTTCAGTGTTTACTCTGTAACAAGTTAGACCATTCAGGATTCAGGAACAGCTTCTTCCCCTCTACCATTTGATTTATGAATAGTAATTGAACCCATGAACACTACCACACTACCTCTTTATTTCTTTTTGCACCGTTTATTTAATTTAACTAAACATATTTATGTCATTCTCATTTTTTCTAATATTATGTGTTGAATTGTACGCTGTCTCAAAGACAACACATTTCACAACATCTGCTGGTGATATTGAACATAATTCTGAAAATAAATTCGTCATGAACAGCGCCCCATTTTATGTACGTTGAACTCTTCGGTACATGATAGCGATTTCAATCATTTCAGGTAATTCGCTTTCTCTGCATGAGAACTAGCTAGTTCTTATATATGTTACAAATTTTTGTTTATCTCCAAAAAAGAGTTTGATCTATTTTTTTCTTTTTATCCCTCCTCTTGACCTGCATTCAACAGGGCAAATATTCCACTGTTTGATCTCTAACTGCCCTCATTCACCTATCAGCCAGTTGACTGCACTAACAGTTTATCTCCGTGGCAATCCTAGTCTCACATTTTCAAACATACACCCACTTTTCTCTCTCACCTTCTCTTAAAATTGACGCGATTTCTCTCTCTCTATCCTCTCCTGTCCTGGCGTGATGCTGCTGGACCGACCAAGTATTTCTGCAATTTTCTGTTTTTGTTTCAATTTTCCATAAACTCTCTTTTTTTTAAATTTCTGTTTTACATGTCAGAACATCTGTTCGGATAACCAGGATGCTATGTCGATTCTTCAGTGCAAGAATAAGACACTTACTCAACCAATCTATATTAATGATTATATTCACACGAGTCTTCTTGCAGCCCTCTTGCGACCTTACCACCAGCAGAGCTAGAGACAATCTAATATGTTTTCATGTTGTATTTTGTTATTTACCTCAGTAACTCGAAGTGTACAGTCACACTATTCTTCGTGCAATAAAATAGCCCTGAATCGGGATCTCTGTCCATCGCAGTCTTACTCACTTATAGATATTTACTTGGAGACACGTAGAAACAGGGCTTGCCGGCGCAAAGAGCCCGCTGGGCTCAACTACACCTACGTGACCCTGAGAAACCCCGCCCCGTCACGGGGAGAATGTACGAGCTCATTACAGAGAGCGGCGGGCACTGAACGGGAGTCACTGGCGTCGTAAATCGTTCATGCTAATCGCTACAGTACCTACGCTACCTACTGTCTTTTGCTCCACACATGCCCCTAGACGCGTTGAGATCTGCCGGCAGGTTGCTTGTTGCGTAGAAAAATGTAGTTGTTCCTGCTCATTCTGCTTTACTCCTCTAAAGTTTATGTGCAACAAATGAGTGAAGGCCTGGCCCATCTCCCAATCCGTTTTGCCTGTCATTACGGGCATGTGAACAACATTCACATCTAAAACTTTATTATTTTTATGACATAAAGGCAAGAAATACGACTAAATATTTTCTAATACTAACACTTTTTCTGTGGTGCATTGGGGTAAAGTATCACCCAAACAACGAAGTGGAGAGCGAAGGCAAGGTAGACACAAGGATTGAGCCGTGCGATTGCGATGCAAAGTCGGAGCGTGGTATGTTCGAGAAGAAGCGAGGTCGAGAAGGAGACTGAGTTGGAGAGAGTGAATCTTTGAAGACTCGATGCGGACGGAGTTTGGATCCCGTCCAGCTAAACCCGGTGCGAGCTTAGATCGATCTGAACTTCGAGCCGACTTAGAACGGTCCAGAACGGCCTCGGGCTGGGCGGCGGGCACAGGCCCAGAGCGGTGGCGAGTCTCGGGTCCTGGTGTGGGGCACGAACCGGTATCTGAACGATTTAAACGCCGGCCAGATAGACAGAAAAGGTAGGGTGCTGGACCGCAGGCAGGGTCGGGACGATTCTGCCTGGTCTTCCAAATGTTAAAATGCCTGAACAGATTAGATATGGCAAAGTTATTTCCCATGGCAGGGGAGTCTAGGACAAGAGGGCAGGACTTCAGGATTGAACGACTTCCATTTAGAACAGAGATGCGGAGAAATTTAGTCAGACGGTGGTAAATCTGTAGAAGTTGTTGCCAGGAGCTGCTGTGGAGGCCAAGCTATTGGGTGCATTTAAGGCAGAGAGAGATAGGTTCTTGATTAGCTAGAGCATCAAAGGGTATGGGGAGAAAGCAGGGGAGTAGGAATGAGTGGAATAATTGGATCAGTCCATCATTGAATGGTGGAGCAGGCTCGATTTGCCGAATGGCCTATTTCTGCTCCTATTTCTTATCGCCTGATGGAGATTTACTCCTCCCTCTGTGGCGCCGAATTGGTGAGACTGTTCAGTATGCTCCATGCTTCTTGTCTTCCTGCCCCGCGGCGTTTTGACTCACTGTGTGATGAACCGAGACTAAGGCTGTGGGCCTACTCCTGCGGCTCCTGACTCCGGTTCTGCGGACTGAGTATGGTTCGGAATGCTGTTGGTTACTTTAACTGTTTGAATGCTTTGTGTATGCTTTCTCTCACTCTGCACACAGGGTGTTAGTTTTTCTTTAAACAGGGTTATTCAGGTGTCTTGTTTTGTGGCCGCCTGTAAGCAAACGAATCTCAATGTTTTATAACTTATACATTCCTTGCTAATAAATGTACCTTGAATCTTTTATTTGAGGTACACACTGGTGACAAGCACTTCCATCCCAAAGAACCCGTGCTGCCCAACAAGAGTTACTTAACTAATTAACCTAAGAACCCGTATATTTTTACAATGTGGACAGAAACCAGAGCATACAGACGAAACCCAGGCGATCACAAGAGAAACGTGTAAACTCCTCACAGACGATGGTGGGAAACGAACCCGTGTCACTGGCAAAGCGCCACGCTGCCTGCTTCGCTATCATGGCGCCTTTAGCCATAAATAAGAACAAATTGTGACAGATGCATTCCTGCCGCCAAATTGACAGGGATAGAATTAGTAACTCGAACGACAGTCACACCACCACAACCCCTTGTTTCAATAATATATTTTAAATACCCTGTAATTTCCGGTGCAGTGCAGAACTACATCACGTAGATTTCTGTTACTGATAGTTAAAAACAACTATTAAACTGTGAAGTTGTTACCGGGATTAGAGTCGCGGTACGTTTCGGAGTAATGGTAAATTAACAAACCTATTCTGTCACAGAAAGGAGAGCGGAACAGAATTGGGCGTTCCTTTCAGAAATCAACATTCAATTCAAAGCCAGCCACTTAGTCTATCAAAGGTAGGAGGACTTTAGTGATCAAACGTCAAAAATCGTTCAAAGGCTTTGCAGCAAAGGAGGATAAGGGGCATGATAGAGCTGTACTAGGTGATAAGAGGCATAGATCAACCTATAGAACCAGTGCTTACAGCCAATTCTATCATGGGTTATGTCAATCCCTTGCTGTTAAGCTGCTCACCTCCTTCACTGTCTGTTGCCGGCAGTATCAGAGTCCGCACCAAGTGCAGCTACTTCATTTTCTCCGCCAATGAGCAACTCGCTGATGGGGTAGGCCTGCAGTACAGTACTTTAATTTGTTAATGTCCAGCATGGTCTTGCGATTGTAAACAATGCATTTAAATAACAGCCTTGGTTGACCTTGCAGAAGCCGGATCATCAGAGCGCGCTGCCATCTGACCGGAAACAGGAAATGCAAGAAAAGACAATATAAATGGGGAGGGCTAAAAGAAGGTACGAGGTTGCAGCAGCAGACAACGTGAAGGAGAATCTTAAGGGCTTCTACAGATATATTCAATATTTGAGTACATTTATTATGAAAGAATGTATAAATTATACAACCTTGAGATTTGCTTGCTCACAGGTAGCCACAAAGCAAGAAACCCGAAAGAACCCAATTTAAAGAAATAAAAATAAAAAATAAAACACCATCTCTTGATGCACAAGAGAAATAAAAAAACCGCTCATGATACAAACAATTGAAACAAACAACAGTATTCTGGAGCAAGTAATCGGGAGCAAGTTACAGCTTGTGATTGAGCTGGGAGCTCAGAGAATTCGACCGTGTAGGTAGGATTTAAGCCTACCTGGTCAATACCTGTGGAGGAGGGGGAACTGCGCAGGCGCGAGTGACGTCAGTGTCGATCGCGCACTTTAAAAGGCAGGACTTCTTTTCAGATCGGGCGGCGGAGTCCGTGGAAGCAGAATCCTGGGCTTTGGCGTAAGGGGACTTCGGTAAGCTTGTGTGATTGCTCGCTGAGGGGGAAGAAGGTAAGGTCGCTCGGTGCTTTTTAGACTTATTCTATTAATCCAGTTCAGGTATGGGGGAGACAGTCAGAGCAGTCGTGTGCTCCGTATGCAGTATGTGGGAGGTCAGGGTCAACACAGTTGTCCCTGATGACCACACCTGCAAAAGGTGCGTCCAGCTGCAGCTCCTATCAGCCCGTGTTAGGGAGTTGGAGCAGGAGCTGGATGAACTACGGATCATTCGGGAGGCAGAGGCAGAGGCAGAGATAGATAGGAGCTATCAGGAGGTAGTCACACCAAAAAAACCAAGAAGTAGGCAGATGGGTGACGGTCCAGAGAGGCAGGGGGAGCAGGCAGAGAGAGCAGAGCACCCCTGCGGCCATTCGCATTAACAATAAGTATACTGTACTGGATACTGTTGATGGGGATGACCTACCAGGAATGAGTTGTAGTGGTCCTGCCTCTGGCACAGAGGTTGAACCCTCAACTAGAAAGGGGAGGAGGGAAGAGAAGAGAGCGATAGTTTTAGGGGACTCTATAGTTAGGGGGGCAGATAGGAGATTTTGTGGGGCAGATCGGGAGTCTCGGATGGTATGTTTCCTCCCTGGTGCCAGGGTCCAGGACATCTCAGATCGGGTGCAGGCTATTCTTGAGAACGAGGGCATGAACCCAGATGTAGTGGTCCATGTAGGGACCAACGATGTAGGTAAGGTGAGTGAGGGGGTCCTGCTTAGAGAGTTCAGGGAGTTAGGAGTGAAGCTGAAAGGCAGGACCTCCAGGGTGACAATCTCGGGACTGCTACCTGTGCCACGTGCGAATGAGGCGAAGAATAGAATGATTATGCACATTAATACGAGGCTGAGAGCATGGTGCAGGAAGGAAGGGTTCAGGTTTTTGGATAATTGGTCTTTGTTCCAGGGACATTGGGATCTGTTTTGAAGGGATGGTCTACATCTGAACCGGAGGGGTACTAACATTCTTGCAGGAGTATTTGCCAGTGCTGCTCGGGGGGGTTTAAACTAAATGTGCAGGGGGCAGGGATCCAGATCCAGAGGGTTGGTCAGAAGGTGCATGGGGTTAAATGTGCAGCAGGTTTGGGTGATCTTGAGAAGGTCATCAAAATTCAGGGTGCAATTTGCCCGATGGAAGTTCAAGGAGCTGTGTTAGGTACAGTAGACAGTGTTTTAAGCAAAGAGAGGAGGAATGGGCTAAGAATTCTATACTTGAATGCACGTAGTGTCAGAAATAAGACAGATGAGCTTGAAGCTCAGATGAAAATGGGGAACTACGATATTGTTGGGATAACGGAGACATGGCTGCAAGGGGATCAGGCCTGGGAATTGAGTGTACCAGGTATACGTGCTATCGTAGAGACAGAAATATGGGAAGAGGGGGTGGGGTGGCCCTGTTGGTGAGGAATGAGATTCAGTCCTTAGCAAGAGGTGACTTGGGAACAGGGGAAGTAGAGTCTGTGTGGATTGAGCTGAGGAACAGTAAGGGTAAAAAGACCCTAATGGGTGTTGTGTACAGGCCCCCAAACAGTAGCGTGGATATTGGGTACAAGTTGATTAGGGAGTTAACATTGGCATGTGCTAAAGGCAATGCAGTTGTTATGGGAGGTTTCAACATGCAGGTGAACTGGGAGAATCAGGTAGGTGCTGGACCCCAGGATAGGGAGTTTGTGGAGTGTCTAAGGGATGTATTTTTGGAACAGCTTGTGCTTGAGCCAACCAGGAACGAGGCTATTTTGGACTTGGTGATGTGTAATGAGCAGGAATTGATAAGTGATCTTGAAGTAAAGGAGCCATTAGCAAGTAGTGATCATAACATGATAAGTTTTTTTCTACAATTTGAGAGGGATAGGGGCAGATCAGAGGTGTCAGTGTTGCAATTAAATAAAGGAGACTATGGAGCCATGAGGGAAGAGCTGGCCAAAGTTAAATGGGTGGATGCCCTGGCAGGAAAGACAGTGGATCAGCAGTGGCAGATATTCTTGGGCATAATACAAAGGATGCAAATGCAGTTCATTCCAATGAGAGTGGGTAGGGGCCACAGTGGTTGACAAAGGAAGTCAGAGATTGTATAGCATTAAAGAAAAAGAAGTATGACAGGGCTAAGATGAGTGGGAATACAGATGATTGGGAAAGTTTAAAGGAACAGCAGATCTTAACTAAAAAAGCAATACGGAGAGAAAAAATCAGGTATGAGCTCAGTCTAGCCAGGAATATAAAAGGGGATAGCAAAAGCTTTTTTAGCTATGTGAAGAGAAAGAAGATAGTTAAGAACAATGTTGGCCCCTTGAAGAATGAATTGGGAGAAATTGTTATGGGAAACAGGGAAATGGAATTTAATGCATACTTTAGATCTGTCTTCACCAGGGAGGACACAAGCAATCTCCCAGATGTGTGGATGGGCCAGGGTCATAAGATATCAGAGGAATTGACATTAGGAAAGAAACTGTGATGAGTAGACTGGTAGGACTGAAGGCTAATAAATCCCCAGGTCCAGATGGTCTGCATCCGAGGGTTCTAAAAGAGGTGGCTCAGGAAATTGCAGATGCATTGGTGATCATTTTCCAATGTTCCTTAGATTCAGGATCAGTTCCTGAAGATTGGAGAGTGGCTAATGTTGTCCCACTTTTCAAGAAGGGAGGGAAGGAGAAAACGGAGAACTATTGCCCTGTTAGCCTAACGTCAGTCGTGGGGAAGATGCTTGAGTCCATTATTAAGGACAAAATAGTGGCACATCTAGATGGCAGAAATAGGATTAGGCTGAGCCAGCATGGATTTACCAAGGGCAAATCATGCTTGACTAATCTGTTGGAGTTTTTTGAGGGTGTAACAAGGATGTTAGACGAGGGTAAGCCAGTGAATGTTGTGTACCTAGATTTTCAGAAGGCATTCGATAAGGTGCCACATAGGAGATTGGTGAGTAAAATCAGAGCTCATGGCATTGGGGGCAGGGTTTCAACATGGATAGAGAACTGGTTGGCAGATAGAAAGCAAAGGGTAGCAGTGAATGGGTGTTTCTCGGACTGGCTGGAGGTGACTAGTGGGGTACCACAGGGCTCTGTATTGGGACCACAGCTCTTTACGATTTATGTCAATGATTTAGATGAGGGCATTGAAAACTATATCAGCAAGTTTGCTGACGATACTAAACTGGGTGGCATTGTGACATGCGAAGAGGACGTTAGGAGAATACAGGGAGACTTGGATAGGCTGAGTGAGTGGGCAGATACTTGGCAGATGTCATTCAATGTGAATAAATGTGAAGTTATCCACTTTGGAAGCAGGAACAAGAGGGCAGAGTATTGTCTGAACGGTGTCGAGTTAGGTAAGGGAGAAATGCAAAGAGACCTAGGAGTCCTAGTTCACCAGTCAATGAAGGTGAATGAGCAAGTGCAACAGGCAGTAAAGAGGGCAAATGGAATGTTGGCCTTTGTTACAAGGGGAATTGAATACAAGAACAAGGATGTCCTTTTGCATTTGTACAGGGCCCTGGTGAGACCACACCTGGAATATTGTGTACAGTTTTGGTCTCCAGGTTTAAGGAAGGACATTCTGGCAATTGAGGAAGTGCAGCGTAGATTCACTAGGTTAATTCCTGGGATGGCAGGGCTGTCTTACACAGAGAGATTGGAGAGATTGGGCTTGTACACGCTGGAATTGAGGAGATTGAGAGGGGATCTGATTGAAATGTTTAAGATAATTAAAGGATTTGATAGGATTGAGGCAGGAAATATGTTCCAGATGTTGGGAGAGTCCAGTACCAGAGGGCATGGATTGAGAATAAGAGGTTGGTTATTTAAAACAGAGTTGAGGAAGAGCTTCTTCTCCCAGAGAGTTGTGGAGGTGTGGAATGCACTGCCTCGGAAGACGGTGGAGGCCAATTCTCTGGATGCTTTCAAGAAGGAGCTGGATAGATATCTGATGGATAGGGGAATCAAGGGATATGGGGACAAGGCAGGGACTGGGTATTGATAGTGAATGATCAGCCATGATCTCAGAATGGTGGTGCAGACTCGAGGGGCCGAATGGTCTACCTGCATCTATTGTCTATTTATTGTCTATTCTGAACCAGATCTGAACCCTGAAGCAGCATAGAGTAGGCCCAAAGCCTCTCTTATCAGTTTATCATATTAGTGGGGATGGAGCAAAACAGCCAGGGCAGTCTTCATAGCCTCAGTGCCATGGAGATGATCATTGCAGAGAACGAACAAAATTGGCTTTCGTCCCAACCAACACCCTGTTTTTTCATATATTGAGAGCAAAAAGACAGCAAGAGACAAAACTGGGCCTCTGAAAGTTCAGAGTTGTCATATATGCATGGATCTGAAAGAGATGGGCAGATGTTCAACAGATTTTTGCACCTCTATTTACTGTTGAGATGGACACAGTGTCTATAGATGTGAGGCAAAGCAGCAGCGAGATAATGGACCATACATATTCCTGAGAAGGAGATGTTTGTTGAAGCAAATTAGGGTGGATAAATCCCTGGGGGCTGAAAATATGTTCTCTCGATCCTGTGGGATATGTGCAGAGATTTGAGGATTTGAGAGACCCTAGCAGAGATATTAAAAACAACCTTAGCTACAGATGAGGTGCCAGAGGATTGGAGGATAGCTAATGTTCTCCCGTTGTTTAAATGGGGCTCTAATCCAGGGCATTATAGGCCAGTGAGCCTGACATCAGTCATGATAAGTTATTGGAATATATTCTGAGGGGCCAGTTATATAAGTATTTGGATAGGCAGGGACTGATCAGAGGTTTGTGACTGGTAAATCGTGTCTGCTCTTATGCTGGGTTTGGAGCAGTTACCAGGAGTTCACGAAGGCAGTGGATGTTACCCACATGGATTTTAGCAAGGTGTTTCGCAAGGTGGTGAATCGGAGGTTGCTGAAGAATTCTAAGTTGCTTGACATTCAAGGTGAGATGCTAAATTGGATTACACATTGGCTTTGCAGAAGAGGCCACAGTGTGGATGTAGAATGGTGGTCTCAGTAACTGGAGTCCCGTGAGTAGTGGTGTGCCGCAGGGATGTGTGCTGCATCCGATCTTGTTTGTCATCTATGTTAGTGATCCTGATGATAATGTGGGAAAATGGATTAGCAAATTTATGGATGGCACAAGACAGGGAGTGTATTGGACAACGAGCAAGACTATTAAAGCTTGCCGTGGGATCTAGCCCAGCTCGAAAAATGGGTTGAAAACAGCAGATGAAATTTAATGCAGACAAGGGTGATATGTTGCCAAGGGCACTGAGGAGTGTAGTAGAACAGAAGGGTCTGGGTAAGCAACTTATTTATGAGGTACAGCATGGAATAGGCCCTTCCAGCCCTTCAAAGCACATCGCCCAACTGTACTTAACTGCTATCTTGTATGTGTTACATGTGCCTTGTGCTATGTACAGTGGCATGCAAACGTTTGGGCACCCTGGTCAAAATTTCTGTTACTGTGAATAGCTATGGTGTCCTGATCTCCAAAAGGCATGAAGTTAATGAGGACACAGTTCTTTAATATTTTAAGCATGTTTACTTTTTTTATTTCCACCTTTTAAAGTTTCAAACTAACAAAAAAAGGAAAAGGGCCAGAAGCAAAAGTTTGGGCACCCTACGTGTTCAGTACTTTGGCAAGTAACACAGATTGTAGTCACTTTCTGTAGCCAGCTAAGAGTCTTTCTATTCTTGTTTGTGGGATCTTCGCCCATTCTGCCTTGCAAAAGGCTTCTAGTTCTGTGAGATTCTTGGGCTGTCTTGCATGCACTACTCTTTTGATGTCTATCCACAGATTTTCGATGGTGTTTTGGTCAAGGGACAGTGAGGGCCATGGCAAAACCTTCAGCCTGCACCTCTTGAGGTAGTCTATTGTGGATTTTGGGGTGTGTTTGGGATGATAAACCTGTTGTAGACGTCATTTTCTTTTCACCTTCAGCTTTTTATACAGACGGTGTGATGTTTGCTTCCAGAATTTTCTGGCATTTAATTGAATTCATTCTTCCCTCTAGCAGTGAAATAGAAATATAGAAACTTAGAAAATAGGTGCAGGAGTAGGCCATTTGGCCCTTCGAGTCTGCACCGCCATTCAGTATGATCATGGCTGATCATCCAACTCAGAACCCTGTATCTGCTTTCTCTCCATACCTCCTGATCCCTTTAGCCAAAGGGCCATATCTAATTTCCTCTTAAATATAGTCAATGAACCGGCCTCAACTGTTTCCTGTGTCAGAGAATTCCACGAATTCACCACTATCTGTGTGAAGAAGATTTTTCCTCATCTCGGTCCTAAAAAGGTTTCACTTTTATCCTTAAACTGTGAACCCTCGTTCTGGACTTCCCCAACATCGGAAACAATCTTCCTCCATCTAGCCTGTCCAATTCCTTTAGAATTTGATACGTTTCAATAAGGTCCCCCCACAATCTTCTAAATTCCAGTGAGTATAAGCCTAGTCGGTCCAGTCTTTCTTCATATGAAAGTCCTGCCATCCCAGGAATCAATCTGGTGAAGCTCCTCTGTACTCCCTCTATGGCAAGAATGTCTTTCCTCAGATTAGGGGACCAAAACTGTACACAATATTCTAGGTGTGGTCTCACCAAGGCCTTGTACAACTGCAGTAGAACCTCCCTGCTCCTGTATTCAAATTCTTTTGCTATGAATTTCAACATACCATTAGCCTTGTTCAGCAGCTGCTGTACTTACATGCCCACTTTCAATGACTGGTGTACAATGACACCCAGGTCTCATTGCATCTCCCGTTTTCCTAATAGGCCACTGTTCAGATAATAATCTGTTTTCCAGTTCTTGCAACCAAAATGGATATCCTCACATTTATCCACATTAAATTGCATCTGCCATGAATTTGTCCACTCACCTAACCTATCCAAGTCACCCTGCATCCTTTTAGCATCCTCCTCACAGCTAACACCACCGCCCAGCTTCGT
The DNA here is from genome assembly GCF_030144855.1 of Hypanus sabinus. NCBI lineage: Eukaryota > Metazoa > Chordata > Chondrichthyes > Myliobatiformes > Dasyatidae > Hypanus > Hypanus sabinus. The sequence continues at coordinate 172,024,277 of NC_082710.1, read as the reverse complement.
GTCATCCACAGTCTTGGAGATGCTGCATTTAATTCCCTTGTCTAAATCATTACTATATATTGTAAACAAGTGGGGTCCCAGCACTGAGCCTTGTGGTACCCCACTAGTACCTCACTAGTACCCCACTGCCTGCAATTCTGAAAAGGTCCCGTTTACTCCCACTCTTTGCTTCCTGTCTGCCAACCAATTCTCTATCCACATCAATATCATACCCACAATACCGTGTGCTTTATGTTTGCACACTAATCTCCTGTGTGGGACTTTGCCAAAAGCCTTTTGAAAATATAAATATACCACATCCACTGGCTCTCCCCTATCCACTCTACAAGTTACATCTTCAAAAAATTCTATAAGATTCATCAGACATGATTTTCCTTTCACAAATCCATGCTGACTTTGTCCGATGATTTCACCTCTTTCCAAATGTGCTGTTATCCCGTCTTTGATAACCGACTCTAGCATTTTCCCCACCACCGATGTCAGACTAACCAGTCTATAATTCCCCGGTTTCTCTCTCCCTCCTTTTTAAAAAGTGGGGTTACATTAGCCACCCTCCAATCCTCAGGAGCCCAAGAAATAGTGGATGCATTAGTGGTAATTTTTCAAAACTCCTTAGATTTCGGATTAGTTTCTGAGGATTGTTGGCAACACAAGCCCAAAGCATGATCTATCCACACCCATGCTTAACAGTTGGAGAGATGCTCTTTTCATGAAATTTTGCCTTGTTTTTTCTCCAAACATACCTTTGCTCATTGCGACCAAAAAGTTCTATTTTAACTTTGTTATGAGTGATGAACAGACTTGATGGACAATGGGGTGCAGAGGTAACCATTCCCAACCCCCCTCCTGAGAACTACGAACTATTGCTGTTGTTATGCTGCTCATGAGAGAGAGATAAAGCCCAGGCAAGAACATCTGCCACAGCTAAGAGGGGGTGAGAGACTGTTGATTTACTGTATTATGACTCTTCCTGGATTATTTACCTTCTACTACAGGGACTGTACTTTGCTCGTTAACATTCCTCAGGAGATAGCAGGAGTGGCCTGATTTGATGGACAGACATTCAGAGTTGATGAATAGCTGAGACCCCTTGAGTGGGGATTAAAAGACAGGTCTGGAGAGACACCCTTCAGAAACACCAGTGGACACTGATTGAGTGTTGGGAAACCACAGAAAGGTGGGGGCTTCGAAGATAGAACCAGGAGATCGGTCAGTAAAACTCACAGTGTTACAGCAGGGCCAGTGGGGACTTGTGTGTGTGTCCACTCATGTCAGAGTGACGAGTCCACCACAGAAGAACGGTCTAGCTGAAGAACACATTGGTCATAACTGAATGACTACAACGATCCGATGGATTAAGAAAGCAAAGGAAGGTTTGGCTGCTGTAGCTGTTACCTCTCGCTCTCTCTCTCTCTCTCTCTCTCTCTCTCTCTCTCTCTCTCTCTCTCTCTCTCTCTCTCTCTCCAACGATTTCAATACAACAACCATAACTACTTCAGCATTTATGAACTGAACTCTATAGTTTACTCATTTACCCCCTAGACATCGATAGAGTTTGTTTATTATTGATTATTATTATTCCTACACTTTTAGGTTTATTACTGCTAACTTGTTTTATATGTATATTTGCATTTTTGATATTGTATTATATAGTTTACTAATAAACACCTTTAGTTTGGCACCACCAGACTCTAACGGATTCTTCTTTCTTTGCTGATCAGAAACCCAGTTACGGGGTACGTAACAACTTCATCAGTCCATAGCACTTGTTTCCAAAATGCATCAGACTTGCTTAGATGTTCCTTTGCAAACTTCAGACACTGAATGTTGTGGTGAGGACGCAAGAAAAGTTTTCTTCGGATGACTCTTACAGTAAAACAGTGTACCACCACTCTAGAGTCTGCTAAATCTTCCTGAAGGTCTTTTGAGGTCAAACGGGGCTTTTGATTTGTCTTTTTAGCAATCCTACTAACAGTTCTCTCGGAAAGTTTTCTTGGTCTTCCAGACCTCAACTTGACCTCCACCGTTCCTTTTAACTGCCATTTCTTAATTACATTGCGAACTGAGGAAACGGCTACCTGAAAACGCCTTGCTATCTTCTTATAGCCTTCTCCTGTTTTGTGGGCATCATTTATTTTAATTTTCAGAGTGCTAGGCAGCTGGTTAGAGGAGTCGATGGCTGCTAATCGTTGGGACAAGGTTTGAGGAGTCAGGATAATTATAAAGCATTGAAATTTGCCTGACCTGCGGAACCATGCCAGAATCTAATGATCTATCAATGATCATTACTAATACCTTCGCAATCTCTGTTGTGCACATCATTTGGTCCAGGTGACCTATCTACCTCTGGACCTTTCAAATTCCCAAGAACATTTTCTCTACTATTAATAGCTTCATACATATCATGACCCCTGACACTTGGAAAGTCCACCATACTGCTGGTGTCTTCCACAGTGAAAAGAGATGCAAAATACTTATTCAGTTCGTACACTATTTCCTTGTCCCCCATGACCACCTCTCCCGCATTGTGTTAAATGCTGACTCTCCTGGCTGCACATTGGTTGCGTTTGTAAACCAGATACATCATCTTCTTCTGCCTTTCCTATGATGCTTCTTGCATTGAAATATATTCAGCTCAGGATACTAGTGAACACATGCTCAACGTTTTGAATTCTATCTTTCTCTGAGGCATTACCAATACCTGCCTCTGGCACTCTGATTCCCATCCCAGCCAATTTAAAACCCATCGTGCAGCATTAACAAACCTTCCCGCTACGATAATAGTCCTCCACCAGTTCAGGTGTAAACTACCCTTTCTGTACAGCATTCCACCTTCCCAGGATCCAGAAAAATTATGCCCTGTCTCCTACGTGTGTGGAGCCGAAAGAGATGGGGGAGATTTTGAACAATTTCTTTTCTTCAGTATTCACTAAGGAGAAGGATATTGAATTGTGTAAGGCAAGGGAAACAAGTAGGAAAGTTATGGAAACTATGACGATTAAAGAGGAGGAAGTACTGGCGCTTTTAAGGAATATAAAAGTGGATAAATCTCCGGATCCTGACAGGATATTCCCTAGGTCCTTGAGGAAGGTTAGTGCAGAAATAGCAGGGGCTCCGAGAGAAATATTTCAAATGTCATTAGAAACGGGGATGGTGCCAGAGGATTGGCGTATTGCTCATGTGGTTCTATTGTTTAAAAAGGGTTCTAAGTGTAAACCTAGCAATTATAGGCCTGTCAGTTTGACGTCAGTGGTGGGTAAATTAATGGAAAGTATTCTTAGAGATCGTATATATAATTATCTGGATAGGCAGGGTCTGATTAGGAACAGTCAACATGGATTAGTGCGTGGAAGGACATGTTTGACAAATCTTATTGAATTTTTTGAAGAGGTTACAAGGAAAGCTGAAGAGGGTAAAGCAGCGGATGTTATCAATATGGATTTCAGTAAGGCCTTTGACAAGGATCCGCAGAGAAGGTTAGTTAGAAAGGTTCAATCAATATTGAAGTAGTAAAATGGATTCAACAGTGGCTGGATGGGAGATGCCAGAGAGTAGTGGTGGATCACTGTTTGTCAGGTTGGAGGCCGGTGACTAGTGGTGTGCCTCATGGATCTGTTCTAGGTCCAATGTTGTTTGTCATAAACATTAATAATCTGGATGATGATGTGTTAAATTCGATTAGTAAGTATGCAGATGATACTAAGGTAGGTGGCGTTGTGGATAATGAAGTAGGTTTTCAAAGTTTGCAGAGAGATTTATGCCAGCTAGAAGAATGGGCTGAACGATGGCAGATAGAGCTTAATGCTGATAAGTATGAGGTACTACATTTTGGTAGGACTAATCAAAATAAGACATACATGGTAAATGGTAGGGCATTGAAGAATGCAGTTGAACAGAGTGATCTAGTAATAATGGTGCATAGTTCCCTGAAGGTGGAATATCATGTGGATAGGGTGGTGAAGAAATCTTTTGGTATGTTGGCCTTTATAAATCAGAGCATTGAGTATAGGAGTTGGGATGTAATATTAAAATTGTACAAGGTATTGGTAAGGCCGGATTTGGAGTATTGTGTACGGTTCTGATCACCGAATTATAGGAAAGATGTCAACTAAATAGAGAGAGTACAGTGAGGATTTACTAGAATGTTACCTGGGTTTCAGCACCTAAGTTACAGGGAAAGATTGAACAAGTTAGAACTTTATTCTATGGAGCGTAGAAGGTTGAGGGGTGACTTGATAGAGGTATTTAAAATTATGAGGGGGTTAGATAGAGTTGACGTGGATAGGTTTTTTCCATTGAAAGCAGGGGAGATTCAAACAAGAGGACATGAGTTGAAAGTTAGGGGGCAAAAGCATAAGGGTAAGACGAGGGCGAATGTCTTTACTCAGAGAGTGGTAGCTGTGTGGAACGAGCTTCCAGTGGAAGTGGTAGAATCAGGTTCGGTATTGTCATTTAAAGTAAAATTGGATAGGTATATGGACAGGAAAGGAATGGAGGATTATGGGCTGAGTGCGGGTCAGTGGGACTAGGTGAGAGTAAGTGTTCGGCACGGAATAGAAGGGCCGAGATGGTCTGTTTCTGTGCTGTAATTGTTATATGGTTATACAGTTATATGGTTACATCAAATCCTTACCCAGCTATTAAAATGCCTAATCTTCTTACCTCTGGCCTCATTAGCAGGTGGCTTGGGTACTAATCCTACGATCGCAATCCTAAAGTCTTGATTTTTTACGTAGCGCCCAACTCCCTGAACTCCCTATGCAGATCCTCGTCACTCGTCCTGCCATATCGTTGATACCGTCATGGACAAACAGCTCTGCCTGTGGAACCTACAAGATAAGAATATCGAGGACTCGATCCGAGATGCCCCTGGCACCCGTGAGGCAGCATGCCCTCCGGCAATCCCGTTCTCGTCAACAGAACCTCCTGTCATTTCCTCTAGTAACGAATCCTTTTCTCCCGTCTTCCTTTCTGAATCAGAGAACCGGACGCAGATCCGACCACTGTGACTTTCCTCTGTTAGGTCAACACCTTCTCCCCCCACCAAAGTATCCGAAGTACTAGCCCTGTTGTTCAGGGGGATTGTCACAGGGGTATGCACTGGCTGCTTAATCCCCTTACCAATCTTTTACATTGGAAGTAATTTATGTTGCTTAAAACATGAAAACGGGCGAGCTGACGAATGGGTGGAGCTTATAACTTTGCCAACGACAAGAAGCCGAGATAGAGATTACTATTTCCTTAAAGGGACGATTTCTTACAGGCGAGTTCTTATCTGGCTGTTACAGGTAACTGACGAAACCACCTAACACCTGACCCGATTTTACTTTCCGTGAGAACTACTGATCAGTAATATTGAACGGAATGTCGATCTGCTCCGGTTCAATTGGTTTTCTGCCAGGCTTTACATCAATACAGTGCACACATAATAGTATGGCATCGGAGACCCAGTCCTGATGAAGGGTCTCGGCTCGAAACGTCGACTGTACTCTTTTCCTTAGATGCTGCCTGGCCTGCAGAGTTGATGCAGCATTTTCTGTGGGTTGGTTCTGGTCCGTGCCAAACGATTTAAACAGCCTACTCCCATCGACCTGCACCGTGACCGGATCTCTCCATCCCATGTATCTATCGAAACTTCTCTTAAATGTTGAAATTGAGCTCGCATGCTCCACTTGCCCTGCAGCTCGTTCCCCACTCTTACGACGCTGGGTGAAGAAGTTTCCCATCATGTTCCCTTTAAACGAGTCGTATGTCACCTTTAACCTATGACCTGGAGTTGTAGTCCCACCCAACCTCAGTGGTAAAAACCGATTTGCAGTTACTCTCTCTGTACCCTTCCTAGTTTGCATCCCTCTATGAAATCACCCCTCAATCTTCCAGGTTCCATTTGAAGAATATGAACAAGTCACTGCTTGCTAGGAGAGACCACAACCTCATTGTAGCCACGATTACATATATGTAATCATGTAATCATGAGTTTTCAGCTGGGCCAGAACAACATTGTGGGTCGAATGGCCTCTTCCTGTGCTCTACTGTTTTATGTTCAATGTTCTATGTTTGACTATAAACATACTGAGTGATTTCGATGCTATTTATCTTTAATTCGGCTTTCATCTCTGGGTGGGAGCGTGGACTTATTCTCAGAGAGACGGTGAAAGTGCGTCGTGCGGATGCCCCGTGTGTGTAAGGTGAATTGAGATTCACGACCTACTTCCACTGGCAAAGAGACCGACGCTACAAGAAATTAACCGCTCGAGAATTAATTTTTCAACTCAATTGCGTTTGTTTTTGGAATGTACTCCCTGACAAGACTTTGAAGAGATAGACAGCCACAGCTTTGTAAGGGTTTCTAGATTAACGATTAGGATGTTAATGGCCTAATGTGCAAAAAAGAGTGAATAGTCGTCTTCATCATAATCAGAGACGCAATAGCAGGAATTAAATTGCTATATGGCGCAAAATTTGAGACGCTCATATCAATTTAACTTTGCTTTATTGCTGTTTTCAACGCTACTGCGCGGAAAGCAGAATAAAACCTGTTGCATCATAGCTAATTGATTATCCCTCTCAAACCCATTCTCCTGCGGAAAGACAAACCCTATATATGATCCGCAATGAATAGCTGCTGCCCAAATAGAAGAAAATTCTAAATAAAACGTTACAATAAAGTGTTACATTCACTTAACGTGCAAGTGTGTATCAATATCTCAATAGGTCCAATTCGTTAAGAAGGTAATGTGGGAAACTATACTTTAGCAAAAACAAACTGCTGGAGGAAGTTACAGGGGTTGCATAGTAGATGAGGAGGGTTGGGACCGTGAATTAGGGCTTTAAACGATTCTATATTTGGTAGAGACACATCCTACCACAATTCATGGGAATCTCCACCGGCCATACCTCCTTTCTGTGAAAAACACGTCGCCTATAAATTCAATCAACCAATTTAACAGAATTCAAGGGTGCAGTTGCCGATTGACCGTTCGCGGAGAAATCTGTAGATCAGGAACATTATTAACACTTAATCCTCACAGAGCTGAAAGAGACACAAATCGAAAAATGAAGGATAGTTTGATAAGAGATGGGCAAATCAATGGCGAAATGTGGATGCCTCACGATGTCAGATGGCACGTGACCACGTGACGATTTATCCAAATCAGCGAAGGCCTTCATGACTATTGTCTTTATTTCACTGCGTGCAAGTTGCCTCCACTTGTGTTGAACACCTGAATGGCAAATTGACTGAAAACTTTAAACGGTAAACATTCAGTCGTCATGCTTAATCGTACACTTATTCAGATAAATATCAGAAGGATTCGATATTATAATAATATCGAATTATTATAATATCGAATTTAATTATAATAAAATTGTAGAAGTCAAATCGTATCAAACTGGGGAAATAACTCATTCTGCTTTGCTTGGGATTAGCAGATTGTAAAGGAAAACAAGGCAAAATCATACTTTTACACAGAAAACGAAGAAATTTGATGCAAGTCTAAGTCTAAGTCCAAGTCTAAGTCTAAGAGCAATCCATTTCCATACCAATTTCTCTCTGTAGCCTACTTTCTTTGCATTTTCATCAACTCCACTACAGAGAAGGAGTGATTCGTAGATGCCATTTGTCAAGGTCAAGGGGGCGGGGGGTGGAATTAAACACTCGGAGCAAACCCAGGCAGTAACAGAGAACGTGCGAACTGCGCACGGACGTCACCAAAGCCAGGATTGAACACACGGTGCTGGAACTCAAATACAGCATCTCCTCTAGCTGCTGCGCTAGGCCACCATGATAGTTAGCAATGATCGTACATTCCTATTTAAACCAAAACAAGCAACATTTCCATGCACAAAACAGAGCTGAAATCGACAGAACATAGATGTGATTTTTCGGGGAATGTGATTTACTTTTATTCTCAACAGCTAGGAACCCAAAAGGATTTGGAAGGAGCTTGCGTTGGCAGATGACTGAAATGGGAATGAAACTTGCAGTGTTTGCTTTGATCAACACTGTAACAGTTTTCGGCATCCGCAGCTGGGGGACATATAGACATCTCATTGCAAGAAATCGAGCTAACAGGCAAGTATTCATGGGAATAAAATTTTTTTAAAAATCACCGAGATGAATAGAGGAACGCATTTGGCGCAAAATTTAAAAAACTATAGTGGTGCAAAACATTTCACGGTTCAATACAGAAGTCAATTCTGGTCAATTAATACAATAAAACCTAAAAGCATAGCTGTAGAATTAGGCTATTCAGCCCGTCGATTCTGCTCCGCCATTCGGTCATCGCTGATTTATTATCCCTGTCAACACCATTCTCTTGTTTTTTCCCCATAAACTTTGACGCTCTTGCTAATTAAAATCCTATCAACTTTTATTAAGTAAACTCAGTGAGTGGGCCGCCACAAGCATCTGTGCCAATAAACTCCACCAATTTACCGGTTCTGTCTAAAGATGGTAAGATCTACTCTGCTCTGCATTTTCATGTGTCACAAACAATTCTCATGGAGCGTATCTTTGAAGTGCTTTGCGGTTAATGGGTTTATGTCTTAGTAATAGTTATTTAAGAAATTTTATTGAAATTTGAACAGATAATAACCTTGAAAATACTGCTTTGCCTGTCTGATCCGTTATGGCTGTTAGTAGTTGTTCAACCATGATACTCAAATCAAACTCTTCCTTTTCTTCTGGAAGCAATGATTAGCCAATATGTATAAAATGACACAGATGCTGGAAATCAAATAATAAAGAAAAAGAAATGCTGACCATATTCAGCATGGCAGGCAGCGTCAGTGATTAGAACACAGGATTATATTTCATAGAGAGGGAAATGTTTTGATTGTATTTAAACCTGAATTGGAGATGCTGAAAACATCTGGTCTTCTGGCTTAAATTATTCTGTTATGAAATCAAATGTCATCATTCATCAATTTTCATGAATAATATATAGGCATTCTGTAAGCGTGGTGGAGAATAACAAAATTGCAGAAGTAAAATGCAACTTATTTGTGAAAAATAGCATAATACTCACACTTGTTATAGGATATGAGACTAAACCTTAAGGCAACATCTGAAATTCATTAATGTATTATGTGACAGATTATTTTTCATACATTGTCACTACGTTCATTCATCAGCCATACCTGCCTATCATTATTCCTTATGTTGAGGTCCGATTCCAGCTCACAGAATCTAATAAAACATTCAGTGCAGGGTAATGTGATTTCACTCGTTAAAAAACTTCTGGGAGGAAAGGTGATATTGAGATGAATATCACAATCTAGTCTGAATACTGAGAGGTTACTCCTTTGCAAGTGCCCACTAACTGCTTCATAAAAAGAATGGTGGTATTTGATTCTATTATCCTTTCTGTCAGCGAATTCTCCATCAACACACCCTCCCAACACCCCCGAGTACTTGGCTTAATAATATCAGCAACTTCACTGTACTTTTCGTACCCATGACACTATTCAATTCTGGCAGCTACTTACTGGTAGCTTAGGAAATACAGGCTTCCAGTCTATCTCTTTCGGCCTTTTCATAATTGCATACATATCAGTTAGATTTCTCAGCTGTATCTAAACTGATAACATACACTGGCCAACTGGAATTTTTCTTCATAATTATCACGTGTCAGCGTTGACACCATATTTGGTAGGCAGCAGATATGGAATGGAATAGAGTGTCGACGTTTTGAGCCAAGAGACCCTTGATTCAGATGGAAGGAAGAGGGAAGGATCAGAATTATAAGGTATCTAAGGGGGAGGAGTACAAGCTAGAATTTGATAGGTGAAGCCAGGTGAAAGGGATGTAAGTGGGCGGGGGAGTGGGGACGTGAAGTGAGAAGTGGAAGGTGAAAGATGGAAGCAGTGAAGTCCGAAGGACACGGAATCTCTCAGAGGTGGTTGGTGGACCAAGAAAGAATGGGAATAAGAAGGTGCACCAGAGGGTGATGGAGTATGTTAGGGCAGTTGAGTGGGCTATGGAAGGATGGTAATGAAGAGGGGCACAAGAGGGAGATGCTAGGCAGGTATGGAATTGTAATTGTAATCAATTTTGTTCCGTGCTACTTCCATTTGTTGCTGAATAACTGTATGTATTTTATTTTCTCAGATAATAACACGAAACCTTCTTGTGTGTTTGAATAAACACATCCAACTATTGGAAACCAAAAAGAACAAATACCTTGCTGGAGCTGTATTAGCAAGACACCAATACATGGCCGCTTATGCTTACACAATCGATTTGCGATGCCTGTTGACGATAGAGCAATTCGTTAAATGGTGAAATAATTAAAACTCAACACGTGTTCAGAGTTTGGTAATTCCTGGTGGCATCAGATTGCAGTTATATTATCGAAGTTTCAGTAGCCTTGAAAGTGACTTTGATTGGAATAGTTATTATTACTTTTGTCTCAAGCTGTTTCCACTGTGATGAGTAAACCAGGCTGAGATGGCGTCCAAAGTTGAACCCCCACCCCCCGTGTTTGGAACGTACTCCCTGACAAGACTTTGAAGAGATAGACAGCCACAGCTTTGTAAAGGTTTCTCGATTAACGATTAGGATAGGGACAGCGAGAGGTTGGAGAATCGGCTCTTTCTGTGGCCTAATGCGCAAGAAAGAGTGGTCTTCGTCATAATCAGAGACGCAATAGCAGGAATTAAATTGCTATATGGCGCAAAATATGAGACGCTCATGCCAGTTTAATTTTGCTTTATTGCTGTTTTCAACGCTGCTGCGCGGAAAGCAGAATAAAACCTGTTGCATCATAACTAATTGATTATCCCTCTCAAACCCATTCTCCTGCGGAAAGACAAACCCTATATATGATCCGCAATGAATAGCTGCTGCCCAAATAGAAGAAAATTCTAAATAAAACGTTACAATAAAGTGTTACATTCACTTAATGTGCAGGTGTGTATCAATATCTCAATAGGTCCAATTCGTTAAGATGGTAATGTGGGAAACTATACTTTAACAAAAACAAACTGCTGGAGGAAGTTACAGGGTTAGGCATAGTAGATGGGGAGGGTTGAGACCGTGAATTAGGGCTTTAAACGATTCTATATTTGGTATAGACACATCCTACCATAATTCATGGGAATCTCCACCGGCTATACCTCCTTTCTGTGAAAGACACGTCGCCTACAAATTCAAACAACCAATTTAACAGAATTCAAGGGTGCAGTTGCCGATTGACCGTTCGCGGAGAAATCTGTAGATCAGGAACATTATTAACACTTAATCCTCACAGAGCTAAAAGAGACACAAATCGAAAAATGAAAGACAGTTTGATAAGAGATGGACAAATCAATGGCGAAATGTGGATGCCTCACGATATTAGAGGGCACGTGACCATGTGACGATATATCCAAATCAGCGAAGGCCTTCATGACTATTGTCTTTATTTCACTCCGTGCAAGTTGCCTCCACGGTGTTGAACATTTGAATGGTAAATTAACTGAAAACTTTAAACAGTAAACATTCAGTCACCAGGCTTAGTCGTCCACTTATTCAGTTAAATATCAGAAGGATTCAATATTCCCGTAAATTTATAATACAATTGTAAAAGTCAAATAGTCTCAAAATGGGGAAATAGCTCATTCTATTCTGTTTGGGATTAGCAAGTTTTAAAGGAAAACAAGGCAAAATCATACTTTTACATAGAGAACGAAGAAATTTGATGCAAGTCTAAGCCTTTTAAAAGAGCAATCTATTTCCATACCAATTTCTCTCTGTAACCCACTTACTTTACATTTTCATCAGCTCCACCACAGAGACGGAGTGATTCATAGACGTCATTTGTCAAGGTCAGGGTGGAAAATTAAACACCCGGAGCAAACCCAGGCAGTAGCAAAGAGAACGTGCGAACTGCGCACGGACGTCACCAAAGCCAGGATTGAACACACGGTGCTGGAACTCAAATACAGCATCTCCTCTAGCTGCACCGCTAGGACGCCATTATAGTTAGCAATGATCTTACCTGTCTATTGAAACCGAAACAAGCAACATTTCCATACACAAAACCGAGCTGAAATCGATAAGACTTGGATGTGATTTGTTAGAGAATGTGATTTACTCTTATTCTCGACAGCTAGGAACCCATCGGGATTTGGAAGGAGCTTGCGTTGGCAGATGACTGAAATGGGAGTAAAACCTGCAGTGTTTGCTTTGATCAACAGTGTAACAGTTTTCGGCATCCGCACCTGGGGTTCATATAGAGCTCTCATTGCAACAAATCGAGCTAACAGGCAAGTATTCATGGGAACACAGTAAAGAAATTACCGAGATGAATAGAGGACTGAATGTGGCGCAGAATTTAGAAATTATAGCGGTACACAACATTTAATGGTTCAATACGGAAGTCAATTCTGGTAAATTAATACAATAAAACCAAAAGGCATAACAGTAGAATTAGATCAATCGGTCCATGGAGTCTGCTCCGCCATTCGAACATGGCTGATTTATTATCCCTTTCAACACCATACTCCTATCTTCTCCCTGTAAATTTTGACGCTCTTGCTAATCAAAATCCTATCAACCTCTGTTATAAATAAACTCAGTGAATGGGCCGCCACAAGCGCCTGTGCCAATAAACTCCAGTGATTCGCCGGTTCTGGCTAAAGATGGTAAGATCTACTCTGCTCTGCATTTTCGTGTGTCACAGACAATTTTGGCACAACATATCTTAGGAGTGCTTTGCAGTTAATGTGTTTGTGTCCTGGTAATAATTATTTAAGATATTTTATTGAAATTTGAACAGATAATAAATTTGAAAATGCTGCTTTGCCTGTCTTATCCATTATGGCTATTGGTAGTTGTTCAGCCAAGGTAGTTCAAATCAAACTCATCCTTTTCTTGTGGCAACAATGTTTCCACGGTCGGTGGCAAACAAAATCCATGACAGATATTCGGAAAGCGAACAGAAAAAGCCATTGGTTAGCCTTCCCCCTAAAACTCTAATTCAATCTACACATTGCGCGTGAATTAGTATGCAAACTAAAATTTAAATGGGCGTTCAAAATGTAAACGTTTTGAGGATGCCTGCTTACTTAACAGATTTCGCTTTAAAGAGAAATACTTTCCTAAATTCCTATCTAATGTAATCTCTGATCACATTGTAGTTACTTTCACAAACAAATGATTTTTATGGTTGGTAACTGGTCAATTGTGATGGAATAAGTACGAAGGACCATATGACCTATTGTTACATTAAGATCTTACGCGGTTGGATTTTTCCAGGAGGATTGAGGGAAATATTCCACTTGTTTAGATATTAGTATTCGCAGAAATGAGAAGATGGAGTTCACTGTGCATTACTTTGCTCCATCTGGAATTACAAAACCACGGAAATATAGCACGTCTTTTAGATCATCCAGTTTGTATAAAATGACACAGATGCTGGAAGTGAAATAATAAAGAAAGAGGTATGCTGACCACATTCAGTAGGGCAGGCAGCGTCAGTGTTTAGAACACAGGATTGCATTTGATATCGAGGAAAATGCTTTGATTGCATTTAAACTTGAATCGGAGATGTTGCAAACGTCTCGTCTTCCGGCTTAAGTTGTCCTGATATGAAATCAAATGACATCATTGCTCAATTTTCATGAATAAAATATAGGCATTCTGTAAGTGTGGTGGAGAATAACAAAATTGCAGAAGTAAAATGCAACTCATTTGTGAAAAATAGCATATTATTCACATTTGTAATAGGATATGAGACTAAACCTTAAGGCAACATCTGAACTTCATTAATATATTATCTGACAGATTATTTTTCATACATTGTATCTATGTTCATTCATCAGCCATACCTGCCGATCATTATTCCTTATGTTAAGTCCGATTAGTGCAGGGTTATGTAATTTCACTCGTTATAAGAGTGCTGGGAGGAAAGGTGATATTGAGATCACTATTGCAATCTAGACTGAATACTGAGAGGTTACTCCTTCGCAAGTGCCTATTAATTGCTTCATAATTAGAATGGTGGTTTTTGATTCTGCTATCCTTTCTGTCAGTAGCGATGTAGATGGATATCCATGTATCCAAGTCCATGTATAGTCCATGTTCCAAGTCTATACGGGTATCCTTCGCCCTCTTTTCCTTTGCTCATCGACGACCGCATTGGTGCTGCCTCCTGCACGCATGCTGAGCTCGTTGACTTCATTAAAATTGCCTCCAACTTTCACCCTGCCCTCAAATTTACCTAGTCCATTTCCAACACCTCCCTCCCCTTTCTTGATCTTTCTGTGTCCATCTATATCTACTATAAGCCTTCAGACTCTCACAGCTACCTGGACTATTCCTCTCCCCACCTTGTCTCTTGCAAAAATGCTATCCCCTTCTCACAATTCCTCCGTCTCCTCTGCATCTGCTCTCAGGATGAGGCTTTTCATTCCAGGACGAAGGAGATGACTTCCTTTTTTAAACAAAGGACTTCCCTTCTTCCACCATCTACTCTGCTCTCAAACGCATCTCTCCCATTTCCCGCACACCTGCCCTCACCCGATCCGCCCGCTACCCCACTCGTGATAGGGCTCCCCTTGTCTTCACCTACCACCCCACCAGCTTCCAGGTCCAACGTATAATTCTCCGTAACTTCCGCCATCTCCAACGGAATCTCATACCAAGCATATCTTTCCCTCCACCCCCCCCCCCACCTTCTGCTTTCCGCAGGGATCGCTCCCTACGCGACTCCCTTGTCCACTCATTCCCCCCTTCCCTCCCCACCGATCTCCCTCCTGGCACTTATCCTTGTAAGAGGAACAAGCGCTATACCTGCCCTTACCACCATTCAGGGCCCCAGACAGTCCTTCCAGGTGAGGAGACAGTTCACCTGTGAGTCGGCTGGTGTGGTATACTGCGTCCGGTGCTCCCGTTGAGGCCTTTTGTATATTGGTGAGCCCCGACGCAGTCTGGGAGATCGTTTCGCTGATCACCTATGCTCTGTCCGCCAGAGAAAGCAGGATATCCCAGTGGCCACAAATTTTAATTCCACGTCCCATTCCCATTCTGATATGTCTATCCATGGCCTCCTCTACTGTCAAGATGAAGCCACACTGAGGTTGGAGGAACAACACCTCATATATTGGCTGGGTAGCCTCCAACCTGATGGCATGAACATTTGCTTCTCTAACTTCCGTTAATGCCCCTCCTCCCCTTCTTACCCCACCCCTGACATATTTAGTTGTTTATTTTTTTTCTCTCTCTCTGCCCTTCACTCTGCCTCTTCTCCATCTCCCTGTGGTGCTCCCCTCCCTCTTTCTCTCTCCCTAGGCCTCCTGTCCCATGATCCTTTCCCGTCTCCAGCTCTATATCACTATTGCCAATCACTTTTCCAGCTTTTAGCTTCATCCCACCCCCTCCGGTCTTCTCCTACCATTTCGCTTTTCCCCCTCCCCCTCCTACTTTCAAATCTCTTAGTATCTTCCCTTTCAGTTTGTCCTGACGAAGGGTCTCGGCCCGAAACGTCGACAGCGCTTCTCCCTATAGATGCAGCTTGGCCTGCTGTCTTCCACCAGCGTTTTGTGTGTGTTGTTTGAATCTACCTGCATAACAGCTTTGAGTGTCCTATGGACTCGGAGCCCAAGAACCCACTAATCCTCCACAATGCCAAGAGTCTTACCATTATTGTCATATTCTGCCATCACTTGACGTACCAAAATGAATCACCTCACACTATCGATGTCCCGCTGTAAACTCTGACAGCCCTGCTCACTATCCACAACACCTCCAACTGTTGTGTCATCAGCAAATTTACTAACACATCCTTCCACTTCCTCATCCAGGTAGTGTATAAATATCTCGAAGACAAGGGGTCCCAGAAAAGATCTCTGAGGCACACCACTGGTCAACGATCTCCATGCAGAATATGACCTCTCTACAGCCATCCTTTTCCTTCTGTAGGCAAGGACCCACAAAACAAGGGCCCCTTGGATGCCATGCTTCATTACTTTCTCAGTAAGCCTTGCATGGAGTACTTTATCAAATGCTTTGCTGAAATCCATATATACTACATTTACTGCTCTACCTTCATCAATGTGTTTCACACAATGAGGTTGAAAAGTTGTTTATTAAATCTCATACTGGTATAGCCTCCGAAAGTGGGTTTGGAACTATAAAGCAGGAGTGCAGCACTCCGACGCAACTTGTTCATCTACACAATAATTTTTAACTCTTAATATTGTTGTGGAAATGCCATTTATGCGGTGTATGTGATGTATATACTGTGTCTTTTACCGTGGTCCCAGAGGAACGTTGTTTTCTTTAGAAGTATACATGTGCAAAATTGGATAACAATAAATTTGACTTTGAACTTGAAAAACAACATCAGGGAAATATAAGCGAAACTTTCAAAATTTTAGCTGGTTCATAGCTCCAACTTTATGAATCAGCACCCTAGACAACTCTGCCTGCAATAACCTTACAAAACCACCAGGTGACCAGGCAAACCCTAAAGACTAAATAGTGCAACTATAACATTGAATATAATCTTGTTTCTCGGATTGAGAATAATAATAACAATAATCTCGATGATACATTTGTTGTAACCCATGACTATGAAATGAGACGGGAGATAAAATGCTAACAGCTTAAAAGCAGTTTTATTCAGCAAAGTAACCGAGAGCTTGGAAGTATGGAACCAGAGGTCGTGGATATCAGATATGCCATTTAGAGTGGTAAATACGATATATTTTACTTGTTAGATTTTACTTTTTTCTTAGATATACAATACGGTAATAGGCGCTTAGAGTTAGCCCAACTGCAGGAACCTTCCACAACGTTCGTTTCCTTCCATCTTCCCCAATGTTCATATCCTGCCGGTTCAACAAACTTATGAGTGGCGTCGTAGAGTAGCGGTTAGCATAATGCTATTGCAGCATCAGTGACACGGATGTGACTCCCACAGTAATCAGTAAGCAGTTTGAACGACATCCCAGTGGCGATATAGGTTACCTCCGGCTGCTCCAGTTTCCTCTCACTTCCGTATATGATGTACGTCTTAACTGGTTAATTGGGTATACTGTAATTGGACTCCGTTGGATCGTTGGATCTATGGCCGTGAAAGTAAATAGAACCCTACTTTCCCTCTTTATCTGACTTTCCTCCGTTGCGGCAACGTGGCTAGTTTCAAGGTTCCCTTTCCTACTGCAGCAAATATTTCCCTATATATATCCTTGGGGGGTGACCTAACAGCGCACAGCAGCAGAAGCCAGGTCAGTGGCACTGTGGTCAGTTCTTAGACTCAACAGGCAAGGGAAAGTCCAGGCAGAACGATAGTGATAGGAAATTTCATAGTTAGGGGGACGGGCAGGAGATTCGTTGGGCACAAATGAGATGACAGAAATGTGCGTTGGCTCCTTGGTGGTAGGGACAGTATGTAGCTAGAGGTCATGATGCACATTGTCACCGAAGACAAACACAAAAGTGGTGAAGAAGTCCTGCCCAGTAAATATAGTGACTTAGGAAAGAGGCTGAAAAGCAAGACCACTAATGTAGTTATTTCTGGATCACTCCCAAGGCCACGTGATAGAAAGGTGAGAAATAGGATTATAGTACAGATGAGTAAGTGTCTGATAAACTGCTGATAGGGGCAGGATTTCAGGTTCTTGGATAATTGGAATTTTTTCTAGAGATCTGGCGTCCCTTATAAGTGGGAGCCGTTCACTTTAGCTGGAGGGGAACCAATATCGTGGCCGGGATGTTCGCTCGTGCTACTCGGGAGGGTTTAAACGTGTTTGTCAGAGCACGAGAGCAAGAAGTGGAAGGATAGACAGAGAAATAAATGTCAGAGTCAGTAAAAACAAGTAAGAAGAACACAACAGATAGCATGAGACTGATAGTTTGAAGTCTGCGTTATTTTAACCCAAGGAGTATTATGGAAAAAGTGATTAAATTAGAGTGTGGACTAATACATCGATCCAGGGACCGATTACAGAGACGGTTAAGAGAAGGACAGGAATGGTTTTAAATTTTTAGGGAAGATAGAAATGGTAAAAGAAGAGGGGCAGTTACACTATGGATCATGGACAATGCCACAGTTGCACAGAGGGGACGATTAGATAAGACCATAAGACCATAACACATAGGAGCAGAATTAGGCCATTCATCACCGAGAGTCGGCTCCTCCCTTCCAATATGGCTGATCCCGGATCCCACTCAACCCCATACTCCCACCTTCTCGCAAAATCCTTTGACGCCCTAACCGATGAGGAAATGATCAAGTTCCGCCTTAAATATACGCACGGACCTATTCCCCACTGCAGTGTACTCAATGGGTACAAAATAAAAGTTCTTCCTTAACCCTGTCCTAAGGGGTCGCCCTGAATTTTGAGGATCTGCCCTTTAGTTCAAGATACCCCCAACGTAAGAAATATCCTTTTCCACACCCTCCCTCTCTAGTCCTTTCAACATTCGATAGGTTAGAATGAGATCCCCAAGCATTTTCCTGAATTCCAGTAAGTACAGGCCCAAAGGTGCCAATCGCGCCTGATGTGTTAATCCATATAACCATATAACAATTACAGCACGGAAACAGGCCATCGCGGCCCTTCTAGCCTGTGCTGAATGCTTACTCCCACCTAGTTCCACCGACCCGCACTCAGTCCATAATCCTCAATTACTTTCCTGTCGATATACCTATCTAAATTTTTTGAAATGACAATATCGAATCTGCTTGTGTGGAAGCTCGGTCCACACAGCTAGCACTCTCTGAGTAAAGAAATTCCCCTTCGTGTTACCCCTAAGCTTTTGCTCCCTAACTCTCAACTCATTTTCTCTTGTTTGAATCTCCCCTACTCTCAATGGAAAAAGCCTATCCACGTCAACTCTATCTATCCCCCTCAATAATTTTAAATTCCTCTAACATGTCCCCCCTCAACCTTCTATACTCCAAAGAATAAAGACCTAACTTGTTCAACCTTTCTCTGTAACTTAGGTACTGAAACCCAGGTAACATTCTAGTAAATCTCCTCTGAATTCTTTCTATTTTGTTGACATCTTTCCTATAATTCGGTGACCGGAACTATACACAATACTCTATATTTGGCCTCAACAATACCTTGTACAATTTTAACATAACATCCCAACTCCTAATCTCAACGTTCTGATTTATAAAGGTCAGCATACCCAACGCTTTCTTCACCACCCTATCCACATGAGATTCCACCTTCGGGGAACTGTGCATCATTATTCCTAGATCACTCTGTTTTTCTACATTCCTCAATGCCCTACCATTTACCATGTGTGTTATATTTTGATTAGTCCTTCCAAAATGTAGCACCTCACACTTATCAGCATTAAACTCCATCTGCAGTCTTTCAGCCGACTCTTCTAACCGGCTTAAATCTCTCTGTAAGCTTTGAAAACCTACTTCATTATCCACAACGCCACCTATCTTAGTATCATCTGCATACTCACTAATCCAATTTACCACCCCATCATCCAGATCATTAATGTATATGACAAACAACATTGATACAGATCCCTGAGGCACACCACTAGTCATCGGCCTCCAACCTCACAATCAGTTATCCATCATTATTCTCTGGCATCTCCCATCCAGCGACTGTTGAATCCATTTTACTACTTCAATATTAATCCCTAAAGATTGAACTTTCCTAGCTAACCTTCCATGTGGAACCTTGTCAAAGGCTTTGATGAAGTCCATATAGACAACATCCACTGCTTTGCCCTCGTTAACTTTCCTCGTAACCTCTTCAAAAAGATCAATAAGGTTTGGCAAACATGACCTTCCACGCACAAATCCATGTTTACTGTACCTAATTAGACGCTGCCTATCCAGATAATTAATATACCATCTCTAAGAATGCTTTCCATTAATTTACCCACCACTGACGTCAAACGTACAGGCCGATAATTGCTAAGTTTACTCTTAGAACCCTTTTTAAACAATGGAACCACTTGTGCAATATGCCAATGCTCCGGCACCATCCCCGTTTCTAAGGACATTTGAAATATTTCTGTCAGAGCCCCTGCTCTTTCTACACTAACTTCCCTCAAGGTCCTAGGGAATAACCTGTCAGGATCCGGAGACTTATCCACTTTTATATTCTTTAAAAGCGCCAGTACTTCCTCTTCTTTAATCATCATAGTTTCCATAACTACCCTACTTGTTTCCTTACGTTACACAATTCAATATCCTTCTCCTTAGTGAATACCGAATAAAAGAATTTGTTTAAAATCTCCCCCATCTCATTTGGCTCCACACATTTCTGTCCACTCTGATTCTCTAAGGTACCAATTTTATCCCTCACTATCCTTTTGCTATTAATATAACTGTAGAAACCCTTTGGATTTATTTTCAGCTTACTTGCCAAAGCAACCTCACGTCTTCTTTAACTTTTCTAAGTTCTTTCTTAAGATTCATTTACATTCTTTCTATTCATCGAGCACCTCATTTCCTCCATGCTGCCTATATTGACTGTAGATCTCTCTCTGTTTCCGAGCAACACACACTAAATGCTGGTGGAACGCAGTAGGCCAGGCAGCATCTATAGGAAGAAGCACTGTCGACGTTTCGGGCCGATACCCTTCGTCAAGACTAACTGAAAGAAAAGATAGTAAGGGATTTGACAATAGGAGGGGAGGGGGCAATCGGAAATGATAAGAGAAACCTGAGGGGATGGGATGAAGCTAAGAGCTGGAACGGTGATTGGCAAAAGCGATACAGAGCTGAAGAAGGGAAAGGATCATGGGACGGGAGTCCTAGGGAGAAAGGGGGAGGGGAACACAAAGGGAGATGGAGAACAGGCAGAGTGTTGGGTAGAGAGAGAAAAAAACAGCTAATTATGTCAGGAATGGGGTAAGAAGGGGAGGAGGGGCATTAACGGAAGTTAGAGAAGTCAATGTTCATGCCATCCGGTTGGAGGCTACCCAGACGGTATATAAGGTTTTGTTCCTCCAGTCTGAGTATGGCTTCATCTTGACAGTAGAACCATAGAACCATAGGACATTACAGTACAGAAACCGGCCTTTTGGCCCTTCTTGGCGGTGCCGAACCAGTTTTCTGCCTAGTCCTACTGACCCGCACCTGGCCATATCCCTCCAAACCCCTCTCATCCATGTAACTGGTCAAGTTTTTCTTAACTGTCAAAAGTGAGCCCGCATTCACCACTTCATCTGGCAGCTCATTCCACACTCCCACCACTCACTGCGTGAAGAAGCCCCCCCCCAATGTTCCCTTTAAACTTTTCCCCCTTCACCCTTAACCCATGAGCTCTGTTTTTTTCTCACCTAGCGTCAGTGGAAAATGCCTGCTTGCATTCACTCTATCTATACCCATCGTAATTTTATACACCTCTATCAAATCCCTCCCCCCCCCCCCATTCCCATGCGCTCCAGGGAATAAAGTCCTAACCTTTTCAACCTTTCTCTCTAGCTCAGTTTCTCAAGTCCCGGTAACATCCTTGTAAATCTTCTCAGCACTCTTTCAACTTTATTAATATCCCTCCTGTAATTAGGTGACCAAAACTGCACACAATACTTCAAGTTCGGTCTCACCAATGCCTTATACAACCTCACCATAACATTCCAACTCTTATACTCAGTACTTTGATTTATAAAGGCCAATGTATCAAAAGCTCTCTTTACGACCCTACCCAACTGTGACGCCTCTTTTAGGCAATTGTGTATCTGTACTCCCAGATCCTTTTTTTCTACTGCACTCCTCAGTGTCCTACCATTTACCTTGTATGTTCTACCTTGGTTTGACCTTCCAAAGTGCAATACCTCACACTTGTCCGCATTAAATTTCATCTGCCATTTTTCAGGCCATTCCTCCAACTGGTCAAAATCCCTCTGCAAGCTATGAAAACCTTCCTCACTGTCCTCTACACCTCAATTCTTTGTATCATCAGTAAATTTGCTGATCCAATTTGCCACATTATTTTCTCCTATCATTTCGCATTTCGCTCTCCTCCTCCTACTTTCAAAATCTCTTACTATGTTTTCTTTCAGTTAGTCCTGACGAAGGGTCTCGGCCTGAAACGTCGACAGTGCTTCTTCCTATAGATGTTGCCTGGCCTGCTGCATTCCACCAGCATTTTATGTGTGTTGCTTGAATTTCCAACATCTGCAGATTTCCTCGTGTTTCTTTTTTTCCGAACCAAGTTTCAAATATCCCTTGAAAACCATGGCTCTCTCAAACTTTTAACCTTTCTTTTCGACTTAACAGGAACATAAAGATTCTGTACGTCAAAAGTTCACCTTTAAATGATCTCCATTTCTCTATTACATCCCTCCCATAAAACAAATTGTCCCAATCCACTCCTTCTAAATCCTTTCACTTCTCCTCAAAGTTAGCCTTTCCCTAATCAAAAAGCTCAACTCTGGGTCCAGATCTATCCTTCTCTATAAGTATATTGAAACTAATGGCATTGTGGTCACTGGACCCGAAGGGCTCCCCAACACATACCTTCGTCACCTGACCTATCCCATTCCCTTTCTGGAGATACAACACTGCCCGTTCTCTAGTTGGTATCTCTACGTATTGCTGCAAAACCGATCCTGCACATATTTTACAAACTCCAAACCATCCAGCCATTTTACAGAATGGGCTTCCCAGTCTATGTGTGGAAAATTAAAATCTCCCACAATCGCAACCTTGTGCTTACTAGAAGTATCTGCTATCTCCTTACAAATTTGCCTCCCTAGACGAGCCCTCTAATATATCCTGTCAAAGCACCGCAGTAATATTTTCTCTGACAAGCAACGCAGCACCTCCCCCTCTTGTCCTTCCGACACTATCGCACCTGAAGCAACGAAATCCACGAATATTTAGTTGCCAATCACACCCCTCCTGCAACCGTTTCACTAATAGCTACATCATATTTTCACCGATTAATCCATGCCCTAAGCTCATTTACCTTTTTTACAATACTCCTAGCATTAAAATAAATGAATTTAAAAATATTCCACCTTTTACTCTCTGTTTATCCTAACAGTGAAAACAACTTTACTATCTTCTTTTCCTTCCTCTCCCCGAGATCTTCAGTCTGAGCGCTCCCCTTCTCTATCACCTGCCTATTCTCCCTCACACACTGTCTACAAACTTTCTACTTGTGAACTAACCTCTTCTCTCCTAGTCTCTTCAATTTGATTCCCACCCGCCCCCCAACCATTCTAGTTTGAAGTCTACCCAGTAGCCTTAGCAAATCTCTCAGCCATGATATTGGTCCCACTCGTACTCATATGCAACCCGTTTTTTGTTTACAGGTCACACCTGCCCAAAAAAGGTCCCAATGATCCAGAAACTTGAATCCCTACCTCTTGCTCCAATCCCTCAGCCACGCATTTATTTTCCACCTTATTCGATTCCTACTCTCACTGTCGCGTGGCGCAGGCAGTAATCCTGAGATTACTACCTTTGCGGTTCTTCTTCTCAACTCCCTTCCTAACTCCCTATATTCTCCTTTCAAGACCTCTTCCCTTTTCCTACCAATGTCATTGGCACCTATATGTACCACGACCTCTGGCTCTTCACCCTCCCATTTCAGGATATCTTGGACGCGATCAGAAACATCCCGGACCCTGGCACGAGGGAGGCAAAATACCATCCTTGTCTCCTAACTGCGTCCACAGAATAGCCTATCTGACCCCTAACTATCGAGTCCCCTATTACTACAGCCTTCCTCTTCCATTCCCTACCCTTCTGAGTTACGAGGCCAGACTCTGTGCCAGAGGCACGACCACTGTTGCTTCCCCCAGGAAGGCTGCCCCGTCCCCGCCCAGTACTCAAACAGGAGTACTTATTGTCAAGGGGTACCACCACTGCGGTACTCTCTAGTACCTGACTCTTAACCTTCCCTCTCCTAAACGTGACCCACCTGTCAACCTCCCGTGCCCCCGGTGTGACCACCTGCCTGTAACTCCTCTCTATCAACTCCTCACTCTCCCTGTCCAGACGTAGGTCATCGAGCTGCAGCTCCAGTTCCCTAGCACGGTCCCTTAGGAGCTGCAGCTCGGCGCACCTGGCGCAGATGTGGACATCCGGGAGGCTAGGAGACTCGAGGACCTCCCACATCCGACACCGAGAACAACAAGCTGCTCTCACACTCATAATTCCCTCTTTCCGCAAATAACAGGAAAAACTGAAAACTAAACCTACCTTGCCTAGCCGGTTTCCACCTAAGCCCGTTGACCCAAAGCCCTTAAGCCTTCACTCTGCTCCCTGCTCACACCGCTGCCCGCAAAACGACGTTGCCCGCTGTATAAGGCTGTGTTCCTTTTAAATCTTCCGCGTTTCGCTGCCCGACGTGACAGCCTGCGCAGCCCTGCATCGCTTAACCCCAATGAGAAGAAAAAATCAAAATGGCTCCCGCAGCTCTCCCTTTCCGATTCTCAGACTTCCTTCTCCAAAGTTCGGATAAAGAAGTCTTTGCATCAGTCTTCACTGTGGAAAACACTAACAGTGTGCCAGATGTTGTAGTGTGTGAAGGAAGAGAAATGGGTGCAATTACTACTATAAGTGAAAATGTGCTCCGAAACGAAAGACTTAAAAGTACATAAGCCACCGGGACCAGATGAACTACGCCCTAGGGTTCTGAAAGACATAGCGTTAGAGATTGTAAGGGCATCAACAATGATCTTTCAAAACAATTAGACTCTGGCATGGTGCCAGATGACTAGAAAATTGCAAATGTCACTCCACTCTTTAGGAAAGGAGGAAGGCAGCAGAAAGGAAATTGTAGACCAGTTAGCCTGACTTCAGTGGTTGGGAAGATGTTGGAATCATTTGTTAAGGTCGAGGTGATGGAGTACTTGCTGACACCAGAGAAGATAGGACAAAGTCAGCATGGTTTCTGTCAGATAATATCCTGCCTGATGAATCTTTTGGAATTCGGTGAGTAGATTAGAGGTAGGATGGATGACGGAGATGTAGAGGATGTTGTATATTCCGACTTTCAGAAGGCCTTTGACAAGCTGCCACAGATGAGGCAGCTGATATTGCGGAAAATGTGCTAAAATGGTTAGACCATTGGAAGAAGGCAGCGAATGGGAAGAAAAGGATCCTTGTTTGGTTGCCTGCCAGTGACTAGTGGTGTTCCGCAGGGGTCAATGTTGGGACCACTTCTTCTTATGCCATAAATAAATGATTTAGATGATGAAATAGATGGATTTGTTGACATTTTTGCAGATGATACGAAGATTGGTGGAGGGTCAGGTAGTGTTGAGGAAACAAGTAAGATGCAGAAGGACTTAGATAGATTTAGAGAATGGCAAGAAAGTGGCAAATGAAATATCATGCTGGAAAATGCTTGGTCATGTACTTTGGTAGTAGAAATAAATGTGCAGACTATTTTCTAAATGGGGAGAAAATTCAAAAATCTCAGGTGCAAAGGGACTTGGGATTCCTTTTGCAGAACACTCTAAAAGTTAACTTTCAGGTTGTGTCGGTGGTGAGGAAGTCAAATGCAATGTTTGCATTCATTTCAAGAGATCTAAAAAACAAGAGCAGTCATCAGATGCCGAGGCTTTATCAGGCTCTGGTGAGGCCTCAACTACAGTATTGTGAAAAGTTGTGGGCTCCACATCGCAGAGGAGAAATGCTGGCATTGTGGAGGGTCCAGGAAGTTCACAAGGATAATTTTGGGAATTAAACGGTTATCATACGAGGAACGTTTGATGGCTCTGGGTCTGTACTCGCTGGAATTTAGGATGGGGGTGGGGAAATCTAATTGTATCCTTCCGAATGTTGAAATGACTAGACGTGGATGTAGAGTAGATGTGGAAAGGATGTTTCCCGAGGTGGGGGAGTCTAGGACAAGAGGGCAAAATCTCAGGATAGAAGGGTGTCTATTCAAAACAGGACCGGAGAAATTTCTTTAGCCAGATGGTGATGAATTTGTGGAATATGTTGCCACGTACTGCTGTAGAGGCCAGATCGCTGGGTATTTAAGGCAGAGATCGATAGATTCGTGATTGGACATGGCATCAAAGGTTACGTGCAGAATGCCAGGAAAATGGGTTGAGGAGGATAAACAAAAGGATCAGCCATGATTCTCGTCCTATGTATTATGGTCTTCTGGTCTAAGTCAGAATGGGAGGGGGGAATAGGGGAAAGAGTTCAAGAAAGAAGGTCACAGTTGAAGCCTTCTGAGAGGGAAGGTAGTTGGGTGAGGAATGGGGGATGAAGTGAAAAGTGGCGGGTGTTAGTTGGAAAAGATAAAGAGCAGAAGAAGGAATTTGATATGAGGAGACGATGAACCATGAGAAAAAGGGAAGGAGGAGGGTTACTCGAGGGAAGTGATATCTGTGGATCAAAACAAAAACATTGAAAACATTTAAATAACAGTATTATGAAACACTGATGTTCAAATAAACCTTAGAATTCACAACTGAACACACAGGTTCAAGGGGCAATTAGAGTGGCAAAACTCTATGCAGCACTACATTGTATCTGTTATTAATCGAGGAATCCTATGCTTCTAATTAACAGTGGTGCAAGTCAAGCCGTTTCAGAATATGCAAAGCACTGGCAGAGCTGCTCAAATGCTAACGTGTCCCGGGTCCACTGCCCGGAAAATGGAAAGCCAATCCACCTCAGTCAATTACTGCTCTACTGGTCCATTTATAATTATCAGCAACGTGAATAACTTGCTATTTGCAAGCATCCTCATTTGAAGCAATAAATGTTATCTAGGTCTTGCTATTTGAGCACAGGAAGTTTTGCAGAGCAGCCGAAATGTGAAACTTATCAATAACCCTCACTGTTCTTACGTATCGATTTCTAATGCAGCTAATAATGATTACATATTAAACTTGAGTCCTGAAAAAATCCGCTAATGGTTAGGACTGATCCATTTCAAGATTGAAAATTGCTTGGATCTGATGCAGCACAAAAAGCACAATAAGATAAAGAACACAATAAAAAAGCACAATAAATATAAATACATAAGATAGATTAAACGCATAAAATGAGTGTGTATCCATAAAGTGACAATCGGCACAGTAGTGTCTGTACATAAGGTGACTGACAGGAAATGCTAAAGTAGTGGTGGGTTAAGTTAGTTGGTGGAGGTGTTGATCAGCTTTATTGCTTGGGAAAAAATAATTGGTCATGAGTCCGGTAGTCCTGGTGTGGATGCTTCATAGTCTCCTCCATACTGGAGGGGACAAACAGTCCATGTGTAGAGCTGGTAGAACCGTTAATGGTGTTATTAGCCTTTTCCCAGCACATTTCTGTATATTCCTCTTTGAAGCGAGTAGGCTTATGCTGGTGATGCGTTCGGCAGTTTTGACTACCCGTTGTAGAGCCTTCCTATGCCAATTTACGTGCCATGCAGAGATGCATTATGTTACGAAGCTCTCTCCTGCGCATCTGTAAAATGACGTGAACATGGATGTACATAGTCCAGCTTTCTTCAGCCACCTCAAAAAGTATTGGCATTGGTGAGCTTTCTTGATTGTGTGAAATGTGTTCTGGGACCATAAGGGTTTGTGTGAGATGTGCACTTTCAGGAGTTTGAAACTACTCGCAGATTCCACTCCTGTGTCGCTTATTTAAAGTGGAGTGTAAGTGGTGCAAGTTCTCCTGAAGTCCATAAGCATCTTCTCTGTCTTGTTAACTTTGATGAAAAGACTACGTGCTTGGTACCATCCTCTAGCTCTTCCACCTCCTGAACGCAGGCCATCGAATCATTTTTGGTAATGAGCCCCACTATTGTCATGTCATAGGGAACTTGACAATGTGATTGCTTCGGTGTTTGTCCGTGCAGTTATTGTGAACAAACGGTAATGCAATGGGCTCAGCACGGCCCTGGAGAGCATCCATGATGCGGATGGTGGAGAGAGTAGTGTGGTTGCGGATCCAAGCTCTCCGAAGTCTGTGGGTTAGGAAGATCAATGCCTAGTTGAACAGTGGTGTAATTAAATGGAAAAGAAGGAATTTGTTCACCAAGGTCCGTGGACTAATAATGTTGGATGCCGAAATGAGATCTAGAAGCAGTATTGTTTTCCAGGTATTTCAGGGGCAGGTGCAAGACAGCTGCTGTGGCATCTGTCGTATAGTCGTGCAACCGGTAAGCATATTGGTGAGTGTCCAACGTGGCAGACATGGGGTCTTCTTGACTTGTGCCAATACACCGTCGTGAAGCTTTCATGATGATTGGTGTCACTTCCATCAAGCAGTAGTCGTTTAGTTTGATCCGAGTAATGAGGAAAATTCTCTGTTACTATACATTTTAAAATATATTCAAATGTAGAAGATGCATACCAGAAGGACTTCAAGTTTGCAAATGCTTGTGTCCATTGTTCTCCAGTCTTTCTTCGTGTGTAGTTTTACTGATCCTTTTGCTTTTCTCTGTTATACTGTGAATCCTGCAAGGAAATGAATCTCAGGATATAGTGACAGATATGTATGGTGATAATAATGTTAATTTGAACTTTGAAGTCTACTTAATGGGCCAGGACTTGATTTCCTTGTTTTTTTTTTAAAAAGTAGACTGAGTTAAAAATTAAAGTTATGAGGGGGATAGATAGAGTTGACGTTGACAGGCTTTTTCCATTGAGAGAAGGGGATATTCAAACAAGAGGACATGAGTTGAGAGTTAGGGGGCAAAAGTTTAAGGGTAACACGAGGGGGAATTTCTTTACTCAGAGAGTGGTTGCTGTGTGGAAAGAGCTTCCAGTAGAAGTGGTAGAGGCAGGTTCGGTATTGTCATTTAAAGTAAAATTGGATAGGTATATGGACAGGAAAGGGAAGGAGGGTTATGGGCTGAGAGTGGGCCAGTGGGACTAGGTGAGAGTAAGCATTCGGCACGGACTAGAAGTGCCGAGGTGGCCTGTTTCCGTGCTGTATTGGTTATATGGTTAAATGGAACCGGATATGACTCACAAGACTTCTTATCAGAACCTTGAATATCATTCACTGGTCAGTATCGTGTGCCGGAGATCGAATGGCGGTTGGAATGTAATTCGATGCAACCTTCCAGACCAGAGGTGAATATTGCAATGAAACACGGGCAATTGGATTTGAAATATTTATTACCAGTGTTTCTGTTACTCTGGTGTTCACGTCAGAATCTGCTTAGCAGTGAATCTTGTCAATTGTTATGCTTTGAATTAAGTGCAAAAATATCACAGTAAATATGTTAAATCTTACTTAGACGTGCGCAGATAATTCCACAGTTTGCCTTTCGGAATGTTATTTATGTATTCGCCGTGGTAACCGAGGCTGTAATCCATCCACTCTGACGATAAGTTCTCAGAATAGAAAGACGTACCTTTAGATCAGAGATGAAAAGGAATTTCTTTAGCGGGTGGTGAATCTGTGGATTTCATTGCCACAGGCGGTTGTGGAGGCCAAGTCATTTGGTATGTTTAAAGCAGAGGTTTATCGTTTCTTGGTTAGTAAGGCTGTTATAGATTATGGGGGAAAAGCAGGAGATTGGGGCTGCCAGATAATAAATCAGCCATGATTGAATGGCGGAGTGGGCTCGATGGGCCGATTGTCCTAAATCTGTTCCTATGGCTTATAATCTTATAACCAAACTCTCCTTCTGGATCGGAGGTGGTGGCTGCAGGATTGCAATGACCACCATAGCTTATATTAAACGAAGCAGAATTATTTACCTCTGCTGTTTGAAGTAAATGGTGCATTATTCTTCCCAAATTCCATCACCTCCAACCGGAAGGATAGAAAGGTGGCGAAATTGAATAATTTGAATAGTTGTCCAACAAAGGGTTGAAAAATTACTTCTGCTTTCTTGCACATGGGGGCCATTGTACCATGCTGAGGGAGGAGGTCGTTTGGGCATTGCTGTTATTGTCTGGTAGGTAACATACAGACACTTACGAATACACGGAGACACACACACACACACACACTCAGACAGACGCACACAGACACGAGCGCGCGGGCGCACTGAAAATTGGAAAAGGGATGGGTGATTCAGTCATGCCATCAGATCAATTCTGACTAGCGATCGAAATTCAGTTAGGTGATCCCTCCGCGCACCTTTCTACTCCTTTTGGTGCTTACGTGTTTATTACATACAAAACTCAATCTTTTGCAACAGAATAAATGGGCATGGAACTAGTAATCTGAGATGAGGGAAGGAATGCAGACACTGGCTTCTTTCTGTGTAGTAAAGGAAATATATGCAGGCAGCAACCCTCCGGCCAACAATTACCCGTGTCGTTCTGTGTTGATAAACGCTGTGCATCCAACGTTTGCACCAAGTCTCCTCGAGTGATCTGGCATTCCTACCGAAATGCACTAGTGACGAGAAATTCGCACATCCTGACTCATCCAGTTCAGTTCGCAAGCGACAGCATTGGAGTCAATTCAGTCAATCAATTGGAGAAAAATCTCTCGCTGTGATCACGGTCTTTCATCAGCAAATGTATGAACTAAATTTACATAAACTTATCGCCAGATATATTTCCCCGCAGCTTGAAATCGTGGCCGAATCCGTTGGTGCTTCGCTTAGTAAGAAGCCCGTTCTTAGCCTTTAGTTCCATTCTCCCACTTCACCGATTCTCCTTCACAAGCCCACCAGCTCTCTTTGATACTACTGCCGTCCGACTAAACTAGGATCAATTCACAGAGAATAATTAGCCGACCGGAACGCCTTTGGGATGTGGGACGAGATCGGCACGATTACAGGGAGAAAGTAGAAACTTCTCACAGACAGGCACGATCGAACCCGCGTCGCTGTAGTTGTCAGGCAACAGCTCTATTAAATGCGACTATGTCGCCTTTTGGCACCGCTGACTCTGTGACGTAGATTCTTCGGTGAAGTATTATGGTGAAGGCGATTTAGTTTGAAAATAGTCAATAAATATCTCGGTTTCAGAAGGAGCAATATGAGTTAATCATGACAAAAAATCAAACTAGCGGCTGCGAAACAAGGGAGAGCAGCGTGTCAGTCAGTCAATGAAGAGGCATTATCACAGAGCCTTACCACTGCTTTTGAGGACGGACTCGATCAGAACAAGTGAGGGAGCATTCGCTTGGTGACCACTTCTTTCCCCCGGCTGGGGGACTCCTGAAAACTCTGCTACCACCCAGCACACGTTATCTACGAAAGCGCCAGGAACGGTATTCTGTTGTATATTAACGGTATGTCATAGATCCACGTAATGTCGAGTTATGTCGAGATAATGAAATATGTCGATATTTTATTATCTGTTAATGCTATTGCGTTAATCTAATATTTACACTGCATGTGATATGCACTATGTGATTTACAATATGTGATTTCGCACCTTGTTTCCAGAGGAACGTTGTTTCATTTAGCGGTATACGTGTGTACAGTTGAATGACAATAAACTTGAACTTGAAATTGAAGTTGGAAACAGGGTAGAGCTTCAGGCATCACACACAAAATGCTGGAGGAACTCAGCAGTCCAGTCAGCACTCTTGACTCCAGAATGTACACTTTTCCATAGATGCTGTCTTGCCTGCTGAGTTCCTCCTGTGTGTGTTTGAATTCCTGCATCTGCAGGTTTTTTCCCTGTTTGAGGGTAGAACTTCAAGCAGTTTATAGCAAAATATGCATCATCAAGTTGTGGCAATGTCATTAAGGAGACTGTTTATTGTTACAGGAGTTGCTGGAGTAAGATTAACAATCATGCAAACGCCCCCGCGGGTCACTGTTACCGAAGGTGGCTTGGTGCAACTGAACTGTTCCTTCTGCTGGAAGTTAACACAAAAAGGAGAAAAACCACTTTATACTATCGATTGGTACAAAGACGAGGAAAGTGCTTTACTTTGCAACAAAAGCGCAGCATATAATGGCTGTCATCTGAAAAGTTATTCTGAAGGCTTTCCGTGGGAATGGGCGTCCATAACCATCCATGATCTGAAACTAAATGAAAGCGGGAAATATTACTGCAGAATTCGGATTTTCAACGCTGAAACTGCTTTTGGAACCGGGACAGAAATCACAGTGAAATGTAAGTCTGCATTACCTAACCTACCGGCTCAATCTTCCCGCTCTCACCAACCACATCCCCCCCCCCCCCAGTTTCCCCTAAATTAAAAAGAAGGCTATAGAGGATTGACGGATGTGGTATCTTTATGATTCAATGGAAATTTACACCTGTCGCTGATGCTTCTAACTTAAATACTAATTACAGGCAAATGTGGCTTGACAGCCTCAGACGGAATTTTAACCCGGGACTACACCAAGTCCCAAACTGTGACACCCATTACTTGGCGGGATTTCATTTTCCACTACAGATAAGCGAGAAGAAATAACGTGGACCAGGCATAAAACGGACCCGATCCGATCGGTTCCCCATATGTCACCGTATACTACCTGAATTTACTTTCTTGCAGGTATTCACTGTAAAACAAAGAATTACAATAGATTCAATGAAAATTCTACACACAAAGTCTGAGAAACAAGTAATATGCAAAGGAAGAAAAACTATGCAAAAACAACAACAACAATAATAAACAGCGTTACAGTAAATAAATAGACAGGGAAATATACAAACAAGCAAATAAATAAATAGACGGAAAGATAGACAAATAAAAATGAACAACATGAGTAGTAGGGTCCTTGTAAGTGAGTCCATAGGCTGTGAAATTAGTTCTCTGTTTATGTCAGTAAAGTTATCCACGGTTTTCCAGGAGCCTCATGATTGAAGGGTAATAACTGTTCCAGAACCTGCTAGCGTGGGAATTAAGGCTGCTGTACATCTTTCCCGATCGGAAGAACGAGAAGAGAGTATGATCTGGATGGTGGGGTCCTTGATGAAGTATTCTGATTTCTTGTGACAGCGATCCTTGTAGATAAGTTCAATGTTGCGGAGGGCTTTCCCTGTGATGGACTGGGCTGTAGACTGCAGAGGAGATCTCTTGCTAGAAAAATGTTACTGTCGTTGTAGCAGTCAATTCGATATGAGATGTGCATCCGAGGGGAATTTAGGGTCAAATGAGGAACTACATTAGGTACTGCTACAAAGGTGTACTTATCCAGGTTTGCAACAATGAATCACAAACTACTAGCCGCTTTCTCGTCAGAGATTTAAACGCACATTGTGTAGAGTGAGCCCGATGAACGCGAGGTCTAGCCGGGCACTGATGATCAAAGAGCAAAGGACATAGTGACATTTGCAATCTAAAAATAAACTTACATTTAACGAGAAAACACATCATCCTCAGTAGTGTGTATACTCACCATCTTGATCCTGTGTGGTATGTCGATTATTGGCAGATAACAACCAGTGCTGTAGAAGTAAACAACACATGAAGGGCAATATTTAAAAATAACCACTTGATGTTCCGTCTACCTTCTCACCATCTCGAGGCTGCGCTGTCCCGACGAGTTAAGTCTCTTCAAAACGTTCGAAGAAAGTATTTTTAGCAGTAAAGAATGAACTAATGTTTCTGCACAGGGCACGAGGACACCATTCAGAAGAATGTCTATCTTCCTGGGTTTTTCGCCTTGCCTGCTGTACTCCTCACGTTGGCGCTTGCTGTGATCATTTATATTCTGCGCCGCTGTCGATCTCCAGGTATTTGTCCCAAATCCAACTTCTTTGGCATGGTCATTTGGTTCACGGGATGTGATATCCCTGAATCTGTTATTATCCAACTCTAATGACCTGGGATATGGAGGTGATTAAGTATCAGAATAATAAGCAGAATCAGGTATTATATCACTGGCATACAGTATTTTCTACCTATCTATCTATCAAACCAAAGGTACCCCCCTCTGCCGTCAGGTTTCTGAATGGACAGTTAACTCATGAACAATGTCTCACAACTTGTTTAATTTAACTATATATAACGATATACATTTTTTTGTAATTCAGTTTTAATTAATATGCATTGCAATGTTCTGCTGTCACGTGACAACAAGTTTCACGACATTTGCCGCTGATACCAAACTTGATTCTGGTACTCGTACTGAAAACTTTGAGTGTGAGTATTCAGGTTTCTGTTCCCCCTCACTGTTGGAGGAATGAGAAGAGCTGATGGGGGTCCTGAATGATAAGTGCAGCCTTTTGAAGGATCAAGCGCATTAGTTAAGACCTAGACTGGATTTGCACGGAGCATTTCCTTCAGTGCATAGCGTTACTAATTTAAACGAGTATTTATGACAATCCGGTAGATTCGCTGTTGTTTGGCTTTTTATTTCAGATCCCAGATTGATATAATCTCATACGTTACTCGCTTCTCTAAATCAATGATCCAGAATTCTAAACGCAAGTCTATTAACATAACCGTTATCAAATTGTCTCCCCGCAAACGAGTCTCTTTCCGTTAACGTCTTGATTAGAGACAAATTATTATTGGCATTGGAATGGATCTTATAATTGGACAAACGCCTAATTTTCTGCGATCATTATTTATCCTGTAATGGTTTACAGGAATTTTTGTAACACGTATACTCCTGTAATCTTATGCCAGGGCAATAATGCGTCTTATATATAAAATATTTGTTTCTCGTGTACCTCTTACTTATCTTCTGGTCTTTGAAAGGTATAGGTAAAAATGTTTGCAAGGCCAGGAAAGAAAGCAAAATTACAAGTTACTTTCCACTTCCGTGGATATCTTGCTGCTAACGTAGTGGTTAGCACAACGCTTTACAGTACTGGTGACACGGGTTCATTTCCCGTTGCTGCCTGTAAGGAGTTGGTACATTCTTCCCATGACGTCGTAAACTTCCTCCGGGTGCTCCTGTTTCTTTTCAAAGCGCAAAGATAGGTTAATTGATCATTGTAAATTATCCCCTGAATAGGCTAGGGTGAAATCGGGGGCTACCGAGTGATGCGGCTCAGAAGGGCTTTTTCCACATTGTATCCCAAGGAATAAAAAAAATGAGACACATTATCTAAATTCGAGAAAAAATAATCTAAGGCTATTTAATTGTGTTAGTCGTGTGATTTTATGGTTGTTTTTGGTCACACGGTAATACATTAAGATATAGTACAAAGAGTATCAATAAGTTTGGAAATGTGGGAGCAATCTGAAAGAATAGACATTCTTCTCAAAATATTTATGACATACATATTGTCGGCGTTCTGTCTGTGTGTGCTCTTTTCCCCGATTAGAAAAAGCTAATTGTTCTTTTTTAATGTATCATAGATAAAAGATCTGGAAGTCTAATCGTCAGTAGGGTATGTAGCATTTTTCCATTTTATTTATATTGATGCCCGGTGAAGGGTTTTCAGCATGAATTGTTAACTGTTTCCCTTGCCACAAATGCTACCTGATCTGTAGAGTTTTTTTTTTGTTTTCCTACATTTTCGGTTTTTAGTCCAACTGTCCAATACTATGCTGCGATTCCAGCTTTGAATCAATGCGGAACAGCGTAGAGTTCAATCTTCATTGAATGTTTGGAATTCACAAAATAATTAAGAGCCAATTCTTGCGGCGGAAGCCTGGTTATGGAACTATTGGGTGTCGAGCAGTATAAGTAGTTGAGCTGAAACTGACAACAGCGCGTCATAATACACATTCCTCCAGGCTTAAGACTACAAGACCATAAACGTTAGATAGAATGCAGAGAAAACAAACCTGTCGGCTGGGTGAATACCCAATGGATCCCTTTCGAGCAAATTTCAGCAAGAATATCTGCAGTTATTGGCAAGTGTTGAATTCGACCAGCCCCTAGGGGCATAAGTCATAGGAATAGAATTAGACCATTCAGCTCAGGAAGTCTGCTCTGATATTCACTCACGGCTAATTTACTTGTCCCCTGATACCCATTCTCCTGCCTTCTCTAAATGATCTTTGACGCCCTTATTTTTAAACCCCCTCTTTAAAAATGCCCAAAGTCTTGGCTTCCACAGGTGTCCGTGGCAATGAATTCCATAGATTCGCCGCCCTCTGAAGAAATTCTTCACTATTTCCTTTTAGAAAGCGCTTTCCACGTTTAGAACTTTAGAAAGATCACTCGCGTAGAGGTTTTCGCCATTGTGCTACTCAGGCTTGTTGTGTTGTCTGTTTAACTTAAGGAAGTGGTCAAGTCACAGGCTGAACTTCACACTCACCTGAACAGCCTTCCTCCACCGGATCAGATTGATCATAAATCAGTGAAGCCTGGAATACGGCACAAAGAGCCAGGCGTGACGGGTTCCGTATCTCTCGCGGAAAGCGATGAAGGTGGGGTTGTATACTCCCAACTTCGGTTTCAGGATCATTGTGAGGAACACCTTCTATCAAAGCCAATGAAGATGCCAGGAATGAAAGAAGAGTATGTCGTGTATGGGGCCGTCAGTGTGCGGCAGTTGTAATGTATTAATTTCCAAATGAAAGAGGGGCTTCCAGTATAGGCACCGGTTTAGTTGGATTAGTTGCATAGTTGACATTCTAGGAGTTCATGGCAATTTGTCTGTATGCTTTTGCTATTACAGGTATAGTTAAGATTAGACTTTAATCACTATTCGAAATTAACATTTTTAAGCATAATTATTTCATTACATGCGGATGAAGAAGTGACATTAAAATGGTAAACTGAAAAGTAATATGTTCCGGTACTCCGAAGTGAATTTGAAGTAAAATAATTAAATAAACTGATGGATTCTGGTACTTAGAGATCATTTCAATTTTTTGGAGTCAGTTTCTCAGAGGACCATCGATCAGGAAGGAGTTCTGTTTAATTTCATGAATGCATTCCTCGTTCAGTGTTTACTCTGTAGCAAGTTAGACCATTCAGGATTCAGGAACAGCTTCTTCCCCTCTACCATTTGATTTATGAATAGTAATTGAACCCATGAACACTACCACACTACCTCTTTATTTCTTTTTGCACCGTTTATTTAATTTAACTAAACATATTTACGTCATTCACGTTTTTTATAATATTATGTGTTCTAATATTATGTGTCTCAAAGACAACACATTTCAGAACATGTGCTGGTGATATTGAACATAATTCTGAAAATGAATTCGTCATGAACAGCGACCCATTTTATGTACGTTGAACTCTTCGGTACATGATAGCGAATTCAATCATTTCATGTAATTCGCTTTCTCTGCATTAGAACTAACTAGTTCTTATATATGTTACAAATTTTTGTTTATCTCCAAAAACGAGTCTGATCTATTTTTTTCTTTTTATCCCACCTCTTGACCTGCATTCAACAGGGCAAATACTCGACTGTTTGATGCCGACATCTCTAACTGCCCTCATTCATCTATCAGCCAGTTGACTGCACTAACAGTTTATCTCCATGGCAATCCTAGTCTCACATTTTCAAACATACACCCACTTTTCTCTCTCACCTTCTCTTAAAATTGACGCGATTTTTCTCTCTCTATCCTCTCCTGTCCTGGTGTGATGCTGCTGGACCCACCAAGTATTTCTGCAATTTTCTGTTTTTGTTTCAATTTTCCATAAACTCTCTTTTTTAAATTTCTGTTTTACATGTCAAAACTTATGTTCTATTCAGCAGAATGCTATGTCGATTCTTCAGTGCAAGAAGAAGACACTTACTCAACCAATCTATATTAATGATTATATTCACACGAGTCTTCTTGCAGCCCTCTTGCGACCTTACCACCAGTAGATCTAGAGACAATCTAATATGTTTTCGTGATGTATTTTGTTATTTACCTCAGTAACTCGAAGTGTACAACCACACTATTCCTCGTGCAATAAAATAGCCCTGAATCGGGATCTCTGTCCATCGCAGTCTTACTCACTTATAGATATTTACTTGGAGACACGTAGAAACAGGGCCTGCCGGCGCAAAGAGCCCGCTGGGCTCAACTACACCTACGTGACCCTGAGAAACCCCGCCCCGTCACGGGGAGAATGTACGAGCTCATTACCGAGAGCGGCGGGCACTGAACGGGAGTCGCTGGCGCTGTAAATCGTTCATGCTAATCGCTACAGTACCTACGCTACCTACTGTCTTTTGCTCCATACATGCCCCTAGACGCGTTGAGATCTTCCGGCAGGTTGTTTGTTGCGAAGAAAAAAGTAGTTGTTCCTGCTCATTCTGCTTTACTCCTCCAAAGTTTATGTGCAACAAATGAGTGCAGTCTTGGCATATCTCCCAATCAATTTTGCCTGTCATTACGGGCATGTGAACAACATTCACATCTAAAACTTCATTATTTTTATGACATAAAGGCAAGAAATACGACTAAATATTTTCTATTACTAACACTTTTTCTGTGGTACATTGGGGTAAACTATCACCCAAACAACGAAGTGGAGAGCGAAGGCGAGGCAGACACGAGGATTGAGCCGTGCGAGTGCGATGCAAAGTCGGAGCGTGGTATGTTCGAGGAGAAGCGAGGTCGAAAAGGAGACTGAGTTGGAGAGAGTGAATCTTTGAAGACTCGATGCGGACGGACCTTGGATCCCGTCCAGCTAAACCGGGTGCG
Organism: Hypanus sabinus; assembly: GCF_030144855.1. Taxonomy (NCBI): domain Eukaryota; kingdom Metazoa; phylum Chordata; class Chondrichthyes; order Myliobatiformes; family Dasyatidae; genus Hypanus; species Hypanus sabinus. The sequence continues at coordinate 171,985,962 of NC_082710.1, read as the reverse complement.
AGCTTAGATCGATCTGAGCTTCGAGCCGACTTAGAACGGTCCGGAACGGCCTCGGGCTGGGCGGCGGGCACAGGCCCAGAGCGGTGGCGGGTCTCGGGTCCCGGTGTGGGTCACGAACCGGTATCTGAAAGATTTAAACGCCGGCCAGATAGACTGAAAAGGTAGGGTGCTGGACCCCAGGCAGGGTCGGGCCGATTCTGCCTGGTCTTCCAAATGTTAAAAAGCCTGAACAGATTAGATATGGCAAAGTTATTTCCCATGGCAGGGGAGTCGAGGACAAGAGGGCAGGACTTCAGAACTGAACGACTTCCATTTAGAACAGAGATGCGGAGAAATTACTTAGACAGAGGGTGGTAAATCCGTAGAATTTGTTGCCAGGAGCGGCTGTGGAGGCCAAGTTATTGGGTGCATTTAAGTCAGAGAGAGATAGGTTCTTGAATAGCCAGGGCATCAAAGGGTATGGGGAGAAAGCAGCGGAGTAGGTATGAGTGGAATAATTGGATCAGTCCATCATTGAATGGTGGAGCAGACTCGATGGGCCGAATGGCCTATTTATGCTCCTATTTCTTATCCCCTGATGGAGATTTACTCCTCCCTCTGCGGCGCCGAATTGGTGAGACTGTTCAGGATGCTCCACGCTTCTTGTCTTCCTGCCCCGCGGCGTTTTGACTCGCTGTGTGATGAACCGAGACTGAGGCTGTGGGCCTACTCCTGCGGCTCCTGACTCCGGTTCTGCGGACTGAGTATGGTTCGGAATGCTGTTGGTTACTTTAACTGTTTGAATGCTTTGTGTATGTTTTCTCTCACTCTGCGCACTGGGTATTAGTTTTTCTTTAAACTGGGTTCTTCGGATTTCTTGTTTTGTGGCCGCCTGTAAGCAAACGAATCTCAATGTTTTATAACTTATACATTCCTTGCTAATAAATGTACCTTGAATCTTTTATTTGAGGTACATACCGGTGATAACCCCTTCCATCCCAAAGAACCCGTGCTGCCCAATTAGAGTTACTTAACTAGTTAACCTACGAACCCGTATATCTTTAGAATGTGGACAGAAACCGGAGCATCCGGAAGAAACACAGGCGATCACGAGAGGAACGTGTAAACTCCTCACAGACACTGGCGGGAAATGAACCCGTGTCGCTGCGCAAAGCGCCACGCTGCCTGCTTCGCTATCATGGCGCCTTTAGCCATAAGTAAGAACAAATTGTGGCAGATGCATTCCTGCCGGCAAATGGACAGGGATAGAATTAGTAACTCGAACGACAGTCACACCACCACAACCCCTTGTTTCAATAATATATTTTAAAATCGCTGTAATTTCTAATGCAGTGCAGAAGTACATCACGTAAATTTCCGTCACTGTTGGTTAAAAACGACTATTAAACTGTGACGTTGTTACCGGGATTAGAGTCGCGGTACGTTTCGGAGTAACGGTAAATTAAAGAACCTATTCGGTCAATGAAGGGAGAGCGGAACTGAATTGGGCGTTCCTTTCAGAAACCAACGTTCAGTTCAAAGCCAGCCACTTAGTCTATCAAAGGTAGGAGGACTTTAGTGATCAAACGTCCAAAATCGTTCAAAGGCTTTGCAGCGAAGGAAGATAAGGGGCATGATAGAGCTGTACTAGGTGATAAGAGGCATAGATCAAACTATAGAACCGGTGGTTACAGCCAATTCTGTCACGGGTTATGTCAATCCCTTGCTGTTAAGCTGCTCACCTCCTTCACTGTCTGTTGCCGGCAGTATCAGAGTCCGCACCAAGTGCAGCTACTTCATTTTCTCCGCCAATGAGCAACTCACTGATGGGTAGGCCTACAGAACAGTACTTTAATTTGTTAATGTCCCGCATGGTCTTGCGATTGTAAACAATGCATTTAAATAACAGCCTTGGTTGACCTTGCAGAAGCCGGATCATCAGAGCGCGCTGCCATCTGACCGGAAACAAGAAATGCAAGAAAAGACTATATAAATCGGGAGGGCTAAAAGAAGGTACGAGGTTGCAGCAGCAGACAACGTGAAGGAGAATCTTAAGGGCTTCTACAGATATATTCAATATTTGAGTACATTTATTATCAAAGAATGTATAAATTATACAACCTTGAGATTTGCTTGCTCACAGGTAGCCACAAAGCAAGAAACCCGAAAGAACCCAATTTAAAGAAATAAAAATAAAAAAATAAAACACCATCTCTCGATGCTCAAGGGAAATAAAAAAACAGCTCATGATACAATCAATTTAAACAAACAACAGTATTCTGAACCATATCTGAACCCCGAAGCAGCATGGAGTAGGCCCAAAGCCTCTCGTATCAGTTTATCATTAGCTGGGATGGAGCAAAACAGCCAGGGCAGTCTTCATAGCCTCAGTGCCATGGAGATAATCATTGCGGAGAACAGAGGAAATTGGCTTTCGTCCCAACTGACACCCTGTTTTTCATATATTGAGAGCAAAAGGACAGCAAGAGACAAAATTGGGCATCTGAAAGTTCAGAGCTGTCATATATGCGAGGATCTGAAAGAGATGGGCAGATGTTCAACAGATTTTTGTACCTCTATTTACTGTTGAGATGGACACAGCGCCTATAGATGTGAGGCAATGCAGCAGCGAGATAATGGACCATACATATTCCTGAGAAGGAGATGTTTGTTCAAGCAAATTAGGGTGGATAAATCCCTGGGGACTGAAAATATGTTCTCTCAATCCTGAGGGATATGTGCAGAGATTTGAGAGGCCCTAGCAGAGATATTTAAAACAACCTTAGCCACAGATGAGGTGCCGGAGGATTGGAGGATAGCTAATGTTATCCGGTTGTTTAAATGGGGCTCTAATCCAGGGCATTGTAGGCCAGTGAGCCTGACATCAGTCATGGTAAATTATTGGATGGTGTTCTGAGGGGCCAGTTATATAAGTATTTGGATAGGCAGGGACTGATCAGAGGTTTGTGCCTGGTAAATCGTGCCTACTCTTATGCGGAGTTTGGAGCAGTTACCAGGAAAGTTGACGAAGGCAGTGGATGTTACCCACATGGATTTTAGCAAGGTGTTTCACAAGGTAGCGAATCGGAGGTTGCTGAAGAATTCTAAGTTGCTTGACATTCAAGGTGAGATGCTAAATTGGATTACACATTGGCTTTGCAGAAGAGGCCAGAGTGTGGACGTAGAATGGTGGTCTCACTAACTGGAGTCCCATGAGTAGTGGTGTGCCGCAGGGATGTGTGCTGTGTCCGATCTTGTTTGTCATCTATGTTAGCAATCCTGATGATAATGTGGGAAAATGGATTAGCAGATTTATGGATGGCACAAGACAGGGAGTGTATTGGACAACGAGCAAGACTATTAAAGCTTGCCGTGGGATCTAGCCCAGCTCGAAAAATGAGTTGAAAACAGCAGATGAAATTTAATGCAGACAAGGGTGATATGTTGCCAAGGGCACTGAGGGGTGTAGTAGAACAGAGGGGTCTGGGTAAGCAACTTATTTATGAGGTACAGCATGGAATAGGCCTTTCCAGCCCTTCAAAGCACATCGCCCAACTGTACTTAACTGCTATCTTGTATGTGTTACATGTGCCTTGTGCTATGTACAGAGGCATGCAAACGTTTGGGCACCCCGGTCAAAATTTCTGTTACTGTGAATAGCTATGATGACCTGATCTCCAAAAGGCATGAAGTTAATGAGGACACAGTTCTTTAATATTTTAAGCATGTTTACTTTTTTATTTCCACCTTTTAAAGTTTCAAACTAACAAAAAAAGGAAAAGGGCCGGAAGCAAAAGTTTGGGCACCCTACGTGTTCAGTACTTTGGCAAGTAACACAGCTTGTAGTCACTTTCTGTAGCCAGCTAAGAGTCTTTCAATTCTTGTTTGTGGGATCTTCGCCCATTCCACCTTGCAAAAGGCTTCTAGTTCTGTGAGATTCTTGGGCCGACTTGCATGCACTACTCTTTTGATGTCTATCCACAGATTTTCAATGATGTTTTGGTCAGGGGACTGTGAGGGCCATAGCAAAACCTTCAGCCTGCGCCTCTTGAGGTAGTCTATTGTGGATTTTGGGGTGTGTTTAGGATGATAATCCTGTTGTAGACGTCATCGTCTTTTTATCTTCAGCTTTTTATGCAGACGATGTGATGCTTGCTTCCAGAATTTTCTGGCATTTAATTGAATTCATTCTTCCCTCTACCAGTGAAATAGAAACATAGAAACATAGAAAATAGGTGCAGGAGTAGGCTATTCGGCCCTTCGAGTCTGCACCGCCGTTGGACTGATCATCCAACTCAGAACCCTATACCTGCTTTCTCTGCATACACCCTGATCCCCTTAGCCACAAGGGCCATATCTAACTTCCTCTTAAATATAGCCAATGAACCGGCCTCAACTGTTTCCTGTGGCAGAGAATTCCACAGATTCACCACTATCTGTGTGAAGAAGATTTTCCCTCATCTCGGTCCTAAAAAGGTTTCCCCTTTATCCTTAAACTGTGACCCCTCGTTCTGGACTTCCTCAACATAGGAAACAACCTTCCTCCATCTCGCCTGTCCAATTCCTTTAGAATTTGATACGTTTCAATAAGATCCTCCCTCAATCTTCTAAATTCCAGTGAGTATAAGCCTAGTCGGTCCAGTCTTTCTTCATATAAAAGTCCTGCCATCCCAGGAATCAATCTGGTGAAGCTTCTCTATACTCCCTCTATGGCAAGGATGTCTTTCCTCAGATTGGGGGACCAAAACTGCACACAATATTCTAGGTGCGGTCTCACCAAGGCCTTGTACAACTGCAGTAGAACCTCCCTGCTCCTGTACTCAAATCCTTTTGCTATGAATTTCAACATATCATTAGCCTTTTTCACCGGCTGCTGTACCTACATGCCCACCTTCAAAGACTGGTCTACAATGACACCCAGGTCTCGTTGCATCTCCCCTTTTCCTAATCGGCCACTGTTCAGATAATAATCTGTTTTCCTGTTCTTGTAACCAAAGTGGATAACCTCACATTTATCCACATTAAATTGCATCTGCCCTGAATTTGTCCACTCACCTAACCTGTCCAAGTCACCCTGCATCCGCTTAGCATCCTCCACACAGCTAACACCACCGCCCAGCTTCGTGTCATCCACAGTCTTGGAGATGCTGCATTTAATTCCCTCGTCCAAATCATTATTGTAAACAAGTGGGGTCCCAGCACTGAGCCTTGTGGTACCCCACTAGTACCCCACTGCCTGCCATTCTGAAAAGGTACCGTGTACTCCCACTCTTTGCTTCCTGTCTGCCAACCAATTCTCTATCCACATCAATACCATACCCCCAATACCGTGTGCGTTAAGTTTGCACACTAATCTCCTGTGTGGGACTTTTTCAAAAGCCTTTTGAAAATATACATATACCACATCCACTGGCTCCCCCCTATCCACTCTATAAGCTACATCTTCAAAAAATTCTATAAGATTCGTCCGACATGATTTTCCTTTCACAAATCCATGCTGACTTTGTCCGATGATTTCACCTCTTTCCAAATGTGCTGTTATCCCGTCTTTGATAACCGACTCTAGCATTTTCCCTACCACCGATGTCAGACTAACCGGTCTGTAATCCCCCGGTTTCTCTCTCCCTCCTTTTTTAAAAAGTGGGGTTACATTAGCCACCCTCCAATCCTCAGGAGCCCAAGAAATAGTGGATGCATTAGTGGTAATTTTTCAAAACTCCTTAGATTCCGGATTAGTTCCTAAGGATTGTTGGCCGTGCCGATAGCTGCAACACAAGCCCAAAGTATGATCGATCCACACCCATGCTTAACAGTTGGAGAGATGTTCTTTTCATGAAATTTTGCCCTGTTTTTTCTACAAACATACCTTTGCTCATTGCGACCAAGAAGTTCCATATGATACCCCGACGTTCATTTTCTTGCGGGTATTCACATCATATAATAAGTAACGCAATGGAATGAATGAAAAACTGCACACAACAACACACAACCTATGTGCAAAAGACAAAACAAAGAAACAAATGAATAAATAAATTTATAAATTAATGTAACTATTGGGAACATGAGTTGTAGAGTCCTTGAAGGTGAGTGCATAGGCTGTGGAATCAGTTTAGGTCGAGATGAGTAAACTTATCAAGTCTGGTTCTAGAGCCTGATGGTTGAAGGTTATAACTGTTTCTGAACCTGGCGGTGTGGGACCCAAGGATCCTGTGCCTCCTTCCTGATGGCAGCAATGAGAAGAGAGCGTGACTTGGATGGCGGACATCCTTGATGATAGATGCTGCTTTACTTCGACAGCGTCCTTATAGACGTGCTCAATGGTGGGGAAGTTTTAATTGTGATGAACTTCATTCTGAACATTAAGGCAGAAGTCATCATCCTTTCATGCTTAAAACCAGAAGATGGGAGTTTTTGGTAAACCCAAGAGATTCTGCGAAATGTTGAAATCCGAGTAACACTTGCAAAATATGGAGGAACTCGGCAGGTGAGGCAGCATCAATGAAAAAAAAATAGCATTCGACTTTTAGTGTGGAGACTTCATCAGGATGAGGATCTTTAGATGAAGGGTCTCCGTCCGAAATGTCGACTGTTTATTCCCCTTCATTGTTGTTGCCTGACTAGCTGAGATCCTCCAGCATTTTGTATATTGCTATAGATGATGTTTAAGTTGGTGAAAAGCAACAATGATAATTGTTGAAGCATGTCTGATAAAATAATACAAATATCCTGCTTTGCAGATCAATACTGATGTGAAATCTACAGCAACGACAATTACTAGGTTATATGTGCCCGTATAGGGAAAAAATGGGGAGTAATCCAACCCACAAGATTAATTGTAAATAAATCGAAGCCAGGAAAGTAATTGTGAAATCTACTGCTTCGTTTTCAACAGATGTGACCCCGCTAGAAAGCAGCAGGAATCGGCGATCGCGGTTCATTGTATTTGGAGTGAAGCTTGCAGCGTTTATCGTGACCAATATTTTAATTATTGTCCTTATGTACATTTAGGGAACTTAAGACCATATAAGAGAAGAATGCGCTATCAGCAAAACATTCAACTTAAAACCATAGAAATTCTTTGTGTCGTCAATTATCCAGCCATTCGATAAAGAGACGATATAAACGAAATTTTTGTAAAAGTGTAAAAGTTAAGACAACTAGAAGTGCAGTGTAATATCATATGTAGGGTGTTCCGAATTTTGTTCTTTATTGCATAGAAAACTTGCACAGCTTTACTAAAATACTGTATAGTTAACAAATTTATAGAATTGATATTAAGTATGAGTGTTTTAAAGGTAATGGTTGAATGTTGTGGTTCTAATTAATTAGGATGTTTCCTGATTTAATGAATTTCAGAAGTCTGGTTTCCTTGTTTTTGAATTATTCCCGGAAATGATAAATGCTGCACTGAAGTATTGGAACGAACATCATCCAGTTCTCGGGCAAGTCATGATTCGCTGGTCGCTGGCAAACATTGAAACACACTAAGCATCGGTAATCATTTATTGGTTTACACACTTCATACCTGATGAAAGCGCAGGTTGCAAATTTTATAAACGTTTATGCACCAGTCTGCAGTTCAAGTACAGTAACATATATTCCTCAAATACCCCTATTTTACAGCAAATATTTTTACGAAGCAGGTGTTGATTATTCGCTTAAAATGGCAGGGTGGAAAAGGAGCTTGTTTTGCTGTTCACACACAACGTCCCGCAGACCTCAACCGGTCAGTTAAAATCTAGTAAATATTCCATCGATGCTGCTGATCAGGTCCAAATGCATTTTGTGTATGTTCTTCAAGAGTGTTTCTGTTTTGCTGTTGTTATTGCCGCTGCTGGTGTTGTACTTCGATACATTGTAGGAATGCTATGCTGGAGCCGGAAGATGTTGAAGTACTTGCGGTCTGTCCCCTGCTCATTATTGGGTGTTTTGTTAACACAAACGACGAATATCACTGTATGTTTTGATATACATGTGATAAAATATATTAATCTGAATCTCACGACACAGATTTCACGACATTTACCGGTGATAATAAACCTGATTCTGATTTGATTCAGATTCATTGTATATGATGTCTTGACAGTTTTTGGTCAGTTGAATGTCCCCAGTCCAAATTGGAAAGCACCAAGTTGGATAAGTCTCCGGGACCGGAAGACATGTACCACGGGTTCCTGTGGGAGGCGAGAAAGGAGATTGCTGAGCCTCTGGCAATGATCTTTGCATCATCAATAGGGACAGGAGAGGTTGCAGAGGATTTGAGGGTTGTAGATGTGTTCCCTTATTGAAAAAGGGAGTAGAAATAACCAAGGAAATTATAGACCACTGAGTCTTACTTCAGTGCTTGGTAAGTTGATGGAAAAGATCGTGAGAGGCAGGATTTATGAACATTTGGAGAGGTATAATATGAATAAAAGTAGTCAGCATAGCTTTGTCAAAGGCAGGTCGTGCCTTAGAAGTCTGACTGAATTTCTTGAGGCTGTGACTGAACACATTCATGAAGGTAGAGCCTAGATGTAGTATTTATGGATTTCAGCAAGTCATTTGATAAGGTACCCCATGCAACGCTTAATGGGAGAGTAAAGAAGCATGGGATCCAAGGGGAAACAGAATTATGAAGGACCCTATGCACCCCTCATACAATCTCTTCTCCCTCCTGCCGTCTGGGAAAAGGCTCCGAAGCATTCGGGCTCTCAAGACCAGACTATGTAACAGTTTCTTCCCCCAAGCTATCAGACTCCTCAATACACGAAGCCTGGACTGACACCTTGCCCTACTGTCCTGATTATTATTTATTGTAATGTCTTCACTGTTTTGTGCACTTTATGCAGTCCTGTGTAGGTCTGTAGTCTAGTGTAGCTTTCTCTGTGTTTTTATTTATTATGTAGTTCAGTCTAGTTTTTTGTACTGTGTCATGTAACACCATGGTCCTGAAAAACGTCTCATTTTTACTATGCACTGTGCCAGTAGTTATGGTCGAAATGACAATAAAAGTTGACTTGACTTGGCTTGACTTGACATTGCTTTGTGGATCCAGAACTGGCTTGCTCACAGAAGACAAACAGTGGTTGTAGACGGGTCATATTCTGCATGGAGATCGGTGACCAGTGGTGTGTCTCAGTCATCTGTACTGGGATCCCTTTTCGTGATTTTTATAAATAACCTGAACTGGGAAGTGGAAGGATGGGTTAGTACATTTGCTGATGACACAAAGGTTGCCGATGTTCTGGATAGTGTGGAGGGCTTTCAGGTGTTACAGCGAGATACCGATGGGTTGAAAAACTGGGATGAGAAGTGGAAGACGGAGTTAAACCCAGATAAGTTGAGGTGGTACATTTTGGTAGGTCAAATATGATGGCAGAATACAGTATTAATGGTAAGGCTCTTGGCAGTGTGGAGGATTAGAGGGATCTTGGGGTCTGAGCTGCTGCGCAGATTGACTCTGTTGTTAAGATGGTATACGCTGCTTTGGCCTTCCTCAATCATAAGATTGAGTTTGAGATCCGAGAGGTAATGTTACAGCTGTATAGGACCCTAGTCAGGCCCCACTTGGAGTACTGAGCTCATTTCTGGTCACCTCACTAGAGGAAGGGTGCAGAAACTATAGAAAGTTTGCAGAGAAGATTTACAAGGATGTTGCTTGGATTGGGGGGCATGCCTTATGAGAATAGTTTGAGTGAAATCGGCCTTTTCTCCTTGGAACAACGGCGGCTGAGATGTTTCCTGATAGAGATGTATACGTTGATGAGAGGCATTGACCTTGTGGATAGTCAGAGGCTTTTCCCAGGGGCTGACATGACTAACGTGAGAAGGCACATTTTAAGGTACTTGGAAGTAGGTACAGAGGAGCTGCCAGGGGAAAGTGTTTTACGGAGCGAGTGGTGAGTGCATGGATAAGGCTGCCGGCGGCAGCGATGGAGGCGGATACGATAGGGTCTTTTAAATGACTGCTGGATAGGAACATAGAGGTTAGAAAAATTGAGGGCTATGGGTAACCTTAAGTAAGCATTTCCAAGTAAGTACTTGTTCGGCACAGCTTTGTGGGCCGAAGGACCTGTATTGTGCTGTAGGTTTTCTATGATTCTATGTTTCCATTTGTTGCTGGCTTGACGCTCAACACAGTGCGTATGGGAAGATTTGTCTCGAAATCCGGTGCTGATGTCACTACACCACAGGTCAGCAAAAGCAGCCTCTATAGTGGGAAATAAACAGTCCACGTTTCGGCCCGAAACCCTTCAACAGTATAGGAAGAGATAGGTGCAGAAAGTGGAAGATGAAGGCAGGGGAGCGCCGCTGAAACAGTCTGCCAGTGATCGGTGAATTCAGGTGCGGGGAGAATTTGTGGTAGGGAATGATGTAAGAAGCGGGGAGGGTTGAAATGTGGAAGAGGTAAAGGTCTGAAGCTATAGAGAAGAGTGAACCATGGAATGAAAGGAAGGAGGGGATCCAGAGAGAGGTGATGACGATTTTTGGAAGTAAACACGTTCTATCAAGTACTTATTAATCATTCGACAGCATATTCAATTTGTTACACTCGACTAAATTTTTGGTCCACTGACCCTGATTAAGAGATAAACTGCGATCCAGAATTAAGAAAAAGCTGAGAATTCGGCCGTTTGGTACATAGCGTCGTTTGTTGAAAGCATGAAGTGTATAATCTACTGTGTTACTGTGTCAAGTGCTCTTCAGATATTTCCTAATTATCTGAGCGTCTCTAGCTCTACCACTCTTACAGACCGCCCCATCCTCCCGCTTAACTTTCCACTAAAATATCGATTAGTTTCTATTTATTAAACCTAGTTTCATTCTTAATGTTTACACCAACAGTCTCTAGTGAGCTCCTCTTTATGAATTCCCACCAGGTAGGAAAAAAATTGACGCTTACCGAACCAGCCATAATTCTGTCAACTTGGCAAGTAGTATTTTAACATGGGCAACATGGATAGCTCTGCTCAAAAACATAGAGCAGTATAGCACAGGAAAATGACCTTCACCCATAATATTGTATTGAACTGGTAACCAAGCAAATTATAACATAGAGCTCATAACAAACTTCTCTTGGACTGATGTGTTCCTGTGGCTGGGTGATCCACCGGCCTGGACATTGTGGGGGTCCAAGCATTTAAAGGGCATTTCAGGTCTCTAGAGTGTGCTGGAATCTGAGCATTCCTGGCCCCTGGGTGATCATGCGACAGAGGCAGACATGACCCATGACTTTATGTGGAAACCACACCTAATGTCATTGGTGTTAAAATCTGCAGACAGTATACTGATGCAATGGCTCAGTAACCACAGAAGTATTCATATATAAAAAAAAATCAGTTTCAGTCTTAATGTTTACACCAACAGACTCTAGTGAGTTCCTATTTAGGAATCCACACCAGGTAGAAAAAAAAATGACGCTTACATAACCAGCCACAATTCTGTTTGCTAGGCAAGTTGGATTTTAACATGGGTAACAGTAATTAGACCAGCGGCGTGCTAACTTTGTGGAGAGCATTAGGTGATCGTTAGGACTCTTTTGCTTTTAATCCAAGTTCGCGAAGTTACAGCGTCACTTCAAATGCGCCACGGATTGCATGACTTTTCAGAAGGAAGTGAAGCTAAAACTGAGGAACTTTTGATCAGAACGAAATAAATTATCTTGAGCTGAACCTGGTTCCTCTCCTTTCAACCCCGCTCCTCTATCTGGCTACTAGAAAATTAGACAAGTACAGACCTCTCAGGGAGCTTTATAGTCATTAAATAAAGTGACAACACTCTCAAAATGTTGGAGGAACTCAGCAGGCCAGGCAGCATCTATGGAAAGGAGTACAGTCGACGGTTCGGGCCGAAACCCTTCATCAGGACTGGAGAAAAAAATATAAGGAGTCAAAATGAGAAAGTGGTTCTTCCTTCCCTCCCTTCACTTTCCTTCTCTAACTCCTCATCTTTTTTTTTCCAGCCCTGATGAAGGGCCTTGGCCTTCAACGTCAACCGTACTCTTTTCCATAAATGCTACCTGGCCTGCTAAGTTTTTTTTTCACCATTTTGTGTGTGTTGTTTGGATTCCCAGCACCAGTTTATTCATTGAAAAGGGTTGCGTTTGATGAAATTTGTTCAGATGTGGAAAAAAATTAAAATAAATACTTTAGTGCAAAGTAACCTTATTTAACCCATCTGATCCATTCCGGCGTTTGTGCGTCACAATTAGCGCCTCCTACTCCGCTGAATTTGCCATATTAGCATTCACGTTTAGCACATTGGCCTTTTTTTAAGAGATACAAAGTGAATCACATGGCGCACCGCCCCAACAACCCAACTATTTTTAACTATAGCCTAATCACAGGGGATTAACTGTACGTTTTTGGACTGTGAGAGGAAACCGGAGCACGCTTAGGAATCCTTCGGAATAACGAGAAGGAACTACATACATTCTTACAGGAATGCCGAATTGAATTCCGAACACCGACGGCCCGAGCTGCAATAGCGTCGAACTAACAGCTACGCTACCGTGGTTTCTATGCTAGCTGACCCAACCACACTACGTGCTCACTGAATCATATCATATTGTTTTTTTCCTTCAGGCAAGAAAAGTACTGCTCAATTCTGCACGCATTTGGTAGGTGAATATTTATGACCTCTATTTTGAGCTCTTCAATAACTATATTATTTTGCTTACGCATACTTAGTTTTAATCTCCCTTGTCATCATGTACAGACTCTTAACATCCTCTCCTCTCCCCACCGTCTGCTCACTCTAGTTCGACAATTCGTAAAATAAGACGAGCCCTCTCCCACATGACCACAGTGAATACGTAAATCCGAACACAGAGTTTGAACGCCACACAGCACATAAATAGAACCTTCGGGCACTGAATCCGCACAAACCATCAAACACCATTTGCGCTAATCATTTAAAAAAAAACATTCTAACATTCTAATAAGCCTCCTTCACGTACCCGCACATTAGGTGTAATTTAGAGCAGCCAATTAATCTATCAATTTACCAGGCCCTTTGTGCTGGAGGTGGAAACCGGACCAACCGGGGAAAACTGGTATGGCCACACGGAAATGAAATGTTGAAGGGGAACATGGGTGGGGGGAACCTTTTTCACCCAGAGGGTCGTAAGACCGTGGAACAAGCTGCTGGCACAAGTGGTCCGTGCGAGCTCGGTTTCAATGTTTGAGAGAAGTGTGGATAGGTACATGGACGGAAAAGATGTGGTAGGCTATAGTCCAACTGCAGGCCGATGTGACGAGGCAGTTGAAATACTTTGTGCTGTACTGTATGGCTCTATAGAAAAACTCAGAGAGCACAAGATGTGAGAATTGAACCCGGTTTGTTGTGAGGTTGCAGCTCATCTAACTGCAGCCGTGTACTACTATTTTAAAGGAGGATGCCCCCTGTGATACTTGAACATGAGCCTACGATGTCTAATGCCGAATTAGTCCCTGATGCAGGCATTTAACAGCTACGCCTCCACTAGCTGTTTTCTTTTTGTTTAGAGTTGCAAGAGTTAACAGAGGTCATTACATACGTATAAATCTCTCAGTTACGTCAAACAAACGGGTTATCTTTCAATCTGACCAATCCAATGATTGAGTCTGTAGTCCACGGCGCATTTCATTTCGCTAAATTTGAACTTATTAGCATTAACTTCCAACCGCAGCTTGCTGCTATGCTAATTGTCACGTAGTAACGAAGTGGATGTCTAACTTGCTATCGGTAGATTAAGAGCACTCTTAACTAATCGCAATAAGGATGGGAGGAAGAAGCATCAGAAGACCTTTAGTTGCAGACGACCTGAAGTAAATGCGAAGTAGATACGAAGACGACAAGTAATATTGTTCCACATTCCATACCACAGGCAGGAATGTCATTTTCAAACCCTCCCTTTGGTTTCAACAAGAAACTGCTGCTGTGCTATGCTTATGATTGGACTTCTACCTTCTACGTTTAGAAGTAATTTTACCTTTCTATCCCAAAGAGGGTGCAGCGAAGATTGCTAAAGTATGTCTCTTGAAGTAAGTGGGGGGGGGGGGGAGGGCACTGCTTCATTTAACTGCAATATGATCAATATCGCTAAACTACCTTTGTAGCTGCAAGTCTTGTTGACACATAGTGAAAACATTGTAGAGAAGTGGAAGCCACTTCTTTTTATCGTTAAAAAAGAGGAATTGTGAGCTAAACCATTGTAGTCTGAAAGTGGACAGACGTGCATGAAACAGTTAAAACTAAAGTTATAAATGGGACAAATCTCTACCTGGTCAGCCAGCATGGACTTCCTCATCCAAGGACTTGACGGACTAGCCTGATTGTACTGTTTCCATTTGGAAGTAACAAGAAGGATCGATGGCCAGCGTATTTGACGTTTTCTACGTGGTTTTATCAAGGTTCTTGGGGAAGTCCCGAAAGAAGTTTGTTGATGAAGGAAGAAAAGCCACATCTAAGGGAGCTTTGGAAATTTGGGCTGGATTGTTAGGAAGCAAAGAGTACGAGTTGTTGGGTGTATTTGTGACTGGTCGCCTGTTGTCAGTGAGGTGCCATAGGAATCAACAACCGTTTTCTCGGGTTTTCTTTTGTAGTGGTTTAGATCCTAGCGTAGGGAACTGGTCACTTTGTAGACCGTTTCCCTACAAACTTGGATGCTCAGTTGAAGAATAAAGTAGTCTCTGGATCCAGGAGGAAATTGATGGTTTCAGAAGGAAATGGCAAATGGAATAAACACCAGAGAGGTAGATGGGCGCCGTGTGACAAGGGAATATATGTAACCACAACTCGTTAAGTGTACCAAAACAGGCCAAGCAATGGTTTAAAAGGAATACAGGGTTGTTTTCTTGATAAGATGAGGTATGGCATACAAAGGCGAAGTATTTAGGCTAAAACTGTCTTCAATATAATTCATGCACTCAAACTGCTGGAGAAACTCAGCAGACCAGGCAGCATCTATGGAAAACGGCAGAGTCAATGTTTCAGTTTGAGACGCTATATCAGGACTGGAAAAGCGTCTCGGTCCGAAACCTCGACTGCCTGGTTTGCTTGGATTTCCAGCATCTGCAGATTTTCGCCTCTTTGTGATTCGATACAATGTGACTGGTCGGCTGTCCTGAATGAAGATTGCTGATGAAGGAAGTAAAACCTCATCTAAGGGAGAGATTGAACTGCAGGAGCACTCACTTCAACACAGCACGGGAAACGATATGATAAAACTGAGAATAATGAGAAGCGCTTAATAACTTTTCTGCTCAATTGGAAATAGACAGCTATGAGGAAACATTGCCCCCTCTCCTATTAACAGAAGATACTTAAAGGCTATTTACATTAGCCATATAAATTATAAGGACATTAAATAGAGTAAATGCAAAGGGATCAAGGAAGCTATCGGAGCCATAGAGTTAGACTAATTGATAACATCTCTTATGGAGAGGTAATTACTCTCCTCAAACCGGTGGTACAGTGAAAGCCCTTCCCACTATTGAGCACATCAACAAGGAGCACTGTCAGAAGAAAGCAGCATTTGTCATTAAGGGGCCCCATCATCCAGGTAATGCCCTGTTGCAATCAGAAAGGATGTACCGGAGCCTTAGGACCAACAGCACATAAAGCTCCTAAGGAACAGTTATTACCCTTCAAACTTCAGGCTCCTAAACCAACTTGGACAACTTCAATAATCTGAATCTGAACTGAGTGCAGAACCTCTGCCACTCACCAGCCTGCCAGAGAAAAGATGTCCTCGTCTGTACAAGTTGGCGCAGTAACATGAGTGGCGTGGGGCTATTTTGGTATTATATTGGTGAAGTTAGGTGTAAGTTTCTTTTCTTTGTTAATTCAAATCCAAGCAATCTAAAATTTGGCGAATGAAAATAAAAATTAGCATTTAAAAAGTACTGTTATTTTATATAATTATTTGAGTATCATCAAGTGCTTTCCTCTTAGTGTGACCGCACCCTGGCAGCATTGTGGTTAACTAGTAATTTCTTCTGCAGTGATGTATTGAACTCAATGTGCAATTAGGGATGAACAATAAATTATTCTGTCCAAAGATCTGAATTTCCCATTCACCTATACTTCCCTGGGCTATTTTATGGAATTCGCACACTTCCAGAAGATTTCTAAAAATACCATATCTTTTTGACCAGCCTCAAGTGCATCTATATTATTGGGTTAGCCTTGTTTTTTTTTCTCTCTGCCTTCAATTCACTGCGTTTAACTCACCAGTCCAGATGTCAGTGGCTAGGTGGCAGATTTGTATATGCACCTTATGTACTGCATATTGTGGTTTGTCCATGGACCTACTTGGGCCTGATTTATTGTGTCCAAATATACGGGTCCATATACAAATACGGACCTATATATTTGGGCTGAATAAATTCTGATTTTACGGTAACGACGAGATTTTTCATGAAATAAGGAATCAATAAATTGTAATTTTTCCGTTTAAAAGGAATGGGACGGAGGGACTTTTAACAACTACCATTAGCAGCATTATGTGCTGTGTTGAATGACGTGGGTGATCTTGGTCTATGGCCATAATTGTTGTTAGCAAATTCTACAGAGGAGGCTTGCCACTGCCTTCTTCTGTGCACTGTCTTTTCAAGACGAGGAACCCCAACCATTATCAATACTTTTCAGGGCTTTTGGTACAAACTAGCTACTCATACGACCACCCACCGCCTATAAAATTCTATGTAATAAGATAAAGTGCTTTAATGTGTGTGGAGTTACAAAGAAGATTGGTAATCTTCACCAACAAAATCATATTATCTAATAAACTACATTAATGTGTGGCCAAGTGATGATCTTCCGTCTTGATTTACAGGTGGCCGCAAACCATGCTGTGGAATACGATCGTTTTGTCAGTGCTGTTGTTCAACAGTAAGTAATGCAGTCACCGAGACTCTTCCAACATTCCAAACACATATCGGTTAGTAGGTTAGATGGTCATTGTAAATCGACTTGCGACTAGGCCAGCGTTGAATAGGTAAGCTGCTGAGCGTCGCGGCTCGTTGGGCCAGAACGGCCTGTTCCGCCTTGAATCTCCAAGTAAACAAGCGAATATAAAAATAGGAATATTTATACAAGATTATACACACACACACACACACACACACACACACACACACACACACACACACACACACACACACACACACACGTATCGAACAGTGACGTTACGTGTTAAAAAATGATACCTATTTTAACAGTGGCATCAAGCCTCTGCACATCCTCTTTAGTAATATTTACATGCTCAAGCTTTTCAGTCCGCAGTAAGTCCCCAGGCAACTGTGAGAGGCGAGGAGGGAGATCGCTGAACCTCTGGCAATGATCTATGCATCATCAATGGGGACGGGAGAGGTTTCGGAGGATTGGAGGGTTACAGATGTTGTTCCCTTATTCAACAAAGGGAGAAAAGATAGCCGAGAAATTATATACCAGCGGGTCTTACTTCAGCGGTTGGTCGGTTGATGGAAAAGATCCCGAGAGACAGGATTTATATATTTGGAGAAGCATAATATGATTACGAATAGTCAGCATGGCTTTGTCAAAGGCAGTTGGTGTCTTACGAGCCTGATTGAATTTTTTGAGGATGTGACTAAACACATTGATGATGGTAGAGCCGTAGATATAGAGAATATGGATTTGAGCAAAGCATTTGATAGGATACACCATGCAAGGATTATTTAAAAAAGTAAGGAAGCATGGGATCCAAGGGTATATTGCTTTGAGTATTCAGAATTGGCTTGCTCACAGAAGGCAAACAGTGGTGTAGACGAGTCATATTTAGCATGAAGGTCGGTGACCAGTGGTGTGCCTCGGGGTTCTGTTCTGGGACCCCTTCTTTTCGTGATTTTTATGAATGACCTAGATGGGGAAGTGGGGGGAAGGGTTAGTAAATTTCTTGATTACACAAAGGTTGGGATGCTGTGGATAGTGTGGAGGGCTTTCAGAAGTTACAGCGGGACATCGATAAGTTGCAAAACTGGGCTGAAAAGTGGGAGATGGAGCTCAACCCAGATAAGTTGAGGTGGTTGATTTTGGTAGGTCAAATACGATGGCAGAATACAGTATTAATGATAAGACTCTAGCAGTGTGAAGGATCAGAAGGATCTTGGGGTCCGAATCCATAGGACACTCAAAGCTGCTGTGCAGCTTTACACTATTGTTAAGAAGGCATACGGTCAATTTTCCCTCATCAACCGTGAGATTGAGTTTAAGAGCCGAGCGATAATGTTACCGCTATATAGAACCCTGGTCAGGCCCCACTTGGAGTACTGTGCTCATTTCTGGTCACTTCACTGCAAGAAAGACGTGGAAACCATAGAAAGCATACAGAGGAGAGTTTCAAGGATGTTGACTGGATTGGGGAGCATGCCTTACAAGAATAGGTTGAGTGAACTTGGCCTTTTCACCTTGGAAAGATGGAAGATGAGATGTGATCTGATAGAGGTGTAGAAGATGTTGAGAAGCATTTATCGTGTGGATAGTCAGAGGCTTTTTTCCAGGCTTTTTTAACACGAAAGGGCACAGTTTTAAGCTGCTTGGAAATACGTGCAGAGGAGTTGTCAGGAGTATGTTTTGTACACAGAGAGTGGTGAGTGCGTGGAATGGGCAGCCGGCGACGGTGGTGGAAGCGGATACTTTATGGTCCTTTAAGACACTCCCGGGCAGGTACATGGAACTTAGAAAAATAGAGGGCTATGTGTAACCTTAAGTAAAAAATTCTGAGTAAGTACTTGTTCGGCACAGCTTTGTAGGCCGAAGGGCCTGTATTGTGCCGTAGGTTTTCTATCTTTCTATGTTACTAAAAAAAGGATATGCACATACTCCTTCTCCCGAGTCAGTTCAGAAGCGACTGGCTAGTAATAAATTCAGTAACTTCATTTCGGATTTTAACTCTTTCTACTAAAACGGTCGGATGCGATGGGGTGGGGGGTGTGGGGTGGGCAGAGACAATGCAAGGATACGGGACTTCGAATTAACTTCTCCAACCTTCAGATAATTCATGTTGCTGGGATATAAGATGTTGTTTGGATTGGCCAATCTGCCTCTGCTTTTACTTGCAAGTTTGTTTCGAAAGTTGCCAATAAGAAATAAATATGTTCACAGCAAAGCACATCAGATTCACGCGGCTACAGATTCTCCCTGATGTACAGACAGCAAGCATGGTGTGATTTGACTAAGCAACACAGAAGCTAAATAGGTATACTTCCTTAGCACCAAATAGTAACAGGGTAATAGTGAAATTACAAACTTTTAGTCCGTTTTTGTTTCGCACCGTATGTTAACAAGTCAGCATTGTCCTTTACATGTTGGAACATGTGCTTGCGAGGAGATGCCAGGAAAAATCGCCCGGTGTTGCTTTACATTAAACAGATCAAAGGAACATGTTGCCTTGAGAAATCGAAGCCCGAGGCTGCGAATCCAGGAGTTGCTGCTGTTGCTTTATCGCTTGTCATATTCTGTTTGTTCTGTTTTGTGTTGTTCGCCTCAGCATGGCGCACATGCCTTTGGCGCTGGAATGTGTGGCGAAACTTATGGGCTATCCCCAGGACGTCCTGGTATGTGTTAGCTGTTAACTCGAATGACGTAGTTCTCTGTATGTTTCAATGTACGTATGATGATTATACCTAAATCACAAACAGGACGTATCAACAGGCCGCTTTACAATAACCACCCCATGGAAAGTTTTGTTACTGTTGATTCCTGGAGAACAAGTTGAAATCCAGTGTAAAAACCTATGCACTGTTCAGTAGTAGTCTAGACAACTCGGTGAAAAGTTACGAAGATGGGAGTTTAGCTAATTGTGTTATTGCAACCGCTACTGCCCAATTAAAGAAAATCTTGTAATTAATCCTAAATAAATTAAGCATCTTGGAGTTTTTATATCGCGTAATATGTCCTTCCCACAGGTCAGATATATGCACCAGTTGAAAGAGTAACGCCTATTTCTTTTGTACTGTCACAGTAACCCGGCTGGGAAAACGCAGTCTTTTATCCCCATTCGTACTTAACTAGGCGCAGTGTATTATGGCGTTGAAATTGTGACTATTAGCGACAGGCGAGGTACCGGACGATAGGAGGGTACCTTTGTTGTTCAGCTGCCTAAGTCAGGCTTTAACAATGAATCAAGAAATAAAGTAGGGCTTTGAGCCTAACATCAGTAATAAACGTTATTGGAAGGTATTCTAGAGGAACGGATATGTGTATTTGGATAGAGAGGGGGACTGATTAGTGATGGTCAGCATGGCGTTGTCTGTGGTAAGTCGTGCCTAACCAATCTTATAGTTTTTCCCGAGGACGTAACGAGAAAAGTTAATGAAGGCAAGACAAGTCGATGATGCTGACATGGACTTCCGCAAGGCACTTGGAAAGATTCCACATGGGAGTTTGGAAAGGCTCAGGCGCTTGGAGTTGGTAAATTGAATTAGACCTTGTCTTTGTGGGAGAAGCCACAGAGTGGTAGTAAATGATTGCTTCTCTCACTGGAGGCCTGTCACGAGGGGAGTCACAGGGATCAGTGTTAGGTCCACTGTTGTTTTTCATCTATATCAATGATCTGGATGATAATGTGGTTAACTGGATCAGCAAGTTTACGGGTGACACCAAGATTGGGGGTATCGTGGACAGCTCAGAAGACTTTCAGTGCTTGCAATAGGATTCGGACCATCTGGAAGTATGGGCTTAAATATGGCAGATGGAATTTAATGGAGACAAGTGTGAGGCGTTGTACTTCGGTAGGGCCAACCAGTGCAGGTCTTAAACTGTGAAAGCGTTCGGTCGAACAAAGGGATCAGGGAATACGGGCCTATAAAGTAATGACATTGGCATCACAGAAAGATAGGGTCGTAAAGAAAGCTTTTGTCACGTTTGCCTTCATAAATCAAAGTACAGGAGATGGGATGTTATATTGAAATTGTACTAGATGTTGATGAGGCCTCATTTGGAGTATTGTGTGCACTTAGGAGAGGTGTAAATAAGATAGAAAAAGTACAGGGGAAAATTTCATAGGATATTGCCGGGACTGGAGGACCTGAACTATAAGGAAAGATTGAATAGGTTAGGAATTTATTTTTCGGAACCTAGAAGATTGTAGGGTTTAGATAGCTGTGTACAAGATAATGAGAGATATGGATAGGATAAATGCAAGTAGGCGTTTTACACTGAGGGTGAGTGGGACTACAATAAGAGGTCGTTGGTTAAGGGTTAACTGGTACACGAGGGGAAACTTCTTCACGCAGATGTCGTGAGAGTCTGAAACGTGTTGCCAATGTAGGTGGCGCATGCGAGCTTGATTTCAACGTTTAAGAGCACTTTGAACAGGTACGTGGATAGTAGAGGTATTGATGGCAATGGTCCGGATGCAGGTCGATGTGACTAGGCGGCTTAAATGGTTCTGCACGGAAGAGATAGGCCAAAGGGCATGCTTACTGCTGTAGTATTCTATGATCCCATGACACTATGACTCTGTATTTAGTTTTAGGAACGGCCAGCATCCCAGTAACAATCAGCCAATCGCCACAGCGTATTACCGTTGCCGAAGGAGAGACGGTGGAACTATTTTGCACTTACATCCAAAATACAACCCACATAGGCGCAAATGTGACTGGCATATTGAGTTGGTACAAAGACGTGGAAGATCGTTCCGTTTGCTGCACATGCAGAGGGTATAAAGGTTGCGTTTAGCAAGACAATTTTCCGGATTTTCAAAGTTCATCCATCACGATCACCCATCTCAGAATGAACGATACAGGAGTGTATTACTGCCAACTGATTGTTTCCCTGGTTGGAGCATATCTTGGAAACGGGTCAGAAGTCACAGTCATACGTAAGTTTACGCGATGTTGCCTTCGGGTTCCACGCTCTACCCACCATCATCTGAATTCGCCCGGTTGGATTCATGGTATGTTCCTAATATATTTTCAGCCATCCTCGCTTTGGGTCCCACTTTTTCCGTAAGTTGTAACACCAATATTACTCTGGCAGGCACTATTGTTAATTCCTGGACAGCAAATTGAAATTCAGAGTGAAAGATAATTAGCCTGAAACTCTTTCTTGCATAGTTCAGTGAATGTCCAGCCACCTCACCTCGGCGAAAAGAAAACAAGGTTTTAGATAATTGTCTTATTTCAACCGCTGATGCTCTCTTGGCGCTTCTGCCTTGACCTACTTTTGAAATAACGTTCAATTAACGTTAAATGTCCTATCAATTAACTTTATATTCATGTTCTCCAAGGTTATGACCTTTCTGCTAAAGGAAGTATACTCAGTGGATCTTTTACACCTGTACACCTACTACTTAATGCAAATATCTAATCAGTCAATCAAGTGGCAGCAACTCACTGCTTCACTTTACGGTGGGGAGGAAATGTGATACAAGTGATTTTGACTGTAAAATAACTGTTAGTGCTAGACGGGGTTGTTTGATGTCTCAGAAAATATGGATTACCTGAAAATTTTCCTCACGATAGCTAGTAGAGTTTACAGAGAATGTCAAAGAAATTAAAATAAAAAGGTGAGCGGCACTTCTCTGGATCTAAGCGCGTTGTTAATGAGAGGGAAGATAGGAGAATGGCCAGAATGGTTCAAGCCGACAGGAAAACAACTGTAACTCAAATAATCAGGCGTTACAATATTTCCAAAGGGCATTTCTGAACGTACAGCACCTAGAAAAGTGGTCGCTGAGTGTATATTTTCAGTCACCCTCCCTGCTGGACCCATAGCTGCAGGTTACAACAGCAAAATTATTCGACCGGGCACTTTTTAGGTGTGGTTAGTGCTGTTGCCTCGAGTATCTTTTGAAGAAGCCTGTTGTTACCGACACAATTATCGTCAATAAATGCCATTTGTATTTCCTTTACCCTCACGTTCACGATGAACACAGTCAAACAGCTTTGACGTTGAAATTGAGATTATGTCGGGATTCAGGAACTGATGCTGTCCAAGGAACTATCAGGCAATCACCTCAGTGGGTTATTGTAGGCGGGGATGGGTGGGTGGGCGGTGCAGCTGACATGCGCTTTCAGTTGGAGTGCAGGAGGGGTGTCGGGGGGTGGGGGGGGGAACAATGATAACTGTCAGCCTGTAAAACGAAATGGAAAGCCATTCCTTTCGCAACACATGCAGCGGTTATAATGGTTGGGTTTTGTAAAATAGTCCATTAGTTATTATAAGGGCATCTGTCGAAAATATTATTGCCAAATATTTTTTTTATATTCTGGACGTAAGCGGAAATGGAACTTCAACCTTGCCGTCAGGTACAATGTTGTACACACCAGCATCAGAAGTTGTCCTATCAGATTCAGACCAGTCTGAATTTCGACCACTACTGTCCACATATCACTTCGCAGCTTTACAATTCAACCTCCTTTTCTCCAACTCACCTGCCTTCCCCCTCACTTGGTCTGACCTGTTATCTCTCAGCTTGTACTCCTTCCCCTCCCCATCGTATTCTAGCTTCCTCCCTTCCTTTCCAGTCCTGATTAAGAGTCTCCACCTGAAACATCTACTCATTCATCTCCATTGATGCTGCCTGCCCTTCAGAATTTTGTGTGTGTGAGACCATTACCGTCCCTTGTCCAAATATATTTACAACTATACTTTGTCTCTGTTCCATCACTGCAGATAACCACGCATGAAATGT
This sequence comes from Hypanus sabinus, assembly GCF_030144855.1. Classification (NCBI taxonomy): domain Eukaryota; kingdom Metazoa; phylum Chordata; class Chondrichthyes; order Myliobatiformes; family Dasyatidae; genus Hypanus; species Hypanus sabinus. Next base: position 171,962,360 of record NC_082710.1, on the reverse strand, counting down.
CCAACGAGGTATTTTGTAGCAAGACATATAAAATGCTGGTGGAACGTCTGTCCTGACGAAGGGTCTCGTCCCGAAATGTCGACAGTGCTTCTTCTTATAGATGCTGCCTGGCCTGCTGTGTTCCACCAGCATTTTGTGTGTGTTGCTTGAATTTCCAGCATCTGCAGGTTTCCAGGTATTTTGTAGATAGGGTTCATACTTCAGCCTCCAAAGTGTTAATTTAATAGTGTTGACACCGACACAATTAACATGAAAAATGTCCCAGTAATTGCCTTTATACTCCTGTTTTCCCAAATTATAACCTTTCCACTAATTGTAATAAGGTCTTCCTTCAGTCCTTATGTCGCTCCTGACAACAGTATGCACCTAAATAAACTGTAAAACCGAGTTACCAGCTAAGCTCGTTTTAGCTGTGGATATCAGTGCATAAATTATTATCCCTTATGATTTAAACCTGAATTAAAGCCAAATGGTATTGAATTCATTCAGAAAGGAGGATAATGATTATGGTAGAATGAAAGGGTTAACGTATAAGGAGCTTTCGATGGTTCTGGCCTGTACGCCCAGGGGTTTAGAAGAACGGGGGGGGGGGGAGAGGCGGGTCTCTCTGAAACCTATCGAATATTGAACAGACTAGATAGACTGGATGTGGAAAAGATAGTATTGGCCTCTAGGACCAGAGGGTACAGCCTCAGGATAGAAGAATATCCCATATGTCCCATTACGACAGAGATGCAAGTTCTTGTTTCGCCCTTCCTTTTTATACTGGCTATGTCTTCTGTATCTTGCAGTCCACTTGGAGGGTCTTGATCGAAACACTGATGAAATGGGTATAATCGGGCGACTCGGGATTGTTGATCAGGAAGGGCTAGTTTCTGTGCTGTCCAAAAGTACATTCATTACCACAAACTATGGACCGTTTTCCCATGGAAACAGGTTCGTCTCATTCGCTCCGTCTGATCACTATTAGTTTCATACACATAAATAAGCAATAACGTCGACGTAACAGCTATGCTTGTTTAATCTGTAGATATGAGTGCATAAATTGAACTAGAACAGAGTTATTATTTATAAATAGGACTGAATCTGATCCGCCAGCCAGGCAATGTTTACGACAAATGAGATTATATAGAGTTACTTCTTGCTGTTTACTCCACTTCTATGGAAGGCCATTGCAGGAACCCAGCGCGGGAAACGCAGCTATTAATCTACGTTCATGTTTAACTCATTTGAGAACATTATAGTGCAATACTCTGATAATTTAAGACGAAGATAGCCACCTAACACTAGGATTCAAATTGCGGTTGTTTTTAATTTCAGGAAACGTCGGAGTCCCAATAAATGTCAAGCAGTGGCCTTTGTGGGTCACCGTTACCGAAGGAGAGACGGCTAAATTGAATTGTACCTTCAGTCAGAATACAGTCCATTCGGGACGCAATTTAATCGGAGCCATCAGTTGGTACAAAGACGTAGACAGCCGACCCGTTTGCAACAAGTGCAGTGAGTATAGTGGTCGCGTTCTGCAAAGCAGTTCATTTGGCATTCCAAGCGCAACTATCGAAATAATCGACCTCAAAGTCACAGATACAGGAAGATATTACTGCCAAGTGGATATATTATTTGAAGGAATACATTTTGGAAATGGGACGGAAGTCACAGTCATAGGTAAGTTTGCAACAATTTGTCTTCATTTCCATAGTTCTACCCATCAACATTGCTCTCCCACAAGATGCAAAAAGCTGCATTAATTTAAAAATAATCGACAGATATTTGGAATATAATTACTATTTAAAGGTGATTACTACTGTCCAAAAAATGAGCTAGATATTCATTTGGACGAGGTTATAGTGCTACTGATAATGACAAATTGAATAGAGACTGGCATCACCACGTTTTTTAATTATTTATTAATTTACTGGATGGGGCATCGCCACCGAAGCTAACATTAATTGGTCATCCCCAGTTGATCTTGAGAAGGTGGTGATGAGCTGCCTTCTTAAACCGCTGAAGTCCATGCGGTGTAGGTACACACACAGTCCTCTTAGGGAGGGAATTCCATGATTTTGACCCAGTGGCAATGAAGGAATGGCGATATATTTCCAAGTCAGGATGGTGAGTGACTTGAGGGGAATTTCCAAGTGCTGGTGTTCCCAAGTATCTGTTGTTCTTGGTCTTTTAGAAGGTAGTAGTCGTTGATCTGGAAGGTGCTATCGTAGGGACTTTGGTGAGTTGTTGCAATGCATTGGACAATTTGTCAGTGGTGAATGTTTTACCCGACCTTTCTAACTAGGCAACTGACGGAATCACACAACACACGACACGATTTTACTCTCAATAAGGGTAAAGGCTATAATGTTGAGAGAGACGAAATATTCTGATCCCGTAAGTTTTTCCGATTGTCTTTAGGTTAAAATGAGAAAGGCACACACATGTTGGTTCATAAGATAAGATAGTGAACAATATTCTGCTTGATCTAGGAGCCTGATAACATCTTACAGCCATTATTAAGATCTGATCGTCATTTCAAACATCGGAAGCTATTTATTCTGATTATTGGAGCATGTGCCTGCAGAAATTGCAGTAACCCTTACCAAAGGCATGGTTTTTTTCTGAAGCTATAATCTCCTGTTAGGAATTTAAAACAGAGTCGCAAGAACAAACATAAGGAGATAATCGTAAAGATACCGTGCAAAAAATAACATGTGTCTCTCGGAGCATTAAAACCGGCATGACAGCCGTTTATTGTGGGCGAGTTTTTCAGGGCAATTGAGACAGGGTAAATGGCAGAATATGGCATCTGTGGAAGTTACGTCCAGGTAGTTAAATGCATCTGGATGAAGTGACTATAGTCAGCTGTTGCGTACTACAATATACGTCTCCCTTCATTAGAAGTTTCTATGATACTCTAACTACCCGTCTAGCACCAACAATCATTCCACCGTCACATTTTCCTCCATTCTGATATTTGGTCTGACAACTCTTGATCATGCCTCCATGTATATGCACCGAATTGCTTTCACACGATTGGATGATGAGAATCTTGTATTGACGACCAGTGTCCACCGAGTGTATTTTTAGCGGTGCACATTAGGTTGAAGTTGCTCTTTTTGTGTCTCACTGTTGAGCACACAACCAAATTCCGCGAATAGACAATTGTGAAAATAGCGAATAAAACGTTTCTATAAAGGGGTTAGCGCTCGCTGAAAATATTTTTAATGACTCGACGCGGATAAAATATTTTTGGAAAGCAATGTGACAAGCGCTTCTTTCGTTAGTATGCATCACGCATCCACCTGCGGTCAATCTGACTGCAAAATAAAGGAGCTCAAAAGCAAGGGCAGAGAGAAATGTAGGGAACAGGCAGACAGACATCTACAGAGTGCAAGAGAGATAGGGTTAGACAGAAGCACAGAGGAAGAGAGGGAGCGAGATAGAAAGAGGGGGAAGAGAGAGAGAGAGAGAAGGAAAGAAAATGGATAGATAAGACAGGGGTCGGGCACTGTATCTTACGTCATTAGCTGTCAAAGGACGATAAATGACCATGATTAAATAATCAGTACAACAAGAAGTCAATTACCACTTTAGATAGGGGGTGTCTTAATTGTATTCAATATTCAGTCGATAAACTCACTAGAAATTTAAAACACGACATTTCAAAATTTTGTCTTACCACATTGAATGAACATTTGTCAAATCGGAAGTTATAACCATTCAGTATTGCTGCACAAAACATTGATGCTTTTGGAAAATAATAAAAAACGTGAAAATGAAAGAGCTATTAATCAGGGGATAGAAACATGTTGTAAAACCTGGGTAGACTTACACCAACCCAAATATGGCAAAGTCCCATGTTCCTATATAACATAGAAGAAAGCCACTTGTCTTATATGTTCTATGATGGCCCACAGACTATACCATTTCTCACTAAATCTTCCTGAAACCGTCTTTGCTACGTTCCCATAAATTATGCCTCACACTATGGGTAATATGCAGTTGTGAGCTAACTTACAAAGGCGCGTCTTTGGGATGAAAGATGAAACTGGCACAACTGGGAAGAAACCCATGCTGTAACAGGGATCTTGGTCTGTACGAAAAATGGAATGGAGGGGGTTAATAAATTTGCCATGGTGAAATGGAGGATAGATGGAAGGGCCGAATGGTCTGTTTATGCCGGCGGCCCGGGATAGCAGCTGTGCTAGATACGCTGCTTCCCACGCTCTTATTTTTTTTCCGTTTATGTGGAAAGATGTAGGCCTCAGAAACGTAATTGGTGATTTTGGTTGCTTTGTTACCACCAGGCATGAACGCAACAAAAAGCGGCGGGAGGAGCTTGCGTTGGCAGCTACTTGAAATGGGAGTGAAACTTATAATATTTCTAGCGATGAATATTATAACAGTTCTTTTCATCCGTTCCCAGAGATCTCGTGGAATTGTCAACAGGAACAAATTAATCTAACAATGAATATCCAAGTGGAATAGTAGACTGCTTTGGTGTTGTGTTTTTTGGTAATGAGTGAGAATACTGTACATCTAATTATTAAATGCAGAAATACGCCGTGCATTTTAATGCCTTTCAGAATATTGCTCTGTAACACGGCTCATGGGTATTTTTCAGAATAATATGTTATATCGAACGATAGCATCAAGAAATTATGTCAATCTATAGTAATCCCATATGCCGATTTAGGCTCCTATCACTCCACGCATTTCCTATCGACTGCCGAAACTACGTTTAAATATCGTAATTATATCTGCCTCTATCGTCTCCTCCGGAAGGTCATGCCAGATATTAACCACATATGACATGCTTATATGATATCTTACTGGAAGTTGTATTTTACTAAATATGATTAGCCAGTTTATTCTGACTGACCACGATGGTTAATGGCAGTCGTACTGAATAAAAACCAAAACCTTCCATCTTGCGGGAAGACAACGACTTGTTGTGCAGCAACTGGAAAGAAAATAAACACGAAAATAATAAACTGAAGAAAGAAAAAGAAACAATCGACAGCTATTTGTTGGTTTCTAGACTTGGAAATTAATAAAACTCTAATCTAACGTGTAATTTTCAATTATTGTGTGTGTATCACTGACAAGAGACGTTGGGCAATTTTTGATTCAATAAAATGCTAATATCCACCGAAATTACAATACATATATATTCAGTGGCCTCTTTATAAGGTGCCTCCTGTATGTGTACAACCATGATTACTGCAGCACATCCACTTCAAGGCTCGACTGTCCCCTTCTTGTTAGCTTCGACCAGCCATGCCATTCTCCTCTCACCCCTCTCATTACCAAGGCAATTTCGCCCACAGAACTGCCGTTCACTGAATGCACCATCCTCTAAACTCTAGAGACTATTTCTATCTATCTATTTATTTTTCTGCCTATCTGTCCACTATTTATTTATCTATCTCTTATTCATTCATTCATTTATTAATTATTGAAGGATACAGCGTGGAACTGTCCCACTGAGCCGCACCACTTAGCGACCCAGCTATTTAACCCGAGACTAATCACAGGACAGTTTACAATGACTAATTAACCTACTGGTCTGTATGTCTTTCAACGGCGGGAGGAACACTCAGAGGAAACTCATGCATTAAAGGGGAGGAACGAACATACTCCTGACCGACTACGTTGGCATTGCACTCCGAACACCGACGCCTGAAAGCTGTAATAGCGTCTCGCTGACCGCTACGCTACCATGGTGTCCTTGGCTGGTAAGGTATTTACAGTAATAAGCAGGTCTACATGTGTACCCTAATAAAGTGTCACTGGATGCAGTTTCACTGTGTATTTTTTCTAAATTAATATGTATTATATCTGGGAACCAGAGTGCCAGAGTAGATAGTGGAACCGGGGTAGAAATAAATGATGTTAATAGTTCATGCAAAGTCACAAATAGTAAGGTTGTGTGTGGTGGTAATAATCTTCTGAGGTATGTATATTTCAATGCGAGGAATATTGGGGGAAAGTCAGACGAGCTGAGGGCCTGGATTGACACATGGAATTATGACATCATAGCCATTAGTGAAACTTGGCTACAGGAGGGGCAGGACTGGCAGCTCAATTGTCCAGAGTTCCGATGTTTCAGACATGATAGAGGCAGAGGGATGAAGGGTGTGTGTGGGGGGGGGGGGGGGTTGCTAGTCAGGGAAAATATTACAGCAGTGCATCGGCAGGACAGATTAGAGGGCTTGTCTACTGAGGCCATGCAGGTGGAGATGCGAAACAGTAAAGATACGACCACATTAATAGGGTTGTATTATAGACCACCCAATAGTCAGCGAGAAATGGAGGAGCAAATCTGCAGAGAGATAACAGACAATTTCAGCAGACAGAAAGTTGTGATTGTAGGGGATTTTAATTTTCCACATATTGATTGGGAATCGCATACTGTTAAAGGTCTAGATGGGTTAGAGTTTGTAAAATGTGTTCAGGAAATTTTTCTATATCAATATATAGATGTACCGGCTAGGAAGGATGCAATATTAGATCTCCTATTTGGAAATGAGTTAGGGCAGGTGACGGAAGTGTGTGTAGGGGAACATTTTGGTTGCAGTCATCATAACGTCATTAGTTTCAACTTGATCATGGATAAAGATAGATCTGGTCCTCGGGCTGAAGTTCTGAACTGGAAAAAGACCAAATTTGAAGAAATGAGAAAGGATCTAAAAAGCGTAGATTGGGACAGGTTGTTTTCTGGCAAGGATGTGATTGGTAAGTAGGAGGCCGTCAAAGGAGAGATTTTGAGAGTGCAAAGTTTGTAGTCCTGTTAGGGTTAAAAGCAAAATGAATAAGAATAAGGAACCTCGGTTCTCGAGGGATATTGGAACTCTGATAAAGAAGATAGAGATGTATAACATGTATAGGCAACAGGGAGGAAATAAGATGCTTGAGAAGTATAAAACGAGTAAGAAAATACTTAAGAAAGAAATCAGGAGGACTAAAAGAAAACACGAGGTTGCTTTGGCAGTCAGTGTGAAGGATAATCCTAAGAGCTTCAACAGGTATGTTAAGAGCAAAAGGATATTAAGGGATAAAATTGGACCTCTTAAAGATCAGAGTGGTCGTCTATGTATGGGACCAAAAGAAATGGGACATGAAGTGGGTTCCCCTTTCCCAGGCAGACGCCCGAAGGTGACCGGGAGCCGCCAGAGGGACTGATGTAATACAAGCCATGGCACGGTGGGTCGCTGAGGTAAGGGAACCCATTTGAATGACAGCCCGACTGCATGCGGATTTTGATGAATTTACCTGATAACTACAGAGAGTGGAGGCCTGTGACTAGTGGTGTGCCACAGGGATCAGTGCTGGTTCCATTGTTATTTGTTATCTATATCAATGATCTGGAAAATAATGTGGCAAATTGGATCAGCAAATTTTCTGAAGATACAAAGATTGAAGACGTAGTGAACAGTGAGGAAGGTTTTCAAAGCTTGCAGAGGGATTTGGACCAGTTGGAGGAATGGGCTGAAAAATTGCAGATGGAGTTTAATGCGGGCAAGTGTGAGGTATTGCACTTCAGAAGGTCAAACCAAGGTAGAACATACAAGGTAAGTGGTAGAACACTGAGGATTGCAGTAGAACAGAGGGATCTGGGAGTACACATACATAATTCCCTAAAAGTGCCCTCACAAGTAGGTAGGGTCGTAAAGAGAGCTTTTGGTACATTGGCCTTTATAAATCAAAGTATTGAGTAGAAGTTGGAATGTAATGGTGAGGTTGTATAAGACATTGGTGAGAGCGAATTTGGCGTATTATGTGCAGTTTTGGTCACCTAATTACAGAAAGGATATTAATAAGGTTGAAAGAGTGCACAGAAGATTTACAAGGATGTTGCCGGGACTTGAGAAACTGAGTTACAGAGAAAGGTTGAATAGGTTAGGTCTTTATTCCCTGGAGCGTAGGAGAATGACGGGTGATTTGATAGAGGTGTATAAAATTATGATGAGTATAGATAGAGTGAATGCAAGCAGGCTTTTTCCACTGAGGCTAGGGGAGAAAAAGAAACCTGAGGTCATGCGGTAAGGGTGAAGGGGGAAAATTTTAAAGGGAACATGGGGGGTGCATATTCACGCTAAGAGAGGTGGGAGTGTGGAATGAGCTGCCAGATGAAGTGGTAAATGCAGGCTCACTTTTGATATTTAAGAAAAACTTGGACAGCTATATGGATGAGAGGGGTTAGGAGGAATATGGCCCAGATACAGGTCAATGGGACTAGACAGAAAAATGGTTTCGCACAGCCAAGAAGAGCCAAAAGGCCTGTTTCTGTGCTGTAATGTTCTATGTTTCTATGGTTCTATTAATGTAGTCAAACACGATAGAGCCAAGTGACGGCACAGCAATTCATTTCTGCACGGATGTGTCACGCTGTGCCGCCTCTAGGTAGTGCCAGGTCTCACCAACAGTCCACAACAGAAATAGAGCAATACAAAATCTAGAGTACACTTAAATCAGCCACAAGTTCTGCAGTTAAAAAAAGGCAAATTAGATAAAATGTTGGAAACACTTAACACGTCAGGCGCATTTGGAGACAAGGAAACAAAGTTGGGTTTCTAGATCTTTTTCAGAACTTAATTCATACATTTTCGGCACACTCAATTTGATGCAGTCACTGGTGCTTCTTGAGTGAGATACATCTGGTCATTAGTCCTAGTGTTTCATCGCATTTCTAGATCATCCCCCATTCTGTGCTGTAGTGAGCTATGTTCTAATCTGGCAGAAAAGGATTTAGTCAAACAAATCCCACAATGTGTCCTTAGCCTGAAAGGGTACTCCTCTCCAAGTGCTCATCAAATAGTTTGAAAATATGATGCCATCCACTCTCACTACGTTCCCAGGAAACGTGCCTCGGAATTGCAGTTGAAAAAATTCTCCCTCACGGTAATCCATAAATATTCATATCAATGTCTGGCAGTATTTTTCGCTTTGTGAAAGACTTATTTCCTTCATATGACATCTGGTTATCTCTTACTTTTCCACATCTCAGTGAAGAACTTTATTAAAGTACATACCAGCTAACCTCTTCTTACAGAAGCATAGAAATATAGAACACAAAAAACCTACAACACAATGCAGGCCCTTCGAGCCACAATCCTGTGCCGAACATTTACTGACTAGAAAAGACCTACGGTTCCCCATAGCTCTCATGATTTTTAGTTTGTAAGCGTTGACATCACACTTGAACTCGGTTACTATACTGCACCCAAGCTTCCTAATTCCGTGTCGTGGTATCATGCTAAGCCTCGGCGCAGCAGGGTTCTCAGGAGGTAAACGGGCCTCAGATTGTGCCACCAGATATTGAGAAATAATTTATTACAAGCTTAAATCTGACACACCCGACCATGGCACTTGACATTGAGAGAGCACTTCGCGCGCTCGTCCCGAGGCCTTCTGAAGACAGGGAAGATAACCCACGGTCAATAGTGATTAGATTCATTCGGCACAAAACCAAAGCAGAGATTCTGCGCAAGGCCTGGGAAAAGAAGAAGGTATTTATGAACGGGAAATTGATATATTTTGATCAGGATTACCCCCCAGTGATCCTGCAGGAACATAAGGAATATTCTGAAGCGAAGCGAGTATTAAAGCAAAGAAAGATTAGCTTCCGGACTCCGTATCCTGCTAAATTGCTAGTGTTTTATGAAGACGGGACGCAACTATATCAGACAGTGTAAGAGGCGACTGCAGACATGAAGACAGAGGGTTGCCCGTCAGTGTGATCAAGCCGAGGGAAGGCCTGGCTGAGCAGCTATCCCACTCTGCTTGGGAAACACTGAGAGAATCTAGAAAGCAGGGGACGGGAGGAGGGCGAGAGGAGAATATCAGGAAGAGACTGTAAGTTTTCAGAAGACAGCCCTCACCTCTTCCAGAAGAGCTAATTTCAAAAGTGTTGATAAGCTAAACAGAAGCAAAAAGAGATGGTACTATACTTATCTCAAGAAATACATATTACAATGTGGATTTTATATTACTCAATTATTTTATTTTTTATTCATTCATTCATTCACTGCTATATCCCCACTTAAGTAAGAATATATACATGGGAGGAATGCACAGGAAATCCTTTCTGTGTAATGGACATAGATTTTGTCATTTACTTTTATGGGTACTGCAGTGGGGGCCTTCAACTCTCAGGTAGGAGAAGCTATCCCCCACGGCTAGACGTTTCCTCTAACTCAACCCACGGTCATCTACTAGAGACCTCACCCTTGGCATCACACCTCCGTTGCCTATCTTTTTATTCGCGTTTCTTGGTTCTTATTTGTTCAGGGAGTAGATCGATTAAGTTTTATTCTGCTAATTTCAATGAGATACTGACAGATAAATACAGATGGCTAAGGACAAAGATATTAATTTCTTCTAATATCAATGGGCTGTTAAATCCAATCAAACGCTCTAGCATTCCATCAAAAATGAAGAAAGAGCAAGCCCATGTAGTATACTTAAAGGAAACTCACTTAAGTGTTAATGAACATGGAAAACTAAACAGAATGGGCTTCCGAATTCTCATCTCAGGCAAGCCATATTTTGAAAAAGTATTCAAATTGGAGATATAGAGAATAGATATATTCTGGTAAGGGGGAATGTAGACGGAAATTCAGCTACTCTATTCAATATATACGCACCCCGAGTAGGTGATATTAGTTTCTTCCAGAAAAGTACGAATATTATGCTAACGGAAACAGAAGTTTTCTTGATTTCTGAGGAAGACTTAAATTTACAATTACAACGAAAGTTAAACTTTCCCAACAGAAAAACCTATGGAACAAATTCCTTACATAAGAAAGTTAACATAAGAAAGTTAACATAAGAAAGTTAAAGGAAATTGATATTGGAGGGAACTTTTCCCCGACTCATTATTCTTACCCCCATTCTGTATATACATGAACAGACTATTTCATAACATTTGGTAAAGATAAAGACAAAATATACACCTGTGGGCTTGGAACAATAGATGTAAGTGACCATGCACATTTATATATCTATCTATTGATTTTGACATACAGCCAAAAAATACTATTTGGAAACTAAATTCAATTCTACTCAATGATCCCTATTTTAAGGAACAAATTAAAAACGAAATAGGTATTTACTTAGAATTCAATGATAATGGAGAAGTTTCACCTCCCATTCCATGGGATACTCTGAAGGCTGTCTTAAGAGGGAAAATTATAGCGATATCATCATATAAAAACATAAGAAATAAAACATTAGAGGAATTACAAAATAAGCCAAAGGAACTAGAAAAAACACAAATTGAGCTTGGCACAAGATACTTTAGAGGAATTTTTTTTACAAATAGGTATGAAGTTAATAGTTTTGCTGCACAAGAAATCAAAGCAAATTAAATGTTTCTGAAAGAGAGGTATTATGAAAGTGGATCTAAATCTATGAAAATACTGGCGTGGAAACTAAAAAACAAGATAGCAGAAAATACAATTCATAGAATTAGGGATCCAAGAACAAAAGTGATAAAAAAAAATAAGCTAAATGAAATTCAAGAAGCTTTTGAAGTGTTTTGCAAAACTCTATATTCCAAAGTTCCAGGGAGAAGCATAACCCAAATTGACACCTTCCTGAATTCTCTGCAGTTACCGACTTTAAGTGAAGAACTAAATGGAAAGATGACTGCTGACATAACTGAGGCTGAACTAAAAACTGCAATTAGTAGGCTTATATTAAACATCACCAGGATCAGATGAGTATACGGCAGAGTGGTTCAAAGAATTTAAAAATGAGTTAATTCCTGTTTTACTCCCAATACTGAACTGTGCTCTAAAAAAGGCGCAAATGAGACCCAGCTGTAAGGAAGCGATGATCTCAGCTATACTGAAAGAAGGCAAGGATAAAATCAAATGTGGGTCATTTAGATCAATATCTGTTCTTAATGTGGATTATAGATTATTTACCTCCATCATGGCCAAACGATTAGAAGAGTTCCTACCCACACCTATACATAATAATCAAAGTGGTTTTATACAACAATGCCAAACACAAGACAATATACGAAGGACACTTCACATTATGGATCATATACAAAAAATAAAATTTGAGCAATAGTGATAAGCGTGGACACGGAAAAGGCATTTGATTCGGTTAATTGGAATTTTACAGAGTTTTACATAGATTTGGTTTAAATGACACAATTATTAAAACTATACAGGCACTATATGACAACTCTACTGCTAGGTTTAAAATCAATAGATATTTATCAAATAGTCTTACCCTAGAAAGGGGCACGAGACTGGGCTGTGCATGGTCACCACTACTCTTCGCATTGTATATGGAGCCATTAACTCAATATATCAGACAAATGAAGAGATCAGGGGAATTACTATTAAAGGTACAGAGCATAAAGTGGCCTGTTAAGCGGATAACATTTTGATCTGTCCAGGGCAACCAACATACTCTTTACCTAAATTGATGCACTCCTTTGAATAATATAGTCAATTATCAGGATTCAAGATCAACATAGACAAAACCCAAATAGTTTCATATAACTGTAGCCCACCAAGAGAAATTGAAAGTAGATATGGGCATGGCAAACAGAGTCATTCAAATATTTGGGCATCATTATAGCAAAAGATTTGGCAAAATTATTACAACGCAATTATTCGCCTATATATAAAAAGTTAAGGAAGATATAACAAGATGGAACTTAATTCCTAATTTTAACCTCCATTCAAGGATTGGATCCTCTAAAATGAATATTTACTACCCAGACTATTATATCTCTTTCAGACCCTACCAATAGAGATTAACCAAGATCAATTTAATGAAAGGAAGATCATGTTGTCAGAATAAATGTGGCAACTTAAATGCCTAGAGTTCGTCTCAAAACTTTGCAATTAGCCGAGGAAAAGGGGGGATGGGGCCTACTTTCTCTTCGAGATTATTATTTTGCAGCACAGTTGAGAGCTGTGATGTGCTGGTGCAACCTGTCATTTGATGATCAATGGAAAAACAATTGAGGAGAGGATACTTTCCATCCCCATAGAGGCAATTTTGGTTGTTAACAACATACAAAGTTACATAAATACTATTGATAACACATGGGTGAAATGGACTCTTAAAGAAACCAATTATAAAAGAATATAAACTAGGGGGACATATTGCAATTCATAAATGGTGTGCATATGACTCGGATTTTACGCCGAATAAATTGGATGCTAGATTTAAGGACTGAACCACTAAAGGAATAACAGTTCTTTGTAATATAATGAAAGAAGGAACACTGTTCAGTTTTGAAATGCTTAAAGAGAAACACATTAGAAAAACAAGACTTTTATCGGTATTTACAGATGCGACAGTATGGAAATAGGACGGTTAAAATGTAACCAAGGCAAGTACATGTTTGATAGAAGTATTTAGAAAAGCATATAATTCAGATAACGGTAGTAGAATCATTTCAAGCGTGTGTAAGGGTTAGACAAATCTTAAAAACCATTCGACTTCATAAATTAAAGCAAAATGGGAGAAGGAAGGAGGGATAATTACATCTGAGGAAGAATGGACGAGAGGAGAATATGGAGGTGTCAATGGAAGTGTACCAGTTCACAGAAATGGAGGGAGTTCGGATGGGAAATTTTGATTAGATATTTTATTACACCCTCTCAGAAATCCTATTATGATAATGACCTCCATGTTTGCTGGAGAAATTGTGGAATTGAAAATGCAAACCATTATCATATTTTCTGCAGATAGCCTGTTATCAAAGACTATTGAAGTGGGATACATAATGCCCTAAAAGATATCTTTAAATGTGAAATACCCTTAGATAGTAAGACCATATATTTTGGGTATATACCTCAAGAATGGTTGAAAAGAGATAAATATATAATGAATATACTGTTGATGGCTGGTAAAAAGACTCTTACCAGGAAATGGCTATCATAGGAAAGCCCAACTTTAAACGCATGGATGGAAAGTACAATGGACAATGGACATTTATAAAATGGAGAAAATAACAGCATTTGTTAATCATAAGTTGGAACAATTTGATTCATACTGGGAAAAATGGTTTAATTACATAATACCTCATAGACCTGATATTATTCTCACAAATCAATGAATATGTTGTAAAAATTATTACTACCTACTTGTTTTCTACTTTTGTTTGTTCTTTCTGTCCTCTCTGTTCTATAAGTATACCTCAGATAAATGATAAGTGGAGATTTGTGGCAAATACAACTATATGATATATTGTATATGTATAGTATCTGAAATACATCTTGTGGAAATGTTTGCTTGATGGTGAACTTCAATAAAAATTACAAAAAAAGGCTTAAATCGTTTGGAGCAATAAATTGTTGAAATAGAGCTCACATGCATCACTTGCGCTAGTGGTTCGTTCAACACTCTTAAGACACCCTGAGTGAAGATGTGTTCCCTTACCTTCCCCTGAAACTTTTCACGGTTCACGCTTATCCCATGATCACTAGTTGTAGTCCCACTCAAACTCAGTAGAACAAGCTAGCTTGCATTTACCCTATCTATATCTCTCATAATTTTGTACACCTCTATCAAATCTCCCCTCACATTTACGTTGAAAGGAATAAAGTCCTTACTGACTCACTCTTTTCTTATAACTCAGGTCCTCCAGTCACGAAATATTTTAGTAATTTGTCTCTACACTCTTTCAACCATATCTACATCTTTCCCCTTGGTTCGTGATCAAGTCTGCACACAATGCTCCAAATTAGGCCTCACCAACGTCCTATATATCTTCAATATTACATCTCATCTCCTCTGCTCACTATTTAGATTTATGAAAGCCAATGTGCCAACAGCTTTATTCACCATCTTCAATGAATCACGGGCATAATTCCCAGATCCTGTCGTTCTACCCTACTCCTCAAAGCATTGTTTAAGTCCTACCCTTCTTGATCCTACCGAAGTTCAATACTTTGTACTAAGCGGCATTAAATTCCGTCTGCTGTTTTCAGCCCAATTTTCCAGCAGATCCTCTGAAAGCTCAATTAGTTCTTCATCACTATCCACTATACCCCAAATTTTGGTAGATTCCACCAACTTGCTGGTCCAGTTAACCACGTTATCAGCCAGATTGATATAGATGGTAATCAAAACAAGCCCAGCACTGATCTATGCGACACTGCACTAGCCACAGGCCTCCAGTCAGAAATGCAACAATCTACTACCATTCTGTGGCGTCTCTAACAAAGGCAATATCAATTCCAAGTCACTACCTCATCTTGAATGCCGAGCGACTGAACCTTCTTGATCAATCACCCATGGGGATCCTTGTCAAATGCCTAGACAACATCTACTGCCTTGCCTTCATTAACTTTGCTGGCAAATTCCTTGAGAAACTCCTTGTCATTGACACGGTAGACACGACCTACTGCGCACAAAGCCATGCAGATTATCTCTAATCAATCCATGTCCAGCCAAATGCATACATATATTTGTCCCTTAGAATATCTTCCAACAGCTTTACCACTACTAATGTCAAGTTCTCCAGCCTATAATTTCCTGCTTTATTTTTAGAGCCTTTCTTAAGCAGCGGGCCAATTCCCTGTTCCCAATTCCCAGTTGTCACTAAGGATGTTTAAAATATTTCATTAGGGCCCCAGCAATTTCTGCACTTGCCTCCCAGTGGGTCCGAGGGAACACCTTGACAGCCCTGGAGAATTATTCACCCTAATATGCCTCAAGCCAGCAAGCTCCTCCTCTTCTGTAATCTATATCGGGGTATATGGTCTCGCTGTGTTTTGTCTCACTTCTATAGACTCTGTGTTCGTCTCCTCAGTGAACGCAGATGCAAATATAAAATCTCCATTTAAAATCTCGCCATCTCTTTTGACTCCACACATGGATTACCATTCTAATCTTCCATAGGACCAATATTCCCCCATGCAATCCTTTTGCTCTGAACATGTCAGTAGGATATGTTAAGGATTCTTTTAGGATTTGCCTTTACTTTGTCTGATAGGGCAGCCTTATGCCTTATGTTAGCTATTCTAATTTGTTTATTGTGTTCTCCTCATAGAAGTAGCAAACACGTGGAAGCTCATACAGCCCAACCACAACCTCTCCAGTACTGTTCTTTATCATATAACAAGAATTACATCCTATCTGTGGCCTAGCTGGAGGACAGAGTTTGGACATGAAATATGTAGCCGCAATTTTATGGGACTTGTAGTGGGCATTTTGCAATCTTAAATTTAATTTCAGCATTTTTCAACACGCATATTCGAAATTTCAAACTATGCATAGAAATAAACTGTTCAAAACTTCCAAGTTTTTATACATCATTAAGTTATCCCGGCACCTGCGGCTATTAGAGCCAATCAATAAAGCATGCCATAAACACAAGATATACTGTAATGCTGGAAATCCAGTTGTGTGTGTTGCTTTTAATAAAACTTGCAATTGGTTTATACGCGAAATCAATTGTGGCTTCATATACTTCAGCTAACTTGTGGCTCTTTTACCTTTTTTCTTAAAACTGAGAACTTTTTTGAGGTGTACAAGATAATGAGAGGCACTGTTCGTGTGGATAGTCAGAGACTTTTCCCCAGGACTGAAGTAGCTAGCACGAGAGGGCATAGTTTTAAGGTGTTTGGAAGTAGGTATAGAGGACATGTCAGGGGTCCGTTTCTTACGCAGAGTGGTGACTGAGTGGAATGGGCTGCCGGCGGTGGTAGTGGAGGCGGAAACAATCGGGACTTCTAAAAAGACTCCTGGAGCTTAGAAAAAATAGAGGGCTATGGTTAAAGCCTAGGTAGTTCTAAGGAAGGGTCAGGTTCGGCACAGCTTTGTGGGCTAAAGGGCCTGTATTGAGTGCTTGGTTTTCTATGTTTCTATATATTTCTATCTCCTACTCTGTCACCCAATTCACACTTTAATCAATTGATCGGCCTTTCAGAAACTTCAGATAGCATTTCAGCCCAACTGACCCAGGCCAAACATTGGGCGTCCATTGGCCTTGTTCTCATTGTCCAGCATCCGGCCAGAGCCTTCAAAGCTCTTTAAAGCGCTCCTCTAAGTACCTCTTAATGCTTTAGGCTACTATTCTTCTAGCAATGACACCTCCGTTGAAATACAAGTACTTGCCACACTCGGATGAAAAAGGTTCTCCACGAATCTCTTACTCCTTACCCAAAATCTATGTCCTGTATTTTTATTAAGGAGAATTCTTGGCTTTCCAGTCTATCTGATCCGGCGTTTCAATTGTCCAAAAAAAAAAGACAGGGCCTCGCTCTAGGACCCAGACCCGGGCGTAGCAACACAGTTGGGCCGTCCAGCCCAAAGCCGTTCTCGATCGGCTTTGCACTTGGAACGATCCAACCTTACACCTGTGTTAGGTGGACGAACAATGAAACTTTTCCGCATCGAATCCGCTCCAAATCGGAGACAAGGTTGGAGATTGGGGCTAAGAAGGAAAACAGATCAGTCATGATGAAATGGCGGAGTAGGTTTCATGGGCCAATAGCTTATTTCTTTTGGTCTTTTAAGTTAAGCATAGCTTTACAAGTAGGAACACAATTCGATTAAAACATTTTATGTCTATCAAAACATAGAAACATAGAAAACCTAGAGCCCAATGCAGGCCCTTCGGCCCACAAAGCTATGCCAAACGTGACCTTACCTTAGAACTACCTAGGCTTATGCATAGCCCTGTATTTTTCTAAACTCATGTATCCATCCAGGAGCATAGAACCATAGAACACTATAGCACAGTACAGGCCCTTCAGCCCTCCATGTTGTGCCGACCCAGATAATCCATAAAAAAGTACTAAATCCACACTACCCCATAACACTCTATTTTTCTTTCATTCATGTGCCTGTCCAAGAAGCTCTTAAATACCCCTAGAGTTGTAGCCTCTACCACCATCACTGGCATGTCGTTCCAGGCACTCACAACCCTCTGTGTTACCCCTGATGTCTCCCCTAAACTTCCCTCCCTTAATTTTGTACATATGCCCTCTGGTGTTTGCTATTGCTGCCCTGGAAAACAGGTACTGAATACCCACCCTATCTATGCCTCTCATAATCTTTAGACTTCTATCAAGTCCCCTCTCATTCTTCTACGCTCCAAAGGGAAAAGCCTCAGCTCTGCTAACCTTGCTTCATATGACCTGCTCTCCAAAGCAGGCAACATCCTGGTAAATCTTCTCTGCCCCTTCCCCATAGCTTCCACATCCTTCCTATAACGAGGTGACCAGAATTGAACACAAAACTCTAAGTATCTAGCATGTTAAAAGACCCTGTCGTTTCCGCCTCCACCATCGCCGCCGGCAGCCTATTCCACACACTCACCACTCTCTGCATAAAAAGCTTACCCCTGATATCTTCTCCGTACCTACATCCAAACACCTTAAAAATATGCCCTGTCGTGCTAGCCATTTTAGCCCTGAGAAAAAGCCTCTGACTATCCACAAAATCAATGCCTCTCATTATCCTAGACAACACTATCAGGTCACCTTTCATTTTCCGTTGCTCCAAGAAGGAAAGGCAGAGTTCACTCAACCTATTCTCTTAATGCATGTTTCCCAATCCAGGCAAAATCCTTGTAAATCTCATCTGCACCTTTTCTATAGTTTCCACGTCCTTCCTGTAGTGAGGTGACCAGAACTGAGCACAGTACTCCACGTGGGGTCTGACCAGAGTCCTATATAGCTGCAACATTACCTTTCGGCTCCTAAACTCAATTGATGAAGGGCAATGCCTTCTTAACGACAGAGTCAACCTGCGTAGCAGATTTGAGCGTCCTATGAACTTGG
The DNA here is from genome assembly GCF_030144855.1 of Hypanus sabinus. Taxonomy (NCBI): domain Eukaryota; kingdom Metazoa; phylum Chordata; class Chondrichthyes; order Myliobatiformes; family Dasyatidae; genus Hypanus; species Hypanus sabinus. The sequence continues at coordinate 171,943,599 of NC_082710.1, read as the reverse complement.
ACCCCAAGAACCCTCTGATCCTCCACATTGCGAAGAGTCTTACCATTGATGCTATATTCTGCCATCATATTTGACCTACCAAAATAAACCACCTCACACTTATCTGGATTGAACTCCGTCTGCCACCTCTCAGCCCAGTTTTGCAACCTATTGATGTCTCGCATTAACCTCTGAGATCCCTCCACACTTTACCCAACACCCCCAATCTTCGTACGATCATCAAATTTCCTGATCCCTCCATTTCCTCATCCAGTTCATTTATGAAGATCACAAAGAGTAGGGCTACCAGAACAGATTCCTGAGGCACACCATTGGGCCTCCATGCAGAATATGACCCATCTGCAACCACTCTTTACCCTCTGTGGGCAAGGCAGTTCTAGATCCACAAAACAATGTGTCCTTAGATCCCATGCCTCCTTACTTTCTTATAAGCCCTGCATGGGGTACCTTGTCAAATGCCTTACTGAAATCCATAGACACTACATGTACTGCTCTTCTTCCATCCACGTGTTTAGTCATATCCTCAAAAAATTCAATCAGGCTTGTAAGGCACGGCCTGCCTTTGACAATGCCTAATCACATTATGCCTCTTCAAATGTTCATAAATCTTGCCTCTCAGGATCTTCTCCATCAACTTACCAACCACCGAAGTAAGACTCAGTGGTCTATAATTCCCTGAGCTATTCCTATTCATTTTCTTGAATAAGTGAACAACAACCGTAAACCTCCAATCCACTGGAACCTCTCCTGAACTTAGTGAGGTTGCAAAGATCATTGCCAAAAGCTAAGCAATCTCCTCCTCCCCTCCCACAGTAGCCTGGGGTGCATCCCTTCCGGTCCCGGTGAACAATCCAACTTAATGCTTTCCAAAAGCTCCAGCACATCCTTTCCCTTAACATCTACATGCTCAAGCTTTTCAGTCCAGAACAAGTCATCCATACAACCTCGAAGATCCTTTTCCGTAGTGAATACCAAAGCAAAGTATCCATTAAATAACTGTGCCTCCTCCGGTTCCATGCACACTTTTCCACGGTCACACTTGATAGGTCCTATTCTCTCACGTCTTATCCTCTTGCTCTTCGTATACTTGTATATGAAGAGGTTGGGGCGTGGCACTGGTGATCAGGGATAGTGTCACGGCTGCAGAAAAGGAGAAGGTCATGGAGAGGATGTCTACGGGGTATCTGTGGGTGGAAGGAATAGAAAGAGGGCAATAACTGGCGGGAAGCATCTAATTTCATCTAATTTCAACTAATCTCGGACTTCCTCATTTAGCTAACCAATGAATATCTCAGCAGAGTTTATCGTCAGACAAGATGTTGATTTTTGCTGGTATGTACAGGTCTGTTTTCGCTTCCCGTTCTCCGTTACACGAGAAATTTTCTGAGTCTGTTGGATAATTTTGGGACGGTAATTCTGTTTCGAAGTTAAATTTCCTACATTGTGAAACGTTTTGTAGTTTCTCC